>NW_024870972.1:2675000-3320000 GCF_019054845.1 Dipodomys spectabilis | reverse complement strand
AGGAAAGACAACTGTTCAGGATCAGGATCAGGATCAGAACCAGCACAATCCAAACAAACAAGCAAACAAAAAAACCCCAAATATTTCTTTGGGACCCTCCTTAAAGGAGCACTAGTCTGAGAAGAGGCACTTTTGCTTATCATAGTCACTGGATCCTGCTTTTTTGGAATCCTTATTGCTCAGGAGAACTCAGGACTAGACTAGAGGAATTGATAACTGTCTCCTGCAAAAAAAAGAATCATCTCAGGGGTGAAATATCCATACATAAGACATTTTAAAACCTCCATGCCTTTGTTTCTTTGCTGTAGAACACTTTTAAAACAACGTTATTTCCTTTTGTTCTATGCTGGCCTTCAAATGGCACATTATTTCTTTTTGTAATACTCTCACCTAGAAGTTTACAGAAAAGTTTTATATGAGTATAGAACACACTCGAAAAAGTCAGGGACAGAGTTTCCTTCAAGCCTTGGGATTCTTTTCTTGTACAGTAAAAAGGAAAGCACAAGTTAACATGAACTTTGTCATTCCTCTGTGTTCATTTCCTCTCCTGGGAGTTTCCACATCCAATAGCTGTTATGTCCAGTAACAAACGATGGTGCTGCCTGAGGTATGATGAATGTTCTGGGTTTGCTGAAATAACACAAGGACACTTTTGGACCTGAGGTAACACATGTTTCAAAGACAACTTAGTAAAGAGAAAATACGAAATTTATGTTGCTTATAAATACTTTATCAATGACTACATTTAGTACAAACTTTGTAAGTTCTCTGTAAATTAAGGCGAATTTTAAATAGGAAGAAGGTTCTCAGTCATTCTTTTTGTGTGTGTATGTGCTGCGCATTATTTCCCAAGTGTACATGCATTAACAGTAAGGGAAACCATACCAATAATAGGAGAAAGAGAAGTTCTGTGTTTAAGTAAAAGGGTTCAATATACTATAAAAAGACTCTACAAATAAGACAACATTGAAACAATAAAGCCAATTCCAGTATGTAGATTTATGGGAGTGATATAGAGAAAGAATTAGTCCTACATGGAACACGAATTATGAGGGCACTCCCTTTCTAAATCATGCTTGCTAATCAAGCAACTTTGTAAAAGAAGAATGGAAGTGTAATTCTGCTTCCAAAAAAAGTCAGACATAAGAGCATGGACGTAACAGGGAAAAAAGTCCATCTTGAGAGAGTAGGGAATATACTAGCAATGAACTGGTGGCTAAGATGACATTTCTTTTTCTTTCCTTTACTTATATATTTTTTTGTTGGTCGTGGTCTTGGCACTTGAACTCTGGGCCTGGGCACTTTCCCTCTGCTATTCCACTCAAGGCTAATGTTCTACCACTTGAGCCACAGTGCCACTTCCACTTTTCTTGCAGTTAATTGGAGAGAAGTGTCTCTGGGATTTTCCTACCTGGGCTGGCTTTGAACCCCAAACCTCAGATCTCACCGCCACCCAGCTTAGGATCACATTTCTAACTGTACACTCAGTATATGTAATGTGTATGTTCATCTATCTTTATATGAATTCTGGAGTTAAAAATCTGGGCTACAGCTTAGACTTTACACTCAAAAAATTGTTTCTAGTTCAAAAGTTGATTCTACTGGATAAATAAAACCTACGAATATAAAGGAGCCTGGGAAGTTCAGTTTACATCCAGCCTGGGCAGAAGAGTTTTTGAGACACTATCTATAATTAACCTGCCAAAAGCTGGATTGGAAGAATGGCTCAGGTCATGGAATACCAGTCATGAGCAAGATTGATAAATAAGAGCTTGAGGCTTTTGCATGCATACATACAAACATAATCATAAACACAGAGGCACTTATATGCACACACACAAATGCACAAATGATACAACTCTCAGAATATGTAGAAAATTTAGAAAGCAATAGAAAATATATCCTGAGTAAGACTAGAATCAAGTGATAATTTTTAACTTAGAAAATCCTTAAGTGAACTTTCTTCAAAAAAGTTTGAGAATATTACATAGGTAAACTTGAGATAGTAAGAGAGTCAAGTAATCAATAGTAAAGGGATTGGATCCATGGAGGAATGAATCCGAGACCCCACAGGTGTATTTGAAAATGTTCAAATCCTGTGTCAAATGTTAGAAAATCTTTGAAAATAGTACATGAAGAGTCTGAGAAGTCTAGTGGATAATATCACTGGAGAAGTTCAGAATTGCTAGTCTGTATCTAGATTAAATAAACCATGAAAATATGGCAGGGCAATGTGATACAAGGCTAGAATTCTAACATTCAGACTGACAGGAGATTAGAGAGTGGAATTACATAGTGATACCTTCCCTGGACTAGGTAGTATAATTTTGTCTTAATAAAACAAACCAAACAAGAAAAGAATACACAGTTGGAAGTTTGGGCTAATTTTGTCACTATGTTTTGAGAAGTTAAGTTTCCTATTACAATGCAACTCATATATAATCCTCAGGTGTGTTTCAAATGCTGTCTGCATTACAGAACATTTCTAGATGTAAAATGGCTCTTGATTCCCATCCACAATTCTCTTATCATAATTCTGTTGGATTCCAAAGAATTGATGAAGGATTACAAAAGCTTAAGCCCAGAGAAAAAGCAAAGTTCGTCTAATGTATGTCTTTGTAGATATTGCTAAATTAGAATTTAGATTTAAAATAAATGTTTTGGTTTTGTTTTTAATTACATATTCTATAAGATACTACAAAATTCTTTTTAAGTAGAGGGTTTAATTGACAAATTCACAAATGATTCTTGCATTCTAATTGCCTAGAATATTCTTTTAAGAGAGTTATAATTAGAACTTAGTTAATAGATAATTCCAACAGTTCATGTATAAAATGATAATGTGAATAATGTAGACAGAGTTGCGAACAAAAAGATGATGTTAATTTATAAATTTAGAAAACAGCAATTTTTGAGGCTTTGGTATAACATAGTATGAAGAGAATAATTGTATGACATCTTCTTTTTTCTACCTGTATGTAACACAGGAAGCAGTTTCCTAAATTATGTGCCTCTGTATACAATGAGAAAATTGCTAGGTTTGGGTTTGTTTTTATTTTTGTTTTATTGATTTGTCATAGGGCTTGAACTCTGGGCCTGGACACTGTCTCTGAGCCTGTTTATGCTCAAGGCTCGTGCCCTACCACTTCAACATCAGTGCCACTTATGTCTGGCTTTTTTGAAAAGTTTCTTGGAGATAAGAATCTAGGGAACCTTCCTCCCTGGGTGGGCTCTGAACTGAAATCTTCCGATCTTAGCATCCTAAATATCTATGATAGTTAAAAAGCATAAATATAAATAATATTTGCAAAATGTTCTGATCTCAAGAATACCAGTGGGGAAAAATGATGTAACCCAATTTATTGTGGTGTTCTTCCCAGAACACGAAGTGCATCACATTAGCAGAGGTGTAGTATTTTTTCACAATAGAGATAAGCTATTCGTGATGTGAATTAAAGGAATTTTGAGGTGTACCCTACAAGTTGGAAACTGTTGTGCTAGGATGAATTTATGGCATAAGTCTTTGGATTGATGGTCAAAGAAATAATAACTTACACTGATAAAAAATTGCTTACTCTTGAAGAATTAATTATTACAGGTGAATCATAATTTTATCTTCTACCAGAATGTGGCTACTTTTCTGTTGATTTCTCAATCTATAACACCCCACTGGAAACTGCATCTATTGCAGAATTTCATAACATGCCAACAGGAATGGAATGTTCAGAATTTGAAAATGAGTAGTTATCAGTCATAGGAATTTTGAAGAATACATATATTCTCTCCTCTTAACAACTTATTTACTTTTAAATGTTATGGGTAAGATGCCTTGGTAGAGGGTTCCGGGAAGATGGCGGAGGAGAAGCTGGAATCTGAACAAGCTCTTGCATAGAAAACAGTTTCCGAGTTCCAGTGAACAGTCCCAAGCCAGAGAATCACACCAAGTGTGCCATCACAGCACAGAGAGTTAGTCAAGTGAGGGGAAGCCAAGCAGACACATCTGAGCGCCTGCCAGCAGCTGCTGCTGCGGCGGCAGGGTCGCGGCAGCGACCAAAGCCACGGGGGCACACCTGAGACACAGTACGGGACGAAGGAGCCAGACGCAGTGGAGGAGCGGATTCTACTCAACACCAGCAAGAACCGACAAGGAGCGGACAACTTCATCCTGCACTTTGCAGACCAGAGACGACCCAGGATCCAAGACTCGGCGTGAGTAGAAGCCCGACTTCCTCACTCCTTCTCTGGGAGCAGAGGAGGGAAGGCCACCCCTCCCCCCCCCAGCACCGGTGATCTCCATCTTGGATACCGACAAAGCTCGGAGGAGCAGCTAGCTCCAGCTCAGGCCTTGGAATAAAACTAGTCATTTAGCAGGTCACAAGAACTTAATGGCGAAGTGAACTCACAGACTCAGTTCCATCCAGGGAAAAGTCACCCAGCTCAGGCGCCAGCCATTGGAGTGGCTCTCCTCACCGGGTAACCAGAGCCAGAGGCTGCCCCTCCCTCTAGCAGCCACCACAATCAATTGAAAAACAGAAACCCTGAGAATGGCTCCAGGCTGGGTGCTGTGAGTTTTTTTCACAAAATAGCCCCAGGGAAAAGCTACTGTTTGTAGAAAGGCCTCAACTCTACCCAGAACCTAGCCTCATCACTGCATCCCCCTCTTGTGTGATTCTCAAAGCAGATCACCCTCCCAGTAAACTAACCTGGGAGGGGGATCTCAAAATCTTGGGTAAAGCAGAGCATTTTTCTGCCTGTTCCAACAAACTGACTTAAGAAACCAATCAAGCCACAGGACCTCCATTAACAAAGAGCTGAAGGAAGTCAGGGAGACCACAAAGGGAATGCTGAATGGAACCCAACAGAAGGAATGGGAGCCCAAAGAAACCATAACCAATCAACTAAGCGATTTGAGGACAAACACTAAACACCAAATTAAGGAAGTAAAGAAATTCATACAAGACCTAAAACAGAGCTTCAACCAAGAACTTGAAGCCATCAAAGCTGACCAACTAGAAGGAAAAGAGATAAAAAAACAAAGTAGAGAGTCTTGACAGCAGGTTAGACCATGCAGAAGATCGAATCTCAGGGATTGAAGGCAGCCTAGATATTATAGAGAAAGAACATACAACCATCCAAGACAAGTCCAAGAAATATGATAGCTCTATCCAACACTTGGAAGACACCATCAGAAGTCCTAATCTGAGGATTATGGTTGTAGAGGAACACCTAGAAACAGAAGTTAATGGTCTAGGAAATTTGTTTAACAGGATCCTAACAGAGAACTTACCAAACATGCAAAAAGATAGGCCAGTCCAGATACAAGAAGCCTTTAGAACACCAAATAGACCAGACCAGAATAGGACATCCCACCGCCACATTATAATCCACACAGGATCAACTCAGAACAAGGAAAAGATCCTTAAAGCTGTCAGAGAGAAAAGAGTAATCACTTATAATGGGAAACCAATTAGAATCACTTCATATTTCTCAGCAGAGACAATCAAAGCAAGAAGAGCCTGGAATGATGTATGCCATGCCCTAAAAACAAACAACTATCAACCAAGAATACTGTACCCAGCTAAACTCTTCTTCATAACTGAAGGCCAAATAAAAACCTTCCATAGCAAAAAAAAATTGAAACAATACATCTCCACCAATCCAGCCCTACAAAAGATTCTTAAAGATGTCCTACACATAGAAAACCAACAAGACCGCAATAAAGGCCAAGAAACTGCACCCAAACTGAGAATCCAAGAACCATAGGAAGAACCCAGTTTTCACAGCCCCCAAGAAGGTAGATAACATGGCAGGAACTCCCAAGTACCTCTCAGTCCTATCTCTTAATGTTAACGGAATGAACTCTCCAATTAAGCGACATAGACTGTCTAGTTGGATTAAAAAACAAGACCCTTCTATCTGCTGCCTGCAGGAGTCACATCTTGCCCATAAAAACAAACACATTTTCAATGTTAAAGGCTGGAACAAAATCTACCAAGCAAACGGACCGCATAAACAGGCGGGAGTTGCAATCCTAATATAAGATAAAATAGACTTCAAATTAAAATTCGTGAAAAGAGATAAAGAAGGTCGCTACATACTAATTAAAGGATCTCTCCTTCAGGAGGATATTAAAATTCTAAATATCTATTCACCAAACAATGGAGCACCCAAATTTATAAAAGAAACACTACTTTCCCTCAAATCCCATATAGATCCAAAGACATTAATTGTTGGGGATTTTAACACACCACTCTCGCCACTAGATAGATCAACTCGGCAAAAACTCAACAGAGAAACCGCAGATCTAAACAGCTGCATAGATCAACTAGACTTAACAGACATTTACCGAACATTTCACACAGCAGCATCAGAATACACGTTTTTCTCAGCAGCACATGGAACGTTTTCTAAAATAGACCACATTTTAGGCCACAAAGCAAACTTGTCTAAATTCAGAAACATTGAAGTTATACCTTGCATTCTCTCTGACCACAAGGGAATAAAATTAGAACTCAACACCAAAAGCCACCAAAGAAAGTCCGGTATCACATGGAGGCTGAACAACACACTGTTGAATCATGAGTGGGTCATGGAAGAGATTAGAAAGGAAATTCAAATGTTCATGCTATTCAACAAAAATGAACACACAAAATACCAGCTCCTCTGGGACACAGCAAAGGCAGTACTCAGAGGCAAGTTTATAGCTCTGAGCTCCTACATCAACAAATTGGAGAGATCTGAAACTAACAATTTAATGACACATCTAAACCTCCTTGAAAAAGAGCAGCAAGAAAAACACCAATCCAGTAGACGTAAAGAAATAATCAAAATTAAATCAGAATTAAATGAATTAGAATCCAAAAAAACTATAGAAAGAATCAACAAAACAAAGAGTTGGTTCTTCAAAAAACTTAACAAAATTGACAGACCCTTAGCAAATCTTATCAGAAAAAGAAGAGAACACACCCAAATCAATAAACTCAGAGATGAGAAAGGAAACATCACCACGGAAACAACCAGGATTCAGAACATTATAAGGGGATACTTCTCAAAACTTTATGCTAATAAGTTTGAGAACTTGACAGAAATGGACCTTTTCCTAGCAAATATTGACATGCCAAAACTAAACCAAGATGAGTTAAACTATCTTAACAGTCCCATATCAAGCATTGAAATAGAAACAGCAATAAGAGACCTCCCAGCTAAGAAAAGTCCAGGACCAGATGGTTTTACAGCAGAATTTTACAAGGCCTTCAAAGCAGAGCTCACACCAATACTCCTCCAACTCTTCAATGAAATTGAAAGAGAAACTCACTACTGAACACATTCTATGAAGCCATCATAACCCTCATCCCAAAACCAGGCAGGGACTCATCAAAGAAAGAGAACTATAGACCCATTTCTTTGATGAACATTGATGCAAAACTTCTCAACAAAATTTTGGCCAATCGACTTCAACAATTCATCCAAAAAATCATACACCACCATCAAACAGGATTCATTTCAGGGATGCAAAGCTGGTTCAATATACGCAAATCAATTAATATTATTCATCACATCAACAGGAGCAAGAATAAGAACCACATGGTTATCTCAATAGACGCAGAAAAAGCATTCGACAAGATCCAACACCCCTTTATGATGAAGGTTTTGGAAAAATTAGGAATCCATGGAACATTCCTCAATACAATAAAGGCTGTATATGACAAACCTACAGCCAGCATTATACTCAACGGTGAAAACCTAAAGCCATTTCCTCTTTACTCAGGAACAAGACAAGGATGCCCACTCTCTCCACTTCTCTTCAATCTAGTATTAGAATGCCTAGCTACAGCAATAAGACAAGATGCAGACATAAAGGGGATCCAAATAGGGAAAGAAGAAATAAAACCCTCCCTCTTTACAGATGACTTGATCTTGTATTTAAAGAATCCCATAGACTCCACTCCCAAATTACTCAAGCTGATTCAAAACTTTGGCAAAGTAGCAGGTTATAAAATTAACCCCCAAAAATCAATGGCTTTTCTGTATGCCAACAATGAGAAAAGTGTGGCTGAAATTAGGAAAGCAACTCCATTTGTAATAGCCCCACAAAAAATAAAATACCTAGGAATTAACTTAGCTAAAGAAGTGAAGGACCTCTATGATGAAAACTTTAAAATCTTGAAAAAGGAAATCAACACAGAACTTAAAAAATGGCAAAACCTCCCATGCTCCTGGATTGGAAAGATTAACATGGTGAAAATGGCAATACTTCCCAAGGCTATCTACAAATTCAATGCAAAACCTATCAAAATTCCAACCTCATTCTTCAAGAAAATAGAAGAGGCAATCCAAAAATTCATATGGAACAATAAAAGACCCCGAATAGCAAAACCGCTCCTCAACGGAAAGAACACTGCTGGAGGAATATCAATACCAAATTTCAAACTCTACTATAAAGCCATAGTAATCAAAACAGCTTGGTATTGGCATAAGAACAGACCTCAGGACCAATGGAATAGAATTGAAAACCCAGAAATGAACCTACAGTCCTATAGCCATCTAATCTTCGATAAGGAAGCTAAAACAATAGAATGGAAGACAGACAGCCTCTTCAGTAAATGGTGCTGGCAAAACTGGTTAACTACATGTAGAAAACTAAAGCTAGATCCTTATATATCACCCTGCACCAGAACCAACTCCAAATGGATCAAAGACCTTGAACTCAAAGCAGACACTCTGAAAACATTACAGGATGGAATAGGAGAAACCCTGGGTCTCCTTGGCTCAGGCCAAAATTTTCTGAATAGAGACCCGGAAACACAACAAATCAAAGAAATTTTGGACAAATGGGATTGTATAAGGTTGCAGAGCTTCTGCAGGGCAAATGACATAGCTAGCAAGATCAATAGAAAGCCCACGGACTGGGAGAAGATCTTTACTACCCATACATCGGACAAGGGTCTCATATCTAAAATATACTTGGAACTCAAAAAATTAAACCACCCAACAACAAATCCTCAAAGTAACAACTGCCCAATAAGTAAGTGGGCGAATGATTTAAAGAGAAGCTTCTCTGAAGAAGAAAGAAGGATGGCCAATAGACACATGAAGAAATGTTCAACATCCCTAGCCATAAAAGAAATGCAAATCAAAACAACATTGAGATATCACCTCACTCCTGTTAGAACGGCAAAAATCAAGAACTCTAACAACAGATGCTGGAGGGGATGTGGCCAGAAAGGAACCTTACTTCATTGTTGGTGGGAATGTAAACTTGTTCAACCACTTTGGAAAGCAGTATGGAGGTTCCTCAAAAGACTTCACATAGAACTCCCCTATGACCCAGCAATCCCACTTTTGGGCATTTACCCTAATGTTTACAAAAAAGACCACACTAAAGCTACCAGCACAACTATGTTTATTGCAGCATTATTTACCATAGCTAAGATATGGAACCAACCCAGATGCCCCTCAGTAGATGAATGGATCAAGAAAATGTGGTATATATACACAATGGAATTCTATGCCTCCATCAGAAAGAATGACATTGCCCCATTTGTTAGGAAATGGAAAGTCTTGGAAAAAATTATATTAAGTGAAGTAAGCCAGGCCCAAAGAAACATAGGTCCCATGGTTTCCCTTATTTGCAATATCTAGTATAGGTATGAGTCAAGCGGAAAAAGTCAGAGAATGTGATGTTAGGAAAACGAACCCTCAAATATGTATTTCAATGTTTTTGTTTCTTTCATGCATGTGTTTCTAACGCATTTATAAGATTATTTCTTGGTTGCTTTGTATGTCCCTCCCCCACAGTGTAACCCCTGCTTTCACTATATTTGATGTCAGTATAACATGTGGAGGAGATGGGGACAAACAAGTCGTTTAAGGATTCAGGTGGACCTGTTGCAACAATGAGAAGTACAAAATGTCATGTCAAAACCAGCTTTACAATGTCGGAGGGGGGGGAGGGGGGGGTATGATTGGGTGGGGGGGGAGGGGGGAGGCTGGGAAGGGAGGTGAAGGGTAAACAAAGGAGGAGGCTGCAATGCTTGGTAAGAAATGTATGCATTATCCTGGCCATGTAATTGTAACCCCTCTGTACAGTATGTTCTCAAATAAAATAAAATAAAATTTAAAAAAAAAAAAGTTATGGGTTTCCATAGAATTAACCTGTTTTTGATTTGAGTATGAGAAAGTACTAAATTTGTTCTTTTTTCAAAATATTGTCAAGTATATTGTGAAATTATTGTCTAGTTGGATTCAAGTTGTTTGTCCTCTGATTAAAAATGGGTAATTAATTCAAATTAGATGCAAAATAGTATTAATTTTTAAAAAGTTAATACATAAAGAATAATATTTACTATACCAATACAGTGAAATTTTTTCATGCAACTTATTTTTTAAATTAATTTTATTGTCAAAGTGATGTACAGTGGGATTACAGTAATTGTAAGGAAATTAATACATAACTTTTCAAAGGTGTTACCCACTCCTTCATTTTTCTCACAGTTTTCCTTCACCTCAATGCTCCTCACAAGTTGTAATGTACATTTCCAACATATTGTCTTGTGAGTAATGCTATTGCATTGGCTTGCCCTTTGTCCTTTGTCTCACCATTTTGTTGTTCCTCTTCCCTTCCCTAATTAAGGTAAATGTATACACAATACAGAGGGTACCAAAATCAAATACAGCTGGGGACAAACCATAGGGGAAAAAAAAAACAAAGAAAATAGAAATCACATAGTACATTAAAAACACAAACCGCAAATAAAAATCTGTTTCCATATCTTGGAGTTCATTTTGCTCAGCATCAGCTTATATAGTCATATATATGCATAGCAAAGCCACTGGAAAATAATAGTTTCATGGACACGATATCATGAAGACAGCATGTTAACAGTTTTTTATGGTAAAGGTGGAATAACGATTGGCAAATTTGCGATTCTGATAAAGGAATTTCAAAAGAATTTTAAAATATGCCAGGTAAATTTTAATCGTTCAAACTTTTTTAACAACTTAGCCTATTAAGAAAATTTAAAATTGCCTGGGAAAATAGGCTTTCATGCAAATTAATCCATGGAGACTTAGTTGAGATGGAGCAATGTTGGTGAAGATGGCTCATTTTCACAATAAACAAACAAACCTCAGAAACCTTGCTATAAATCCTGTAGGTTCCCTTGAGAATTATCCTTACCCAGGACATATACTCTCACTGTGTGAAACAAGGTTGTAGTGGAATTTAAATTCAAATTTCTTTACAAAAGACATCAAAATTTGTGAATTGACCTTTAATTACCAAACAGAAATTCTCTGAAAAAATAATTTGGATCAAAATATTTAGGGAGAAATTGCCCTCCACAATGAAAGAAGGTACTGGGTATACACTTTTCTGTTTATAATGCTTTACACAATGTCTTTGCATGTGAAGCACTGAAACAAAGAAAAAATCTGATTGGATAACACAAACCAATGATTTCACATTTCTAAGTAGCTCACAAAATATAATATCCTTATTAACATGAGATAGTAAAGACTTCTCTTATTACATTAGCCAAAAAGTTTTGGAATCAGAAAAGAATTGAGCAAATTGAAAAGGTAAGATAAGGTGTTCTTAGAAGCCCTAGCTAAAGTGTATTGGCTTCAGCAGTAGAAGGATTCCAAAAATTTTGATATAGATTTTGTTAATATTTTTGCTACCTAAAGTGATTTTACAGAGTCTATTTGGCTCACTACAATGCAGAACAGATTGAATGAAGACATGAACATAAATTCCACATCCAAATAAAAGAGTTTAAAAAGAGAAACCACATACTTCTTCACCTTCACTAGACTTGAAGCCAAGGAGGTGTGATTAATTGGAAATCAAGCAAGAACTATGAGGAGGACGTAGAAGTAGGACAAAGAATATTGTCCGTTGTAACAGACACTGTCATACAAGGTATGGGTGATTTAACTCTATTTTTCTCAATATATCTTGTTGAGCAAATGCAAGACCAAGAGAAAATAGTCTATTGAAATAATTTAGTATAGAATAACTTTGTTCCTGATATGTTATCTAAGGAGAGACTTACGAGAGAAGATTAAAGTGGAGTATACTTCCTCTAAGCATCTTGTTAGCAAAATATATCTTTGAGGTTAGAAGTGATTGAACCAAAAAGTGGGGGAGTAATTATCTTGTGTCCCTTTAGACACAAGAAGACTTTCAAGGTAAAAGAAAAAAAGTATAGCTAAATATTTGTGATCACAGCTTCTTGGACTGATTTTATGGAGACAAAGTTTACATTAGAGTTTGTCCTCATTAAGATAGATGTTGGGTTTTCTTAGCAACCAAATGCAAGGGTGAAGTTTAATGGACTCTCTTAGATAACTAAACAGCATGGTAGAAAAAAATGGCAAATAATATTTAGTAAATTAGTTTGGCTAATTACTTTGCCAGAACAAAGAATGAAAGACATAATTCAAAAACACTTGACTTAAAAGTATGAAGAAAGAGTACTGAAGAGAGATGAGAGAAAACATAGAGGACTCTTCTATCTCCAGTGGAGTAATGGGTTCTTGATCTTGTTTCTTCTATTCTATCTTCACAAGCTATCAAGTGTGGCTGAGGACTGGAGTATCCATTGCAGACAAAGAGAACTCACAGAAGAAAATATCTGCAGCAGATGTTGGTGTTTCTTAACCTTAGACAATCTATTTAAATCTGTTCAAAATTCTCTGCTACCCCAAACTGCCCACTTTGAACAACTTTGTTTGCTTTTCCCAAGACTACCCTTCGTTAACTAATTAAAATTTTGAGAGGTCCATTCATCCACTCTAGAGATTGTTGTTTGTTTGTGATTTTTGTGTGTTTTTGTTTTTGTTTTTTTATGTTTTTTAACTAAATCTCAAAAGGTTGTGCACGTGTATTACAATAAATATGTCCATCAAATTTCCCAATGCTCCTGGATCAGAGTGACTCCTTCTATCATTCTCAACCAACCCCTTCTCCAAGATTTATTTCAGATTTACAACTTCCTTTATCACATATGTACATTGAGTATTCTAGCTGTACTTGTCCGTTGTTCCATTTTTCATTCATTCTATGGCTTTCCTCTCTGGTTTCAACTTCCTGATAGTCATTCTGTTAAACTCTCTGTTAATACTTTGAAAGGTTTATATACATTCCATGGAGTTTCAATCCTGCTTATACTTGAACTGATGTCAATTTATATTTCCATAATTCATTCATCTGAAATAACAATTTGCAAGACTGGAGACGTGAAGCCCCTAGACATTATTTTATTCTCATCCATTTGGAAGATTAATCTTTAGTCAACAAGAAAGATTAAAAATGGCTTAGAATATAATCTTAACTAACAAATTTTATAAACGGCATTGTAATAGGGCTTGTGATTATTTTATTTTACATGGGATAATATTTTTTACTACCTATAAGTTTTGGGAAAAGAAGAAAACTGCGATTTACTACTATAGAGGAATATGATAGAAACAAGACAGATTTTATGTTTGTCACATCTCTGATGAGTACCCATATTCATGACTTTAAGTCATATTTCTTAGTATGTTAAACAGATAGGGAAAACATAAAACAACATATGATAAGGCAACTATTTGTGACTTTAAAATGTACCTTATTAAGTGATGAAATTTACTTTATTAGCTAGTGTTTGGGTTTGAATTATGGGAGGTTGATCTATTTAACACATTCCTGGAAGGCACCTACTGAACAACACAAATATTGGGTGGTACTATTTCTACAATTTTATGAATGGTTGAACCTGTTTCGCATTAGTGATGTGTAAATAAATCAACTCTTTTGTAACTTGCACCCTAATCTTGAAAAGTTTGTAATGTCACTAATTATCATTGACTTGTCAACTGTTATTTTGGTGAATGTTATTTTAAAAGATTATTTGAAAAGGAATCTGTTTTCAGGAGGTTAAATATAGGTTATCATTTGTTAGTGAATGATAACATTTTTATACTACAGAACCAAGTTTTACTGAATTACCAGTATTTTGAAGCATTAACGATTTTCTCAATTAATGTTTTTGTGACTTATATTTGACCTGTAAGTCAAGTTTTCCTAGTCTTGGTAGACCAATTATGGATCTATCATTCTAGGAACTATTTTTTTGGCCTACTTATGAAGGACTGAAATCTTTCAGTAATTATTAGGAGAAGGGTATTAAAAATAACTTGTGACATTTGTGATCTTGTTCACTCATATATGCTGGTCATTTGTAAATTGAAAGTTTGTATTACTGTACTTTTTTTCAAATTTTGTTATCTCATCTTTCATTTTAAGTTGCCTTGCATTTCACATTTGATACTGCTAAGGATTGAGATGGATTTTCAATTACTTTCTGTTGGCATGTTGCATGGGCCTAGGTGAGAAGTCTTGCCCTTGTTACTTGATGATGGGGATAACTGAAACCTGGGATCCTAGGACCCATGTGTCCTGCAGAAGAATAATAAGTTTTAGACATCAAATCATCAAAATTTGGGTATAATCAGTAGGAATGCTTCAGAAATGTGTAGAAAAACATTTTGGAACCAGTGAGTTAAAATAATAAACAGAGCAGGAGTGTAAATTCTCTTATAGATTAGAGGAAAACAATTTTTTTTAACAATGTGAATTCTGAAGACCAAGAACACTTACAATGTTTATACCGAAGACATTGCATTGATACTTTTCATATACTAATATACATTCATTTTTTTTTGGTTGGCCGTGGGGCTTGAACTCTGGGCCTGGGCGCTGTCCCTCAGCTATTCAGCTCAAGGCGAGCGCTCTACCACTTGAGCTACAGCGCCACTTCTGGTTTTCTAGTGGTTTATTGGACATAGGAGTCTCACGGTCTCTCCTGCCCAGGCTGGCTTTGAACCGTGATCCTCAGATCTCAGCCTCCTGAGTAGCTAGGATTATAGGTGTGAGCCACCAGAGCCCGGCCATATACTAATATATATTCTAAACACAATTATTTATATTCCAATCTATTTATTGTAATATATATCTATTTATTTGTCAAATTATCAATTAATTCTAGTAAGCTTCACTGTGTGAAATAAAATATCAGCAGGTATAAATATAAAATATATAACTATATATAATATAAGAAAAAGGCACATGTTTTGCAATGTTCTGTTGTGGTTAGGGTATCAAAGGCAACTGTGTTTTAAAGTATTATTCCATTATTTCTACCTCAGTGTTTGGTAGAGTTGGACCTAAAGCTTTACCATTTGTAGATTTACAGCCTAGAGGCAAGAGGAAACACTGTGATTAAACCATTACCAATTTAAGGCCTAATATCAAGGAGAAACATATAGACTTCTCTTGTACCTATGAAAATATTTGGTGAAATAAAGGCAGTAGTGTAAATTCCTGCCTGGTTGGATGGTATCCTGGCCAGGACATTAGGTAATTATGCATATGAATTTATTTTCACTTTCTTGGCTTTAGCTACTTTTAAAATGTTAGGTATAACAAACACTTATATTTTGATAAAATACCTTCTAGTCTAAACGATTCTGTCTTAACTGTTCATTTCTCTATAATCCCTCTTACCTAAGATTAGTTTTGTTCCAAAAAGGAAATCTATGCTGTCAGGGTAAGATATTCTGGTTGGTCTGTTGCTACATGGAAGAAGAGTGAAGGGTCAGGTAGACATTTGTGCCAGTAAGACCTCATTTAGGACATTTTAAGCTGCAGAAGTTTAGAAGTAGCTCTTAAGCAAGGCTTATTTTGAATCCATTAGCTACACAAAGCTAACTCAGTTGATAAATAAGTACTTGAAAAGCCATCACCTTTGGATCTAGCTATAAAGTCTTCAAAGTATGATCAAATTTATTTGAAAAAGACTTAAAATAGTCATTGACAAAAAAAAAATTGCAAATGTGAGCAATCGACCAAACAATGTAAGTTTTCCAATATACACAGAATTTTAGAGAATTAAGATCAATAGCATTTTGGGAACGAACAATAAGTTTTCCTGGTTACAAACAGTCAACCAAGGATATATGCCTTTATAAAGACTGCATCATTAACTATGTAAATTTACAGGATATGACATGCTTCAGCAGCACGTTTACCCAAATTACAACAATATAGAAATTAACATGGCACTTGTACAAGGATGATATGAAAATTTGTGAAGTATGCCATATTTTTCATTCTTCAGATGCAAGAAATGAAAAACAGTTATTAAAAATGATTACAAAAATAAAAATGTAACAATACATGTAATTAATTGAACTAAAAGTTAGTTTGACATCAGTGTATTAA
Organism: Dipodomys spectabilis; assembly: GCF_019054845.1. Classification (NCBI taxonomy): domain Eukaryota; kingdom Metazoa; phylum Chordata; class Mammalia; order Rodentia; family Heteromyidae; genus Dipodomys; species Dipodomys spectabilis. The sequence continues at coordinate 3,303,730 of NW_024870972.1, read as the reverse complement.
ATCCTCACCTTAGAAAGGCCTTTACATAGCATAATCTTTACAAAACGTTTGAAATTAGATAACATTGTCATTTTATTCCAAAGAAATAACATACTATAAGGACCTAGGAAAAAAAGGAATGTTAAACTGTTTCTATATGGAATGCTATCTGAAATAACACATTTAAAAATGAACCTATATATTATAAAACAATGTAGAATTCAAACTATTATATCTAGGAGAGAATGAAATAGATTATGGATATTATACAAACAAAATACAGATTAGATTAAAATATACTTTTTTCAGACAAAAACCAGAAATATCTTTAGTTTCTGTACTACTCATTTCAACAGATAAGTTAAAATGATTTCTGATTTAAAAACCACAAACTCTGCAGAAATCATTATAGATGTATACAAACAAATCTTGAATACATTTTGACATCAAAGTCAGGCAATTCACTTGAAGAATACCATGGAGTCCATGAATTTTTAAAGTAAGACATTGCAGCTGTTTGTATGGTGAAAATATTTTGTATGGACACAAGGATGGATTGGCATTTTTGAAATTTAAGAAACTTAACCAAACCATTATGACTTAGGAGAACAATTTTTACAGCTTTCCACAACTCCAAAAACGTAGTGATACATATTTATCCTTTTGGCAATATCAAATGCAGTTTCTTCAAAGTTCTTCAGACCTGGTTTGATAATTTGATAATATTCAATAGTAGGAGATCCAGCATATTTTTGCTATTTCTATTCCAAACAGCAAGATGCAAGGGGGTCAAGAGGACTTTAGTTTGGGCATTGCGATATGCATCATGATGAACTAAGAAAGAATCCAGTCTGGTATTATTCCACATATAAGCACTGTGTAGGGATGTCCAGCAATTCACAGTTATTGCATAAATATCTGCCTTGAGCCACCAACTCATGGATAATATCTAAGTGTCCACTGTAGGATTCCCGATGAAGAGAGGTATATTCATCATCATTCCTAGTATTCACATGAGTGGCCTTTTTGGAAAGTAGTCTCTGTACTGTAGTAAGCTGATTATTTTCAGCAGCCCATAGAATAATTTGCTTGAATACTTCTCCATTTTTTCTGAGAATGATATCATTCCTCACTTTTTCATCTTGTGCCTTGTCTTCATCAGAATTGCCTAAGCAGAGACATTGAGTACCAGTGGGAGTCAGGTGCACATATATTCCCCAATAGTTCACGTTGGTTGAACTGCTCAGAAAAATCCAGTGAATATTCTACATCTGTTATTTCACCATGATTTTTTTTCTCTTTTTCCATTTTTACTATTCGAAATTATTCTAACTGGAGAGTAGAGAATTGATAGAGAGCAGAGGAAAGGTTTTCTTCCATATAGAAAGGTACAGACTGAAAATGAGGACCAGTGGTGTCTTCATGTGCAGCTTATTCTAGGAACGAGAAAATATGAAATAATGCCTTCTATGTAAATGATTTGGGGAATGGCAGAGCAAAAAGTGAAATGATGCAACCAAAAATATAAAAGCAAAATAAATTAGGATAATTATGGAGCAGTCATATTATCTATGAGAACCATGAAAGGGAGAGAGGAAGAAAGAGACAGATGTGCAATGACCTAGCTAGCCACAAAATCCATGCCTCGGATCAATTTATAGATCAAACAATTTCATTTTTTAAAAGAGATGGAAATAGAATTTATGTATTTATTTGAAATTAGTAAAACCATTTTTAATAGCCTACATAAAGAGACATAGCTTTGACCAAATTACAGACAAGAATCTAAATCCCTGATAATTCTAGTAACAGAACTGACTGAAATCAGTTGAATATCACTTTTCTTGTAGAGTGAAGGAATAGGTCCAGGCTAGGAAAGCAGCTAGAGAAGGCAGATTGATTGTATCTGGAACAAAACTTTGTGGAAAATGGTATCAAGGATTAATTACTGGTGATCCACTTGCACTGGTAGTGTGAATCTGAAATATTGCTTGCTGATTATGAACTATTGCTTTTATCATTGTATGTTCCAAGAAGAAAAGGTGATTTAATTGACAGCAAAGGGTTAGTAATACACTTTGACTTCTCATTAAGCACCTTCAATCATCAAAATCACATGAAGACAATAGACAGGCCTACTTTTTTAGATGAAAACAGGTATCTTTAAAAATAAGGTAATTAAGTATTCCTACAAAAGACTTTTTTTTACTACTGTAATATACAGTTTTTTTCTAATGTTGGGTAACAAATAATGGATCTATTAGAAAACTCTTAAAGCTCATATGTTCAATAGTGAGTTTTCTTATATTATATCATGGTATTTTTGTTCATGGTTTTAAGAAGAAATTTACTAGCTTAAATTTCTGACAGGACAATATCATCACTGTACAACTTGCTTATATACTCTAAGTTTTAAATTACTATCTAAGTATGTGCATTAGATAGCTATAGAGGAAAATCTAGAAGCCACACTGGTGGCTCATGTGTTTATCCTAGCTAATCAGAAAGATGAAATCTGAGGACTGTGGTTTGAAACCAGACCAAGCAAAAAAAACTCCATTAGATTCTGATTTGAAAGTAACCAGCAAAAGCTAGAAATGGAGCTGTGCGACAAGCAGTAAAATTCTAGGCATGAGAAAACTAAAACAAAAAAACAACAAATTCTGGGACAGAAACAGGCCCTGAATTCAAGGCTAGTATTAGCACAAAACAAATGAATGAATTAATTAATTAAAATAAATTAAGTGGTCACATGTGGCGAGGCAAGTAAAATGTAACACCCATGATGACTGGATTGTGTATTATTTTGTAATAAGGCAAATTAACGTTTGTCCAAATCACTAATATTTTATTTGTACTTTTTGTACTAAACCCTGAATTTAGCATGCATATATATGTGTGTACATGTGCACACATGTGTGTATGTGTATATGTGTGAGTGTGCTGTTGCAATGTTGCTTGCCAATGTGGACATGGTGAGGCTGAAAAGAGCTGTGTTGCAATGTTTTTATGTATCAGTGTTCTGTCATGTCATTTCTATGGAGCCACTCTTCTGTACATTTTATTTGTCAAAAAATAACATCATCATAATCAAAGCATATACAACATTAAGTTAGATTAAAGAGACCAATTTCAGCTCTGATTATATGTTAGGTAAGAAGATGCAGATATAATTAGGTAGTAAGTTATTGCTGTAAGATGACTGTCAGTACAAAATATGTATTTGACCTCTTAAATTGGTTATACTTTTAAGATATAATCATGGAGTGAGTTTGACCTACTTGACCAAACAGGTATTACTCTCTGGTTATTCCTGTGAAACACAAGGCGGATAAATTCTATCCGGATTTCTGTTGAAAATAACTTTCTTTGTAACATCATATCTAATCTCACTAAGATAATCTACCCTGTATTTATTAAGTTTGAATATCCCATCATATTGACTGAAAATCAGTATTGTGGATATGCTTGTTAGATATACCTTTCAAAAACAAACAAAAAGCCTGTGTCACCTCCAGATTGTGGATGCATTTGAAGTTGTTTTGTACATGCAGTGGGATCTTCACTAATGGCCCTTTTTTGTGAGTAACTCTCATAACTTTAACAAATAAGGATTTTTGAATATTTTTTCCAATATAAATATCAAACCAGAGCGAGTCTTGCAATTTCTGAAAAGCCTTTGAATATTTTAGTATTATTTCACTTCATTGACTATAGGGCTAAATACATTTCTGAAATAAATATTAGTAACATCTGAAGATGTAAGTGGGTATATAGGGTTTTTTATGCATCATTTTATGAAAACCCAGTTTTTATGAAAGTAAATGAAATAGAATAAAAGAGTATAAGTAAATTTGTTAAGCTAATTATTAGTATAACTTTGTTTTCTAGCAAGTTTTTTTAATGTAGATGATGCAGTTAAATTATTTTCTTTGTATACATCTGTACTTCAGTTAGTTCTAGAATCTTTATAAGAATGAATTTGTGGAAAAAATAAATGTATTTGAAAATGATTAGGATTAACCTTGTGTTTTGTGTCCTACTCCCAAGAAAATGAGTTATTTTCAAGTGTTAATATTTTATGACTGAATCTTCAGTATCACAATAAATTTTGAAAAATATGCAGTAGTATTGATGTCTTTTTAAACCAATTGTATTCACAACTTGGAAAATCTTTAATTCATGCATAGGTCTTGGTGTCTATTATTTTTAACCTCTCGTTCCTACCATTAATGATAGGTGAGACTGCATTTTGGAAAAATATTTATCTGAGGTCAAAGGTGATTTTTATATCAGTCTTGCTTGTTAATAGCATTTTAAAGTAGTACATTTCTCTCAAAATGTTGGGTATGAAAAGCAATCAAAATACCTCTAATAGTAAACAACTTAGGTGAGCTACAATGTGGAAATGATTGGTCCATAAGACCTGCAGTCTGTTTCCATCAGGAATTGGGGAGGTCATTCCTTCAGTATGACTGTGTTAGAGATTGGGTCCCAAGGTAGTGCAGTGTTGTCATGGGATAGAATATGATTTCTACAATTTTGAGCTAGAAATCAGGAATGTTATAGTTTAGCAGTTCTTTCACCAGGGAGGTATAAATTGATTATGAACTTGGAATTTTCATATTACAGTTACCTATTTCCTTTCTTTTTGTTTTTTGTTTTGGTTAGTCGTGGGGCTTGAACTCTAGGCTTGGGTACTGTCCCTGTGCTCTTCCTCTCAAGGTGATCACTGTACCGCTTGAGCTACAGTGAAACTTCTGGTTTATTAGTGGTTTATTATAGGTAAGAATCTCTTGGACTTTCCTGCCTGGGCTAGCTTTGAACCGCGTTCCTCAAATCTCACCCTCCTGAGTAGCTAGGGTTACAGGTAGACCCACCGGCATCAGGCTTATTTTCCTATTTTCTAACAAAGATAAAGTGAAATATTATTAGAATGTGGACAATAATTCTGGGAAATTTTCCTAGAATTAGTAGACTATGTGCTGATATTTTAGTCATAATTTAGAATGAAGTTATTTGATACGGTGGGAATGGGGCACAGGCTAAGATTTACCAATTGTGCAATGTTGTACTAGTAATTCCAACTCTGAAGACTTCAATATCATCATCTGAGAATTAGAAATGGAAGTAGTTCTACTTTATGGGATTATTGTGAGGATTAAATTAGGTACCATAGATAACATACATGGAAAAACGATCAGCATTTGATCCTTTCTACCTGTTATTTTATCATTTGATGAATTCTAAATTTTTTACTGTAATTTTTATAATGTGTCTCTTTAGGATATGAACCTAAACAATAATCTAGTACTACAGAGTTGAGGGAGATGAATTGCCCTCCTGAATAATTTACTTTTGGGTCAAATAAAAGGAGGCTTGCAAAAAGAGAATAGACTTTAGAGAAACATGATGAGTTGATGTAAATAGCTGCTTAGCTGATTTTGTTAATTTGTGAACTAATTCAGGGAAACAGAGTACAAGAAGGTAAAAAAAATAAAGAAGGTCATATTGAAATACTCATTGGTGTGTTTGGGTGTTCTCGCACACGTGGGTACGCACATGCACATATGCAGATGCTCATGCCTGTATTCATCATTCCTGAAGTATGATACTGCCTGGGCACTATCCCTAAGATTCTGTGCCCAAGGATAGTTGTCTACCACTATTCCATTCTGATTTTTTAGAGATAATCACATATATTTTCATGATTGGACTGGCTTTGAACAGTGGTCTTCAGATCTCAGCCTCCTGAGTAGCTAGCTAAGCTGATTCAGCCTCTGAGTTTCTAGTTAAAATTCTGACTGTCCTGTATGCTTCACTGGTCTTTTATTCTTTTCCTGCGGTAATCAGAAGCGTAACTCATATATGTCTAATTGCTTTAAAAATAATGTTACTGCTTGGCACCAGGGCCTCCCATCTCTACTCTTAACTATTTAGGAGGCTTGAGAACAGATCCCAGGCCAAATTTTAGTGGACTTTCTTCTCAATCTATAGCTGGGTGCATTGGATCATTTCCACCATCCTGCACTATCTAAGAACTAAGATTGGAAGGACTGCAGGATCCAGACCAGCTAAGGTCGGAAGCTAGACAAGTTGGTGTACAACTCTGATGCCATTGATGATTGGAAGTTTAAAAGGACAGATAAGGTGCATGTTCTTGTAGAAAGGGAATCACTATCCTAAAATTAACCACTGATATTATGCCAGCCTAACAAGAAAAATACCCAAAGTTGAAATCCCCACAATTTTCCACAATCAAAATAATTATATACATTAACATCCCAAAACTTAGTACAATGTGTCCTTTATTCTAATATCTTTATCAGATTATCATACGATGTGACAGAATAGTTCTACATTATATTATGATATATTTAAAAACACCTAGAAAATTCTTTCTCATTTATGAAGTGCAAAAGAATGGCAAATTACCTCATTTCTTACATATTTGAGTATCACTAAAAATTCTTCTAGAAAAAGTTCCGGGAAGATGGCAGAGGAGAAGCTGGAGGCTAAACAAGCTCTTGCATAGAAAGCAGTTTTATTGTTCCAGTGAACAGTCCTAAGCCAGAGAGTCACACCAAGTGTGCCATCACAGGAAGACAGTTAGCCCAGAGAGGGAAAATCCAGGCAAGGAGACAGATCTGAGCGCTTGCCAGCGGCGGTGGTTGCTGTGGCCAGCCTTAGACGCCGTACCTGCAACACAGAGAATCCAGGACAAAGGCTCCAGACGCAACAGGTGAGCAGATTCTACTCAACCCCAGCAAAAGCTGACTAGAAGCAGATATCTTCATCCTGCAGTTCACAGACAAGGGACAACCCAGGAACCAAGACTTGGTGTGAGTAGAAGCCTGACATCCTCATTCCTTCTCAGGGAACAGAGGAGGGAAGGCCACCCTTCCCCCCTCACTACCAGAGACCTTTGATACTGACAAAGGCCTGGCTGAGCAGCTAGCTCCAACTCAGGCCTTGGAAGAAAACAAGAGTCATGTAGCAAGTCACAGGAGCCTAAACTGTCCTGCTAGGCTCAGCCCCACCCAGGGAAAAGTCACCCAGCCTGGGGAGAGCAAGTTCTGACAGCCCCAGGAGTGGATGTCTTCACTGGATAAACAGAGCCAGAGGCTGCCGCTCCCTACAGCAGACTTGACAATCAATTGAAATTCAGTAAACTTAAACCCTGAGAAAGGCTCCAGGCTGGGCTTTTTGAGTGTCTCACAAGCTAGCCCCTCAGGGAAAAGCTACTGTTTGCTGAAAGGCCTCAACTCTATCCAGAACCTAGCCTCATCACAGTATCTCCAAACTAGAGGAAACAGCCATCTCCCACTTTTTTGATACTCACAGCAGATCTCCCTCCCATTGAATAAGCTTGGGATGAGGATAACAAAATCCTGGGTAAAGCAGAGCATTTTTCTACCTGCTCAAACTAACCAACTTAAGAAACCAACCAAGCCACAGGAAAATCAAACACCACAAACAGACCAAAGACTCCAACTAGAGACTGGTTAATGACACAAGGGAGATACAGGATCTTCCCATCCCCCCAAAAAAATCAAAGAACTCTTTTTTTAGGTTTTTAAAAAAAATTTTTCCTAAAACTTTTTTTTAATTTTAATTATTAACATTCAAAAAATTTTGTTTTCTATTAACTATTTTTTCTTCCTTTTATAATTTTTATTTTCGGGGTATAATTGTGTGTGCTTTTTTCTTGTGTTTTTTTTTTTCTCTATAATTTTTTTTGTTTAGCTCTACTAACCTTTGATCATTTTTTTTCTTTCCTTCTCATTCTTTTCACAATTTCTTTTCTTTTGTTCTTCTTTACGTGACTTAATTGCTATTCTGCTAATCCTCAGATATACCCATAATTTATTATTAGACCTTATCACCCATTGTGTACCCACTTAATCCAGAAATTTATTACTCAATTCAAAACCAGTACTACTTCTTTATATCTATATAATATTTTAAGCATTTCTAATTTTAAGTTTTTCACATCTACTTTCTATCCCTACCCTTATCTTATCCTATACAATTTCTTCTCTGAATATTATGTCTGCATTTTACATAATTTTTAAGTTTTTAAGTGTTTCACTTTTTAATTTTTAATATTTTTTCTTCTATTTTTTTCCTTGTCTCATTTTTTCTCTTTCTTCTCTTTTTTCTCTCATTCTCTACTATCATTCTATTCAACCTATTTCCCGCTTTGAGATTAAGACTTAGTTAAGTTTATTCACCCTCTGCCTTTCCACATCCCTGTATTCCTATTTTTACCCACATCTCTCCCTAAACCTGATAATTTCTGGTTTGCAAAATTCTTCTTTGTGGTTCGTAGCCCATTAATACATAGTTGTTTGATGTTGAATAGATATATCTGTTGAACTAAAGTGTATCTTCAGACTTTTACGATGCAACTACAGACTTTGTTTGATGCTTAACTTAAGATAGTGTTCTAGCACAAAACTGGTGTTAATTTCATCCCAAATGTGGAGGGCAAGCCAGAAAAACACAAGACCAATGGCAAGTTCGAGTATCCAAGCCCATTCATGATACTCAGGGGACAGAACAGATAATGAATAATCCACTGAAGAGTTCCTAAAAAGCTCTACAATCACTACTAGAAAACATGGTAAATGAAAAGATTGAAAACCTAAAAAGGACACTGTATGAACGTGATAGGGAGAGAGAGAAGACAAACCAAAGGTCAATACAGGAATATCATGAGCGTGAGAAAGCTACTCAAAGATTGATACAAGAATTGCGTGAGCAGCTAGAGAACACTCAAAGAGAAATAAAGAAATGGCATGAGCAGGCTGAGACCAGTCAAAGAGATAGACAGGATTTGGGGGAACTGGCCTAGGATAGACAAAGAGAAAGTCAGGAATGGCGTGAGCAGGCTAAAAATACTCAAAGAGACCAACAGGAATCACATGAACGTGAGGAATCTAATCAAAGAGTAATGCAGAAATTGAGAGAGCAGGATGAGAATACAAAAAGGCAATCATGGAATTCATAAACAGAGAGCTGAAAGAACTCAGGGAGTCCACGAAGAGAATGCTGAATGCAAACCAACAGAAGGAATGGGAGTCCACGGAAACCATAACCAATCAACTAGGTGATTTGATAATAAAAACTGAACACCAAATTAAGGAAGTAAAGAAGTTCATACAAGATCTAAAACAAAGCTCCAACAAAGAATTTGAAGCCATCAAAGCCAACCAATTAGAAGGAAAAGAAATAAAAAACAAAGTAGAAAGTCTTGACAGTAGGTTAGACCATGCAGAAGATTGAATCTCGGGGATTGAAGACAGCCTAGATATTATAGAGAAAGCACATACAACCATCCATGAAAAATCCAAGAAATATGATGGATCTATTCAACATTTTGAAAACACCATCAGAAGGCCTAATCTCAGGATAATGGGTGCAGAGGAGCACCTAGAGACAGAAGTTAATGGTCTAGGAAATTTGTTTCACAGCATCCTAGCAGAGAACTTCCCAAACATGCAAAAAAGATAGGCCTATTCAAATACAACAAGCTTTTAGAACTCCAAATAGGCCAGACCAGAATAGGACATCCTATTGTCACATTATAATCCGCACAGGATCAATTCAGACCAATGAAAACATCCTTAAATCTGTCAAGGAGAAAAGATCAATCACCTATAAAGGGAAACCAATTAGAATCACCTCAGATATCTCAGCAGAGACAATCAAAGCAAGAAAAGCCTGGAATGATGTATGCCATGCCCTAAAGACAAACAACAATGAACCAAAAGTACTGTACCCAGCTGCATTCTCCTTCATAACCGAAGGGCAACTAAACACCTTCCATAGCAATGAAAAATTGAAACAATATATCTCTACCTAACCAGCCCTACAAAGATTCTTAAAGATGTCCTACACATAGAAAACCAACAAGACCACAATAGAGGCCAAGAAACTGCCCCCAAACTGAGAATCCAAGAACCATAGGAAGAACCTAGTTGCCGCAGCCCCCAAGAAAGTGGATAAAATGGCAGAAACTCCTAAGTACCACTCTGTCCTATCTCTTAACATTAATGGACTTAACTCTCCAATTAGCGACATACACTGTCTAGCTGGATTAAAAAGATCCTTCTATCTGCTGCCCTCAGGAATCTTGCCCATAAAAACAAACACATTTTCAATGTGAAAGGTTAGAACAAAATGTACCAAGCAAATGGCCTCCATAAAAAAGCTGGAGTTGTAATCCTAATATCAGATGAAATAGATTTCATATTAAAATTAGTAAGAAGAGATAAAGAAGGTCTCTACATATTAATTAATGGATCTTTCCTTCAGGAGGATATTAAAATTCTAAACATCTATTCACCAAACAACGGAGCACTCAAATTTATCCAAGAAGTATTACTTTCCCTCAAATACCACATAGATCCAAAGACATTAATTGTTGGGAACTTTAACACGTCACTTTCCCACTAGATAGATCAACTCGGCAAAATCTCAACAGAGAAACCGAAGATGTAAACAACTGCATAGATCCACTAGATTTAACAGACATCTACTGAATATCTCACCCAACAGCTTCAGAATACACGTTTTTCTCAGCAGCACATGGAACATTTTCCAAAATATACTACATTGAAGGACACAAAGCAAACTTGTCCAAATTAAGAAACATTGAATTTATACCTTACATTCTCTCAGACCACAAGGGAGTAAAATTAGAACTCAACACCAAAAGCCACCAAAGAAATTCCTGTAACACATTGAGGCTGAACAACACACTGCTGAATCACGAGTGGGTCATGGAAGAGACTAGAAAGGAAATTCAAATGTTCATGATATTCAACAAAAATGAACACACAAACTACCAGCTCCTATGGGACACAACAAAGCAGTACTCAGGGGCAAGTTTATAGCTCTGAGTTCCTACATGAACAAATTGGTGAGATCTGAAACCAACAAACTAATGAGGCATCTGAGAATCCTTGAAAACGAGCAGCAATATAAATCCCAAACCAGTAGATTGAAAGAAATAATTAAAATTAAATCAGAATTAAATGAATTAGAATCCAAAAAAACTATAGAAAGAATCAGTCAAACAATGAGTTGGTTCTTCGAAAAAAAAAAATTGACAGACCCTTAGCAAATATTATCAGAAAAAGAAGAGAACACACCCAAATAAATAAACTTAGAGATGAGAATGGAAACATTACTCCACAAACAACCAAGATTCAGAACATTATAAGGGAATACTTCTCAAAATCTTATGCTAAGAAGTTTGAGGACATGACAGAAACGGACCTTTTCCTAACAAATATTGACATGCCAAAACTAACACAAGATGAGTTAAATCATCTAACAGGCCCATATCAAGTATTGAAATAGAAACATCAATAAGAGAATCCCATCTATGAAAAACCAAGGACCAGATGGTTTAACAGCAGAATTCTACAAGGCCTTCAAAGCAGAGCTCACACCAATACACTTCCAACTCTTCAATGAAATTGAAAGAGAAAGTTCACTACCGAATTCATTCTATGAAGCCATCATAACCCTCATCCCAAAATCAGGCAGGGACTCATCAAAGAAAGAGAACTATAGACCCATTACTTTGATGATCATTGATGCAAAACTTGTCAAAAAATTTTGGCCAATCGACTTCAAAAGTTCATCCAAAAATCATACACGATGATCAAACAGGATTCATTTCAGGGAAGCAAAGCTGGTTCAATATGGGCAAGTCATTTAATATAATTAATCACATCAACAAGAGCAAGGATAAGAACCACATGGTTATTTCAATAGATGCAGAAAAATTATTTATCAAAATCCAACTTCCCATTATGATGAAGGTTCTGGAAAAATTAGGAATCCATGAAACCTTCCTCAATACAATAAAGGCTGTATATGACAAACCTACAGCCAGCATTATACTCAATGGTGAAAAACTAAAGCCATTTCCTCTTAACTCAGGAATGAGACAAGGATGTCCAGTCTCTCTACTGCTATTCAATCTAGTATTTGAATGCCTAGATATAGTAATAAGACAAGATGCAAACATAATGGGGATCCAAATAGGGAAAGAATTTAAACTCTCCTTCTTTGCAGTTGACATGATCTTTTATTTAAAGAATCACACAGATTCCACTCCCAAATTACTCAAAACTTTGGCAAAGTAGCAGAGTATAAATTTAAATCTCAAAAATCAAAGGCATTTCTGTATGCCAACAATGAGAAAAGTGTGGCTGAAATTAGGAAAGCAATTCCATTCGTAATAGCCCACAAAAAATAAAATATCTAGGAATTAACTTAACCAAAGAAGTGAAGGACCTCTATGATGAAAACCTTAAAAACTTGAAAAAGGAATTCAAAACAGAACTTTGAAAGTGGCAAAAACGGAAGGACATGGGAAGATGGCGGAGGAGAAGCTGGAGGCAAAACAAGCTCTCACATAGAAAGCAGTTTTAGAGTTCCAGTGAACAGTCCCAAGCCAGAGAATCACACCAAGTGTGCCATCACAGGTCAGAGAGTTAGGCCAGAGAGGGAATATCCAGGCAAGGAGACAGATCTGAGCTCTTGCCAGCAGCTGCAGCTGCAGCATCTGCGACAGGGGTGGCTGCGGCGGTCACAGATGCCATACCTGAAACAGAGAGAGTCCAGGACAAAAGAACCATACGGAGCAGGTGAGCAAATTCTACTCAACACCAGCAAGAACCGACACAGAGCACACATCTTTATCCTCCAGTTCCCAGACCAGAGATGACCCAGGAACCAAGACGCAGCTTCAGTAGAAGCCTGACGTCCTCACTCCTTCTCAGGAAGCAGAGGAGGGAAGGCCACTCCCCCCCCCCCCCCCCAGTACCGGAGATCTCCATCTTGGATACCAACAAAGCTCCGAGGAGCTGCTAGCTCCAACTCAAGCCTTGGAATAAAACTAGGGTCATTTAGCAGGTCACAAGAACTTAATGGTGTGACCTGCCAGACTCAGCTCCACCCAGGGAAAAGTCACCCTGTTCAGGCGCCAGCCCTAGGAGTGGATTTCTTCATTGGGTAATCAGAGCCAGAGGCTGCCCCTCCCTTTAGCAGCCTTGACATCAGTAAACAGAAACCCTGAGAGTGGCTCCTGGCTGGGCTCTGTGAGTTTCTCACAAACTAGCCACCAGGAAAAGCTACTGTTTACTGAAAGACCTCAACTCTACCCAGAACCTGGCCTCATCACGGCATCTCCAAACATGAAAAAGCCATCACCGTCTTTTGTGATACTCAAAGCAAACCCCCCTCCCATTGAAGTAACTTGGGAGGAGGTCGAAAAATCCTGGGCAAAGCAGAGCATTTTTCTGCCTGTCCAAACAAACTGAATTAAGAACCCAACCAAGCCACAGGACCATAAGCAGACCAGAGACTCCAACCAGAGGCTGATTACAGACACAAGGGAGATATAGGATTTTTCCCAAACCTCCCCCAAAAAATCAAAGAACTGTTTTATTTTAATCTTCTTGTTTTATTTTATACCTTTTACAAAATTTTTTTCTTTTCTAAAACGTTTTCTAATTTTTAATTTTCACCTTTTTTGAAAAAAATTGTTTTCTAGTAACTTTTTTCCTCCTTATAATCTTTATTTTAGGGGTACATATGTGTGTGCATTTTTCCTTCTTTTTTTTTCTTCTTTTAAAAAAATTTCTTTTTGTTTTTTGTTTAGCTCGACTGAAATTCTGATCTTTTTTTCTTTCTTCCTTATTCTTCTCACCTTTTCCTCTCTTTTGTTCTTCTTTATGAGACTAAATTGTTGTTCTGCACATCCTCAGATAAACCCTAGTTGAATATTAGACCCTATCCCCCATTGTGTACACACTTAATCCACAAATTTATTACTCAATTCAAAACTTCTGAGACTTAAATTCCTTAATGGCAGTACTACCTCTTTATACCTATATAATATTTTAGGTATTTTTATTTTTAAGTTTTTCACATCTCGTTTATATCCCTCCCCTTCTCTCATTATACTAACGTTCTTTGAATAGTTTGTTCTCAATCTGCATATTATTAATTTTTAATCTTCTATTTTTTATGGTCTCTTTTTGTTCCCTTTCTTTTTCTTCTTGATTTCTCTCTCACTATTTTAATCCTATCCAAACTGTTTCCTGCTTTGAGACTAGGACTAGTTAAGTTAACTCTCCCTGTGCCTTCCCACATCACTCTATTCCTATTTTTTACCTACATCTCTCCCTAACCCTAATAATTTCTGTTTAACCAAATTCTTCTTTGTGGTTTATAGCTCATTTATATATACTTGTTTGATGTTGAATAGAGGTATCTGTTGAACTAGATTGTATCTGCAGACTATTGACTGTGTATATACAGACTTTGGTTGATGCTTGCCCTAAGTAAGTATTCTAGCACAAAACTGGTGTTACTTTCATTCCAAATGGGCAGAGTAAGCCGGAAAACCACAAGAAAAATGGCAAGTCTGGGTATCTCCACTCCCACTCATGATAATCAGGGGACAGAACAGATAATGAATAATCCAGAGGAGATTTCCCAAATAGGTCTACAAACACTGCTGGCAAACATGATAAATGAAAAGATTGAAAACATACAAAGAACTCTGTATGAGCGTGATAGGGAGAGAGAGGAGGCCAAAAAACGTCAATGCAGGAAAAGATTGAAAACATACAAAGGATTCTGTATGAGCATGAGAGGGAGAGAGAGGAAGCAATCCAAAGGTTTATGGAGGAATATCATGAGCGTGAGGAAGCTACTCAAAACCTGATACAGGATTTGCATGAGCAGCTTGAGAATACTCAAAAAGAAAGGCAGGAATGGCATGAACAGGCTGACAACACTCAAAGAGAACTACAAGAATGGCATGAACGGGAGGAAGCTAAGCAGAGAGTAATATAGGAATTGAGAGAGGAGGATGAGAATACACAAAGATCACTAAAGGCATTCATGGGATCCATTGACAAAGAGCTGAAGGAAGTCAGGGAGACCACAAAGGGAATGCTGAATGGAACCCAACAGAAGGAAGGGGAGTCCAAGGAAACCATAAACAATCAATTAAATGATTTGAGAATAAACACTAAATACCAAATTAAGGAAGTAAAGAAGTCCGTACAAGATCTAAAACAAAGCGTCAACAAAGAATTTGAAGCCATTAAAGCTGAACAATTAGAAGGAAAAGAAATAAAAGACAAAGTAGAAAGTCTTGACAGCAGGTTAGACCATGAAGAAGATCGAAACTCGGAGACTGAAGATAGCCTAGATATTGTAGAGAAAGAGCATACAATCATCCAAGACAAGTACAAGAAATATGAGAGATCTATCCAACACTTGGAAGACACCTTCAGAAGGCCTAATCTTAGGATAATGCGTGTAGAGGAGCATCTAGAAACAGAAGTTAATGGTCTAGGAAATTTGTTTAACAGGATCCTAGCAGAGAACTTCCCAAACATGCAAAAAGATAGGCCTATTCAGATACAAGAAGCTTCTCGAACTCCAAATAGACCAGATCAGTATAGAATATCCCTCCGGCACATGATAATCCACACAGGACCAACTCAGACCAAAAAGCTGTGAAGGAGAATAGATTAGTCACCTATAAAGGGAAACCAATTAGAATCACCTCAGATTTCTCAGCAGAGACAATCAAAACAAGAAGAGCCTGGAATGATATATGCCATGCCCTAAAAACAAACAACTATCAACCAAGAATACTGTACCCAGCTAAACTCTCCTTCATAACTGAGGGCCAAGTAAAAACTTTCCATAGCAAAGAAAAATTGAAACAATACATCTCCACCAAACCAGCCCTACAAAAGATTCTTAAAGATGTCCTACATATAGAAAACCAACAAGACCACAATAAAGGCCAAGAAACTGCACCCAAACTGAGAATCCAAGAACCATAGGAAGAATCCAGTTTTCACAACCCCCAAGAAAGTGGATAACATGGCAGGAACCCCCAAATACCTCTCAGTCATTTATCTTAACATTACTGGACTTAACTCTCCAATTAGGTGACATAGACTCTCTAGTTGGAATAAAAATCAAGGTTCTTTTATCTGCTGCCTTCAGGAGTCACATCTTCCCATTAAAACAAACACATTTTCACTGTTAAAGGTTGGAGCAAAATCTACCAAGCAAACGGCCCCCATAAACAGGCAGGAGTTGCAATCCTAATATCAGATAAAATAGACTTCAAATTAAAATTTGTGAGAAGAGATAAAGAAGGTTGCTACATGCTAGTTAAAGGATCTCTCCTTAAGGAGGATATTACAATTCTAAATATCTATTCACCAAACAATGGAGCACCGAAATTTATCCAAGAAACACTACTTTCCCTCAAATCCCACATGGATCCAAAGACATTAATTGTTGGGGATTTTAACACATCACTCTCCCCACTAGATAGATCAACTCGGCAAAAACTCAACAGAGAAACTTCAGATCTAAACAGCTGCATAGATCAAGTAGATTTAACAGACATCTACTGAATATTTCCCCCAGCAGCATCAGAACACCCGTTTTTCTCAGCACCTCATGTAATATTTTCTAAAATAGAGCACATTTTAGGCCACAAAGCAATCTTGTCCAAATTCAGAAACATTGAATTTATACCCTGCATTCTCTCTGAACAGAAGGAATAAAATTAGAACTCAAAACCGAAAGCCACCAAAGAAAGTCTGATAACACATGGAGGCTGAACAGCCCACTGATGAATCATGAGTGGGTCATGGAAGAGATTAGAAAGGAAATTCAAATGTTCATGCTATTCAACAAAAATGAGCACACAAATTACCAGCTCCTCTGGGACACAGCAAAGGCAGTACTCGGATGTTTATACCTCTGAGCTCCTACATCAACAAATTGGAGAGATCAGAAATCAACAATTTAATGAGACATCTGAACCTACTTGAAAAAGAACATCAAGAAAAACCGCAAACCAGTAGATGGAAAGAAATAATTAAAATTAAATCAGAATTAAATGAATTAGAATCCAAAGAAACTATAGAAAGAAAGAACAAAACAAAGAGTTGGTTCTTCGAAAAAATTAACAAAATTGACAAACCCTTAGCAAATCTTATCAGAAAAAGAAGAGAACACACCCAAATAAATAAACTTAGAGATGAGAATGGAAACATCACCATGAAAACAACCAAGATTCAGAACATTATAAGAGAATACTTCTCAAAACATTATGCTAATAAGTTTGAGAACTTGACAGAAATGGACATTTTCCTAGCAAACATAGACATGCCAAAACTAAATCAAGATGAGTTAAACCATCTTAACATTCCCATATCAAGCATTGAAATAGAAACAGCAATAAGAGACCTTCCAGCTAAGAAAAGTCCAGGACCAGATGGTTTTACAGCGGAATTCTACAAGGCCTTCAAAGCAGAGCTCACACCAATACTCCTCCAACTCTTCAATGAAATTGAAAGAGAAAGTTCACTACCGAACACATTCTATGAAGCCATCATAACCCTCATCCCAAAACCAGGCAGGAACTTATCAAAGAAAGAGAACTATAGACCCATTTCTTTGATGAACATTGATGCAAAACTTCTCAACAAAATTTTGGCGAATCGACTTCAACAATTCATCAAAAAAATCATACACCACGATCAAACAGGATTCATTTCAGGGATGCAAAGCTGGTTCAATATGCGCAAATCAATTAATATTATTCATCACATCAACAGGAGCAAGGATAAGAGCCACATGGTTATCTCAATAGATGCAGGAAAAGCATTCGAGAACATCCAACACCCCTTTATGATGAAGGTTTTGGAAAAATTAGGAATCCCTGGAACATTCCTCAATACAATAAAGGCTTTATTTGACAAACATACAGCCAGCATTATACTTAATGGTGAAAACCTAAAGCCATTTCCTCTTAACTCAGGAATAAGACAAGGATGTCCACTCTCTCCACTTCTCTTCATTCTGGTATTAGAATGTCTAGCTACAGCAATAAGACAAGATGTAAACATAAAGGGGATCTGAATAGGGAAAGAAGAAATAAAACTCTCCCTCTTTGCAGATGACATGATCTTGTATTTAAAGAATCCCATAGACTCCACTCCCAAATTACTCAGGGTGATTCAAAACTTTGGCAAAATCAATGGCTTTTCTGTATGCCAACAATGAGAAAAGTGGGTTTGAAATTAGGGAAGTAACTCCATTTGTAGCAGCACCTCAAAATATAAAATACCTAGGAATTAACTTAACCAAAGAAGTGAAGGACCTCTATGATGAAAACTTTAAAATCTTGAAAAATGAAATCAAACAGAACTTAGAAAATGGCAAAACCTCCCACGCTCCTGGATTGGAAAGATTAACATCATGAAAATGGCAATACTTACCAAGGCTATCTACAACTTCAATGCGATACCTATCAAAATTCCAACCTCATTCTTCAAGGAAATAGAAGAGGCAATCCAAAAATACATATGGAACAATAAAAGACCCCGAATAGCAAAAACGCTCCTCAATGGAAAGAACATTGCTGGAGGAATATCAATACCAAATTTCAAACTCTACTATAAAGCCATAGTAATCAAATCCGCTTTGTATTTTCACAAGAACAGACCTCAGGACCATTGGAATAGAATTGAAAACCCAGAAATGAACCTACTGACCTATAGCCATCTAATTTTTTGATAAGGGAGCTAAAAAATAGAATGGAAGAAAGACAACCTCTTCAGTAAATGGTGCTGGCAAAATGGTTAACTACTTGTAGAAAAGTAAAGCTAGATCTTTATATATCACCCTGCAGCAGAATCAACTCCAAATGGATCAAGGACCTCCTAGTCAAAGCAGACACTCTGGAAACATTACAGGATGGAATTAGAGAAACCTAGGCCTCCTTGGCTCATCCAAAATTTTCTTAATAGAGATCCAGAAACACAACACATCAAAGAAAGGTTGGACAAATGGGATTGCATGAAGTTGCACAGCTTCTGCATAAAGGACATAGCTAGCAAGATCAATAGAAAGCCCACAGATTGGGAGAAGATCTTCACTAGCCATACAACAGTCAAGGGTCTCATATCTAAAATATACTTGAAACTCAAAAAATTAATTCCCCCAACAACAAATCCTCAAAGAATCAAGTGCCCAATAAATAAGTGGGCTAAAGACTTGAAGAGAAACTTCTCTGAAGAAGAAAGAAGGATGGCCAATAGACACATGAAGAAATGCTCAACCTCCCTAGCCATAAAAGCCATAAAAGAAATGCAAATCAAAACAACATTGAGATACCACCTCAATCCATTTAGAATGGCAAAAATCAAGAACTCTAACAACAACAGATGCTGGAGGGGATGTGGACAGAAGGGAACCTTACTTCATTGTTGGTGGGAATGTAAACTTGTTCAACCACTTTGGAAAGCAGTATGGAGGTTCCTCAAAAGACTCCACATAGAACTCCCCTATGACCCAGCAATCCCACTATTGGGCATATACCCAAATGTTTACAAACAAGAGCACACTAAAGCTACCAGCACAACTATGTTTATTGCAGCATTATTTACCATAGCTAAGATATGGAACCAACCTAGATGCCCCTCAGTAGATGAATGGATCAAGAAAATATGGTATATATACACAATGGAATTCTATGCCTCCATCAGAAAAAATGACATTTCCCCATTCGTTAGGAAATGGAAAGTCTTGGGGAAAAAATATATTAAGTGAAGTAATCCAAGCCCAAAGAAACATAGGTCCCATGGTTTCCCTTATTTGCAATATCTAGTATATATATGAGTCAAGCAGGAAAGATCAGATAATGTGATGTTAGGAAAATGAACCCTTAGATATGTATTTAAATGTTTTTTTTTTCTTTCGTGCATTTGTTTCTAACTCTTTTATAAGATTATTTCTTTGTAGCTTTGTATGTCCCTCCCCCACAGTATAACCCCTGTTTTTCTATATTTCATGTCGGTATAATTTGGGGAGGAGATGGGGAAAAATAAGTCGTTTAAGAATACAGGTGGACCCGATGCAAATATGAGAAGTACAAGTTGTCATGTCAAAAACGAACTTTACAACTTTGTTGCCCGGGGGGGAGGGGATTGTGTGGGAGCGTGGGGGGGGGGGGTGGCTGGTAAGTTATGTGAAGGCAAACAAAGGAGGAGGAATGCTTGATATGAAATGTACTCATTATCTTGCCCATGTAATTGTAACCCCTCTGTACAGTATGTTCACAAAAAATTAAATTAAAATATAAAAAAATACCTGAGCCTTTAAAGTAGCTAAAACACTTAATGAGTTTTATAAGAATTATTTAATCACGCATAGAATTGTGATGTCATCATTAAAGTTGAGATTAAATAATCAAAGAACTTTGCCTTATGAAAAAACAAGTGGCAAAAACTATCATGCTCCTGGACTTTAAAGATCAACATCGTCAAAATGGCGATACTTCACAAGGCTATCTTCAAATCCAATGCGATACCTATCAATATTCCATCCTCATTCTTCAAGGAAATAAAAGCGGCAATCCAAAAATGTATATGGAAAAATAAAAGACCCAGTAATATCTAAAATGATCCTTAACAGAAAGAATAGTGCTGGAGGAATATCAGTACCAAATTTCAAACTCTACTACAAAGCCATAGTAATAAAAACAGCTTGGTACTGCCACAAGAACAGACCTCAGGACCAATGGAATAGAATTGAAAACCTTGAAATGAAACTAAAGACCTATAGCCATTTAATCTTGGATAAGGATAAGGGAGCTAAAAAAATAGAACAGAATAAAGTCAGCCTCTTCTGTAAATGGTGCTGGCAAAATAGGTTCATCACTACTAGAAAACCAAATCTAGATCCTTATATATCACCCTGCACCAGAATTAACTCCAAATGGATCAAAGACCTCAGAGTCAAAGTAGCCACGCTTAAAACATTACAGGATTTAATGGGAGAAACCCCTGGTCTCCATTGCACAGGCCGAAATTTTCTTATAGAGACCCAGAAACACAACACATCAAAGAAAGGTTCGACAAATGGGATTGCATGAAATTGCAGATTTTCTGCATGGCAAAGGACATAGCTAGCAAGATGAATAGAAAGCCCACGGATTGGGAGAAGATCTTCACTAGCCATATAACAGACAAGGGCCTCATATCTAAAATATACTTGGAACTCAAAAAATTAAATTCCCCAGCAACAAATTTTCAAAGAAACAACTGCCCAATAAATATGTGGGCTAAAAACTTACAGAGAAATTTCTCAGAAGAGGAAAGAAGGATTTCCAATAGACACATGAAGAAATGCTCAAACTCTCTAGCCATAAAAGTAATGCAAATCAAAACAACATTGAGATACCGCCTTACATCATTTAGAATGGCTATAATCAAGAACTATAATAACAACAGATGCTGGAGGGGATGTGGACAGAAGGGAATCTTATTGCATTGTTGGTGGGAGTGTAAACGTGTTTAACCACTTTGGAAAGTAGTATGGAGGTTCCTCAAAAGACTCCACATAGAGCTCCCCTATGACGTAGCAATCCCACTTTTAGGCATTTACCCAAATGTTCACAAACAAGATCACACTTCAGCTACCAGCACGTCTATGTTTATTGCAGCCTTATTTACCCTAGCTAAAATATGGAACCAACCCAGATGCCCCTCTGTAGATGCATGGATCAAGAAAATGTGGTATATATACATAATGAAATTCTATTCCTCCATCAGAAAGAATGATATTGCACCATTTCTTAGGAAATGGAAAGACTTGGAAAAAATTATATTAAGTGAAGTAATCCAGGCCCAAAAAACTTAGTATCCATGGTTTCCCTTATTTGCAATAACTATTATATGTCTGAGTCAAGCAGGAAAGGTTAGATAAATTGATGTTAGGGAAATGAACACCATGATATGTATTTCAATGTTTTTTTTTCTTTCAGGTTATTGTTTCTAACACATTTATAAGATTATGTCTTTGTTTCTTTGTATGTCCCTCCCCAATACCATAACTCCTGCTTTCACTGTATTTGAGGTTCGTATAATTTGTGGTGGGCAAGGGAAAAAACAAATCATTTAAATAGGTATACAGGTGAATCCATTTCAACAATGAGATGTACAAGTCGTTATATGGAAAAACAAACTTACAACTTTGGTGGGTGA
Source organism: Dipodomys spectabilis (assembly GCF_019054845.1). Taxonomy (NCBI): domain Eukaryota; kingdom Metazoa; phylum Chordata; class Mammalia; order Rodentia; family Heteromyidae; genus Dipodomys; species Dipodomys spectabilis. The sequence continues at coordinate 3,281,630 of NW_024870972.1, read as the reverse complement.
TGAGGAAGATTGGGTGGGGGGACTGGGAGAGGATTGGAAGGGGAAACAAAGGAGGAGGCTACTATGCTTGATAGGAAATGTACTCATTATCTTTCCAATATAATTGTAATCCCTCTGTACAGTATTTTCACAGTAAAAATTAAAATAAAAAATAATCATCTAGTATTATTATAGTATTATATTCTGACTTATAACTTTACTTTGTAACAGTTTTTAAACCTTTTGCTTCTCTGCTGAAATTTATGTGTTTAAATATTATCATCAAAGTATATCCTTCGGGTAATGGGGGCAGATTTTACAAAGTTTTTAACCAATGGCTTTTAAGAATTCTTAATTGGTATATTATTTGTTTCATTTTTAATTTCAATTTTATTTATTGTGAAGGTAATATACAGAGGGGTTACAGTTACATAAGGTAATGAGTACATTTCTTATGGAAGGAACATTGATATCCCCTCCATGGGTTTTATTTCTACACTCAAACAACTACTGTACTTTTGCTTTCTTTGTTCATGTATTTTCATTATAAAATTGATATACAGATGGTTTGCAGTTATTTAGGTCAACTAAACAGTACAATTCATTTTATTTTCTAAATTTCAAATTTTGAACTTCTTTTGTTTCTTTAGGGTAATTCTTTTTTCATAGTTGTAGGATTAGTTAATTTAATTTTGCATGATTTTAACACATGTAAATTATTCAGGCACATATATTTTGCTTTTAAAATATTTAACATGTGAATATCTAAAATTATTTCCTTAATTTATATATGGAAGGTGAATTTAAATAAATTTATTTTCTTATAGTTCTAAACATATTTTCCAGGTAACAAATACTTACTATATTTCCAAGAAACACATACTTTACTAAGAAAAACTTCATAACCCGTTTAATTTTTGTAAATATTTGTACTTGAATTAAAAATAAGTTTGAGCTGGGCAAGGTGATTTGTGGCTTCCATTTTCTAGTTATGGTAGTAACTGTGAATAGGGTTTGTAATTCAGGAGAGCCTGAGAAACTGAGACCTCATTATAAAAATATCCATATTGAAATGATTAGAGATATGGCCATCCCTAGTGAGATATAGAGCAGCTGGTTATCACCAGTAACATCAATATTTTGTCACAATAAAAGGATAAATGCTTCAAAATGTTCATTATTTAAAACTTGTTTGCAAAGGTTCTCATGTCTTCAATTTCTTATTTTTCAATTAACTTAATCTATAAGAATCCAAGTATATTGTGACTATTTTATTTCTACTAAACTTTTAAATAGTACAAGCAATATTATGATTTACTATATTAAATTACTTTTTACTATTTGTGGTAATTTCTTTTGTTTAATATGATAATAATAATCCCAATGTGTGTATGTGGTATGTGTGTGTGTTTATGTGGTTTTTGTGTGTGTATGATTTGTGTGTAGTTTGTAATGCTTGGGATATCACTGGGATATCACTTGCGATAACATTGTTTCACATATGCTAAACTAAGTTTTTACCTCTGAACTATACTGTGCAGTTATAATGTAAATAGTGCTTTAAATTATGACTTTTAAATTTTCATTCCTAGTATGTTTTTTCAAAATTATATATGCTACAATGTGATCCATATTCTATCCATGTTAGCAAATTTTATTGTTATTTTATTGTTACTTAGAATATTTCCACTTCGAAACCCTTGCGTTTGTTGATAAAGGTTTTACTTTGCTTCTTTTCTCTCTTCATACTTTTTGCCTTTAGATTTTACCTATTCTTTCTCTTATTTCTTTGGTAATTAATTATCACAATCTTATTACAATTTCTTTACATTGTAAGAGGTCTATACAATGCTTTATTTTCAATTTTATTTTTTCCCATCTTCTCTGACTCTCAGTTCACACTATTAGGTGGATTAAAAAGAAACTTGATTCAGGACACTTTAATTATTTTCCTCCTCCTCCTCTCTCAAGACTTTCTGTTTTTTGAAACACAAAACCAATGACATACACAAAACCAATGACATACACAAAACCAATGACATACAGCTCGCATGTGGTCCATCATTCTATTCTATCCCCTCTCACTCTCCTCTGTAGTACAGCTCAAATCATTATCATTCAGGTTTATTGTGCTATAGTGTTATCTAAATTTTAAATCATTCCTAAATTAATTTTAGTTTTTTCAAGCATTCTCTTAAGACATTTTACTATATGTAATATCTGGGATCGTGTGTTTTCACAAAGTGCCAAATATGATTGATTATCAAACATCTAGATAACTGTTAAATACTGGTCCACCTGCTCAATAAACTTGTATGTAAATTCAAGGAATACAGGTCAGTCAGAACAATTTTGTAAACTGCTGTAGCTTGAGCCCTCATACTAGATTTGAATCATATTACCATGTTTAGTCTACTATAAGAACAGACACATAGAAGAATGTAACAGATTTGTCAAAAATAAATTCTTAGTTTTATGGTCAACAGATTTTGAAGAGGATGCCATGACTTTATTAAATAAAAATAGAATCTTAAATTGGTGTATTTGCACTATTGCCTCTTTAGATTTAAAGAATGAGCTTAGACTACTTCCTCAAACCTTATACAAAATTTTAAAATAAAATATGATTATCAAACTAAATGTGAGATGTAAAAACCTATAAAACATAAATGTAAAAATTCATGACATTGGATCAGTAAAGGTTTCTAAAAATTTGACATGGAAGGAAGTAGTGGCTAAAGAAAAGAAGAATGTACTTGTTAATATCAACTGATAACCTTTTATAATTCTATGAAAGAAGTGAAAACATATCCAACAGAGAGAGGGCACATATTTGTTAATGGTACAATGTTAATGCTACAATGACACTGAGTCTTAAGTACTTTTATATCTTCTAATTTTATATAATGTTTTCCCAAACAGGATATTTCTTTAAAGAACATATGTAAATTAATAGTCAATAGGAGGAGCATATGAAATAAGCTCCTCTTTAGTTTCTAAGAAAAAATAAAATGAAAACTCACAAGTATGACCATAATATAAAAAGATGATGCAAAATATAGTAATGCATTTGTGGAGAAATTGATATACTCCACATAGTAGATTGATTTGTATAATACTGCAATCATTTTAGCAAGCAAGTTTTCAAGTCTTCAAAAGGTCAAAGAGAATTGTATATGATTCAGCCATTACACTTCTGTGTGTGTATTAAAGAGTATTAAAAAACTTATTTGGACATAGAATGTAGTTCACTGACAGTGCACTTCAATAGTCTGTGTGAGACCTTGGAAATAATCCCCCAAAACGAATTTTGATAAGACACACAATAGAGGATGTAAGCTGGACAAATTATTGTAAGTGAATTTTATATCTATTTTAATGTCTGTTCTAAAATTTACACCATTTCTATTTGAAGAAATGCAAGGGAAAATTAGGCTTGGAAAATCTATGATTGTACAATTCACTTCCAAAGCACTAAATTGTATACTATAGAAGGAGATAATATATGGCATGTGAATTACATGTTAGGAAAAAAAAAAAAACTATTGTTAAAGATACTTCACACAAATTGAAGAATACCTAAAAAGATGTTTTTGGTGTTGGCTAAATCTATTTGTAAACTACAGCTTTTAGAACAAAGATTTGATTTCTGTTTATTTTGAGTTTTTTGGTCTGTTTGTTTTAGTTTTACAGAGATAACTCAATCAAAAAGTGTATGTGATACCTGGAATACCTAGGGATTATGCATCTCTTATAAGTAATTGATAACCTTTGCTGGAAGAAGCGTTTAGCAAATGACAGAAGACCCAAATCTGTACAACTGTGATTTATGAAAGCCATATGTTACTTGCTCAATCCAATTGCTTTTCTCTACTTTGCTAAGAAAAAAAGTATTCTCAGGATAAGATCCAATAGCAATGAAAAGAAACAAAATACACAATAATCTTGATTTATTTGTGAAATTAACAAATGAAATAAAGCATTTCCATTTAAGGGGCTCTAATATTAGTATCTATGAAGATGTTCCTGAATGCCAACATCCATTGAATTTTTGGAATTTTAATTTCTACCAACATATGAAAACTAGAATAAGAAAACAAATACAGTTTTAGAGTAACCAGACTTGGAATAAATTTCTTAATAGTTTTGAAATTACAAAAGAATTGATACCATTAAAAATGATTCTTTACTATGGAAATCATTTAAAAATGTTTAACATTTATTATAATTCAAATACCAAACAAGAGTAATTTTACATAATCATTACAAATATTATTTTATTACTATCGCAAAATAGAATAAAACACCAGTCTTGATATGTTATCATTATTTTTAATTCCTAATCATTACCTAAATATCTTAAACAATCTAAATAGTCATGTATTTAACATAGATGTAAATATTCTATACTTTTACTTAACATTTTCCAGGGGCATGTATTCATGTTTCTAAGAAATGTTCACAGCAGTTAAAAGATGCTTTTGTGAAATTAATGTAATATATTTTGTTGCTGTTGTTGTTGTTGTTGTTTACAAGGCCGGTGCATTGTCCGTAAGCCTTTTTATGCTCAATGCCAGCACTCTACAACTTGAGGCACAGAGCTAATTCTTGTTTATAGTGGTCAATTGGAGATGAGAATCTAACAAGTACTTTTCTGTCTTGGCCAGTTTCAAAAACAAATCTAAGATCTCATTACCCAGAATAGCTCCATTTATAGGCATGAGTCAGTGGCACTTGGTTTGATGTATTTTTTAAATTTTAAATATGTTTTAAGATGTTTGTTTCATTGTAATGTACATCATTCTACATATAAATGTAGACATATGTATATATTTCTGATGACAAATAATCTCTAAAAATGTATGTCTTTCTATTCACACACACACACACACACACACACAAACACACATTTCTGAAGATAGACACCGTCTAAAACTTTATGCTCTTTTTTGACCTTCTTTCATTTCAAAGATATACAGTATATTTTTCCAAAAGTTTCCTAGAATAGAATGACTAACCTTCAATAGAAAGTAGAGTTTATTACTTTCAAGGGTATTTTAGATATACACATGATATTGTAGTAACATTTACAGTATATTACTTGAAATGATTCTGTTCAAACTCTTAAATATTTGTGTGTAGTGGTGGGGAGAGAGGAAGTGAATTCACACTGGTTAGGAATTTGCAATACTTCAAATTTCTATTCCATAATTTTTATAAGCACATAGTCAAGTTACATGTTATGGCTTAATTTTTTTGTTTCTTTATTTGTTCAAAATTTTAATATGGATGTATGCACAGTGGTAACATTAAAATTATTAATCAACAGAGAAATAATTGCAAAATCATAGATACATATCAGACTTCAATAGTTAGCAAATATGATGCTAATATTAATTTTGATGATGATGATGAGGGCCACAGTGTACCCTGATAATGACCATGTTGTGATTCAAAAGGAAAAAAAAACTTTACACAATTTTGAAGCTAGATTTCCCACATTGAATACATAGTAATCAACAGCTTTGGATTACATACAATAAGAATAACAAGACGAGAGTTTCAATATCAAGAAATGTAATCACAGACAGTAAAACCATAATGTAATTCCTACAGTCTCTTTCATGTATGCTCACTATTCTTGGTGGTATTGTTTTCTTATAAATAAAATCATTAATTTCCACATTTTGATAGAATAGGTTGTACTTTTCAACTTAGTGTGATTAGTTCAAATAACATTAAAGCCATGGCTCTCATATACATACAATTCAATAACCAATGTTTTTCAGTAATATATTAAGAGTATGTTCTTCAATACAGCTGTAACACATGACACAATTTACATAATACTACTTACATATCTGTAGTTACCTTAAAAGGACTTAGGCTTTAGAGCAAGGAGGTAAAATTTATTTTTATTTCTGCATGAAACAATTTGTGACTTTATACCAACAAACTGAATTTGACTCTTTCCTTATTTGTAAGTTAAGTTGGAAAATGTAAGGTTTCTTCACTCTTCTCTTTTCTTGCTCTAGAAGTCAACAAATATATTCTTCATTATTTCTGGTAGATTACATCCATTTACAGATGGGAAATGTAAGGCCAACAGTCAATGTAGTGAGCAAAGAATGATAGCAGAATTTTTGTCTGAGGTCTTCACTCTGTGTGCTTACAAAGAGTAATTTGGTGATGGAGAGGACCAATATGAAAAGAATATGGGGAAAAAGCATACTTTGGAAATGGTTGTTTTAGGACTAGGTGACAGTGATGAGTAAATGAAACAGGCTGGTGTCAGGGGCATGAAAAGGAGTACATAGAAATCATATTAGTGACAAAACCTGAGAAAATCTTGATCATTCATCTTATCTAATGGGAGGGAGTAGAAGGGTAAGAAGAAATCTAAGGTCCTTCCACAGGTCTGGCTAGCAACTGTATTAGTGATATTAGTAATAAACACACATTTTCCTAAGTAAAGGAAGGAAAGAATTTTCAGGAAGATATTGAAGGGAATATGCTATTTGGATTTGAAAAGTGAAAGGATATAGACAAGTTTAAAAAGAACAGTGTTTTGTTGAAAGTTATATTGATAAAATTTTGAGCCCATAAAATTCTGGATCCATGAATTCAACAGATCCTGTTGATTTTAAATGCTGGGAACAGATGCTTTTTATCCTGACCTTAGCAAAATTATACAGATATAACTCTCATGAACTTTACTTAGAGGTATTCTGTGAATATTTTTGAATACTTTGTTCAGCCAGCAGATTAGAGATTGAACTACAGCATAGACAAGCCTAATTTGTCCTACAGTTCCAATTAGTGACCCATGTATCCACAACAGTTTGAGATTTTATTGAAATATCTTTAGATATGTTTGGATATTTTATCACCCTATTCATTATAAATGTAGGAAAAGTAAAACCAAGTATTAGGTTGAACATACAGCTTTGCTGATGTGATTGAAGACTTCTGGAATTGATTCCTCTTTAGAGTAGAAAACGCCTCAAAAGCCATTGACACATCATAACTGCCATATACTCTATTTAACTCTAGTTCTTGTTAGGGATATCTCCACGCTGAAATAAATCAATGAATCGGCCACAAATTCTTATATGTAGGAAGTACTCTTATAAACTTCAAGCTTTTATTGAATGGAAGAGTTCAGACATTTCCCTCACCACTAGGATTAAATGCCTATAGAGATAAGACATTTTGCTTTAATGCCTTTCTTTCATTTTCTTATACCCATTTGCAAGTAGGGAAGGATTCTGATGTAACAACAATACAATGGTGACTTGTTTTAACACAACGTCTAAGATCTAGTGTTAATTCGGATACTTATTAATTAGCTCCAGATTTTGTGAATATTTATATTTCTCCTGGGTAAACTAATGAGCTCCAAGAAAATGTCCCTAAGAAGCCTTTCAATTTTAATATCACTGTTTGTCTCAAAATGCTTTAAATTCTACATCCTCTAATGTGGGCATACGGTTATATTGTGGAACTTTTCTCCTCAGAGAGTGAGTACTACCCTATTGCTTAACATGGACAAAGTACCATGGTAGTTCAAACTACCATGTGGTAGTTGAACAATGTTCTTAGCAATTTTTACAGATGAAATGGAAATAGAGCAACTATGAACTCAAAAGGAATGTGCAAAAAGACAGAGGCACAAAGTAGAATGTGCCACAGAAATGCTGAAGTGTAATTTGAAATTATGTGTTCAAGTGTGAGGGAGTGTTCAAAGTATAGTTTCAGACAATGTAACTGGATATCTTCAGGCGAAACTTCTTTAAACTATTCTGGGATAATTGTACAAGTAGAAGCCCCTTAGTCTGACTCTAATCAGCTACAACATAATCAATTTAGGGATTATATTCCATGTGCAAAGTGAGAAAAAGAGGGCTCATCAGAGTTAGTGTTCAGGTTGAAGTACGTCTTCATTTATTTTGGAGCATTAAACTAGGAAAAAGCCAAGTAAACATTTTACAAGTACCTTAATTAAGTGGGACTGGGGCTGGGGGTTTATCCCAGCAGAAGGGCGCCCTTCCAGCACGCGCAAAGCCCTGGGTTCAGTCCTCAGCCCTGGAAAAAAAAAACACCTAAATTAAGTGAGACGTATTATATTGGTCTCTTTTTAACTTGGAAGTTATAGATTGTGTCCTTTTATACTTGCGACAATGATCTGCGGTCAGTTATTTCTTCTCTTCTGCTTCTTTTGCCCTTCCACTTGCATAATTTTTATTTAAAGAGACATACTTGCGCTTGCATTTCTAAATCCTTCAAAATTATCTGAACTGCTTCATACTTCTGGCAACCTCCTATATCTTTCTCAAGGGAATATTTTGTCACTACCATTTTTATCCTATATGATGCTGGATACCTTCCTGCCTAATCCAGTGTAAGATATACATTAGGCTGATACACATGTCTCAATACTTGGACCACCATGAAATCCTATCTTATATAGAAATCATGATTTTAAAATGTCTGGGGAAGTGGCTCTGTCATTTTTGAATGGCCCTACGTGATACTTACATGCAATCATGTTTCAAACCAATGTGCCACTCTGTAGATGAGCGAATTGACAAAATGTGATATATACATATACCAGGTGGAATTATATCCTTCCAATTCATAAGGAAATGGAAAGATTTGGGAAAATCCTACTAAGTAAAATACACAAGACACAAAGAAATAGATTCCATGGTTTCCCTCATTTGTAATAAGTAGGAATATCTAGGATTGTCCTAGCAGATGAGCACAATTGTTCAATAGCTATGTGTAAGATGATGCTGAGCAAAATGAACTCCTACATATGGAAACAGAGGTTTTTCTTTGTGGTTGTTGTTTTTAATGTACTATGTGATTTCTTTTTTCTTTTGTGTTTTCTCCTATGGCTTGTTCCTTGCTGTATTTGTTTTCAGTATCATGTGTCATTGTATATATATTTATCTTAATTTGGCAAGGGAAGAGGAACAACAAAATGGCGAGACAAAGGTCAAAGGGCAAACCAATGCAATAGCAATACTCACAAAACAAAATTTTGGAAATTTACATTACAACTTGTGAGGGGTATTGGGGTGAAGGAAAACAGTAAGGAAAATGAGGGAGTGGGTAAAAAGTTCATGTTATATATTCACTACCTTACAATTACTTCAATCCCTTCTATATATCCCCTTGACAATAAAATTTAATTAAAATATAAGCTACATAAAATATAATTTCACTGTATTGGTATAGTCAATATTATTCAATTACCCCTTTCTTTATCAGAGGGTCATCAACTTGAATGTTATCAAACTATACAATATTTTCAGAATATACTTGCCATTATTTTGAAAAAAATATTATTTTAGTAATGTCTCATACTAAAACAGAAAACAGTTCTACTCTATGGAAAGTACTAACTTTTAAAACTGAATAATTGTTAAGAGGACAAAATATATGTGTTCTTCAAAATTCCTATGACTACTAAATACTCATTTTCAAATTCTGAACATACCATACCAGAGACATTTAAAATAGTATCTGTTTGCCTTTTATTTAATTCTGCAGTAGATGCAGTTTCCAATGGGATGTTACATATTTAAAAGTCAACAAAAAATGGCCACATTCTGGTAGAAGATAAACCTATGAACTATCTATAATAATTAATTCCTGAAGAATATACATTTGTTCATCAGAGTAAGCTATTATTTCTATGACAATCAATCCCAAGTTTTTATGCCATAAAGTCATCCTAGCACAACAGTTTCCAATTTGTAAAGTGCACCTTAAAATTTCCTAAATTCACATCATGACTTGCTTATCACTATTGTGAAAAAAAACTACACTTCTGCTGTGATGCCCTCCCAATTGTGCGAAGAACACTACAATAAACTTTGCTGCATCATTTTCCCCCAAGTTTCATTCTTGAGATCAGAACACTTTCAAATATTATTTATTGTTATATTTATTTTATTATATATTATTATTATTATTTCATCTATCATAGATATTCAGGAGATCCGAATATCTGAATATTAAGATCTGAAGATTATGATTCAAAGCCCACCGAGGCAGGAAGTTTCCTTAGCTTCTTATCTCCAATAAACTGTTCAGGAAAAGCCAGACATCACTAATGAAGTACAGTGTTAAGACCTGCAGGACTCATGGGGCTGTTACATGTGACATTATTATGTAAAGCACCATTAACAGTCATCTCCGACATCCATAACATTCTGCTTCCACTTACAAGTAAATCAGAGTGGCTCGAAGAAGAATAAAAATATGATTTTTCCCTGTCTGGCTTCCACCATAATGTGGGACCATGACTCTAAATATCTAATAAACCATTTCCCTTGGCTATTTTTTAAAAAATAGCTTTTTAAGTAAATAGTAATTTTTAAAAAATTTTAAAAATAATTTTTAAATAAATAGTAATTTGTTGTTTGCTTTTGGCAGGCATGAAATAAGACTGCATTAACATTTTGTGAGTTGAGAGGCTAAATTTTATCAGAATCTAAACAAAATGAAAAATAAATGATTTTAAGATAAATAGCTGTTAGGTACATTATTTTTATTTTTTTAATTTTACTTTTTATTTTTTGTGAACATACAGTACAGAAGGGTTACAATTACATGGGCAAGGTAATGAGTACATTTCTTATCAAGCATTGCAGCCTCCTCCTTTGGTTACACTTCACATCCCTTCCCTGCTTCCCCCCACCCACCCACCCATTCTCTCCCTCGCCCGCCCCCGTTAGGTACATTTTTAACGTGACATTCACACAGAGACATCTTTTTTCTAAGCAGTTCATGTAATTCAAATAACTGTGTTTCAGAAATAGATGACACAATAAGTTAGAAAAAGAGAACCAGTATTGGGTAGTATAGGCTTTAAAAATAGCTGACAAATAAATATTAACCATAATTCCAAAATAATAGCAGTCAAATGTTCTTGAAAAGAGAAGATTTTAAACAGAATGTATAAAAAGTGCCAGTGCCAGCACTGCTTCAGTAGCTGCTCTCTGGGATTTAGGGCTTCTAGTACATGAGAATGTTTTAACCAAGATTAATTGCTTTCAGGGACTAAATTTTTTTAGTTATAATTCATAGAAGAAATATGTTGTTCAAATTTAATGAAAGGATAACAGTTCATATTAGAAAGAATGCTACACACTTATTGTGGTAGGCAGTGAAATACCTTCCCAAAATATCATCCCCAAATATCTAATTCCTTAAATGTAGATTTGAATTTTATACATTATCTATCTATCTATCTATCTATCTATCTATCTATCTATCTATCTATCTATCTATCTATCTAAGTTTGTAAAAATAATTACCTTTTATTACCCAAGGAGTGCAAATTTGAATAATTATCAGATAGGAGAAGTATATTCAAATGGGTACTTAAAAGTCCCAGCTGTAGTGGGAAAGGGGCATGATTAGGGTAAGAACCCTCAGAAAGATGTAAAGTTGCTACATTAGAAGATAAAGGAAAAGACAACAACCCATATTCTGAATTTTCTGGAAAGCGGAACAGGAAGTAAATGCCATTTCCACTAGAATCATCTGAAAAGTATGTCAGCTCTGTCGGTGGCTCGATTTTAATCTAGTGAGACTTCTTTTAGATTTCTGTCCTTTAGAACTAAAATGATAAATACGGATTATACAAGCCACTTAACTTGTCGAAATTTGACAGATTTGATAGAGTAAACCAAGTCAACTACAGCCTTTTACTGATGCAACTACAGGGACAACACATGTCCTAGTTTCTGAGAATATGAAAAAGTTGCCACTGGCTTTGTATACATGTATGAGTACATACTATTAAAGGCCTTGCATTAATGAAATCTAAATAATATTTAAATAAGGAGCTCCCTATCTTTATTTTCACATTTGGGGATCACTAAGTACTACAGTTATGTAGAAAGCTAAGGTACGAATAGGGAAATGAAATCTGTCTCCTAATATTATAAAGATAATTTATGTCATTTTGGGTTATATTTTCTAAAGTAATAAAAAATGAAATAAAAGAGAAACAGAAACTCAATTTTTTATCCTTCCTAACTTTCCAACAGAAATTAGAGAATCCAGTAAAGATACAACAATCCCAGAATGGTATAGTATGTTATAAGATCACTAGATGGTGAAAAAGAAGATAACAAAAATGGGTCCCTTGGAACAATGGGAAACAAAATCTACACCTACAGATTGTGATATAGCTAGAAAATAGTTTCCACTATTCTGTCTTTGGTATTTTAGATTTGTTTACACAGCAACTTTCCTCTCATAGGAAATGACTCTTTATTAAGACTTAAGGGTTTGCAACTTATAACCCAGCAACAAATAATGCTTCTAAATGTAAAAAAGAATGATACTGAGAGTAACCAAGACTACTTGTGTTGCTATAGCTACTAAATAAGAATGATCTTTGGGAATAGTCAAACAATCTTGATCTTTTTCATACCTTTCCTCTTCTTTAACAAGAGAAATCCTAGTCAAGATATGTAAAACATTAATAAAGGATTTTTATATTTTTTATTGTTCACACTAAAGCAAATTCACTATTCCCCTTTGCAAGCCTGATTTTGAAAGAGTCAGAACCTCATAATTATTTTATAGGCAAAAGTTTATTGCTTTGGCTTAGTTGTTTTCCTGCATTTGGCCATTGCTCTCTATTATTTTGGCAACTACACAGAAAAACAAGATAAATCCATTATGTTTATGTTGAATTGTTCAAAGTCAAGCTGTCTTCAAACAAAGTTTTCAGTTCCCTTCTACACTGCTAATTGAAGTTTAAATGATAACAAAAACGTGAAACTTTAATGTACATTTTCATTGAAACCAGTCAAAACAAGAGTGTCTGTTATTGCTTTTTATAATGTTTTCAAGTATTTTACTTGACTATTTTCATTATTGGCTTTGTTCCATCCTCTAATCAGGAACACAGAGTTTCACAAAAAGATTTTCCTGAGGAATAAGATGTTAGTCAAAAAATAGGTGTATAATAAAGATTTTCATCACTTACGATACTGAATAGCTCAAAAGACATTTTGCTATTACTGGCATGGTTCTTAAACTAAGTGAAATGCATGTAAATGTGACAGTTATTCCAAACAATGACTATGGCTTATACTTTTCTGCTTCAATGAAATGAGTAACGTTACTGTAAATGAAGCCTCTGGCAAGGTTGGAGGGCATATAGATTTAGGGTAGAAGGGTTAATGTTAGAAAGCCAAGAGAGATTCCATAAACAGCACTGGCTATCACTTAGCACTTAATTATATTTATGACATATGAGTATATAAACATAAATATGAATTGAATGAGAAATATGTGATTTACACAATTGATTCAATGACAACTAAGACCAGAAAACACTTCCCTACATTTATGTAAACTATTATATCTGGTGAAGATTTAAAGAGTTTTAGAATATATATTTTAACATTTATGTCAAAATATTTATTTTTACCTGTTTATTTTTACTTTTGGCGGCTGTGGGGTTTGAAATCTGGGCCTGGACGCTTTCTCTAAACGCTTCAGCTAAAAGCTAGTGCTCTACCACTTGAGCCACTGCCAGTTTTTTGTTGGCTCATTGGAGATAAGAGTCTCATGGACTTTCCTGCCTAGGCTGGTTTTGAACCATGAATTGCAGCTCTCCGAATCCTTAGTAGCTAGGATTACAAGTATGAACCACTGGCACCTACTACATAATTATTTTTACACATTAATAAAGTATGGAGTGGTAATACCATTCATTTATATCTTGAGTTTTCCTGCCAGCATCCAGTTTCTCTGTTTCTTGATCGCATTTAGTATGGACATTATTGTATTATGTGAAGTAATCCTCATATATGTTTTATGATGTCATGTTAGTTCTAATGTTCATTCATTTGATGACTGATGATAATTTTCTTGTGCTTATTTTTCACAAGGGGTACTTTGATGTTTTCTAATTGATTTTTTTAACATTAGGTTTTGAGAGTTCTATGTAGACTCTAGGTTTGAGGCATGCTTCAGATACAGGATTTGTAACTATTTTATCCTTGACTATGGGTACCTTCCATCATCATCATCATTATCATCATCATCACCATCATCACTATTAGTATTACTACTATTACTTTTTTACATGTATGTATGGTCCTGGGGTTTGAACTCAGGGCCCCTGAGATTTGTTGCATTTTGTTAACAATTTACCATTTGAGTCATGCCTCAGTTCTGGCTTTTTTGCTGATTAAGCAGAGATAAGATTCTCAGGAACTTTATTTTGTGGGCTGCCTTCAAACACAATACTCAAATCATAGCCTCCCAAGTAGGATGTGATACATGAGCCACCTGCTCCCAACTTCTATTCATTACTTGTATATGAGCTTTTACAGACAAAATTATTTTACACTTTTATTGAGTTCTACTATATCAAGTTTTCCTTTCCTATAATTTTAATGCCATATTTAAGTATGCTTCATCTCCAAAATTGTCAAGACATCTTCCTTTGCTTTATATTTACATCACTCTTTTTGTTTTATATGCCACCTTCAAAACCTGCTTTAAGAGAATATTTGAATAAATTATTATATTTAAGTCAACATTCACTTTTTAATTCTCCCCAATACTGTCTAATCTATCACCACTATTAAAGAAAATGTCATTCCACAAGTGTTTGGTTTACACTTTTATTAAATATTCCTTGATAATATGTATGTGGCTCTAATATGGTGCCCTACAGACCCATTTAGCTATATAATCTTTCCTCTACAAATATGACAATTTTACACTAAAAGTTTTAATATTGGACAGAGAAATATATTCCAGTTTATATTCCTTTGTCAATGAATTAAAGTGTGTTGGTCAGGTGTTTTAAGAAATTGTCAAAAACATATAAATAAAATTGTGAAGTTGGGCGCTGATATCTCATGCTTATAATCCTTGCTGCATAGGAGGCTGATATCTGAGGATTGTGGTTCAAATGCAGCTGGAATGGGAATGTCTGTGAGACTCTTATCTCCAATTAACCATGGGAAATCTAGAAGTGGCAAAGTTGCTCAAGGGGTACAGCACTCACTTTGAGGTGAAGAACTGAGGGACAGTACCCAGGCCCAGATTTTAAGCCCCAAGAATGACCAAAAAATGGGGGGGGGGGGAGGAAGCAGGAGACAATATGCATCCTCCAATCCATAAAAATTATATGTCTCTATTTATTTAGATTTTTGTCTTTATATTCAACATGGTATAATTTTCAATGATGGTGGGTGAACAGCACTGAAATAGATTTTGACGATGTGTGGAGATAGCACAAAGACATTCACAGAAAACCATTGAAAAATAAAGGGCTAAGGGAATTGAGAAAGACAGAAACAGGTTAATCAGGCCTTTGATTAATATGTGAGTGTGCAAAATATTTCAATACGATTTCTTCATAAAATTAATATACACCAATTAATAAATATCTTTCAAAGGCATTGGTATTCAAGCATGACATAAAGGATAAATACAGATTCTGTGGTGAAATGAAACAATGATAGATGAGAAAATACATAATTATAGTAATTGTGTAAACAAACTAAGAAATTTGGTCAACAGTTGGGGCTCATGGCTCATTAGAATAGAAGGCCATTGGTGTCTAAGATAATACTAAAATGTTAGACTTGAACCTATATTTAAGACTGCTTATTGCTAAAGCCAATAAAGGACATGTTTGGCAAATAAAGTAAAATGATAGCTTACGGACAAATGAAAATAATAATATATATATATGTATGTCTATATACATGTATATATACATCTGCATATTCATTTGTGTGTATACATATATAGTTATTTGTATATATACACATGTAAGTATGAATATATGCATACGTACACATAGTATGTATACATATACACTTATTTAAAGAGACTTGAATCAGAAATATATTAAGGGCATATTAATGCCAATGAAAAACTTAACCATCCTGACTAAGTTATCAAAAAGTCCAAATACATATCTTTGTAATAATATGTCAACAACCAAATAACATATGGAAAGAACATAACCTACCTAGACATTGCATACATATAGAGATTAGTGGAAATAGAAACAAGATAGCACTGCACAACCAATATGTAGAAATTGGAATCCTTATACATTGGTGTTTAGCACTTAAAATGATATAGTCAGTTTGTTAAACATACTGACAATCTTTAAGATATTAAAAATATAGTTGTTCTATTATCCAGCATTTTGAATCATAATTTTATATACAAAATAGATTTCAACACATGCCCAATGAGACACATGTACAAGAATATACATAGCAAAACCTTTTACAATAATATATAATAAAATATTGAAATGTCAATTGAGGATATACAATTATTCAAATGCATACAAAACAATATGCTCTATAATTGAGAAAAATTTATATGAACTTACTTGGGAAACACTAATATTACATGGGAGAAATAGATAAAATAAACTTCATTTTCTAATTAAATTAGCTTTATAAAATTGGCACATCTGTAGTGGTAGACTATGAAGTAATGGTTGGTCAATGGATGGTAGGTTGAAATGATGACAGGAAGTGACTACTAATAAATACTGGAGTATTTTGAGAGGGTTGTGATGACAAAATATTCTAGAACTGAAGGTGATGTTCATAGTCCAACTGTAACTTTCTATGAATCATTGTACTTTATCGAAGAATTACAGATTGCATTTGCATTAACCTTAGGAAAAATTTTAGAATAGTAGTGGGTGAATCTGAGAGATAATTTAGAAATTAAAATCACAGAATTCTGTAATGCATAAGTTTAGTATGTTGATGAATGAGATTATCTATAAAATATGATCTGTGGCATATCCTCTACGTGACTATATATGATATTGCGAGTCAGTGAATATTCTACAAAATTATGTAAATTGAGGGATGAGATAGGATTGAGAAGGATGAGGGAAAATGATCATCAAGATGCATTATACTGGGCTGGGAATGTGGCTTAGTGGTAGACTTAGTGGTAGTATGAAGCCCTCGGTTTGATTCCTCAGTACTACATAAACAAAAATTCTGGAATTGGCACTGTGATAGAAATTGTAGAGTGCTAGCCTGAGGAAAAGAAGTTCAAGGACATTGCCCATTGTCAAGACTCTAAGTTCAAGACCCAGGACTGGCCAAAAAAAAAGGAAGCAATGTATTAAGACAGGCACTAGTGGCTCATGACTGTAATCCTAAATAATCAGGAGGGTGAGGATTGAGGTTTGAAGCCAGCCCAGGCAGGAAAGTCTGTGAGATTCTTATCTCCAGTTAAATCTCAGAAAAATCTGAAAGTACTACTGTTCCTCCAGTAATAGAGTTCTAGTGTTCATCCAAAAGAGCTCAGGGGCAGCACCCAGGCCCAGAGTTCAAACCTCAGGAGAGAAAAAAGGAAACCAAAATAACTCACTAAACACTATTTATAAACTGCATGGTCAAACAGCAACCCCCAATTACGTACTTAAAGTTAATTAAAAATATGCTTAGAATAAAATACAAGTCATTTTAGGGACCAAATATAGATAGAATTCAAAGGCTGTTTACAGGGGCAAAGTAAATTTTACATCACGCAGTTTGAGTTGGCATTTGTTCTTCACTCTTAATAAATAATTTATAAAATTGACAACACTGCCAATTATAGGTCAATTTCATTGAGGAATAGATTGAATTCTGCTGTCTTTTCATAGCAAATCATAGTGATGAATTTTTTGCCTCTTGTTGAAGTACATCTGATATTTTAAAGTAGATTTGCCCTACTATAATAATAATTTAATCAATCATTTCATTATCTTATCCCTTGTACTAAATGAGAGCATGCTATGTCAGTCTCCTATTAATATGACAAAATACTTCATAAAATTAACCTAAAAGGAGGAAAGATTAATCTTGCCTTCTGATTTTATACATGTCAGTTCATGTTTCTTATCCTCATTGCTTTGGGTTGGTGGTGGCACAGTACCCCATGTCAGGAACATGCGATGGAGTATGTGTTTTCATGGAAGCGAGGAAGTAAAGAAGAGGAGGAATAGGAGTGGGAGAGGGAGGAAAAAGGAGGAGGGGGAGAGGAAGAGGGAGAAGGAAAGGGAGAAGGAGACAGAGAAGAAAAAGAAAGAAGAGGAGGAAAGGTCTCTGATTTTATTGTTCTCTTTGATCACAAGTTCAGAGTGACCAAATCTCTACAATTGTGCCCACTTGAAAATGTTCACCACCTCTTTATGGCAACATAGTGAAAACTAATTATTAATCCCAATCCTTTATGATTTCAGATTTAATTTTTAGAGTGGTGGGTAGATATTTCTGTACAATTGTATAACTTCTGTTCCTAAATATTTACTTGAATTAATCAGAGGAGATATTTGGCTTGGAGTTGGTTAGGTTATACAATTGCTGGAGAGATGAATGAAATATTTTGAGGAAGCGTCAAGATATTTCATTTTTTATCTTCAAAAATGACTATTTCATCTAACTCATAATGGCTTGAATTTTTCCTAATTTTATGGCATTTTTATTCAAGTTTTTTTGTCATCTATAGCGAGGTTCATTCTTTCAAGTAGAAGGAAAATGAATACTATCACTTCTATAGAGAGTAGGTATAATATGATTTTCCTGCCATTCAACAATAAGTTATATTCAGATCTATAGGAATAATTGGATAAGTCATGGAATATCTTGCTTTAGTTATCTCATATTTAGATTGATTCAATTTCTAAAAGTCAGTGTTGACATAAAATACATGAAATTAACCTCTGAAACCACTTCTACTCGAACCTCAGAAATACATGACCAGTAACTAAGATTTCTGCATACTCAAAAATTATATGAATCTACATTTTATGTCAAAAACGTTTAGGGTAAAAATAATAGAAAATCATGTAGCCACAATAGATAAAAATTAATGTTAATGACAAATTGCTTCATTCAGACTGACAGAGCCTATTGATTTTAGCTTACATGAGACATTTGATTAATGATCTTTTTGTCGCTTTTGAGTAATAGAGTATTTCAATTTGTCCAAAGATTCTGTCATTTAAACCTTCGAGTGTATATTTTTTCATAAAAATGAAAAGTATTTTTCCACAGTGCAGGTTCAGATTTAATAACTAAATAAATATCTAAATGTTAATTTGTTAAATTGACCTCTGGAATTCAAATAACAAGAAATTTATTTTATATTTAAATATATTATATCCATGCTGAATATGAGTCTCTCAAGCTTCTAATCCTGGGTACACTGGAAACTGGAGTTAAAAGCCAGCCTTGGCAAGAAATTTTGTGAGACACATCTCAATCATACAGAGAGAGAGAGAGAGAGAGAGAGAGAGAGAGAGAGAGAAAGCCAGGAGTGGAGTTGTGGATCAAATGTTAAGACACTATACTTGAGTGAATAAAACTAAGGGATAGGCCTTGAGTTCAAATTACAAGAACAAAACACACGCACACACATACACAGAGAGACATGGAAAATATTATGTGTAAATTCTTATTTTAGTTTGAAGAAATAAACAATACCATGAAAAGTCATATTTGTTACATATACTCCAACTTTTGTGAAGTGGTTTTTAGTAAAATTTGTTTTAAGATATAGTACAGGTTATTAAAATTAATATTAATCTACTTAATAGTTATAATTCCTCATAACACCTTGGAGTAGAACATTTGGTATTTTTCTATAGTCTTAAGAAATATTCTGAGTAAAAGAAAGAAAGGAAGAATGGAAGAAAGAAAGGAAGAAAGAAAGGAAGAAAGAAAGGAAGAAAGAAAGAAAGAAAGAAAGAAACAGAGAAAGAAAGAAAGAGAGAAAGAAAGAAAGAGAGAGAGAGAAAGAAAGAAAGAAAGAAAGAAAGAAAGAAAGAAAGAAAGAAAGAAAGAAAGAAAGAAAGAAAGAAAGAAAGAAAGAAAGAAAAAGAAGGAAAGAAAGAAAGAAAAGAAAGAAAGAAAAAGAAAGAGAAAGAAAGAAGAGAGAAAGAGAGAGGTAGGGATGGAGGGAAGGAGGGAGAAAGGAAGGAAAGAAGGAAGGAAGGAAGGAAAGAAAAAAATGAATGAAGGAAGGAAGGGACAAAAACAATTTAATTTATAAAATCTGCTATTTAGTCCAACATAAATTTCATGTAAGTTAACCCTTTAGTAATTGCAAGTTTGTAATTGTCATTTCTCTGCCTGTTCTCTATGCATGAATGAAACCAACAAATGAAGGATCAGAAATAACCACGTGAATGTTTGTATCTGTAGTAAATATGTACACAAAGCTTTTTCTCATTTTCTATACATCATCAAATAACTATTTACAAACAATTTACATTTAGTTATAAATATTCTAAAAATTGATGCAACCAAAGGATGTAAATGTATTATATAATGTGAACAGTAGTATTTAAAATGCTAATAATATTACAATCTTCATGTTATATTAATTATAACAATTATTTATTTTATCAGAGAAATTAGCATCCTCTAATTTTGGTGTCTGTGGGAGTCCTAATAGCAGACATTATTAAAATCAAAGGAGATCTGTATTTCTGAAAGCAATTAACTAAGTGGAGATTGTTCAAATACATCAGAAGGGCCTTAGAAAGGTTACACCATGTTTATATCATTACCTTTGATCTAGCTCAAGAGCCACAAAACAATCATACTTCGCTTTGTCATCACTATAAATATTCCCATTGTAAGAAGAAACATTCATATGATTTACTTGTTATAGGTTTGTCCTTAACTTATTATTTTCTATGAAATAATATCCAAATGATAAACTACACTGAGTTAAAACAAAAGTTTCAAAATATATTGGACGATGTAACTCCTCCCAAATACATATTTTGAAATTGTATTCACCTGTCTGGTGACATTAGAATTACCCTTTCAGAGATGACCCTGAAATAACGATCCTGATAAAAGAAGCCCAATATAACTACTCTGCCATGTGAACATCCAGTAAATAAAGTATAATGAACTAGAAAGTAGACCCCCGTAAGACAAGGAATTGATTTGAATAACTATTTTTTATAATCAATGTTCAAGCTTCTAGATTATAATTAATATACTCCTGATGTTTGTAAGCCACTTACTTTGAAGTATTCTCTTATAAAAGCCCAATGGTTGACAAAAAGCAAAGTAGTTTTGATTTAAATTTCAATTTTCAGAAAAAACGATTCATAATGTTTTATTATTTGAATTTTATTCTCCAAACCTTCAAGTTAAAAATATTTTTAAATGGGAATTGAATTGATGTGCAACTCTCTATTCAACTATCATAATTAATTTTTTGAATATTTTAATATCTTTAAGAAGTTGTACAAAGGAGTTGCCATTCACTGAAACAGTTTATGGTTGCAGTGCATCTTGGTCAATGTCACCCTTTCAATATTCTCATACACTCCTCCCAATCAACCCCAGTCTTTACGTATCTCAATATTATGTTATATATGGAATTACTTGCCATTTAACAAAGCAATTTATGTGTACAATGCACCTGGAATTGTGTTACCATTTCAACAACTTGACTCCCATTTCATACTACCCCTTGCTTTGTATATTTCAATTCTGGGAAGTATGCAATAGTTTAATGCCTGTATTCTATCCTTTTCCCCTTCAATTTCCTACCCCTCTCACATTGTCCCCAGTGTCCTCTCTTGCAGTACACATTTATTGGTATTTATTTTGTGGGGCTTTGACTTAATCTTTTAAGAGAATAATAACAGTATTTCACTCTCCATGGACTCTGATACTTGAGATAATTCATTTGTACCTGTTTGTATACCATCCAGTATATTTAACCCCTATGGTATAACCCCCGCTTTCACTGCGTTTGATGTTGGTATAATTTGTGGAGGGGAAGGGCAAAAAAAATCGTTTAACTAGGGATACAGGTGGACCCATTGCAACAATGAGATGTACAAATCGTTATGTTGAAAAACGAGCTTTACAACTTTGGTGGAGGGGGGGAGGATCAGGTCTGGAGAGGTGGGGATTGTATGGGAAGGGATGGGAAGGGGAAACAAAGAGGAGGCAACAATCCTTGATAAGAAATGAACTTGTTATCTTTCCCATATAATTGTAACTCCTCTGTATGGTATTTTCACAATAAAATTAATTAATTAAAGAAGAAGTTTACATTTATAAGAACCTTCTATCTACCACAAATGAAGAAAATCATGCAACCTACGTTTCTCTGAGTGCAGTTAATTTCACTTAATATTATTATTTCTAAGTATTTCATTTTCCTTAAGAATGGTGCAATATTATTCTTTCTGATGGATTAATGGAATTTGATTATATATATGTATGTATATATATGTGTGTGTATATATACATACATACATACTTATAAATAAGGATCAATAAAATTATATATATATGTATATGTCTTGTATGTATATGTATATATTTACATATGTATGTATGTATATGTGTGTGTGTGTGTGTATGTAGGTTGCCTGATTTCCCTTATTTGTTGTATTAGAATGTGCCTATAATTCTACAAGTAAACACACTTAGATGGTAAAAGAGAAAACATTAGACTTGGACAAGATAAGTTATATGGGATTCTAAAAATTTATACAGTGAGATCAACGGAGGATGCCCTTTGGAGAAGATCACAAAAGCTCAATAGCTGTATGAGTATTATCATATAAAATAATATTCAGCAAAACTATCTAAAAGAAATGATCATGAGAGTTTTATTATTTTGCTTTTTCCTCCTGGCTTCTGTTGCTGTTTTGATTTTTGTACCTTTGGTCTTATATGTAAGTTTGGAAAGGGCAAGGGGAAACA
The DNA here is from genome assembly GCF_019054845.1 of Dipodomys spectabilis. NCBI lineage: Eukaryota > Metazoa > Chordata > Mammalia > Rodentia > Heteromyidae > Dipodomys > Dipodomys spectabilis. Next base: position 3,258,876 of record NW_024870972.1, on the reverse strand, counting down.
GAAATGGTGGGGCAAAGGGTCAACAAAGGCAGCAGTGCTACTCAATAAACACTACATTGAAAATGAACTATACAACTTATAGGGGAGGGAGGTTCAAATGGAAAATCTGGCAGAACATGAGGGAAGAGGTGAGACTGTTCAAAAGAGTGTCCAATATCTGATTATATAATTGTAATCCTTCTGTACATCATCTTTTTTTATTGTGAAAATACTGTACAGAGGGGTTACAATTACATGGGCAAGATATGAGTACATTTCTTATCAAGCATTGTAGCCTCCTCCTTTGTTTCCCCTTCCCATCCCTTCCCATCCTCTCCCCTCACTGAATCCACCTCCATCCCTCCCCCCTCGTTTTCGACATAACAACTTGTATGTCTCATTGTTGCAATAGGTCCACCTGTATGCCTATTTAAACGATTTGTTTTTTCCCTTCCCCTCCACAAATTATATCAACATCAAATAGAGTGAAAGCAGGGGTTATACCGTTGGGGAGGGACATACAAAGCAACTAAGAAATAATCTTATAAATATGTTGGAAAAAATCGCATGAAAGAAAAAACATTTGAATATACATCTTAGGGTTCACAAATTAAAAATGGACTTCATAAACAGGCTAGAGTACGTATACAAATATTAGATAAAATAGGCTTAAATCAAAAGTTGGATGAAAGTAAAAAGAGACAAAAAACGACATTAAATATTGACAAAGAAAACGGGGATATAACAATTCTAAATATCAATGCCCTGAATCCTAGAGCTCCCAAGTTCATCAGAAAAATGCCACTTAACGTAAAAATATGCATACATCCAAACACATTATTGGTTGCTTGAACACATCATTCTTACCTCTGGATAGGCCAGCCAGGTAAAAACTTAGCAAAAAAAATCTTCAGACCTAAGTAACTGCAATGACAAGCTATTCTTAATAGTTATCTACAGAATTTTTCACCTAGCAGCATCATACTATATATCTCTCTCAGCAGCCCATCAAATACTCTCCAAAATATATATCTTAGATCACAAGGAAAGTCTATGAAAATTCAAAAATAAAAATGAAATTACTCCTTGTATCCTGTCATACTATGATGGGACCAAATTAGATATTGACATCAAAAGGCCTCATAGAAAATTCTGAAACTCACAGAGACTGAATAAAACATTTCTAAATCATCAGTGAGTCACTGAAGAAATATGGAGGGAAGTTCCAACGTTTATGGAATTCAGTGGACATGAAAACACAAAATACTACCTCCTCTGGGACACAACAGCGCAGGCAATACTCGGAGGAAAATTTATAGCTTTGAGTATGTACGGTAATAAATTAGAACAATCTTGAATCAGCACTAATGGTGCACCACTAGGTCCTTGAAAAACAGGAACAAGCCAAACAAAAAACCTGTAGACAGAAATAATACAAATTAGATTAAAGCAATAAATAAATCAGAATTTCAAAAAAACATACAAGCAATCATAATTGACTTTTATCTACTAGTAACTCACAAATTCACTCAATGAATGTCAATGTAGCTATTTTCAGAGATAGACTCAAACAGCTCAAACCAGTGAACAAAAAAACTTCTAGAATTCTAAAAAGCAATATTCTATTTGACTTTAAAAAATTTCTCTGTTGTTATTCTTAAGGTGATTTATAGAGGGATTACAATTGCATGAGTCAGGTTATGAGTACATTTCCTTTTATGAAATGTCTTTGGTTCCCTCACTTGTTCCTAGTCCCTCACTCCTGTCCCCATCCATGTTTTAAATAGTTCACTTTCATCAATGTTCAATGAACTCCACTGCTGCAATATTTTACCCTTTTCCCTAAAGCTCTGTGCACACCCCTCACCTTCCTGAAGACGTACAATGAATATATCAGGCGTAAGGTAAAGACAGATTCATCACAAAGTATAAAGAACAACAAACACAAAACAAAAAAGGAGATTTCTGTTTCCATGTCTCATAGTTTGTTTGAGTATGTATATCATGTTATATAAATATAATTGTTTTTTTATCATAAAAGTCAATTCAGGGACTATGGTATGATAACTTATAATGTTGCTTTCTATTTAATAATGCTTTTTTTTTAACATTAAATTTGTAAGTAACACAATTCAAGTCCTAGTGAAATTTGAAGGTTCAGGTTTAAAGTTAAATTTTCAAAGTGTGTAATACTTCCATTTTGGCAACCAAAATGAAAAACAGGTATGTTTTATACACAAGAATGTCATTATTTCATGTGTAAAAAAAGTAAAATAAATGTAATATTAATCCAGTGGAAATAAGAAATCAAATTGTTTTGCAATGAATCAATTCCATAGATTATGAGATCTATTGATAAAATTAATAAAACTAGTAAAATGGTTTTTAGACAGAACTTCTTGTACATTTTATAGTTGTGAGGGTCTGCCTGTATCTCTATTTAAACAATTTATTTTTTCCCTTCCCTTCCACAAATTATACCAACTGAGAGATGTGAAGGAATGGGAAGGGGAAACAAAGGAAGAAGCAACAATGTTTGATAAGAAATGTACTTATTACCTTGCCCATGTGATTGTAACCCCTCTGTAGGGTATTTTCACAATTAATTATATATATATAATAAAACCCAGGACTAGGAAAACATATTTTAAGAGAAAAAAAATTAATACAACTTGTTTTAAGTAGATTACTTAAGACATGAAGCAAGTGATAATTTTCTTTTCTAGGTGGTTGATATAGAAATCAAACCCAAAGATTCCAGAGTTCGGTGTGCTTAATACATGTCAATTTATACATATGTTTGACTCATCTTAACATTATTTGAAAATAACTGAGAACAGGACTAGAATAAAAAAATCACCGAAATGTTTATTTTATGACTGAATATGTCTTTTTTTATATCTCTTTATTTTATTTGAAAAATCTAGTAATTTATTTAAGTTACATCAACAGTAATGAGAAATAAACAGCCCCTAACTCCTTAAGAGACAATCAATAAGACAAAAAGGAAACAACAAAGAAGAATATTGAACCTCATTTTGTACTTTGTCTTTGTATATTGTGGTGCTTTGTAATTGTATATTATGTCCCTATCCCACGAATCTGGGCTCAAATCACTAGGGCTACTGGAAGAAAATTTCAAATCTAGAGCAGCTAACACAGCTGTGCAGTTGTTTGTGGGTTTCACTACAATAGCAGATAGACATGAAGTGCTTTGCAGGCAAGAATGTGATGAAAAGCATACTGTTATCTTCTTAGATGAAATATGAAGACCACACTTCAAAAGCTTACTAAATGATCAGCCTTATAAAGAACAGTGCCATTTTTAAGGCACTCTATATAATTCAAGTCCTTCATTCCACCCACAAGCATTGCTGCCATTCACAAATCACTGCCAAAGTGAATTTGCAGTTCTTTTTGATATTTCAAATGGCTTAGGAGTAACATAAACAATAATTCAAGTTGTTGAGAAAATTTAATTTAGAATAATCAAACAAATCAGATTCAACTCCATAGCATACCCTTTAGGAAAAATGAACTAAGGAATATGGCATGTCCTTTGTAATTTAATATTAGACATTAGGGCAAAATGCCAGAAACAGAGTATGCAAAGAAAAAGAAGTTTTTGATAAGTTATATAAAAAATTACACAGGGGAAAGTAATTTTACCTACATTTTCTATTATATGATAACATATTTTTGTCTGCTAATCAGAGAGACTCAAAATTATTTTAATTATGATATGAAAAATGCATTGTCATAAATGAATTAAATCAGGGAGTAGATGGTACAGGAACTGAGTGATTCCGTTAAATATTCTCATTAATTTGAATGATCTGGTATTTTTATATGTGTGGAATTATGAATGTATTTTATGTCTGAGCAGGAAAGTTTGATTATTAGATGATTGTCTGATACCCAATGTCAGGAACCTAACCTGAGTCAGAGTGGTAAGTGTGTGTGTGTGTGTGTGTGTGTGTGTGTGTGTGTGTGTGTGTGTGTGTGTGTGTGAGTTCCTTGAAGCATGTATTTCAAAGGAAGAATCTTATTTTCCTCAAGGTATATACTTAATTGTATTAGTTATACTACATTAATGACAGCAGGTAAAAGTAATTAACATTTGCTTCATATGTTTATGTTTCTATAATTGCATGAACAAACTAAAAACTTATGTTCGGGGTATGAGTTTTGTGGAAGGTCAGCTGAAAGTATAAACATCTGGAATCTTGAGAAAGCTATCAATGGCAATCATTTCAGTGTAGATCAGTTTAAGACAACACTTGCAAGGTTATGTAATCCTATATGAAAATGCAACATTTATTGATTTTCCAAAGCTACACTATTCTATAAATTTGTAGAAAAACAAGTTAAATTATGGATCTTCACTAGCCATAAAACAGACAAGGATCTCATAACTAAAATATACCTGGAACTCAAAAAATTAAATCCCCCAAAAACAAATTCTCAAAGAAACAACTGCCCAATAAATAAGTGGGCTAAAGATTTAAAGAGAAACTTCTCTGAAGAAGAAAGAAAGATAGCCAATAGACACATGAAGAAATGCTCCAACTCCCTAGCCATAAAAGAAATGCAAATGAAAACAACATTGAGATACCACCTCACCCTTGTTAAAATGGCTATAAATAAGAACTCTAATAACAACAGAACCTGGAGGGGATTTGCAGAGAAGGGAACCCTATTGTGTTGTTGGTGGGCTTGTAAACTTGTTCAACCACTGTGGCAAGTAGTATGGAGGTTCCTCAAAAGTCTCCACATAGCGCTCCGCTATTTCCCAGCAATTTCTCTTTTGGGCACTTACCCATATGATCACAAACATGACCATACTAAAGCTACCAGCACAACTATGTTTATTAAAGCATTATTTACCATAGTTAAAATATGGAACCAACCCAGATACCCCTCAGTAAATGAATGGATCAAGAAAATGTGGTATATATACACAATGGAATTCTATGCCTCCATCAGAAAGAAAGACATTGCCCTATTTTTTTAGGAAATTGAAAGACTTGGAAAAAATTATATTAAGTGAAGTAAGCCAGACCCAAAGAAATATAAGTCTCATGGTTTCCCTTATTTGCAATTATTAGTATATGTGTTGGACAAGCAGCAATGATCAAATAAGTTGATGTTAGGTGAAATGAACCCAAAGATAAGGACTCAAATGTTTTTTATTTCTCTTGCTATTATTTTTAGCATATTTATAAGATGATTTCTTTGTTGCTTTGTATGTCCCTCCCCCATGACATAACCCTTGTTTTCACTGTATTTGATGTTGTTATAATTTGTGGAGGGGAAGGGAAAAACAAGTTGTATAAATAGGGATACAGGTGGTCCCATGCAATAATCAGATGTACAACAAGTTATGTCGGAAAATGAACTTTACAACTTTGGTGCCTGGGTTGCTTTGAGGGGTAGGTGGGAAGGAATGGTAAGGGGAAACAAAGGAGGGGGAAACAATGTTTGATAACAAATGTAATCATTACCTTGCTCATGTAATTGTAACCCTTCTGTATTTTTACAATAAAAAATAATGAATTAATAAAGTAAAAATCCATGTCATTTTTTTTTTTGGTGGTCGTGGGGCTTGAACTCTGGGCCTGGTTGCAGATTTCAATGAGCTCTTCTGCTCATTGAAACCACTGTACCATTTGAGCCACAGTACTGTTTCTAGTTTTCAAGTGGGTTATTGGAGATAAAAGTCTCACAGACTTTTCTGTCCAGGCTGGCTTTGAACCACTATCCTCGATCTCAGACTCCTGACTAGTTAGAATTACATGCATGAGCCACCAAAGCCCAGATCCAAATCAATGTATAAAAAGCAAGCTTATTGCAACGTCTGGCTTTTCCAATAAACAATCTTACTTTTTAGCATTAGTTTATAACTATGAGTTATTTTTAGATGTAACTGTGAACTTTTTAATAGAATAAAATATAATTTTTACTATTACTCAGTATCTCAAAAAATCCACTCTAATTGACATTCCCCAAAGTCAATTATTACATATTATATTACTCACTATTATTACAGTCTATATTACATATAGTGTGAAGGGAAAATAGTTTGGACTATTTCATATAAATTAGTAGATGCTATTTTAGCATTATAAATTCACATTTGTGATTTTAAAAGAAGGAAGGAAGGTTTTGGAGTTAAAATCAATTATAAATGTGTAGTGTGTCCCAATTAAAGCAAAAATTCTGAGTTCATACAGACAAAATTATTTTCTTTTCACTAAAGACTTTGAAGTAATACTATTTGAAATAGTGAGGCAATAAGAGGAAGAATTCAAACCATGTCAAACAATGTCTGTTTTATTCTACTACCCTCTCCACTAACAAGACCTATCCCGTCCCAGATGTCACAAAACTTCAAGTGTCTCTCTTAGAAATCTATTTCGAAAAGTTCTAAATCACTGATTCTTTTTCTACTTTCTGTTATATGAAACAAAATATAGACACAAAACAATTGAAATAAAATGCACACATATGTTGAAGTCACCACAGCTTGAAAAACAACCAACAAAGTAGAACTCCACCAGGAATAAAAACATGTTGTGCCCAGTTATTTTTAAGCACAAAAACCTCAAATACATGTTACCCTTGACTAGAACCATAAAGATAACTGTGTCTCAAAAATACGGTTGTGTTCATTTGTAATTAAATTCATCTAGATGAACCTGATATAGCAAATCCCTTGAATGGATCAAATTGTTTAAAAGAAATGTGACTGTAAGTGGAGTAAGATCTGCACATATTTAAGAGAATAAAATAACAAAAATCATGACATCTTAAAAAATGCAGAAATGCAATGAATAAGTCTAATAGTATCCATATTGAGACCTAAATCCTACTGATTTAACAAGAACAAAATATGCCAATAGTAGAATATGAGCAGTGAACCTGAGTGTACATAATTTTAAACTACTCCAAATTACACTTTGTAGAATATAGAATGTGGGTTATCTAAAGGAAAACATCAACCCATGATATAAATGACATTAAAAATTTCATGAAAAGGGCTGGGAAGGTGGCTCAGTGGTAGAGCGTTTGTCTTGCATGCATGAGGCCCTGGTTTTGATTCCTCAGCACCACACACACAAAAATAAAGAAGCCGGAAGTGGCGCTGTGGCCCAAGTGGTAGAGCACTAGCCTTGAGCTGAAGAGCTGAGAGACAGCACCCAGGCCCAGAGTTCAGGCCCCATGACCGGACCCCCAAAAAAAATCTCATGAAAAGAGAGTAGTAGTTTCTGGAAAATAATAGTTTAATAAATAGTGGTAAAAAATTTTTTATACTACTGACAAAATTGCATACATATATTGTTCAATCCAAAAAAGACCCAAGATATTCAAGCTCATTTGAAACTTTGGCAAAGTAGCAGGATACAACTGTAACATTATTATGGATGTTGACTCTGGCATGGAATTAATTTCCTCTTTGATCTGACAAATGAATATATGAAAAAACAGAACTTCAACTAAATATCAAGACCTAACTAAACATATAACCATAAAAGTCATCATGCAAGCCGTATTGCAACTGGGATCAAAGAAAAATCACTCATACTGATTCTGTATTTATTGTAAATGTGGACTTTTCCATAAATTATTTCCTTTAGCTTACATTTTTAAAACAATGTGTTAAGTGTATATTTTGGTAACTAATTTTGGATTCCTCCTTCAATATAGTTCTGAGTATAATGTCGCACATCAATTCCTAACCCATGAAATGATGTTGATTACAAAACAAATGGTAATAACCATTGTTTATAATACACAAAATCTCATAAGGATGACACCAGTAAGCATTGGTTAACATTTTGGTATCATGGTCTCATGACTGATGAGGCCTATCTGCATGAGCATAATTGTACCTAGATTCCTCAGCCTAAATTTAACAACTGTTAAAAAATGTTTATATCTTTATCTGTCACCCATCAGAGATTAAACCTGAATATAAAGCCTAAGGAAAATGATAAGGTAAGAATTTAGCTTTTCTAGATATAAAGTAAACAAAATGCAGCGTAGAATAACTGGTTTAAAGTTAACCTAGTTCTCCAAAACATTCTAAGCATTTCCTTACAATGTGTATTATTCTCAAGAAGGGAATAGGTAATGTGAGAAGAGGACTAACCACGCATTGTCTTCAAATATACATAATTTGGATTTACCTCTTTAATTTGCTATAAGCATTTTTGATAAAAAACAGTTTGAATAATTGATTTCCAGATCAAGTATAATATATCCTAGTTGCATATACCAATGTACATTCAGAAAATGGTATATAGCAATTAAGTAAAGAAAGTCCGGGCAGAAAAAATGGCATCTCTATACTATGTGATGCCCAATTCTTCAGTATTTCATTCTGCCTCCATTTAATGAATGTGATTGTTTAAATGCTTTATAAAGTATTAATTAAAATCAATCAGTGTCCTAGAATACAATTGTGTATAATTTTATCCTAGAATCATGCAAGAACTGCCCATTCAATCATGATATTCATCACATTCCATTGGTATTCATATGGATAGGAATTTGTTTCTTAGGATCTCCTGCCATTTGGAAGTGGCAGGACCAGGAATCCAACTGCGAGTTCCAGCTCCCACCACTTAAACCTGAGGATAGGGAACTCATGGGTGTGTCCAAGAACATCAGCAAAACCAGTGATGAGGCAGTCACTAGTGGCTCCTCCTTGATACTTACAAGACTGTAATAGGAGGATCATGGTCAAGTCACTCTAAGCCAGAAAGTCCTTGAGACCCCTGTCCAACTTCAATCGCAACAAAGCCAGAAGTGGAGCCATGTGGCTCCAGTGGTAGAGGGCTAGCTCTGAGCAAAAACAGCTCAAGGACTGTGCCAGATCCTAAGTTCAATGTCCTAGACTGGCAACAAACGGACATACACAACAATCTGTGCAGCCATCCGGCTCAAGCAGGTCATCCTCCTGTCCCTAACTGAACTGGAAAGAGTTCCCTGGGAAAGGAGCTGGGGGAGCCACTGTCATCTTAACTCTGTCCATTCTGCCTGCATCACAGGATTCTGGCCACACCCCTATTATTTCATCATTCTTTCTGACCAATGGGATACAAGAAATGTGGCTATGCCCACATTCCATGTTGCCTGGTAGATGGATGAGGCTCTGTTAACACACTGAGGCTGAGATCTAGAGGGGGGAAAATCATACCTCAGGAGCAGTGGGCCAGCTGCAGGCACCTGGCCTACCTGGCAGCTCAGTGACAGACTGAGCTGGACCTACAGCCCCCTGCCACATGTGCTGCCACCACAGCATTCATGGGGATGGGAAGCAGGACATGTGGGCATCCAAGAAGTAAATCTGCTTCGTCCACAACCTGCCTGATGAGGTGGACTTCCAGAATCCAGCAGGTGAGCTCCACCATCGATGCATCCAGCAGTCAGCACACATCCAAACTATTGAGGAATCCCTCGTGGTGTGTAAAGAGCAGATGTTGGCTCTGAATGAGCTGTTTTGGGAGAAATCTAAGTGTGTGTGCTGGCTGTCCCAGGAGAAGATGAAGAAGAGAGTGCTGCAGGAGCTGCTGTTGATCCTCACAGAGGAAGGCATGGACAGCAGGCTCCAGATGCCAGCAAAGGCGAGCCCCCCCCGCCACCAATGCTGCTTCAGATGCATCAGGGCCTGTTGTGGGTGAAATGAGGGAGGAGCAGAAAGGTTTTGAAGAATTGCAACTTGAAGACAGCGTGGAAACTGCCAGAGGATAGGTCAGGGTTCTTGTCACCATAGAGGACTCCCTCAGGGAGCACGTCCTGCTGCAGATGCCCCAGATACAGATCTGCCCACAGCTCAGGCGAGGAGTGCTCCCTCCTTTTCTTCTGTAGACTGATGCAGATAATGACTCTCCATGTGACATATTGACTCTCAAAAGCCTTGGAAGCCACCAGAAGTAGGTGGTCAGGTGGCCTTCTCTCAGGCCTCAATATGCTGGGTGAAGGGAAGGTTAAACTGGGTGTTGGGTAGGGCAGAGGCTGCCGGGAGGTGGCCCAAGCTCAAGAGATATAATGGCCCATTGGTGGCCAGGGAAGAGACCCATGTTATGCTTATCACAATAAATTGTTTTGAAAGGGAAAAAAAGCCTCCAACAAAGATTTGTTCTTCCAGTCCTGGGGCTTGAACTAAGGGCCTGGCCACTCTCCCTGAGCTCTTTTTGATCAAGGCTGGTGCTCGACCAGTTGAGCCCCACTTCCCCTTCCAGCTTTTTCTGTGTGGAATCAAGCCCAGGGCTTCAGTCATGCTAGGCGACCACTCTACCACTGAAGCACCTTCTCAGCTAGGATGATTCACCCCTCCCAAACCCATATGGCCATTCCTCAGATAAATAGGAAGTAGGGGCTAGGATGAATATGAAGCACTTCTGGTTCACACCAAAATACTTCCCCGCCCCCTAATCCCACACCCTTAGTTGAAGTTTATCTTCTACCATTGAGAGATGAGGGAGGGACAGGGGAGTCCTGAGAGAGGAGTATCAAGAGCAGTGGCCCTACATCCTCCCCCACACAAGGGGTCCTCTAGATTCCAATCTTACCTGACTCAATGTGGAGTCTACACTGTCTTTCCACCACTGTAAGGCTCAGGATGAAAAAAAGGTCAACTCTGGGCTCAGCCCACACCCACGGTGGAAGTTCCTAATCCCAGACCTACTTTCACCTCTGACTTCCCCGAGTTAGGCCAGACCCACCACTCACCACTATGTTGGTGGTGATGACCTCATGGATGGATTCAAGGAAGAAAGTTTATGGCAAGAGCAGAAGCAGCAGGGTGAGCATGGCAGAAGGAGGTGGGGTGATTGCTCTGGGATCTTCCTCCTTGGAGCCCTTCCTTCCATCCAGAGCCATGCTGACCCAAAGCATGGACAAGGCCAGGGGGTGAGACAAGATGGACCAGCACAGGACTAACGGAGGCACTGCTTTGTCTTGGAGCACTTGAAAATTCCAATTATATTTGACCAATGCCAATCCTAAAGCCAACATGCAAAGCCTCTCCTTGTTGTTGTTGGACATGTACAATGTCCCTGAGCTCTTATTCTCGAGGCTGGCACTCTACCACTTGAGCCAAAGGACCACTTTTTTTTCTGACGGTTCATCGAGGATAAGAGTCTCACACACTTTCTGCCCAGGCTGGCTTGGCACCGTGATCCTCCAAATCTCAGCTTCCTGAGTAGCTAGGATGCCAGGCATGAGCCACCAGTGCCCAGTATGTGATGACTTTTGAAGGCATCTTGGCGATTTTGTAAAGGAGCCCCAAAGGGCCTGGATAGACCATGACCCAATCAAGGAGCTGGGATCAGAGAAAGATGACCTTCTACCCATTCTGTTCCCCAAAATTAAAGATGACAGGCAGTGGTGTATGCATGACACCTAGGCCAGCAGCCACCAGGCTTAGTGGGGAAAAAGTAGAGAATATCCAAAGATTGCAGTATAGAAATCTCTGATTTTGCATGCATGTGGGTGTGTGTGTGTGTGTGTGTGTGTGTGTGTGTGTGTGTGTGTGTGTGTGTGTGTGTGTGTGTGTGAACTCAGGGTCTACAGTTTTCTTGCTCAAGGCTACTCTCTGCCACTTGAGCTACAGCCCCACTTGCTTTTTGATAGTTAATTGTAGGTAAGTGTCTCAAGGATTTTCCTGTCCAGGGTGACTTGGAAGCATGATGGAGACCCCAGGGAAGCAAGAGTAAACATAACTCCCAGGTACAATCCCTATGGTGGGCCACTCCTGCCTGCTGGTGGCCAGATGCGGGATATGCAGCCCCGTGCCATTGTCGTCTAGAGTTCAATTTTGAGAAGTGACCAGGGCCAAGCTGACTTTTGTTCACCCTGATTGCTGATACCAGAGCAGGTCTTTTCCACCCTAGGCCAAGAGAGTTCCATGAGGCCCAGCTTCCCAGGAGCACAAGGAAGAGAGAGATCAGCTCCAGGCTGAACTAAGAGCCTTTGCACACAGACACCTCAACTTGGCCTTCCTTATCACCATAAGACCTGTCAAAGAACAACCCCAAAAAAACAAAATTGGAGCTGTGCCTCCAAGTGATAGAGCTCTAGCCTTGAACCAAAATGCTCAGGGATATGGCCCCCAAACTTTGAGTTCCAGACCCCCAGCTGACCCTCCCCCATAAAACACAGGTTGGCTAAATGTGAACTAGTAGGATTTGTGAAGTGTTTCCGAAGAATGGGGATACTGAAGAAAGCACCCTAATTCTAATGAAAGCTAAACCTGTGACATACAGCTATGTGCTGAGTCCTTTAAAGGGCGCTGTTTGCTGGGTCCTTCCCACATGGGGGTTTTGTGCTGAGTCCTCAAAATGGTGCTGTTTGCTGAGTCATCCCATAGGTTGCTATGTGCTGAGTCCCTGAGAAGAGTGGGCCGTGCTGAGTTTTTCAAAGGGTGCTGTGTGCTGAGTCCATTACACAATGTACTGTATGCTGAGTCCTTCAAAAGGTGTGGTGTGCTAATTCATCCAAAAGGGTCCTGCTATGTGCTGAGCCCTTGAGAAGAGAGGGATGAGGTGAGTTTTTTGAGTGCTGTGTGCTGAGTCCTTTACACAGGGTGCTCTGTATTGTCCTTCAAACGGTGCTGTGTGCTGAGTGCTTCCACAGTGTGGTATGTGCTGAGTCCTGCCATAGTGTGGTATCTGCGGAAACCTTCAAAATTCTTTTATGTGCTGAGTTCTTCAAAGGGTGCTATGCAATGAGTGGTTCACAAAGGGTGCTTTTTACTCAGCCTTTCAAAGGGCTGTGTGGAGTCTTAACACAGAAGGTGCTATGTAATGAGCCCCTGGGAAAGTGTGTCATGTGCTGAGTTTTTCAAAGCAAGCAATGTGCTGAGTCCTTTACACTGCAAGCTATGGACTCCCTCCTTCAAAGGATGCTGTGTGCTGAGTACTCTACACAGGGTACTATATGCTGAGTCCTTCAAAGGGAGCTGTGTGCTCAGTCCTTTACACAGGGTGCTTTGTGCTGTTTTTCGAAGTGTGCTGTGTGTCATCCCAAAGAGTGCTATGTTCTGAGTCCTTGAGAGTAGTTATCCCCAACATCACATACAAACACACACACACACACACACACACACACACACACACACACACACAAACACACACACACACACATACACACACATACACAAGGGTCACCATGCACCTTATTAGTGTGTGGATTGAAGGGGGATGGAGGAGAATCCCCTCCAGGGGTGGAGCTGAGGGGAGATTCGCTCCCTGGGGCAGGTACTGGGGTTGGGGGAAAGTGCTGAGCTGAGGTGATGCTGCAATTGCCATGGCCTGGAAGCCTTAGAGCCCAGTCAGGGTTGTGATTGCAGCTAGGAATAGGGGGCATGGCCTAGGGGAGGAGTGGGCATGGCCAAGTGGAGGAGGGAGAGGGGCCCTGGGGTGCACTGTGGTGGCAGCGATGGTGGCTAGCAGGCACGCCTGTGCGCTGGCCCAGGAGTGGAGTGGGGGCAGAGAGAGAGAGAGAGCAGAGAGAAGAGCAAGCACAAGCATGAGGGGAAGCTGTTCTAGAGGCTGGCGGCCACTGCCATCAAAGCGCAGTCCTGAACAGTAGCACAGAGCACCTGGAGCCAGCAAGGCAGGTACATCACTGCGGGCAGCCCCACGGGGGCACGGCGGCCATGGCTGCCCTGAATCTGAGGTCCTGGCACGGGAAGCAGGGCGGTGGCTTCGGTGGTGGAGGCAACGGAAGCAGGCAGTTGAGATGGAAGTGGTGGTGGTGATGGCAGCTGAGACAGGGGTGGCAGCAAGCACAGCTGCAGGCAGATGCCCCCTCCACCTCCCAGCAGCGCAGCATTTCAAACATGGCCCTGCCTGGTCTGATCCAAGGCCCCTTTCGCAGTGGCCCAGCAGAAATGGTGGGTCCCTGCGGCATGAGGCCCCGACCCAGTCCCTGGACCTGGTCCTTGCACTCCGAGCCTGGGTGCACCCAGAGCCATCGCCTACAGCTTCTCCCAGCAGCATGCATGAGTGGCCACTCCATGGGACCACACCTGGTAACTCCTGCACAAGGCGAACCCCCTGACCCCCTCCTTCCCCCTCCCCCACAGACCCGGACCCCACCTCCTGTCTCCTCTCTCCATCCTGCCAGCACCTCCCCTGCACTCTACAGTCCACCCTGGCTCTGCCACAAATGTGCCCCAGGAGAGGGGGGTGGGTGTTGCCCCAAGGATCCCACCCTCATTCCTAGGGCCAGTGTCCCAGGAAAAGGGCAGATGCAGGGATTGGTGAGGAGGGGGCACCACAGAACCCCTGGCCTAGAGCAGGGAAAGCCACATCTGCACCATTCCTCTCCTTGGTGGGAACCTAGTGGCTTTAGTCAGATGTGGGGAGGAGCACCTCCACACCTGCCTTCTAGGGTATTTTCCTTTTTGCTGGGGGGTGGGGGGTGTTAGATGCAGGAGATATGCCCCCCTTGCTGTGTGAGCCCTTGTCTTCTGTGCTAGGTCACCCTTTCACCTGAGGAGGTCCCAGAAGAACCCACTAGGGAGGTGAGGGCACTGGGGGTCAGAAGGTGACTATCTGGGAGGAACACACCCCCTCTGACATACATACACCTGTCTTGTCCCCCCCCCCAGGTGTCAACAGTACTCACAGGGTGATCACATTTCCCAGCTCTGCCTGCTTCTGCTGGTGCTCCTGGTCCTTCTGGTCTCCTAGTCCTCCCCAAGAATCCACCAATTAGCCCAGAAACATCTAGGCTGGAATTAGGGAGTCCATCCATGTATGTAGCCTTTATGACCCCATCAAATTCCCCAACAACAGTCCCACCCCAAGTCAGACACTTCTCTGGAGGCACCAGGACTGCCTGCTGTGTTTTCTTTCAGGGCTCTGAGGAGTCATCTGTCTCTGGATTCCTTGACCCAGTGTCTGGGCCTAGGGTTTTGGTGAATGGGGAGTCAAGGCTGGTTGTTCCCAATGGAAAGGTCTGGCCCTGGGTAAAGGGAGAGGCAGGGTGGTTCTGCATTATTAGAGCAGTGTTCACCTTGGTTGGGAGCCCCTGGTTCTGACAAGGGAACTGTCAGGCTCGAGCTTGTACATTGCCCAGATGAGGAACCAACAAACTCAGGAGAGGCACTGCTCTGAGTCTGTGTGTGTGTGTGTGTGTGTGTGTGTGTGTGTGTGTGTGTGTGTATGTGTGTATGAGACAGAGAGGGACAGAGACAGAGACAGAGAGAGAGAGGGAGGGAGGGAGGGAGGGGGAGGGAGGGAGGGAGGGAGATATCGATCATCTCTCTCCTCGTACAGCCTGACTGTGCTCAGGTCAGTGATCAGTTGGCAAATTGCAGGTGTTTCATGGTGAGTCTTCTGTGACCCATTTGGATGTGTGTGTGTGTGTTTGTGTGTGTGTGTGTGTGTGTGTGTGTGTGTTGGGAGATTAGGAGATGAGAAAAATTAAAATATATTTAAGTCACCATATGTAAAAAGAACAAAAGCAGTTTATTTGTGTGTATGTGTGTATTTGTTGTTCTTTTTTCAGAATGCTCAGTATGAGCCCAGCCACAATTTTTGTTTTCTCCTTCACCATTTCATGGCTCCTTTGGGGAAGGTTTCAGTATATGTTCCTTTCCACCTCTTTCCACCTCCCTCTTTCCCTTTCTTGCAGCCCACAGTAGCTGCTGGACCTGCCTGGGACTCCCTAGGAGGCCTGTGTGAACCACAGAACAGAGTGGACCCCTGTCCTGTCTTCAGCCAGACCCTTGTGAGGCTAGTGTGACCACAGCCGCACTCTTCCAGCCAGACACTCTGCTCTCATGTGTATAGTTGGAGTTAATTCAAGGGTTGGGAATGTGTCTGCCAAACATAATTAAGGAACGAGATGGGTGGGAGTAGGGCAGGGGCTGTGAAGCTAGGAGTGTCTGGGGAGTGGCAAACGGTGTAACATGGCAGATGCTTCACCACAACCAAGGATAAGAGGAGAACCTTACCCAGGGCATTGACGGTGTCTGTGGGCATCTGGGCAAGGGGCTCTGAGCCCCCACTGAGGGCGTGGATTCCCTCCTGAGGCAGTGCATCCGTGTGTAGTCCTCCCTGGAGTCCGGCAGTCTCCAATCTGTGTCCCACCTGGGCCGTTTCCAGCTGGACAGTGGTAGGCAAGTTTCCCCTCCTGGAGCCTGCTCAGGATCATACCGTGACAGTTAGCTAGGGCTCTCTGAATGCCAGTTTCTGTAACCTCCTGTAGGCTGCTTGGAAGGAAAAAGGGACCACTGACTTTGGAACCGTTTAAGTTTGATTGGGACAAGTGAAATGCCACCTTTTCCAGGTTTTTTTTTTTTTTTCCTTGAAGCTGGCAATTTCCACTAATGCCTGCATTCATGGGTTAAATTAGATGAACCAATTCCGCTGTCAAACAGTGACGTTAAAAGAGGCACAGGTATAGTTCCCAAGCCAGATGGTCTCCTGCTATGAATGTCATGCCTTGACTGCATTTCTCTGGCAGCTGCTGATTCTTCTAGAGCTCTCTCTAGGGTGACCATCACAGTTGAGGATGTCATGGGGAGCAGAGAGTGACCTTGCCATCCCCAGCCTGCCAGCTGTGAGCAGAGACGATTTTCAGCACCTGAAGTGGAACCCGGGATGCCTCGAGAATCCTTTCTCTGTAACATGCAACTTGGGGGCCAGATATAATGGGACATCCTGTCTGGTCCCACAGAGGGGAAAGGAGGCCACTTGAGCCAGGGGTTCAGCTAATGGCATCCTCGTTCACACCTGAGGGGGAATTCAGTGCCACAGATTTGGTCAGCCACTGGACAGAGATCTTTGAGAATATAGACATCCCAGTGGCCCCAGAATCCAGCGAGAACATTGTGGCTCACATCCTGGGAGCCAAAACAGTTAAATGCGGTGGCACCAGGAGGGTGGGAAGAGGGACGAGGGAGAACTGTGGGAGAGCTACATCAGGCTTTGCCTTGCCCCCTCTCCCCCCGCCCCAGGATGCTTACATGAATCGGATGGGACTTTCCTGTAATATGGTCATAGACAGATGCTCATTTAGTTATCCAACAAATAGTTACAGTGTGCGCCATGCTCGAAGGGGTGGGGGTTGTCATAGATGATGAAAGGTTCCAGTGCTGGTTCCACAGGACATGAAGAAACCTTGGTTTGAACTGGATGCTGGTGCTTCATGCCTGTCATGCTAGCTACTTAGGAGGCTGAGATGGGAGGATCAAAGCTTAAGGCCCAGCCAGGAAAGACTGTAAGACTCTTATCTCCACTAACAACCAAAAAGAAAATGCCAGAAATGGATGTGTACCTCAAGCTGTAGACTGTTCGCCTTGAGTAAAAAGGCTCATGGACAACATCCAGGCTCCTAATTCAAGGCCAGGAGTGAGACAAAGAAAGGAAACAGAGAGAGAGGAGGGAAGGACGAAGGGAAAAAAAGAGGAAAGGAAGGAAGAAGGGAGCATGCGAGCTTTGGTTTGGAGTCCCTGGATCAAGAGAGCCAACCACTCACAATCTCTGTGGGTAACATTTCAGAGCCTAAAGCCAGTATGTAGGACTAAGCCACTGACCCTTCAGCAACTTCATGACATCCAGGAGCTGTGTGGTCACCAAATGCAGGGGGAAGCAGCCTCAGGAAGGACCTAGGGCTCAGGGTGCGTCACCAGGTTTCAATTATCCCGGCCCTAGCAAGTTTATTTTCTGGTCAGATAATAAGAAATTGTCTAAGGGCTAGGGAGGTGTTGGGGTGAGGGAGTGTCAAGGGTGGGGCAAGGCATAAGCAGGAAGATGAAGAGGTCGGACGATCCCAGGTCAGGTGTGTCAGGACGTTGAAGCCATGACCTCTCCTGACAACATAGACCACCAGTTATGGAGTCTTTGACCCAGCCACACTTCTATTAAGAGTCCTGGAACCTTAGGTTCACCATTGACTGCCTGGCTGTTGTCCACTGCAGGATGCCTGTGCAGTACATCCTTGGGGACTGGGACTTTCCATGGCTCAATCAGAAGATGACACCCCCCGGTGTTCATTCTTCCACCAGAGACAGAGGTAAGTGGGCCACTGGCACAGGGCAGCAAGGGAATGAGGACGGGAGTCAGGACCTGAGTGACTTCGAGACTTCCTCTGGGGGGTGCTAGGACTATGTGTCTGCCATTCTCAGGGGCAGAGGTGGGTCTCTGCTGGCTCAACCTTTAGTCTACATGGCAGTCTGGGATTCAAAGAGGGCTGACTGAAGGTGGGGCAGGCTTGGGTTGAGGCTGGTGGGAAAACAAGAGGCACTGAGCTCTGAGCAGGGTTGTTTCTTTGAGGATACTCACAACCTAAGAACATTCCTGGGATGGACCAGCACTTTTCTCCTTCCAGAGAGAGAGGGACCTATAGCCCCTCCAGTTGGAGTCCCTTGGCCGAGAAATCCTTTCATATTCACATCCTGTGGTTGGATAACTAGAACTCACCTTGCTGCCCAGTGTCAAGGCAGGACAATGAGAAATCCTGATTCTTTGATAAGGTCAGGGGATCCTCAGTATGAAATTGTACTTGAATGTCCTAACTTGGTGCATGGTCAGTCCCATCTAAGACTGCCATGATGTAGGACATAGAATCTAGAGAATGAGAGCCGGATGGGGTCTGTTCTGGGAGTCTTGAGTATTATGTGTGAACTTTGAGCTCCCGTGTGCCAACCTGCTTCCCTTTCTTGGGTGGGTCTTTGCTAGAAAAAGCTTGAAACTAAGGACCAGATCTTATCCCTTGTCTTTGATGTTCAAAGATAGCACTCTACCATTTGATCCAAAGCTTCACTTCCAGCTTTTTTGGGTGTTTAATTGTAGAAAAAGAGTTCTAATGGACTTAACTGCCAAGGGTGGAATCCAACTGTAGTCCTCAGATCTCAGTCTCCTGAGGGGATAGGATGAAAAGGATGGAAATTTATCTTTGGCCGGGTGCCAGTAGCTCATGGCTGTCATCCTAGGTACTCAGAAACTGAGATCTGAGGATCATGGTTCAAAGCTATCATGGGGAGGAAAGATCCTGAGAATCATCTCCAACGGACCACCTGAAAACTGCAAGTGGTGCTGTGGCTCAAGTAGTAGAATGCTTGCCTTGAGTTGAAGAGCTCAGGGACAGCACCCAGGCCCAGAATTCAAGCCCCACAACTGAAAAAAAGAAAGAAAGCAAACCGTCTTTGCCTGCAAAGGATGGTGCAGGTGTGTGTGGGGGGTGGGGGGTGGGGAGGATGCTATGGTTGGGAGACCAGCTGCTGGCATCACTGTACAGACATTTTTAAGAACTCCCCAAGTTTGCCCCAGTTTGAAGCCAGAGCTTCAAGAGGACTTGGCCTGTGGCAGGCAGGGAGTGGGCAAATGGGTGCAGGGGTGGGATTATTGTGTCTGTATTCTCTCCATTGAAGGATGGATTTGGATGCTGGGTGACAAAGTCTGAAGTTAAGGGTTGCAGGAAGTGTGTGGCTTGACAAGGATGGGTTTCCCCTGGGTATGTGAAGTTGGCTGAAGCCGGAAGCCGCTGGTGGCTCACAACTGTCATCCTAGCTACTCAGAAGGCTGAGATGTGAAGACCATGGTTCCAAGCCAGCTTGGGAAGAAAAGTCTGTGAGACTTGATGTCCAATGGACCACCAGAGAACAGGATTTGGCGCTGTGGTGCAAGTGGGATATTGCTCACCTTCAGCTGAAGAGCTGTGGGACAGCGCCCTGGCCGAGAGTTTAAACCCCATGACGAAAGGGGGGGGGCTGTTTTCTGCATAGCAGTGTGGACAGTAGGAACTGCCATGTTGGACTATGAGACATTCCAGATATGTGAGAGGCTTACTGGTTTTTCTATAGAGGATCTAATGTCGGTAGTGCCACCTTCTTGAGGGTAGGATGTGATCCTAATGGAGACAGTCCGTGGTTCTGTTCTCAGGGACTGCTGAAGCCTTGGGCTGTCCGTGTGTGTATGTGTGTGTGTGTGTGTGTGTGTGTGTGTGTGTGTGTGTGTGTGTGTGAGTGTGTCTGTGTGTGTGTCTGTGTCTGTTTCTTTGTCTGTGTCTGTGTATATGTCTGTGTCTGTGTGTGTTTGCTGATAGAAGACCTGGGCCTTGAACCCAGGGTCTAGGTGCTATTCCTGAGCTTCTGTGCTCAAAGCTATTGCTCTGACACTTGAGCCATAGCTCCACCTCTGGCTTTTTGGTGGTTCACTGTAGATAAGAGCCTCACATTCTTTCCAGAATGGGCATGGGCTGGCTTTGAACCCTGTTCTTCAAATCTCAGCCTCCTGAGTAGCAAGGAAGGCAAACATGAACCACCCCTGCAGGTTTTGTGTGTGTGTGTGTGTGTGTGTGTGTGTGTGTGTGTGTATGTGAGTGTAGAAGTTGGCTGTAACAAAGAGCACTGGACCCTTTGGTAACTTCGGCGTGCTTTCTTTGGGGGTACATGGGCTTTGTGGCTGAGGTCTGGGGACCTGGAAGGGTGAGATGCTTAATGGGGACTCAGCACTTAAATTATAAGACCAAGGGATCTGTGTGCCCTGGAGATGTCTACTCGTGCCGCGGACTGGCTCTGTTGGGACGGCGGAGGACACCTAGTAGGGGTAACTGGAACAGGTAGGGAGGTGGCAAACAGACAACTCACACACAAGAGGAATGAATGCTGAGTGCGATTTGTTGCAGAAGATGACAAGCTTTTATAGAAAAAAGGCTCCATGAGAAAGGGCAAATGGTTACACAATCTTGTTGCAAGGCTTTGGGTGGTCACCAGCTGGTCGCCTGATCTTGTTCTTGGATGATGAGCTATGATGATAGGCACTTGTTCCAGGCTTTACCTCATCAACCCCATAAGAATAGCAAAGCAAATCGGTTTTGAGATGCTTATCACCTATTAACCATTAACCAGAGCATATGGGCAAGGTGTTAGACAGAAAGGCATAAACTCTAGTATTTTATTTTTACTTCTGCTTAGTTTTGTACTTTATACATTTCAAATCTTTTCTAAGCAATTTTTGCTTCTTTGCCATTCTTTAGAAAGTCCCCAATTTGTGGCCAAAAATCATGATATTCAGTATAGTTAGCTAAATCTGGCCATACATCAAATTCAGGCTCATAGTGTCTTCTCTGTAACCCTTTCACATAATCGTTTACTCTTCTCCATAAAGGCCTTAACTGTCTCATAAGATCTTCCTTACTCTTTTTGATAGTAAGCATCAAGGAGTCCTAGATCTAGCAAGTCTCTCAGTAAATGGAAGAGAGTAATAGGAAATTATTTCTCCTAAGTAATTTTCCCAATGGTTGCTATCCTTATCATACACACCTGTAAAAGGCTATGGATCTGGGGGAAGTCTTTGAGGCCCTCTTGATAAGGCAGGATCCCACCAGCATCCCCTAATATGCCACTGCCATCTTGCATCCATCAATCTTTTAGGAATCTTATTTCCTTTTTGGTCTAAATATCCCTCTACATCTTTCTTATCTACTGTAGATACTTCAGGATTAAAGGGAAGTGTCCAATAGCCATACACTCTTTCTGCTCTAGCCGTGCCTACAGCTTCTTGTAAATCTCTTACAAACAATTCCTTCTGCTGAAGTGAAGTCATAAAACCCCCAATGCTTTTATTTTCACTTATGACTTGTTTAATAGCCTCCATAAGAGGGGCTTTCAGCGTATCACTTAAATCTGGTGGATTAGTCATATTCTCAGGACACTCATCGGATGTTGGAGTCATCATCACTTCCAAGAAAGAGCCCTGAATAAGAGAATGCTGAGCATGAGTAAGTAGAACAAGCAGCAGGAACAGTAAAAGAATAATGGGCACTCCTATGCAGCAAAGAAAAGAGAAACAGGAACAGGAACACATCTTTCCCAGGGGCTTGCCAGACTTTCCAGGACGTAGGCCTTTTTGAAGCCCTACTCTCAGATCTGATAGCAGATGTTCCATGCTAAGCAGACTCCACTGGAATAGGTGTGGCATACTCCCTTGGGCATGGTTGGTGGCAGAAGGAGCTTGGGAAGACCTTGGGGTAAGACCTGCAGAGTTGGCTCCCCAGGGGGACAGAGAGCATGGCCAGCACTTAGTAAGGATGAGAGCCCTGTTAATATGGATCGCACTCTCATGGTTCAGACTTTGTGTCTTATCATGATGTTTGATGGGCGAGGCCAACCCTATTTTAAATGTTGACCTGTGATCTTCAGATCTCAGCCTCCTGAGTACTAGGATTATTGGCATGAGCCTCTGGCACCAGGGCCTCTGATTCTTTTTGGTATATTACGGTTTGAACTCAAGGCTTTAGACTTGCCAGCCAGGTCTTCTAACATGTGACCCAAGACTTTCTGTCTTGGGTATTTCCGAGATAGAGTCTCAATATATGTTCAGGCTGGTCTGGATTGGATTCCCCACTGCTACCTTTCTGGCCAGACCCTGGTTGTAAGAAAATGAATTCACTCTATGTCTACATCGCTTTGCTGGGATGTCATTTTGGGGAGTGGGGGCGGCGTGAAGAGGAAAGACCCCAGAACTGACACCTTCTGGGGACATTTCTTCTTGTGACAGAGCCAAGTCTTTGCTGTGTATGACGAGGATGCCGCCATCAGACTGACATGGAACAATGCTCAAAGGTATGTAGGCTGTTGAAGTATCAAACCCACCCATGTCTGCTTCCCACTCACAACAAGGGGGTGCAGTGCAGGTGGTCCAGCACTGGCCCTAGGGGATTATAAATGGATGGTGGTGGTCAGGTGCCAGTGGTTCCTGCACATCATCCTGGCTATTGGGGAGGCTGAGGTCTGATGGACGTGACTCAAAGCCAGTCCAGGCAGGAGAGTCTGTGAGATTCTTATCTCCCATAAACCAACAACCCCCCCACACACATACACACACACAAGCCAGATTTGGTGCTGTGGCTCAAGTGTTAGAGCCTCAGCCTTGAGTAAAAGAAGCTCAGGAATGACATTCAGGCCCTGAATCCAAGCTCTAGGACTCACAAAAAAATAATGAAATAAATGAATAGTGGGCATCTGTTACCTTACTACCAAAAAGGATGGATTCAGTCTTCTCTCTGGTACTTGTATCCAAAGGTCATGGGCTTCTCTTGATGTTCTTCTAAACTTCTCCTCTCCATTATCTTTCCAGGCTTCAGTTGCAGGATAGAATTCATATCATTCCACTCAATGTGACCTTATGTACCCTCCCCTACCCACCATCCTTGGGGTGGGGATCCTGGATGTACTCATCACTGGGAGGATGAGGCACCGGAGAAATAGGGTAGGTATCCCTGAAACTTACACACACACACACACATACACCCATACTCACCCAGGCCAACTCAGACTAGCCTTTTCCAAAGACACTTCATCTCCTTGGATTAACTGACCTAGGAGAGGAACTTGATTTCCTGTAACTAAGTATTTTACTAGGGCTTGCTAGTTGACATGAGATAAACAGAAGCTCAAAAGAAAGGCTCTGGTGCCCATCACCTCTGGCTCAGGCTCACACCTGACATCCTGGCTACTTGGGAGGCAGACATCTGAGGATCAAAGATTGAAGCCAGCCATAAGCTGGAAAGCTGGTGAGACGCTTCTCTCCATGGAACCACCAAAAAGTCAGAAGTGGAGATATGGCTTAAGTGGTAAAGCACCAGCCTTGAGTACAAAACCTCAGAGACGCAGCTCCCAGATCCTCAGTTCAAGCCCACAGAAAGAAATGGACCCATCTTGTTGCCCCAGACTGCCTGGGCCTCTAGTGCCCTCTCACGGAGTGTGATACAGCATTGGTCCCTGGTTAGTGTATCAGAGCCTTCAAAAATTGGGTGCTGGAAACCAGGCCTTCCCCTTCATGTGCTTTCAACCCACTCCAGCAGGAAGGGAGAGTGTGACAAGGCCAACAGCCTGCAGAGCAGAGAAGACCCCACTCTGCCAGGGTGATTGGAGCAGGATTCTTAGAAGCAGCACTTGAAAAGAGGTCTTGCTTAACAAGGAGTATCTGACAGGAAGCACACAGAGCAAAGATGCTGTACATAAAGGACAACATAGAGGAGCATGTTCACTTCCAGCCAGAGCTGCTGCTGAGAAACTCGGTACAGATGTGCAGGACTGTCTTGAGACACGCCCAAGTGGTTACAGAAGAACAGCTATCCAGGGTTGGGATTGTGTCTTAGCAGTAGTGGGCTTGCCTAGCGCACAGGAAACCCTGGGTTCAATTCCTAGATCCCACATACACAGAAAAATCTGGAAGTGGCACCATGGCTCAGGTGGAAGAGCATTGGCCTGGAGCAAAAGAAGCTTGGGTACAACACCTAAGCCCCGAGGTCAAGCCCCAGGACTGTCAACATAAAACAACACTCCAAGGGTCCTTGGTGACAGGTGGATGGCTATGCCCTGTAGCTCTTAGTAGATCCATCCATTTTATGTGTCACCTTCTTTGACAGAAGGAAGCTGGACACTTCTGCCCTGGCATCTCCTGGACCCAGTTATCAGCAAACCTCCCAACATCTTCCACCAGGACATGGAGCAGCTGGCCCCAGAAATCCTCAGATAACATTTGAGTGGCGCAATGGGATACAGGGCAGGCCCCAGAAATCCTAGTGGGTCTGATCTGCCCCAGATGGCCATGCCTTCCAGAGGAGGCGGTTGGGAGGTTAGAGAGGGGTAGTGATGTGGAAGGGGCACTTTAATGCCTATGGCCCTACCCAGATTCTGAGCCTCCCTTTGCTGTTCCTAAGGGATCTAGAGGAGTGACTAGGTTGGAGTGTCTAGAGGAGGACTAGTTGGAAATTCTAAAGAATGAGACACCATAAACCATGCTCTGATGGCTCATTCCTATCATCCTGGCTACTCGGGAGTATCTTGTTTCCCCAACACAGGCAGGAACGTCCCAGGGGAGTCTCATTTCCAATCTCCAACCAGAAGTGGCACCATGGGTCAAGCACTGTCCTTGAGCAAAAATCATCATCAGGGACAGTACCCAAGCCCTGAGTTTAAGCCCCTCAACCAAAAAAACAAAAAACAAAAAACAAAAAAACCAAGAAAGAAAGACACTCCTTGCCTACAAGAGATGGTTAAGGAGAGGGGTTGCTGTGGTTGGGAGACCAGGTGCTGGCCTCAGGGAACAGACATTTCTAAGAACTCCCCAGTTTTGCCCAAGGGTGAAGTTACAGCATGGTGGGCTTTGCCTTACCAAGAACTCCAGAGGTCGTGGCCTTTCTTAGGCAGGGAGTGGGCGAATGGGAATAGGGGTGGGAGGGTAGTGTCAATTATATTCTCCCCATCCATGGAAGAATGGTTTTGTATGCTGGTGTTAAAGTCTGAAGGGAAGGGCTGCATGTGGTTTGTGACCTGAAGGTGGGTTTCCCCTGGGTGTGAGAAGGTGGCTGAAGCCAGGCATTGCCAGTGGCTCACAACTTTCCTCCTCGTTACTCAGGAGGCTGAGCTCTGAAGATCCAGTTTCAAAGCCAGCTCGGGCAGGAAAATCTGTGGGACTTTTTCTCCAGTGAACTACCAGAAAACCGCAAGTGGCGCTGTGGCTCCAGTGATAGAGCGTGCACCTTCAACTGAAGAGCTGAGGGACTGTGCACAAGGCCAAAGTTCAAACCCCATGACCAACAACCAAAAATAAGGTAGCTGAGATTTCTACATAGCGGTGTGTACAGTAGGAAATGGCATGCTGTGTCAGGAGACATGTGAGAAACTCTGAGTTTTGTCTATAGTTGGTCTGAGGATGGTAGTGCCATCTTCTCAAGGGTTGGGGTATTCAGGTGCTCAGGGACTTCTGAGGCCTTGGGCTACCCATGTGATGTGTGTGTGTGTGTGTGTGTGTGTGTGTGTGTGTGTGTATGTGTGTGTGTGTGTGTGTGTATTTTTCCATCGCCTTTGTCTGTCCCCTTCATTGGTGCCTGTTTGCTGCTTTCTGACCTCACATGGTGCCCCTCCTGCACAACAACCTTGCATTTAGCCCCTTATCAGGGTCTACAATGAGTCTTAAATTTCCAGAGACCTGCAAATTTCAGCTTTTCTTTGGGGTCCAAATCCAGTCGTCCATGTTTCTGGCCACCTCCAGGGGATTCTCGGTTAGCAGGGCAGGTGGCATAGGTTCTCCCCTGACACAGGGTGGGGGGAAGGGCGGGGGCTCAGTCATGTGATGTCCTGTCGTTTTCCTCAGCTGGGCCTCTGGCAGCATGTCCCTTCCTGAAGGCTGGTAGTGGAGTGGGGGAAGGGTGGTTGCCTGTGGCTCTGGACAACTCAAGCATGAAAGTTGACTGAAGGCCACCCAACCAAGGATCTTCCAGAGCTACATGGGAGGTGAGGCCAAGGTGGCTTGGAAGTATCTGTCGGTGTCTAGGAAATGTCAATGTACCTTACCACAGGAAAGTCTATCTTCTGGCCCCAGCTGGACCTCTCTAGGTCCTTCTAGACAATTCTGGATGCCCAGAACACAGAGACACAGACTTTAGATTCCAGGGCTAGGGAACTGGGGGATGAGAGACTGGTATGGCCAATACCTCAATGTTCTGGGCCATTAGCCATGACCTGGCTATGCCCCCCTTGTGTATGCTCATTTCTTAATCCAGTGTTGGCCACACACCAGCCTTTTGTGGCAGTACTGTGGAAGTGGCAGGAGTGGAAGTGAGACCTAGGATAACCAAAATCTGGATATATGGCCTGTGGGGATGGGGATGGCAAAGGGTGTCTATTAAGAAAAACATCTCAGATCTGGAACTTAGGGCCTAGGCACTGTCCCTGAGCTAACACTCTACCACTTGACCCACAGCTCACCTTTCATCCTTTTTAGTCGTTTAGCAGAGAGAAGAGTCTCGTGGACTTTCCTGTCTGGGCTGGCTTCAAGCTGCCATCTTAAGAGCTCAGCCTCTGAGTAGCTGGGGTTGCTGGTATGAGCCATTGGCAACTGCTAAGGATGTTACCGTGTGTATGTGTGTGTACATGCACATGTAAGTGTGTGTGTGTGTGTTTGTGTTTACCAGGGCTTGAACTCAGAGCCTAGGTGGTATCCTTTAGCTTGTTTGCACAAGGTTGGTGCTGTACCACTTGAACTAGGGTATCTCTGCTTCCCAGCTTTTTGGTGATTCATTGGAGAGAAGAGTCTACCCAGGCTAGCTTTGAATCTTGATTGATCCTCAGGTGTCACTCTTGAGTAGCTAGGATTATAGACATGAGCCAGTGGCATCCAGCTACAAAGATGTTTTCTCATACTCTCTTCTGTTCTAAAACATTGTCTGCTTGCCCTGGCCTAGATCTTCTGACCTCCACATCAGCTCCCAGCAGCCCCTGACTGTGTGGAGAACATAAAGCTCAAAATTGATCCTATTTCTTTGTCCTCTGGGAAGGGAATGTTTTCTCTGAAGCCTGGGTTAGGAGGGGTAGCTGCAGATGGGTACTCGGCTTGGAGAGAGGTACTCTGTTTTAGGCAAGAAGGAAAGTGTGGCCAGATGCTAATAGCTGATGATGTCCTATTCATAGCTCCTCAGGAGGCTGAGATGTGAGGATTACCATTCAGAGCCAGTCCAGCTAGAAAAGTGTGTGAGACTCTCTTCTGCAAATAACCACCCAAAAGCTGAAAGAAAAGCTGTGGCTCAAGTAGTAGACTGGTAGCCTTGAACGAAAAAACTGAGGGACAGAGCCCAGGCCTTGAGGTCAAGCCCTAGCACCAAGATGCATGGGTGTGCGTGCACACACGCACATGCTCACACACACACAGACACACATACAAAGACACACACACACACACACACACCACACACACACACACACACACACACACACATGAACTGAGCTAGAACTGGGGCCAGTTCTGAGGCATAGTCATAGTCATAGTAAACTCTCAAATTAGATCAAGTGCTTTCTCCCTAAGTCCTTCCTGGGCTGAGTGGGTATGGGCCATGGCAGTAAGTTCCATGGAATCTGCCCCTCCATCTGTGCACAGGGCCACAGGACCAAGGGAAGGACACTATGAATGCTCCTTTGTAGTCAGTCCAAGATTGCAGACCTTCATCTGTCCCCAAGCAGTGGAGAGGAAAGCAGGGCTCTGAGCCCTGGGACTCCTGGGATAGCGACTGCTACAAGCATCAGCCAGCCAGCTGTGGATACCTGAGCCTACAAGACTTTCATGAGCCCACCTCAACACCTGCCCAAGGTGTGCCTGACAGAGTCACAAACTTTTGATACCCGCATGAGTGGGCATTATCTGCTGTGCCATCTTGCAGTTCCTGGTCCTCCTGGCCCAGAACCGTGGTCTGAAATGTCGGTTTACTGTTCAGATGCACACTGCACCCATGACTGATGCCATTCTGATGACCGGGCTGATGACCTCCATGCCCCAAGGCGGGACCCTTCTCGATACTGTGGCCTGTTCCATACACAAAGGCCGCAAAAGAGACTGCTCTGAAGACACCTAGACATTGGGAGACTCGACCCTCAGAGGCCCATTGGAAAGCACTCTGCCTAGAGCCACAGAGTGAGCTCCAAGCAGGTGTTTGTCAAGGGGCTCAAACTCTGGGCCTGGGCACTGTAGCTCAGATCTTCAGCTTACAACTTGATCCACAGCACCTCTTCCTGATTTCTGGTGATTCCTTGGAGATCAGAGTCTCCTGGACTTTCTTGCCAGGGTTGGCTTTGAACCACAATCTTCTGATCTCAGCTTCCTGAGGATCTAGGAGGACATGCATGAACCACATGCTCTTAGCTGATCTGGCCTTTCACCACAGTGGGCTAGGAGCTTCTTAAAGCTTTTCTTTATTTTTTTCTGTGCTTGTACTGGGGCTTGAACTCAGAGTTTGAGCCCTGGTTTCTTAACTTTTTCTAAAGGCTGGCACTTTACCACTTGAGCCACATTTCCATTTCTGTCTTTTGGTAGTTCATTGGCAAGAAAAGAGTCTCACTAACTTTCTTCCCCAGAGTTCAACTTCAACAAGCAGTTCATGTAATTCAAATAACTGTGTTTCTTTCAGAACTAGATTAGACCCAAAAATGTTAGAAGAAAAGAACCAGTATTGGGTGGTGAGTTCTTTAAAAATAGCAGTCAAATAAATATTAACCATAATTCCAAAATAATAACAATCAAATGCTCTTGAAAAGAGATTTTTAAGCAAAGTGTATAAAAAGTGATAGTTCCAGAACTGTTTCAAGAGCTGCTCTTTAGCATTTAAGATTTCTTGTACATAACAATGCTCTAATCAGGATTAAATGCTTTCAGGAGCTAAATTTTTTTCTAGTTATATTTCATTGAAGAAATATGTTGTTCAAAATTAATGAAAGGATAACAGGTTATAATAGAAAGAATGCTTACACACTCACTGTGGTAGGCAGTAAAATACCTTCCCAAAATATACATAGTCCCCATATATCTAATCCCTCAAATGTAGATTTACATTTTATATATAATTTTGTAAAACAATCACCTTTCATTACCCAAGGAACACAAATTTCAATAATTATCAGATGGGGAAAGTATACTCAAACGGATACTTAAAAGTCCCAGCTGTAGTTCAAAGGGACATGATTAGGTAAGAACCATTAGAAATATGTAAAGATGCTACATTAGAAAATAAAGGAAAACCACCCAGATTCTGAAGTTTGTGGAAAGCAGAACAGGAAGTAAATCACTTTTTCACTAGAATCATCTGAAAAATATTTTAGCTCTGTAGATGGCTTGATTTTAATTTAGTGAGACTTCTTTTAGATTTCTGTCCGTTAGAAGTGTAAAATGAAAATATGCATTATTCCAGCCAATTAACTTGTAGAAATTTTTTTGCAGGAGATTTGGTTTTGTAAACTAACTAAATTTCGGCCTTTTCCTGATGCAACTACAGGGACACCACATGTCCTAGTTTCTGAGAATAAGAAAAAGTTGCCACCGGCTTTGTACACGTGTATGATGTAAATACTACTAAGGGCCTTCATTAATGACGTCTTGAAATTCTAAATAATATCTAAATAAGAAGCTCCCTAACTTTATTTTCACATTTTGGGATTACTAACTACCAAACTTATGTAGAAGGCTAGCGTAAGAATATGGAAATGAAATCTGTCTCCTAATATTATAAAGAAAATTTGTCATTTTGAGTTATAGTGTGTAAAGTAATACAAAATATGATGACAGAAACAGAAACTCAATTTCCTATTCTTCCTAAATTTCCAACAGAAATTAGAGAATCCAGTGAAGATATAGATTCCCAGGATGTCATAGGATGTTATAGGATCACTAGATGTTGAAAAAGAAGATAACAAAAATGGGTCCCCTGGAACAATGTGAAACAAAATCTACACCTACAGATTGTAATATAGCTAGAAAATAGTTTCCACTATGCTAAGTCTTTGATATTTTATGTTTCTTTTCACAGCAATTTTCCTCACTTAGGAAATGAATTTTTATTAATACTCAAGGGTTTGCAGTTATAACCCAGCAACCAATAAAGCTTCTAAATGTAAACAAGCATGATTCTAAGAGTAACCAAAGCTACTTGTGTTGCTATAGCTGATAAATAAGAATGATCTTGGGGAATAGTCAAACAATCTTGAAATTTTACATACCTTTCCTCTTCTCCAACATGAGAAGTCCTAGTAAAGATATGTAAAACATTAATAAAGGAATTTTATACTTTTTATTATTCACACTAAATCAAATACGCTTTTCCTCTTTGCAAGCCTGACTTTGAAAGAGTCAGAACCTCACAATTATTTTATAGCAAAACGTTATTCTTTGGCTTAGTTACTTTCCTGCTTTTGGGTGTTGCTCTCTATTATTTTGGCAACAACATAGAAAAACGATATAAATTCATTATGCTTATGTTGGATTGTTCAGTCAAGCTGTTTTCAAGCAAAGTTTTCTTTTCTCTTCTTCATTGATAATTCAAGTTTAATTATTGCTTTTTTAATGATAATAAAAAGCATGAAACTTTAACGCATATTCTCATTGAAACCGGTGAAAACAAGAGTGTATGTGACTGCTTTTTAATTGTTTTCAAGTATTTTCCTTGGCTATTTTCATTATTGCCTTTGTTCCGGTCTTCTAACCAGGAACACAGGGTTACCCAAAAAGATATTCCTAAGATATAAGATGTTAGACAAAATAAAAGATGTATAATTAAAGATTTTCATCTCTTAAGAGACAGAAAAGCTCAGAAGACATTTGCTATTACTGGTATGGTTAAGATGACTTGAATATTTTGGTTCTTAAACTAAGTGAAATGTATGTAAAATGTTACACTTGTTCCAAACAATGATTATGGCTTATACTATTCTGATCTAATGAGATGAAACCTTTTACAAGGTTTGAAGGCATAGCGATTTTAGAGTAGAAGGGTTAATGTTAGAAACCCTAGGGAGATTAATAAAACAGCACTGCCTATCGCTTATCAGTTAATTATACTTATGGCATATTAGTGTATAAACATACAAATATGAATTGAGTGAGAAATATATGATTTACACAATTGACTCAATGACAACTAAAACCAGAAAACACTGCTCTACATTTATATAAACTATTATATCTAGTGAAGATTTAAATTTTTTATAATATTTTTTCCCTTTTTTTGTTATTTTAGTTTAATATTGTACAGAGGGGTTACAATTACATGGGCAAGATAGTGAGTACATTTCTTATCAAGCATTGTAGCCTCCTCCCTTGTTTACCCTTCCCATCCCTTCCCATTCTCCCTCCCTCCCCACACAATCTTCCCACCCCCCAAGTTGTAAAGTTCGTTTTCTATATGACAACTTGTACTTCTCATTGTTGCAACAGGTCCACATGCATCCTTATTTAAACGACTTGTTTTTCCCCTTCCCCTCCACAAATTATACCGACATCAAATACAGTGAAAGCAGTTGTTATACTGTGGGGGAGGGACATACAAAGCAACAAAGAAATAATCTTATAATTACGTTAGAAACAAATGCATGAAAGAAAAAAAAACATTTAAAATACATATCTTAGGGTTCATTTTCCTAACATCACCTTATCTGACCTTTTCTGCTTGACTCATACTAGATATTGTAAATAAGGGAAATCATGGGACCTATGTTTTTTTGGGCTTGGCTTACTTCACTTAATATAATTTTTTCCAAGTCTTTCCATTTCCTAACAAATGGGGCAGTGTCATTCTTTCTGATGGAGGCATAGAATTCCATTGTGTGTATATACCACATTTTCTTGATCCATTCATCTACTGAGGGGCATCTGGGTTGGTTCCAGATCTTAGCTATGGTAAATAATGCTGCAATAAACATAGTTGTGCTGGTAGCTTTAGTGTGGTCTTGTTTGTAAACATTTGGGTAAATGCCCAAAAGTGGGATTGGTGGGTCATAGGGGAACTCTATGTGGAGTCTTTTGAGGAACCTCCATAATACTTTCCAAAGAGTTTGGAAAAGTTTACACTCCCACCAACAATGAAGTATGGTTCCCTTCAGTCCACATCCCCTCCAGCATCTGTTGTTATTAGATTTCTTGATTTTTGCCATTCTAACTGATGTGAGGTGGTATCACAATGTTGTTTTGATTTGCATTTCTATATGGCTAGGGAGGTTGAGCATTTCTTCATGTGTCTATTGGCCATCCTTCTTTTTTCTTCAGAGAAGTTTCTAAGTCATTAGCCCACGTATTTATTGGGCAGTTGTTTCTTTGAGGATTTGTTGTTGGGAGATTTAAATTTTTGAGTTCCAAGTATATTTTAGATATGAGACCCTTGTCCGTTGTATGGCTAGTGAGGATCTTCTCCCAATCCGTAGGCTTTCTCTTGATCTTGCTAGCTATATCCTTTGCCATGCAGAAGCTCTGCAATTTCATGCAGTCCCATTTATCCAACCTTTCTTTGATTTGTTGTGTTTCTGGGTCTCCATTAAGAAAATTTCGGCCTGAGCCAGGGAGACCTAGAGTTTCTCCTATTCCATCCTGTAATGTTTTTAGAGCATCTGCTTTGACTCTGAGGTCTTTGATCCATTTGGAGTTGATTCTGGTGCAGGGTGATATAGAAGGATCCAGCTTTAGTTTTCTACAAGTAGTTAACCAATTTTGCCAGCACCATTTACTGAAGAGGCTGTCTTTCTTCCATTCTATTTTTGTTTTAGCTCCCTTATCAAAGATTAGATGGCTATAAGTCTGTAGGTTCATTTCTGGGTTTTCAATTCTATTCCATTGGTCCTGTGGTCTGTTTTTGTGCCAGTACCAAGCTGTTTAGATTACTATGGCTGTATAGTAGAGTTTGAAATTTGGTGTTGATATTCCTCCAGCAGTGTTCTTTCCGTTGAGGATCGTTTTTGCTATTCTGGGTCTTTTATTGTTCCATATGAATTTTTGGATTGCCTCTTCTATTTCCTTGAAGAATGAGGTTGGAATTTTGATAGATATCGCATTGAATTGGTAGATAGCCTTGGAAAGTATTGCCATTTTCACGATGTTAATCTTTCCAAACCAGGAGCATGTCCACACTCTCCACTTCTCTTCAACCTATTAGAATGCCTAGCTACAGCAATAAGACAAGATGCAAACATAAAGGGGATCCAAATAGGGAAAGAAGAAATAAAACTCTCCCTCTTTGCAGATGACATGATCTTGTATTTAAAGAATCCCATAGACTCCACTCCCAAATTACTCAAGCTGATTCAAAATTTTGGGAAAGTAGCAGTGTATAAAATTAACCCTCAAAAATCAATGGCTTTTCTGTATGACAACAATGAGAAAAGTGGGGCTGAAATTAGGAAAGCAACTCCATTTGTAATAACCCACAAAAAATAAAATGCCTAGGAATTAATTAACTTAACCAAAGAAGTGAAGGACCTCTATGATGAAAACTTTAAAAACTTGAAAAAGGAAATTAAATTTTTTAGAATTTATTTTAATATTTATGTCAAAATATGTTTAACTTTTTTAGTTTTTTTTTCGGTCATGTGGCTTGAAATCTGGGCTTGGACACTGTCCCTCAGCTCTTCAGCTCAAAACTACTGCTCTCTGACTTGAGCAACTGCCTGTTTTCTGGTGGCTCATTGGAGATAAGTGTCTCATGGACTTTCCTGTCTAGACTGGCTTTGAACCATGATTCTCAGCTCTCAGCCTCCTTAGTAGCTAAGATTACAAGCATGAGCCGCTAGCACCTAGCTACACAATTAGTTTTTACATATTTATGATGTATTCAATGGTAATCCCATTCATGTATGTGTTGTGTAACATTTCTTTTTAGTGAGAATGCTCAAAAACTTATCTTCTGGCTCTGATGAAATATCTACTCTTAACTATAATCATTTTACATCTTGTTGTATACAATTAGTAGATTTACTTATAGTCATGGAAGTCTGCTAATTAAAGTTATATAAAACATGATTTGTAAAGTGAAGGAAATTCATGGTTCCATTACTTGTTTTAAGAAAAAAATTATGCCTTTTGTTTCCAATTATATTTCTTTGGAAATGTGTAATATTCATTGATTTAACTTAAAATTGATAACAGTTACATTATATCAAGTTGATTCAAACTTATATTTGAAAATCGCACACTTAACACAAATATGCTTCCACTTTCTTCTAACACATAATTAAAATAACAGTAAAGTAAGGCTTGGTGTTTGCGGCTCATGTGTAGAATCCTAGAAACTCAGGAGGCAAAGACCTGAAGATTTGGCTTAAATGTCAGCCTAAACAGACAAGAAGCAGAAGGTGAAGATGTGGCTCAAGGAATAGATTGTCATCAGCCATGAACAAAAAAACACAAGGGATAAAATAAACATTGAGTTCAAGCCCTATAAATGTCATACACACACAAGACAACTACAAAAAATATTATGAACATCAATAATGAAGACAAAATAGTAGAAAAGGTCATGAGAAATGTTGTGCAAACATCTGGAAGACAGAAATCATTTGACAGAATTTTGATTCATGAGAGGGAAAAGTCACAGTCTCATTTGTACAATCTCATTGTAGTTATTTGCATTGAAACCTGGCTATTGGGTAACATTTGAAAGAGCAGACTGGATTACCTGACATAGCACACATTGCCTGTGACTATGCACCATCCCACTCTGTAAAAATCTAAAATCGTTCTTGTTAATTTAAAAAGAATCTCACGTTAGAGACTGTTTTGTTCACACAGACTGAGGTCCTTATATTGAGGCTTAAGACCAGTGCTTTTGTTTATAACCACTCTGCTTTACACCTCTCCCTTTGTGCAGGTTTACATTACTTAGCTGGCACCAAACCAAGTCTTTGAAGTACACCCCCCCGAGGCTTAATCCCGCCCTTTCTCCAGCTACAACACATTCTACAGGCTATCTGTGTTTTAGCATTAGTTGTTTTCTTACTAATCCCCATCAGAAAACACTTGTATTCATGTAAAACCATAATAAATAACCTAGTTAGAAAATGCAGTAAGGGTTTATCATTGGCTGAGACTCTCATCTATAGGTTTGCTCCCTAATAAATCTGTGCTACACTATCTCTTTTTTCTTCATGGCTTTTGAGTCTGACAAATGATTGATTTGGTTTGATGTAATCTCATTTATCCGGACTTACTTTGGAAGTTGTGACCTGTGCCAAGGAGCTCTCGGGTTTCCTCTAAATCTTCCTGTAACATTCTCAAGGTATCTGGACTTACATTGAGGTCTGCGATCCATTTGGCATCAATTCTGGTGAAGGGGGATATATAAGGATCTAACTTCAGTTTTCTGAGTACAGATTATGTGCCTATAGGGTTGGATTCATTTCTGGGTTTTCAATTCTCTTGTATTGATGGAATTCTGTGCTTCCTTTGGAAAGAATGGCATTACACTATTCCTGAGGAAATGGAAAGACTGGGAAAAAATGATATTAAGTGAAATAAGCCAGGTTCAATTAAATATATGCTGCCTGGTTTTCCTCATTTGTCATAATTGCACCATGTCCATAAATCTACAATTTAATACAATAGATAGTAAAAGACAAATAATTACACTTGGACATGATTAACTAACAGCCCTCTAAGCATTCGCATGGCAAGAAGAAGGGAAGCTATTCCTAGGAGAGGATCACAATGGCTCAATACCTATATGCATATGATGAGATTAAATGTTGCTTATTGTAATGAACTCTAAGAATCAATCATACATGTGAATTACATACATATGTATATATTTTTAAAAGGTGTCATAAAACAACCGACTTCTCTGTAAACTCAGCAGCAAGATTCTACGTATAGAAGATAAAATTGAGGAAAGTTTTCAACACATAAACTAAAATATGTAGGGGAAAAGTTGGGAGAGAAAAGATAAGATGAAAAGTAGAATAGCTAACTATTGAAGAATTCATAAACAATTTCCAAAACTATACAAGAGACCTGGAGTACTGCTCCGTTGTAGAACTAGACTAATATGTACAAAGCCATGGGTTCAATCTCCAAGAATAATAAGTTAATGAATAGTAGTAATACAATAATTATTTGAAATAAATGCTTTCATATTAGAGAGGCCTGAATCCTCAAACAATAAACAAATCCTCTCAATTCTTGTACCTAATGACATGAAACTACAAGTATGAAGAGGAAATATTTTCCTTTTCTATCCTTTCCTTTCTGTTTTCTTCCTTTCTTTGTTCCTTTGGCACTACTGGTGCTTGAAGTTTCTAAGGATCTAACCACTTTAGATTATTTTTCAGGCCAAAACTCCATGAGTGATGATATCTACCTATGGCTTCCAAAAGTGTGAGATAACAGGGAATTTACACTATATCTAGTTTATTTTTTGGTAATTTTTCACGAATTTTGTCAAAACTGGCCCTGATATCAGTCTTCTAAATCTATCTTCTGATTAGCAAGGTATGATTCATCTGAAACTTGAACCTAGACTATTTTTCAATGCAAACATTCAATGTTGACTTCTGTTTTCTAGATATCATTAAAGTATACTGAGGTTAATATGGATCTTTATGATGTTATGATAACACAGATAAATCCGTTGAATACTTTTTCCAGTTTATTTATATATAGTATGACATCACAAGTAGGACATTAATATTTCACAAATACTTCAGTTATTTTAATTACTTTGTGCACATATTAAGTACAATATATTTTTTAACAATTATATGAATATCCCATATCTACAGATACGTTACTTTACCAAAAATAAGTCTGTTTCATGCTTCCCTTTAATAATTGAACCCACTACTTCTCTTTGTCCCATTCCAAACTTGTTTCATCCTGGCAACCGACTTCTATACCATGCAATAAATAAGCTTTTAAGATTACCTTCAAATCTATGGTAGATTATTCCCAGTTATTTTATGCCTTAATATTGTATTGTACTCACTCGAGTTGTCTTTTGGTTCTGTTATTAGAGAATGTAGCAAAATTCGTTTCGCATTTACCTGAAGAAAGCCTGAATTGATTTCCATTTCTTTGACTAGAGGAAATAATGCTGCTATAATCCTGTGTTTTGGCCTTTGGGTCAATGTTACATTTTATTTCTATGAGACAAAGCCTGAAGAGCTGAATTCCTGTGCTATGGTGTGGGTGGTTGCATATTTCATATTCTAGGAACCTGTCAAAATGTTTTCAGAATTGGCTTTCCCATTTGACATTTCTACCAGCATTCAGTTTCTCTGTTTCTTGATATCATTATTAAGGTCATTATTGTTTTTTGTTAAGTAATTCTCATACATGTTTTGTGATGTCATTTTATTTTAATGTGCATTTATTTGAGGATTGATGATGCTTTTCTTGTGTTTCTTTTACACAAGATGTATTTTGCTGGTTTTGAATTGATGTTCTTTTTGTTAGGTTTTGGTTACACAAGATGTATATTGCTGGTTTTGAATTGATGTTCTGTTTTTTTTTTAATTTAATTTTATTTTATTTGAGAACATACTGTACAGAGGGGTTACAATTACATGGGCAGGATAATGCATACATTTCTTACCAAGCATTGCAGCCTCCTCCTTTGTTGACCCTTCTTTTTATTAGATTTTGAGAGTTCTATGCACAGTCTAGATTTGAGGCATTTTTCAGTTATAAGATTTGCAAATATTTTATCCTTGACTATGAGTACCCTTCACCATCATTATCAACATCATCCTCCTCCTCCTCCTCCTCATCATCTTCATCACTATTAGAATTACTACCATTACATTTGTACATGTATGTACGGTCTTGGGGCTTGAACTCAGGGTCTCTGAGATTTGTTGCATTTTGTTAACAATTAACCCTTTGAGTCATACCTCACATCTGTTTTTTGCTGATTAATCAGAGATAAGATTCTCAGAGACTTTATTTTGTGGTCTGGCTTCAAACAGCAATACTCATATCACAGCGTCCCAAGTAGCTAGGACGAAATTCATGAGCCCCTGCTCCCAAATTCTATTCACTAATTGTATATGAGCTTTCACAGACCAAATTATTTTACACTTTTATTGAGTTCAACTATACCAAGGTTTCCTTTCCTATAATTTTAATGTATAAGTTAAGAATGCTTCATCTCCAAAATTGTCAAGACATCTTTCTCTGCTTTATGTTTACATCACTCCTTTTGTTTTATATGCATGTTTTAATTCTGCTTGAAGGTAATATTTCAATAAGTCAATTTTCACTCTTTAATTCTCCCCAATACTGTCTAACCTATCACCACTTATTAAAGAGAATTTCATTCCACAAATACTTAGTTTTACCCCTTATTAACTATTCCTTGATAATAATTATGTCGTTCTAATATGGTGCCTTACAGACCTATTGAGCTGTGTAATCTTTCCTCTACAAACATAACATTTTACGCTAACAGGTTTAATATTCGACAGAGAAATATGTTCCAGTTTATTTTCCTTTGTCAATGAGTCAAAGAGTACTGGTCAGGTGTTTTTAGAAATTGTCATAAACCTATAAATAAAACAGTGAAGCTGGGTGCTGTTAGCTCATTCTTGTAATCCTAGCTGTATACAAGGCTGAGAACTGAGGATTGCGGAACGAGAATGTCCGAAAGACTCTTATGTCCAAACATTCAGAAAGCCAGAAATGGCACTGTTGCACAATAGGTAGAGCCCTCACTTTGAGCTGAAGAGCTGAGGAACAGCACGTAGGTCCAGATTTCAAGTCCCATGAATGATCAAAAAAAAAAAAAGTAGGGAGGCAATTTATATCTTTGTTCAATTGTATCCTCCAATCCACAAAAATGATATGTCCCCATTTATTCAGATTTTTAAATTTTGCTTTTATATTCAGCATTGTATAATTTTCAATGACGGTGGGTGAATATCACTTTAATACATTTTGACAGTGTGTGGAGTTAGCACAAACAAATTCACAGTAAACAGTTGAGAAGTAAGGGACAATGGGAATGGAGAAAGACAGAAACAGGTTAATCAGGCCCTTGCTCAATATGTGAGTGTGTAAAATATTTCAATAAGATTTCTTTGTACAGTTAATATACACCAATAAATAAATATCTACCAAAGGCATTGGTATTCAATATGACATAAAGGATAAATACATTTTCTGTGGTGAAATGAAAGAAAGATACAGATAAGATACAGACAAATGAAAATAATAATGTACATATGTCTATATACATGTACATACACATCTGTATATTCATATATATGTATACATATCTATAGATATTTGTATATATACACATATTAAGTATGAATATATGTATATGTACACATAATGTGTATACATATATATTTATTTAAAGAGACGAATCAGAAATATATTAAGAGCATATTAATGACAATGAAAAACTTTAGCCATCCTGAATACATTATCAAAAAGTCCAAATACATATCTCTTTAGTAATATAACAACAACAAAGGGAGACATGGAAAGATCATAGCATATCTAGACATTGCATACATATAGAGATTAGGGGAAATAGAAACAACAATAAGATAGCCTGCACGACCACTATGTAGAAATTGGAATCCTTATACATTGGTGATTGACACTTAAAATGATATAGTCAGTTTGTTAAACATACTGGCGATCTTTAATATATTACACATAGCCGGGCGCTGGTGTCTCACGCCTGTAATAATCCTAGCTACTCAGGAGGCTGAGATCTGAGGATCGCGGTGCAAAGCCAGCCCAGGCAGGAGAGACCGTGAGACTCCTATCTCCAATAAACCACCAGAAAACCGGAAGTGGTGCTGTAGCTCAAGTGGTAGAGGGGTCGCCTTGAGCTGAAGAGCTGAGGGACAGCTCCCAGGCCCAGAGTTCAAGCCCCACGACTGACAAAAAAAAAAAAAAAAAAATATATATATATATATATATATTACACATAGAGTTGTCTCTATGATCCAGGATTTTGAATCATAATTTTATATACAAAATATGTTTCAACATAAGTCCAATGAGACACATGTACAAGAATATACATAGCAAAACCTTTTACAATAACATATAATAAAATATTGAAATCCCCATTGAAGATGTTATACCAATATACACATGCATATAAAACAATATGCTCTATCCATGAGAAAAATTTACATGGACTTACTTTGGAAACAGTAATATTACATGGGCTAAATGGATAAAATAGACTATATTTTCTAATTACATGAGCTTTTTAATATTGGCACATCTGTAGATGTAGAATATGAAATAATAGCTGCTCAAGAGGAGGGTAGGTTGAAATGATGTCAGGAAGTGATTACTGATAAATATTGCAGTACTTTGAAAGAGGAGTGATGATAAAATGTTCTAGAACTGAGGGTGATGTTCTTACACCAACTCTTTAACATTCTAAGAATCATTGTATTTTATCGAAGAATTACAGAGAACATTTACATTAACCTTAGGAAAAATTTTAGAATAGTAGTCAGTGAATCTGAGTGATAATTTAGAATTTAAAAGCACAGAATTCTGAAATGTATAAGTTTAGTATGTCAATGAATAAGACTATCAAGAAAATATGATCTGTGATATATTCTCTGAGTGACTATACATGACATTGTGAGTGAGTGAATATTCTAAAAAATTATGTAAATAAAGGGATGAGAGAGAATTGAGAGGGATGAGGGATAATGATCATCAAGATGCATTGTACTGGCCATGGAATGTGGCTTAGTGGTAGACTGCTTGCCTTGCATGTGTGAAGCCCTGGGTTTGATTCCTCAGTACTACTTAAACAAAAAAAGATGGAATTGGCACTATGACACAAGTTGTAGAGTGTTAGCATGAGGAAAAGAAGCACAAGGACATTGCCAATGCCCTGAGTTCAAACCCCAGGGCTAGCCTAAAAATAAAAAAGATGCATTGTATTAAGCCAGGCACTAGCAGCTCACACCTGCTGTCCTAGATACTCAGGAGGCTGAGGATTGAGGTTTGAAGCCACCCCAGCCAGGAAAGTCTATGAGATTCTTATCTCCAATTAAATCTCAGAAAAATCTGAAAGTGCTGCTGTGCCTCAAGTGGCAGAGTTCTAGCGTTCATTCAGATGAGCTCAGGGACATCGCCCAGATCCAAAGTTCAAACCTCAGGAGAGAAAAAAAATTAAAAAAACCTCAATAAACACTATTCATAAACTGCTTTGTCAAACAGCAATTTCCATAAAACCACTTCAAGTTAATTAAAAAATGTGATTAGAATAAAATACAAGTCATTTTGGGAACAAGACATAGGATTAAAAGATTGTTTACAGGGGACAAAGTAAATTTTATATCATGCACTTTGGGTTGAAATGTTCTTCAGTCTTCTTACATCATTTATTAAATTGACAATACTGCCAATAATAGGTCAATTTCCTTGAGGAGCAGGGTGAATTCTGCTGTCTTTTGATAGCAAACAATAGTGGTGAATTGTTTGCCTCTTACTGAAGTATATCTTATATTTTAAAGTAGATTTGTCCTAATATAATATTAATTTAATCAATCATTTCATTAGGGCAATGTTGGTCAGATTTTTTCCAGTAAATTTTATCCCTTATAATAAATGAAAGCATGCTGTGTCAGTCTCCTAATAATATAACGAAATATTTATGAAATTAACATAAAAGAAGGAAAGATTAATCTTGACTTCTGCTTTTATACATTTCAGTTTATGTTTCTTATTATGATTGCTTTGGTTTGGTGGTGGCACATTACCCCATGTCAGGAACATGTGATGGAGTATGTGTATTCACAGAAGCCAGGAAGTAAAGAAGAGGAGGAATAGAAGTCGGGAAAGGGAGAAAGTGGAGGAGGGGAAGAGGGAGAGGGAGAAGGAGACAGAGAAGAAAAAGAAGGAAGAGGAAGAAAGGATTTTGATCTTAGCATCCTTTTTGATCACTCTTTCTCAGTGACCAAATCTCCACGACTATGCCCACTTGAAAGGGTTCACCTATTTATGGCAACATATTGAAAGCTAATTATTAATCCCAATCCTTTATGATTTCAGATTTAATTTCTAGAGTGGTGCATAATATTTCTATACAATTGTGGTAACGTCAACAGAATATTTAGGGACACCTAAATATTTACTTGAGTTAAGCAGAGAAGCTATTTGGCATAGAGGTGGTTTGGTTTTACCATTGCTAGAAAGATGAATGAAATATTTTGAGTGCAAATACCTTTTACTTAGCAGATAAAGAAGCTTCAAGAGATTTCATTTTTGACCCTCAAAAATGACTATTTCATCTAACTCATAATGACTTAAATTTTTCATAATTTTATGGCATTTCCAATCAAGTATTTGTCCTCTATAGTGAGGTTCTTTCTTGCCAGTTGAAGGAAAATGAATATTATCACAGTCATTTATTTCTTAGTTATTCTATAGAGAGCAGGTATATTATGAATTTCCTGCCATTCAAAAATTAGTTATATTCAAGTCTATTGGAATAATTGGATAAGTGATGGAATATTTTGCTTTAGTTATCTCATATTGAGATTGATTCAATTTCTAAAAATAACTGTTGACATAAAACACACAAAATTCAGTGTTTCTCTGAAACTACTTGTTACTCAAACCTCAGAAATACATGACCAATAACTGAGATTTTTATATACTCAAAAATTTTATGAATTTACATTTTTATGTCAAATATAGTTTAGGTTTAAAGGAAGAGAAAATCATGTGACCAGAGTAGATAATATTTAATTCAATGTAAAATTGCTTTATTCAGCATGAAAGAGCCTATTGCTTTTAGCTGACATGAAAAATTTGATTAACCATCCCTTTTTCACTTTTAAATAATAGAATATTTCAATTTGTCCAAAGATTCTGTCATTTCAACTTTTGAGTGTATATTTTTAAAAAAATGAAAACTATTTTTCAAATTGCAGGTTCAGGTTTAATAACTAAATAAATATCTAAATGTTAATTTGTTAATTTGAGCCCCTAGAATTCAAATAATATGAAATTTAATTTAGTCTTGGATATATTAAATCTGTGCTGAATATGGGTGTCTCCAGCTTGTAATCCTCGCTACTCAGTACGCTGGGGTTCAAAGCCCACACACATCAAAACACACATACATATATCACACACAAATCACACATGCATCACAACACACAAACACACACACACACACACACATACATACACACACACTTACACAAAGCCAAAAACGGAATTGTGACTCAAATTATAGAGTAATATCTTTGAGGGGAAATAAAACCTAAGGGATAGGTCTTGAGTTCAAATCACAAGAAACACACACAAAATATTATACCAAAATTCTTATTTTAGTTTCAAGAAATAAACAATATCATGAAAAGTAATATTTGTCATATATCTTGCAACGTTTGTGAAGTTGTTTTAGTATAATTTGTCTTAAGATAAACATAGGTTATTAAAATTAATATTAAACTAGTTAATATATATAATTACTCATAACACCTTGGAGGACAACAGTTGGTATTATTTCCAGAGCCATAAGAAATATTCTGAGTAAAAGAAAGAAGGAAGATTGGAAGAAAGAAAGAAAGAAAGAAAGGAAGAAAGGAAGGAAGGAAGGAAGAAAGAAAGAAAGAAAGAAAGAAAGAAAGAAAGAAAGAAGGAAAGAAAGAAAGAAAGAAAGGAGAGAAAGAGAGAGATGTAGGGATGGAGGGAAGGAGGATGGAAACAAAGAAGGAAGGAAGGAAGGAAGGAAGGAAGGAAGAAAGGAAGGAAGGAAAAAAAGAAGGAAAGAAAGAAAGAGGGAATGAAAGAACGAAGGAACGAAGGGAGAGAGGGAGAAAGGAAGGGACAAAATAATTTAATTTATAAAATCCGTTATTAGTCCTACATAAACTTCATGTAATTAACCCTTTAGTGAATTTAAGTTTGCAATTTTCACTTCTTCGCATGTTCTCCATGCATGAATGAAACCAACAAATGAAGCATTATAAATAGCCAGGTGAATCTGTTTGCATCTGTAGTAATATGTATGCGAATCTTTTTCTCATTTTCTGTACATTGCAAACAATTTACACTTAGTTATAAATATTCTAAAAATTGATGTAACCAAAGGATGTTAATATATTATATAATGTGAATACTGTATTTATAATGCTATTAATATTACACTCTTCATGTTATATTAATTATAAAAATTTTATTATGTACTTTATCAGAGAAATTAGAATCCTCTGATTTTGGTGTCTGTGGGAGGCCTAATAGTAAAAAGTAATTACAATCAAAGGAGATCTGTATTTGTTGTCTCAAATGCATATTTCTGAAAGCAATTAACTCATCAGAGATTTTCAAATACATCAGAAGGACCTTAGAAAAGCTGTACATGGCTTTAAATGGCTACATAAGATGTGGTTCAAGAGCCACTAAACTATCATACTTCACTTTACAATCACGATAATTATTCCCATTGTAAGAAGAATCATTCACATAAGTCACATGATATAAGCTTGTCCTTAAGTTATTATCTTCTATGAAAAAATATCCTAATGATACACTACACTGAGTTAAAGCAAAAGTTGCAAAGTGTATTGGACGATGTAATTCCTTTCAGTTACACATGTTGAAATTCTATTTCCCTTTCTGGTGACATTAGAATCAGCCTTTCAGAGATGACACTACAATAATGATCCTGATA
Organism: Dipodomys spectabilis; assembly: GCF_019054845.1. Classification (NCBI taxonomy): domain Eukaryota; kingdom Metazoa; phylum Chordata; class Mammalia; order Rodentia; family Heteromyidae; genus Dipodomys; species Dipodomys spectabilis. The sequence continues at coordinate 3,213,957 of NW_024870972.1, read as the reverse complement.
AAAGGAGCCAAATATAATTACTCTGCCATGTGGATGTCCAGCAAAGAGATTAAGATGAACCAGAAAGTAGAACCCCATAAGACAAGGAATTGCTTTGAACAACCATTTTTATAATCAATGTTCAAGCTTCTAGAATATGGGTAATATATTTCTGATGGTTTTATGCCACATACTTTGAAGAATTCACTTATAAAAGCCCAATGGCTGAGAAAAAGCACAGTAGTTTCAGTTAAATATCACAAATTCTGATAAAAAAGGATTCATAATATTTTATTATTTAAAATTTATTCTCCAAGTCCCCAGGTTAAAAATATTTTTAAATGGGAATTAAATTGATTTTCAACTCTAATCAACTCATAATTAATTTTTCAAATATTTTTATTATCTTTAAGTAGTTGTACAAAGGAGTTGCCATTCACTAAACAGTTTATCATAATTAATTTTCCAAATATTTTTTATTATCTTCAAGTAGTTGTTCAAAGGAGTTGCCATTCATTGAAACAGTATATGGATACAGTGCATCTTGATCAATGTCATCACTTTAAACATTCTCATCCACCCCTCCCAATCAACAACATTCCTTATGTATCTCAATATTATGTTATCGAATTACTTGCCATTTAACAAAGCAGTTTATGTGTACAATGCACCTGGAATTGTGTTATCAATTCAACATCTTCACTCTCATTTAACACTATGCCTTCCTTTGTATATTTCAATTCTGGGAAGTAAACAATGGATTCTTGCCTGTATTCTATCCTTTTCACCTTCAATTTCCTACCCCTGTCAAATTGCCCCCCCCCCCGTCCTCTCTTGCAGTACATATTTACTGGAAATTATTTTGTTGAGTTTTAATTAGTCTTTTAAGAAACTTAGGGTATTTTCACTCTCCATGAACTCTGACATTTCAGATAGTTCATTTGTACCATCCAGTGTGTTTACTTTTACATTAATAGGCACCTTGTACCTACCACAAATGAGGAAAATCATGCAACCTAAGTTTTTCTGGGTCTGCTTTATTTCACTGAATATGATTATTTCTAAGTGTTTCATTTTCCTTAAGAATGGTGCTATATTATTCTTTCTTATGGATGAACAGAACTCCATTATGTATGTATATATGTATGCATATATGTGTATATATACATATGTATATATGTATGTATGTATGTATGTATGTATGTATGTATGTATGTATGTATACACACATATATATATATACATACATACTTGTGATTAGGGATCAATAAAATTATATATATAACTTATATGTATATATAATACATATATACATATGTAATTCTTGATCTCTTTTTACAATGAGAGTCATCTGAGCTGATTCCATATGTTGGCTACAGAAAATAATGTAACATAAACATGTTTGTTCTGATAGCACCAGTGTGGCCTTGTTTCTGCTCTATTGGATAAATGCTCTTAAGTGGAATTGCTGGATCATAGGTAGCTCTCTATTTGTTTCTGTTGGCAACTTCCATAGTGTTTTCCAAAGTGGTTGAACAAGATTACATTCCCACCAACACTGTAATAGAGTTTGCTTTAGGCCACAACCCTATCAGTATCTGTGATTGTTCGTTTTTTCATGACATTGTAACAGGGGGGAGATGAATCTCAGTTGTGTTTGGATTTGCATTTCTTTTATGGAGAGAGATGTGTATATTTGTCATTCTTACTACTTCTAAGAAGTTATCTTTAAATCTTTATCCCATATATTAATTGGGTTCTTGTTTGTTTGAAGGTTTATTTTTGTTGGGTTTTACTTATTGATCTCTAACTATGGGTTAGTTATGAAAACCCTTGTCTGATGCTTAGCTAGTAAAAATATTCTTCCATTCTGCTCTCTTTATATCCTGCTAACTTTTCTTTTGCTATGAAGAAACAACTTCAGTATGAAGCAATTCCATTGATCCAGAAAAAATAATATTACACCATTCATGAGGAAATGGAAAGACTTGGAACAAACTTATAGAAAGAAACTTTAGAAAACAAAATTTATAGAAAGAAAGACTCAAAGAAATATAGGTTGTCTGATTTCCCTCATTTGTTGTATTAGAATGTGCCTATAATTCTACAAGTAAAACACAGTTGGATGGTAAAAGAGAAAACATTACACTTAGACATCATAAATTATAAAAGATTCTAAACATTTATACAGTGAGCTCAAAGGAGGATGCTCTTTGGAGAGTATCACAAGTGCTCAATAGCTATATGAATATTATCATATAAAATAATGTTCATCAAAATGACCTTCAAGAAATGATAATGAGGGTTCTTTTATTGTTTTGATTTGTCCTTCTGTCTTCTGAAGCTGGTTATTTTTTTGCACCTTTGGTCTTATATGTAAGTTTGAAAAGTGCAAGGGGGAACAGAAATGGTGGGACAAAGGGTGAACAAATGCAGCAGTGCTACTCAATAGACACTACATTAAAACTGAACTATACAACTTGGGGGCAGGGAGGTTGAAAGGGAAAAACTGGGAGAAGATGAGGGAAGAGGTGACACTGTTCAAAAAGAAATGTGCTCATTATCTGACTTATGTAATTGTATCCCTTCTGTACATCATTTTTACAAATTAAAAATGGACCTCATAAACAGGCCAGAGTAGCTATACTAATATTAGATAAAATAAGCTTTAAATTAAAAGTGGTATGAAAGTAAAAAGAGACTAAGAGGGACCTTAAATATTGATAAAGAAAAGTCTCCATCAGGGGGATGTAAGAATTCTGGGCTGGGAATGTGGCTCAGTGGTAGAGGACTTGCCTTGCATGTATGAGGCTCTGGGTTCGATTCCTCAGCACCACATAAGCAGAAAAAAGCCAGAAGTGGCGCTGTGGCTCAAGTGGTAGAGCACTCACTTTGAGATGAAGAGCTGAGGGATAGTGCCCAAGCCCAGAGTTCAGGACCCATGACTGGACCAAAAAAAAAAAAACAACAACAAAAGAAGAATTCTAAATATCAATGCCCTGAATCCTAGAGCTCCTAAATTTTTCTACAAGTACCACTTACCCTAAAATCATGCATGCATCCAAACAGATTGTTGGTTGATTGAACACATCATTCTTACTTCTGGACAGGCCATTAAGGTAAAAACTTAGCCAAAAAACTTTAGAGATAAATAACAGTATTGACAAGCTCTAACTAACAGATATCTAGAGATTATTTAACTTAGCAGCATCATAATATATATTCCTCTCAGCAACTCATGGAATGTTCTCCAAAATAGATCATATCTTAGATCACAAGGAAAATCTGTGAAATTCAAAAATAAAAATGAAATTCTCCTTGAATCCTGACAGACCACATTGACATCAAATTAGATATCAACATCAAAAGGCATCACAGAAAATTCTGAAACTCACAGAGACAAAATAACACATTGTTAAATGATTAGTGAGTCACTGATGGAATATGGAGGGAAGTTCCAATGTTTATGGAAATCAGTGAAAGTGAACACACAAAATACTGCCTCTTCTGGGACACAACAACACAGGCAATACTCAGAGTAAAATTTATAGCTTTGAGTATGTGCCTCAACAAACTAGATCAATCTTGAAGCAACACTAATGATGCACCACTAGGTCCTTGAAAAACAGGAACAAACCAAACCAAAAACCGGTAGACAGAAATAATACAAATTAGATTAAAGTAATACATGAATCAGAGTCTCAAAAAACATACAAATAATCATAATTGACTTTTATCTACTAGTAGCTCACAAATTTGCCCAATGAATGTCAGTGTAGCTATTTTCAGAGATAGACTCAACCATTCAAACCAGTGAACAAAACAGACTACTAGGATTCTAAGAAACAAAGATTTGTTTGCCTTTAAATAGATTTACTCTGTTTTTATTATTAAGGTGCTTTAAGATTGATTATAATTACATGAGTCAGGTAATGAGTACATTTTCTTTTATGGAATGTCTTCAGTTCCTTTACTTGTTCCCAGTCCTACGCTACTGTCCCCACCCATGTGTTAGATCGTTCACTTTCATCAATGTTCAATGAACTCCACTGCTGCCATTTTTCACCGATTTCCCTAAAGCTCTGTGCTCACCCTCCACCTTCTTGAAGATGTAAAATGAATATACCAGACATAAGGTAAAGAAGACAGAATCATCACAAACTATAAACAACAACATCAGACACAAAACAAAAAAGAAGTCTTCTGTTTCCATATCTCATAGTTTGTTTCAGTTATGTAAATCATGTTATATAAATATAATTATTGTTTATCATAAAGTCAATTCAGGGATTGAAGTGTGATAACTTATAAGTTTGCTTTCTATTTAAGTAATGCTTTTTATTTTAACATTAAATGTGTAACACAAGTCAAGTCCCAGTGAAATCTGAAGGTTTAGAATTATAGTTAAGTTTTCAAAATGTCTAATAGTTCCATTTTGGCAACCAAAATGAAAAACAGGAAAGTTTTAACCTCAAGAATTAAATAACTTTGGGCTGGGAAGGTGACTCAGTGGTAGAGCACTTGCCTTGCATGTTCGAGTCCGTGGGTTCGATTCCTCAGCACCACATAAGCAAAAAGAAAAAAGCCGGAAGTGGCGCTGTGGCTCAAGTGGTAGAGCATTAGCCTTGAGCTGAAGAGCTGAGGGACAGCGCTCAGTCCCAGAGTTCAGGCCTCACGACCGGACCACCCCCCAAAAAAATTAAATAACTTCATGTGCAAAAAGGTAAAATATATGTAATATTAATTTAGTGGAAGTAATAAATCAAATACAATTGCAATGCATCAATTCCATGTTATGAGAACTATTGATAAAATTAATATAACTTATTTTAACGAGATTACTTAACACATGAAACGTGATAATTTTCTTTTCTAGGTGAACTGGATAAAGAAATTAAAGCCCAAAGATTCCAGCGTCCTGTGTGCTTAATACGTGTCAATTTACACATATGCTTTGCTCATCTCAATGTTATTTGAAGATAACTGAGAACAGGACTAGAATGGAAAGAATCACTCAAATATTTACTTTTATTTTGTGACTAAATATGTTTTTTATATCTCTTTATTTTATTTCAAAAATATGGTAAATTTTACCATAGCTAAGATATGGAACCAACACAGATGCCCCTCAGTAGATGAATGGATCAAGAAAATGTGGTATATATACACAATGGAATTCTATGCCTCCATCAGAAAGAATGACATTGCCCATTTGTTAGGAAGTGGAAAAACTTGGAAAAAATTATATTAAGTGAAGTAAGCCAGGCCCAAAGAAAGATAGGTCCCATGGTTTCACTTATATGCAATATCTAGTATATCTATGAGTCAAGCGGAAAAGGTCAGATAATGTGATGTCAGGAAAAGGAACCCTTAGATATGTATCTTAATGTTTTTTTCTTTCATGCATGTGTTTCTAACGCATTTATAAGATTATTTGTTTGTTGCTTCGCATGTCCCTCCCCCACAGTATAACCCCTGCTTTCACTATATTTGATGTCAGTATAACTTATGGAGGAGATGGGGAAAAACCAGTTGTTTAAGGATACAGGTGGACCTGTTGCAACAATGAGAAGTACAAGTTGTCATGTCCAAAACGAGCTTTACAACGTCGGGGGAGGGGGGAAGGGGGGAAGGAGAAGGATTGGGATTGGGGTGGGAGGGGGGAGGCTGGGAAGGAATGTGAAGGGTAAACAAAGGGAGGAGGCTGCAATGCTTGGTAAGAAATGTACGCATTATCCTGCCCATGTAATTGTAACCCCTCTGTACAGTATGTTCACAAATAAAATAAAATTCAACTAAAAAAAATATGGTAAATTTATTTAAGTCACATGAATAATAATGAGAAAGAATCAGCCCCTATCTCCTTAAAAGACAATCAATAAGAAAGGAAACAACAAACATAAAAATTGAACCTCATTTTGAAATGGTCTTTGTGTATTGTGGTGGTTTGTAATTGGGGATTATGTGACTATCCCATGAATCTGGGCTAAAATCACTAGGGCTACTGGAAGAAAATTTCAAAATATAGTGCAGCTAACACAGCTGTGCAGTTGTTTGTTGGTTTCACTACAGTAGCAGCAGGGCATAAATTGTGCAAAGGAAATAATTCTACTACTTTGCATGCAAGAATGTGATGAAAAGTGTACTGTTATCTTCTTAGATGAAATATGAAGACCACACTTTAAAAGCTTACTAAACGATCAGCCCTTTAAATAACAGTGCCATTTTTAAGGCACTCTAGGTGATTCAAGTCCTTCATCTCTCCACAACCATTACTGCCATTCACAAATGATTGCCAAGGTGAATTTGCAGTTCTTTTAGATATTTCAAATGGCTTAGGAGGAACATAAACAATAATTCCAGTTTTTTGAGAAAATTTAATGTACAATCTGCAAACAAATCAGATTCAACTCCATAGCATAACCTTTAGGAAAAATGAATTAAGGAATATGGCTTGTACTTTGTAATTTAATATTAGACATTAGAGCAAAATGCCAGAAAAAGAATCTGCAAGAAATTAACAGAAGTCTTTGATAAGATATTAAAGATTATCTAGGGACAAGTAATTTTACCTACAATGCCTATTATATTATAGCATATTTTTATCTGCTAATCAGAGAGACTCAAAAAGATTTTTAAATATGATATGAAAAATGCATCATCATGAATGAATGAAATCAGGAAATAGATGGCTCAGGAGCTGAGTGGTTTGTTAAATATTCTCATTATTTTGAATGATCTGGTGTTTTTGTATGTGTGGAATTATGAGTGTATTTTATGTCTGGGCAGGGAAGTTTGATTATTAGAACATTGTCTGATACCCAATGTAAGGAACCTAATCAGAGTGATAAATATGTGTGCGTTTGTGCGTTTGTGTGTTTGTGTGTGTCTGTGTGTGTGTGTGTGTCTGGGTGTGTGCCTGCAAGTCTGTGTTTAGAAGGAAGAATCTTATTAAGCTCAGGGTATATATTTAATTCTATTAGGTATACTACATTAATGACAGCAGATAAAAGTGATTAACATTTTGCGCCATATGTTTGTGTTCATATGATTGCATGAACAAACTAAAAAGTTATGTTTGGGGTATGAGTTTTGTGAAAGGTCAGCTGAAATTATAAACATTTGCAATCATCAGAAAGATATCAATGGCAATCTTTTCAGTGTAGATCAATTTTAGACAACACTTGCAAGGATATGTAATCTTATATGGAAATGCAATATTTATTGATTTTTTCCATAGCTACAGTATTCTAAAAATTTGTAGGAAAACCAGTTAAATTATGGAAACATAAAAGTAATGTGATTATTTATTGCATACAGTTTTACACTTTAGTTTCATTGTCAAAATACCTTTATTTCAACTGTATTGGAAGGAAAACACTAAATACTACATTTCGTGCCATATTTCATTGGGAAGCTTTGTCTGTATCAATAAGTTCATTTCTTTTGGTTCTGCTTTCCTATTCATAACTCTGTTTCTCATACTATTCTTCTAAGGACTTTTTCTTTCTTCCCAATTAGACTTCAATATACCTCATGCTCTGTTTGTTTGCTAACAGTAGTCAGTCTACCATTTGAACTATGTCTCCAGCCCAGAGATTTTTGTAGTTAATTGGCGATAGAACCTTATGAACTTTACTACCAGCCTGAAAACCATTATCCTCCAAGTCTCATCCTTCTTAATCACTAGGATTATAGAGATGAGTCATGGACCCCAAGAATCAATGACTTTTCATGTCTTATAGATTCCACATGTTTGCTAGTAATTGTAATAATAAACTACCATAGATTGGGTAGTGTTAACACTGTAAATACATTGCCTCTGAGATTGTGGAACTAGAACTCCTAGGTCAGAGTTGTCTTCTTCTGAGTCCTCTTTCCTTGGCATATTCAAGGCCTTCTGCTTCTCTTGGGGGACACTTCAACTTAAATGCTACCTTTGAGATTCTGTTTCCAAATGCAGTCACTTTCTGAGGCAATGGGTTTTTGATCTTTAGTATGATGTCAGTGGGACAGTATCCAACACATAACAGATTACTTAATGGATAGAAGAAAATCTCGAATAATAAATTATTTGGTTTGGACACAGAAGTTATGGTTGTACTTGTAAAACAATTAGCAAGAGAGGTAAAGGTTTTATTAGAAGTATGAAGTATGAAGTCTTGACCTTAGACATGCCAAATTCTTACCCTGGCAGACTCTTAAATTCCTAGCGGTACCGGGGGATTGAACCCAAAACCCTGTACTTGTGAAACAGCATTTCTACTACTGCCATACCTGCAGATTGTTATTGGATTGCTTATTTTGATTTAGTATCACTATGCCTGGGCCTGACTGGACTGTAAAGATTGTACCCAGCAAATGGTTAGAGTTTCTGAAACTTCTTTTTGTGCTAGGCTTGCCTGGAACTGGAATCTCTAATCTGTTTCCCAAGTAGATAAGATTACAGATTTGAGCCACTTTATCCAGTAAAAGTATATTATTTGAAAATATCTTGATATTGCCTATATTTGTGATTAACATACATAACTAACCTTAAATTTCTCCCTCTTTTGTTTAATACTCTGAGTTGAAAACATTGGCTTACTTGATATACATGGCTTTGTTTTGGATGGAATCTCATAACAATCCAAAAAAATCTCCCAAAAGTTTATGTCAAAAATCATGGAAAAAAGGCTGGAGGTTGGAAAAAAATTGATCCTTAAGTTATAAATGCAATCTATTTATAGTGTTAGTCAATGCTTTCTTAATTGATCCTTAAGTTATAAATGCAATCTATTTATAGTGTTAGTCAATGCTTTCTTAAGTATGAGAAGAGAAGAAAGGCAGAAATGGAAAGATGTCAGATATAATTTTGATAACCTACTAAGTCTCTGTAGAAATTCTGTAGTTGTCACTTCATGTTAACTTCCTTTCTTAAAGCTTGCTTTATTACAACCCTGTGGGTTGGACTGATTGGTTACCCTTTCCAGGAAATGAGGTTGATTTTAGAAGGCTGATGGTGTGGTAAATAAGGAATGATGAGAATGAGCACAGATATTGTCACAGAATGAGCCAACCAGGTTCAACTGCTGAACAGCAAAACAAAGCTAAGTATCAAATCTGATGATCCGCATTGGAAGATATATAGATAGACATGTATACATATACATTTATTTGCATGCGTGAAATAGTAAATCTCCATTTGAATATAGAGAAACTTGACCTGACAATTATTAAATTATATCAAACTGGTTGTAGGAAAGGTACAGTAAAATATCAATAGTTAGCATAGATTTTGCATAGATTTTTTTAAAGGATGAAAATTCTTTCTTCGTAATATACTTTACAAATACCCTTAGTATGTTTTAAGTATTTTTTACATTGTGGTATGAACATCTGTACAATGCTGAGAATTGGAATTTCACACAATATGCAACATGGGTAGGCACTGCTGGTTCAAGGATTTAATCTTAGCTAGTTAAGAGATTGAGATCTGAAGATTACAATTTGAAGCCAGCAAGAGTAGGAAAGCTCTTTAGACTCTTATCTCCAATTAACCATAGGGGCAAATGGAGTTCCAGTTCAAATTGTATGTAGATCATTGGCCTTGACCACAAAAGCACCATCCAGACCCTGAGTTTAAGCCCTAGGATCAAAAGAAACAAAAACACAAAATACAACAAGGAGTAAGATATTTTATAATGAGGCACATTTTTATGTACTCTACATTGTTAGAAAGACTAGACTTCTGTGTTAGCTTTATAACCTACCATAATAGGTGATATTGTCCATGTATTAAGCAGAAAGGCTTACTCAGATTTACAAGTTTGATGATTTCAGTGCATGTTCAGTTGGTTTTATTGCTTTGGTGGCCTGTGGCAAGACTATGTCAAGGTGGGGAGTATGTCAAAGAGAAATGTTTATGACCTAGAATGATTAAAATATAAAATAAGAAAGTAGATGAGAGACTATGTTTTCATGGGTTTCACTCTGAAGAACTCAATCTCCAGAAGAACTATTCAGGTATTCTCCACAGTCTGAGAGGGAACGGAAAGCCATTTTTCTTTCACACATAGGCCTTTCTGGGGTATACTAAAATCAAATGGCAACATCTTCACCAATAACAGAATATTAGTCCATTATGATTTACAGAATAAGTTTCCTGGCATATATTTTCTTTTGTACTTCTTTTTGTGGGGGTGATATAAATATTGTTTTTCCAGAAAGGCAACCTGGTTTTAATCATTATCCATCAAATTTATGCTGACATATAATCAGAGAGTTTTTTTGACTAAATTAACACAATGGTAGGCTCATTTTATGCCAACACAAAATATAAACACTAATTACATTTTCACTGAACAACCACTCATAAAAAATCATGAAATAATAAAGTCCAAGTCCATGTCAATTTTTTTTTTTGTCAGTTGTGGGGCTTGAAATCTGGGCCTGGTCACTGTCCTCAGCTCTTCAGCTCAAGGCTACCACTGTAGCACTTAAGCCACAGTGCTGTTTCTGGTTTTTAAGTGGTTTATTGGAGACAATTTTCTCACAGACTTTTCTGCCCAGGCTGGCTTTGAACCACTATCCTCAGATGTCAGACTCCTGAGTATCTAGGGTTACAGGCATGAACCACCAAATCCCAGATTCAAGTCACTTTTAAACAAGCAATCTTATTGAAACTTCTCGCTTTTTTTCCAATAAAAAAATCTATCTTTTCAACATTAGTTTATAACTATGAGTTATTTTTAGATGTAACTGGGAATTTTTTAATAGAAACCAATATAATTTTTACTATTACTAAGTATCTCACAAAAATCCAGTGTAATTGATTTTCTCCAAAGTCAATTATTTCATACTACTCACATTATTATTATTACATTCTATACTGCATATCATGTGAAGTGAAAATAGAAAATAGTTTGAACAATTTCATATAAATTAGTAGATGCTATTTTAGCATTATAAATTCACATCTGTGGTTTTAAATGAAGGAAAGAAGATTTTAGAGTTAAAATCCAATAAGAATGTGTAGTGTGTCTCAAATAAACCAAAAATTCTGAGTTCATACAGACAAGATTATTACCATTGGAAATAATGAGGCAAGAGGAGGCAGATTTCAAATCACGTCTAACATTATCTGTTATTCTCCCTCATCTTCCACTAACAAGACCTCCCTGGTCCCAGTTGTCACAAAATTTCAAGTGTCTCTCTTAGTATTCTATGTGGAAAAGGTCTAAGTCACTGATTCTTTTTCTACTTTGTGTTATATGAGACAAAATTTAGACACAAAACAATTGAAATAAAATGCACACTTATGTTGAAGTCACCACAGCTGGAAAAATAATCAAGAGATTGGAATTCCCCCAGGAACAAAAACATGTTATACCCAGATTTTTAAAGTACAAAAACATCAAATACATGTTAATTTGAGTAGAGTATAAGGATAACTGTCTCTCAGAAATAAGGTTGTGTTAATTTGTAATTAAATTCATCTAGATGAACGTAATATAGCAAATCCCGTGAATGGATCAAATTGTTTAAAATAAAAGTAACTGTATGTGAAGTAAGATCTGCACATATTTAAAAGAAAAAAATGCTACAGTATCAAATCACAAACAGCATGACATACTTGAAAACTTCAGAAAGGCAATGAATAAGTCCAATAGTATCCATATTGAGAACTAACTACTGATTTAACAAGAACAAAATGTGCAAATGATAGCATCTGAGGAGCGTACATGAGTGTACATAATTTAAAACTACACTAAATTACAGTGTAGAAGACTGAATGTGGTTTACCTAAAGGAAACCATAAACACATGATATAAATGAAATAAAAAATCTAATGAAAACAGAGAATAGAAGTAGTTTCTGGAAAAAAAACTATTTTAATAAATGGTGGTCAAAATCTTTCTAGCACTAACAAAATTGCACACCTAATTGGTTATATCCAAAAAAGACCCAAGTTACTGGATCTATTTGAAACTTTGGCAAAGAAGCAGGATACAACTGTAACATTATTACGGATTTGACCCGGGCATGGAATTCATTTCCTCTTTGATCTGACAAATAAGATACGAAAGAACATAACTTCTCCAACTACATATCAAGATTTAACTAAACATATAATCCAAAAAATTATCATGCAGGCCGTATTGCAAACTGGCATATAAGAAAAATCAATCATACTAATTCTGTATTTATTTTAAATAATTTTTTCCATAAATTATTTACTTTAGCTTGCATTTTTAAAACATTTTGTTGAATAGTGTATAACTTGGTAACTAATTTTGGATGCTTCCTTAAATTTTGTTCTGAGTATAATGTCTCACTTCAGTTCCTAACCCATGAAATGATGTTGATTACAAAACAAATGCTAATAACCACTGTTTATATTACACAGAATCTCATAAGCATGATTTCAGTAAGCATAGGTTAACATTTTGATATCATGGTCTCATGACTGATGAGGCATATCTGCATGAGTATAGTTGTCCCTAGGTTCTTCATCCTAAATTTAATCACTGTTAAAAAATGTTTATATCTTTGTCACTCATCAGAGATTAAACCTGAGTATAAAGCCTAAGAAAAATGATAAGGTAAGAATTTAGCTTTTCTGAATATAAAGTAAAGAAAAATGCAGCATAGGGTAACTCATTGGTTTAAAGTCAACCTATTTCCCCAAAACATTCTTATCATTTCCTTACAATGTGTATTATTCTCAAGAAAGGAACTGGGAATGTGAGAAGAAGACTAACCAAGTATTGTGTTCAAATATAAATAATTTGGATTTACCTCTTTATTTCATTATAGGCTTTTTGGATAAAAACTGTTTGATTAATTGATTTCCATGTCAGGTATAACATATCCTAGTTGCATATACCAAACTACATTCAGAAAATGGTATGTAGCGATTAAGTAATGAAAACATATTCAATATATAGCAAAAAGTATATACTTATAGGGATAATATTTTGAAGAGTCTATTGAAAATATTCTAATATAATAATTAATTGGATTGAACAATTTCACATTGACAGCAACTAACTAGAATATTTTAATGCTAAATCGACAAGATTGTCTTTCTAAAGGAGCAAAACCAATTTCTCCTTTTACTTTATCAGGGAAAAAACTGAACAAAAATTGGAAATTAACATATAAATCTATAAAAACAGGAATGAATTTTTGTCTTTTTATTAGCAAATATTAAGATGAAAAAGTATTTTATTATGTTATACACATAGGTCTATATAATGTAGCTTGCTAAATTTTATTCATTTTATTAATTTCATAATCCTATTTTTATACTTTTATTATGCCATCATACTAACATAAACTATTTGAAAATATATACTCCACAATATTTCTCTTTATCTCCTCTCTTACTTTTTTCTAAATTTAATCAGTTCCATCTTTTATACCTTAGTCATTCATTTTCTTTTCTTTTTTTTTGTCGGTCGTGGGGCTTGAACTCTGGGCCTGGGCGCTGTCCCTCAGCTCTTCAGCTCAAGGCGAGCGCTCTACCACTTGAGCTGCAGCGCCACTTCCGGTTTTCTGGTGGTTTATTGGAGATAGGAGTCTCATGGTCTCTCCTGCCCGGGCTGGCTTTGAACCGCGATCCTCAGATCTCAGCCTCCTGAGTAGCTAGGATTACAGGCGTGAGCCACCAGTGCCCGGCCATTTTATTTTCTAGGTCTAGAGTCTGCATATGAGAAATCTAGTATTTGTTTTTCATAGTATGGCTTATTGCTTCAATATGAAGGTTTCCAGTTTTATCTATTTTCTTTAAAATGCTATAATTTCATTATTATGTCTGGCTAAATAATATATCTTGTGTATATATGCATATATATTACAATTTCTTTATTCAATTAATGATTAAGGAACATGTAGCTTAATTCTGTAGTTATTTATGTTTTTTATATGGGAGAAAGAAGAATGGAAATAATGAGGTTTGGACTGGGAAACATGGTCTTTAGGCAGGCACTCTAGTATTTGAAACATCATCTCAACTGCTCTTTTATAACTATTTCAATAATGTATTATATCTAAAAAATAAAATGTAATTACATTTGAAAAGGTGTTCTTTTTCAGTATCTATATTATTACCTATTACAGTGATTCATTTAGCGTGTCATGTGAGTGTGGGGATGTATGTGAGCATGAAAATGCTTGCATGTTTTTATATGTAGCTGACTCTAAGGAAACTGAATTTATGTGAGATATAGGATTCAAATGAAGGTTTCATACCTGTAAGATGCTAAATTGATGTATATGTCTAGTATGTGGAGTGTGATTTCCGGATTACATTTTTGTAGGTTTCATACCAAGTAAGTAGATGTTTCTATTCCAAAATCATAAGGAATAAAACAGCTAATCTGTTTCATAATCATCCAATCTTAATACTCCAGAAATTGTAATAAGTGGAAAAATTGCTTGAAAGTATAATGAGTCAGTAGTAAGCCTTTAGAAACTCTAATTTTCCCCAAAATCTTCAGATGTACTCTTTGGATATTAATTACAAATCTATTTATAAACATACAAATATAATATGATCTTATATATGTAAATATGTTTATATAAGGGAAATATACATTAATTATATTTAAATGTGTACCATAAATATTCATTTATATTTAAATGTAATTCATCGCATCATATATGTGTGTATATATATATTTTTTCTCTTCTTTGGTCAGTCATGGGGAGTCAACGTCTAGTGCGTTGGGGTCCCTGGGTAAGGGTCACGAAATCACCAGAACACAGGGGATGCAGAGTGCAAACAGCAATTGCCACTGCATGCTGTGCTATATTGTTAGTGGGTATTTAAAGACAAGCAAGCAGGATCTTTGCCAAGATTTAGTCACAAGACATTCACACAAAAAATTTCAACAGATACATTTTTACTTAACCTATGAGACAATATCTTGGTATATTATTATCTAAACTATTTTAGAGCAAGCTCAAACCACTTTTCCAGTCTCAGGAAAATGTTTGACCAGCTGTTCATCTATGTTTAAGCAAGCAGAAGAGCTACTTCCTCAGCTCCCAGGAGTCTGTGGCATGTGTTTTGAGATAGGGAGAGAGAACGTTTTCCCTCTCTAGCCTGGCATTCCAAGAGCTTTCCTAATACTCAAACACAGTCCTCAGATAACCCTGAGGCTGGAGCCTGGATCATTCTGCCTCTTCAACATAGACCCTGATTCTTCACAATTTCCTTTTTTCTTTTGTTTTAAAAGTAAAGCTTTTCACAGGGTTATCATAGAATCTTGCATTGGATTCATAAAAATGAAATATAACAGTACCAGTGTAACAAAATAATAACAATCATAATTTCCAGACCACTAGTAGTATGTGAAATAGTTTGTAGTATTCCTTTCGGATCCAACCCTACCAAATGTTTAATAAATGCATCAGTGATAGTAGAAGTGTCATATTTGCAAATTGTTTACCAAAAATATCATGTATATTAAATTGTAACTAAGCAATCAATTGAGCAGCAGTAGAATTTCCAGATAAATACTGCTGTATTAAATTCCAATCTTGAATAGATTCATTATATTTTACATTAGTAATGCAAAAGGTAGTAGAATTTCAATCACATTTTAACAATAACTGTTTTTCCACAACCAATAACTTTTTTTCCTAACCATCCCAGTCTGTTTAAGAATACTAATCTGTGTTTGTAATTGAGCATCAATTTCTACCTGTGAGACCCACAATTCATGTGACTCCCGGTGTCATTCTTCCACAAAGTGTTTAGTTTGTAAGGAAGTGTGTAGGGCAATTCCAGACACCACAGCAACAATGGTAATAGCAATTAAGCTTAAAATCACAGCTACAATGGCTCCAATCATATGCTTTATATGTTTTAGTAGTTTGGTAAAAAGTTCAGTAACAACATTATCCAAAGTATTTTGCGACCATTCTCTTCCTAATTTAACAGGTAGCCAAATATGAGTTCTTTGTTGTAAAATCATAATACTATCACTGTCATTAAAATTAAGAGAGGAATTAACACAAGAATACAGGCGACAATTAAAACAAGAAATAGTAGGAGAAAATGTAAAATTTCCCACTAAAAATACATAAGGCGAGGTACACAAGCAGTTACATCATAACATTTGTACAAAATAAAATTATAAGTGGACCCAGAATTAGCTGTCCCTGAAAACAATCCATTTGATAGCATGATGGGTTTCTGCTCCGCTGCGACCTTCCAAAGATGAATCTGAACAGCAGTGGGTGCAACCATGAAAGTCCATCAAGCATCTGCAATGCCTCCATCTCCCCAGGCCATCAATCGAACTCCAGTAAGCGATCCATTAATGGCATCCGGCATCCTAGTAACATTAGATATATCACATCTATTAATATTCCATTCTGAACAAGTGTTAATAAACTGTCCAAAAGGTCCCCAATTAATAAAATTATTGAACGTTTTTCCAAATGTTCCTCTACACTCTTGCCACACAAAAGGCTGATATTTTAAATCAATATAAGTAAAATCAGGGCACATAGGTAAGGATAACTCGCCATCAAGTTGATACTTTCCCAGCTACTATTAATGGACCAAGTAGTTAATCACTGCAGCTGTGTTCTAGAATTGGAAGTGAGTTTCCCAGGTAAAACCAAATGTTGCCAATTTATAACTAAACATGGAGGAGGCCCCAGACAAACAGGCAAGGAATGAGAATAGTAAGTAAAATTAAAAAAGCTGCCATCATCCTTATTGTAAAATGTCAAATTATTCCAAGGAGGAGATAAAACAGCAGGAACAGTATAGACAGTTATATCCATGTCTCCCCAAACAACAGGTTCCAATAAAGGAGGGTTAGGAACAAAGGCCCAATAACTTACATTAGCATTAGCATGGACAGAGTTTACAGTAAACAGGGCACACATGGCCAGGAACAAGTTTTCGGCCATGACAGGTTTACCAGTGTGTTGTAACATCTTTTGTCCTTCTCCAGTCAACTTTTTAACCTGTGCCCAGGTGGGCAGTGGGGATTTCTTCTTCCTCAACTGGAGGTCGATTCCTTGCAGGATACGGGGCTGTCCTCACTGGCTGCATCTGTATCCATCGGGCAGGAAGCCAGTATTGTTTGCCATCCTGTGTAGACACCAAACCATATCATCGCCCCTTATGTAATAATGTTCCTAGTTGCCATTCTGTGTCCAATGTAATCTTAATCCATACAGTAACATTTAAATAAGATTTTTCTGATATTTGTTCAAAATGGCGCTCAGCTCTAGTTACAATATCTCCTTGTGCAAAATATTAAATAATTTTACATGGAAAACCACAACATATCCATACCTTCATCCACCTTTTCCTCCTTTTTAATTTTTTAATTTGTTGTTTTAGAGTGCCATGAACACGTTCAATAATGGCTTGTCCTTGGGGGTTATATTCTATTCCTGTAATATGTACCAAATCATAAAGTTCACAAATTCTTTTAAATTTGATACTTTTATAGGCTGGTGCATTATCAGTCTTTATTTTGGTAGGCACTCCCATAATGGCAAAAGCTTCCAATAAGTGTTCTATTACATGGTTAACAGTTTCTCCTGTAAGGGCAGAAGCCCAAACAAATTTGGAATAAGTATCTATTGTAACATGTACAAAGGAAAAACAGCCAAAGGCTTGTATATGGGTTATATCCATTTGCCAGAGCTCATTAGGTTGTAATTCTCGAGGATTTACTCCAGCAGGTACAACTCTCAAATGCATTGGTCTGCAGATAGGACACCTTTTTATAATTTGTTTAGCTTGAGAATAAGGTATTTTATAATGCATATGTAAATAGCCAGCATTTGTATGTAAGTGAGCATGATCCTGTTCAGCAGAAGCAAAACTGACTAATTTATCAACCTGATTATTGCCATATACAAGGTACCCAGGTAACCAAGAATGAGCCCTAATGTGATTTACAAACACTTTGGCATTAAGTTGTTACAGTAATGCTTGTAATTGTTTAAATAATTGATTTAGCTGGGGTTTAGATGAATATGTAACAGCAGTGACTACATTAGTCACAACTCCTACAGCACAGGCAGAATCAGAAACAATATAAATATCTCACGCAAAATCTTGCAACACCTTAATAATAGCAAAAAGTTCATTTTGTTGAACTGATGCTAAAGTAGTTGTCTGTACCCAATATTTATTTGTTGTCCAGTAAGCACTTTTTGTTTTGGAGCCATCTGTAAAAATGGTAAGAGCAGTGGGAATAGGGGTCTTGGGAATTATATCATTAATGACGAATTGTTGTTTATGCAAGCAATCCCAAAATCTACCTTTGAGAAAATGGTAGCAAAATTGCCCAGTAAAATTTACTAATGCTATTTATAGCATTTCAGAAATGTTTAACAAATATTCTACTTGGTCTTTTGGCAAAGGAAAAATAATTTCAAATAAATCATACCCCGATAGGGTAAATACCCATTGCCTGGCCTGTTGAATAATAATCGCCAACTGTTGTTCATAAGGCATAATATTTTTTGTAAATCCATGCCTTGTATAAATCCATTCTAATGGTAGCTCATTTTGTCCTATAATTCCTGTTGGGTATTTTTATGTATCCAAAATATATAAATTTATGGGTTGATTCAGTGATGTAAAAACATTACTTTTATTTTCTGTTTTACAAATTATAATTCTCTTTCAGCTTCCTTAAAGTTCTTTTGCTATGTAAATCAGGCTCCCCTTGTAACAATGAAAACAAATTATGTAATTTATAAGTAGGAATTCCTAAGGCCATTCGCTTCCAATTAATATCTCCTAATAGCTTTTGAAAATCATTTACCGTATGTAATTGATCACGTCGTAAAGATATTGTTTGAGGTGTCACTGTTTGTCTAGAAACAACATATTCTAAATATTTTACCACCGTATCTTTTTGTATTTTTTCAGCTGCTATTATTAATCCAAAATCTTTAAATATAGAGATTAAGCACTGTAACACCAATTCTAATTCTGTCATATTTGGTCCTGCAAATAAATTATCATCCATATAATGAGAAATATAAATGTGAGGCCATTTTTGTCTAACAGGTTTTAAGGCCTTATCAACATATATCTGACATATAGTTGGGGAATTCATCATTCCTTGGGGCAACACCTTCCACTGGAAGCGCTGATGAGGGACTTGTTGATTTATTTGTGGTAAAGAAATGGCAAATCCTTTACAATCTTTTACATGTACAGGGATGGACAAAAGTTCTGAATAGACATGTTTTCCAATAGCCTGAAAACCGCCAGTGGCTTTATAAAGTTATGTTTAATACCACTTCTATGCTGGTTTAATGCTTTCTGAACAGAAGTCCTTAGAGAAATGCAATTCAAAATTAATATGATACTACTTCATAACTATTATACTCATTAAAAAATCAGAGGAACCTGGTGTGCTGGTAAAGGCTTGTAATTCCAAGCATTTGAGAGGTTGGAGTAAGGGGATTTGAGTCTAAGGCCAGTCTAGGGTACTAAACATAGTAAAAACATGCCCTTTCAAAAAACTAAGAAGGTAATAATGTTGGTGAGAGTGTAGAAAAAAGGAAATTTTCTACACTCTTGGTCATAATACAGGTTAGTATTCTCATTATAGAAAGTAGTATGTAGTTTTCTAAGAAATGCAAACTTGAAATATCATCTGATCCACCGATCATGTGATTATTTCTCTATGGGTAACTGATAAATATATCTGTAGTTCATTATTATTCACATTATTCACAACAACAGCCAAGATAAAAATCGAAGTTAAGTGTTCAAGTACAGACTAATAAAGCAACTGTGGTGCATGCACAAATACATTTTTCTGTTTCATACTTAAAATAGCAAGAGAATTTTCCCATTTGCCACAACTTACAATAACCTAAAAGATGTATTCATATCAAGAAAAATACTGTCTTCTTTATCTTTGTAAAACACACACACACACACACACACACACACACACACACACACACACACACACCAAACTCAAACATTTAGAGAGAATTTTTTAAAAAGTAAAGCAAAGTGGAATTGCTCGGGCATTTAGGTCACTATGTAGAAGATAGTAGATATACAGGATGACCAAGCATAGAGTTGTAATGTACAACCTGAGGATACATACAGGGGACAACACTGGCATTACATAGGAATGAAGATAAGTAGGAGTTGTTCTTCCTCGTAGGGGTTGCTCTTTCAGTTGTTCTTCCTTCAGTAATGGATAAGATGAACATAAGCCTTTAAGTATAACTGCCTGTTGCCCCATTTGTCAGGAAATGAAAAGACTTGAAAAAAATTATATTAAGTGAAATAACCTAGGCACAAAGAATCATAGGTCCCATGGTTTCCCTTATTTATAATAACTAGCATATATCTGAGACAAGCAGAAATGGTCAGATAAGTTGATGTTAGGCGAAAAGTACATCAAGATAAGAACTCTTTTTTTAATCTTTCTTGCTATTGTTTCTAAAATATTTATAAGATATTTCTGTGCTGGTTTGTATGTCCCTCCCCCACGTTATAACCCCTGGTTTGCACTGTATTTGATGTAGGTATAATTTGTGGAGGGGAAGGAAAAAATTGTTTAAATAGGGATACAGGTGGACCCATTGCAACAATGAGATGTACAAGATGTTATGTCAAAAATGGAACTTTACAGCTTTGGCACGGGGCAAGGGGATTGATAGGATGGCAAGGGGAAACAAAGGAGGAATCAACAGCGCTTGATAAGAAATGTACTCATTACCTTGCCCATGTAATTGTAACCCGTGTGTACGGTATTTTCACAATAAAAAATATTAAGAAGATACATTATATTACACCTGATACAGTGGCTACATACTTCACTTTATTGGTTAAATAAATGTTAGGCCTCCTCAAAAAAAGGAAATAATAACAAAAAATATAGCAATAATGTATGCTCAACATAGAACAAAATGTCAAATTAAAATACAGGAAATTTTCCTTGAAGTAAACTAATTATTACAAATAAGGGGAATCCTTGAGACCTATGTTCCTTTAAGTCTGGCTTATTTCAGTTAATATGATTTGTTCCAAGATCTTCCATTACCTTACAGATAAGGTGGTATCATTGTTTCTGATGGAAGCATAGGATTCCATGTATGTGTATGTGTGTATGTGTGTGTGTGTGTGTATGTGTCACATTTTCTTGATCCATTCTTCTACTGAGGGGCATCTGGGTTGATTCCATATCTTACTATGGTAAATAATACTGTGATAAACATAATTGTGCTGGTAGCTTCAGTGTGGTCTTGTTTGTAGTCACAAGGTTAAATGCCCAGTAGTGGGATTATTGGGTAAAAAGGGGAGCATTATTGTGCATATAAGGATAATCTTATTAGACGAGCAGAATAACTCAATAGCGATATTCATATGACCTTATAAGGTGATTCCAAGTGAAATGAACTCCAAGACATGTTCTTTGTTGGTGTTGTTCTTAAAGTACTACGTGATTTCTTTTCATCCTTTTGTGTTTTCCCCACCAATGGTTTATCCCCTGTAGTCATTGTATTTGATTTTCATACCCTGGGTATTAAAACTAGGGAACTAGGGAACTAGGCAAAGGAAAGGGAAAAAATAAAATGGTGAGACAAAAGACAAAGGGGGAACCTATGCAACTATGTACTCACAAGACAATATGTTGGAAATGATCTTGGGGGGGTTGTTGGCAGTGAAGAGGGAGAGACATTGGAGAAGGGGTAAAAAAATTAGAAAAGAAATGAATTGATTACCTTACTTATGTAACTATAACCCCTCTGTACAGTACCTTGACAATCAAATTTAAATAAAAATAAAATATATGAGAGCAGCAATACAGGAGATGGGAGTGGGAGAAGTACTGTAGTATAATAGAGTAGAACAGCTGTGGAGAGCAATAATTTGACTTTACCTTAGGAAGTAATAAACTAGCATACAGATTTACAGCCTAATGTCAGTCACTGAAAAGGGAAAACAAAATGCACAATCAGCAAACCAACAGAGATAAAATAGAAAACTAAAAAATTAAGGTGAAGAGATGACTTGGACCAACAATAACAAATGACAAATGTTGTTTACATCACAATTTGTTAGAAATATAATTCAAATCACAGTTTAATAGTAGATCATTTTAATAGTAGGTTACTTATTATTGATTTCTTAATATTCAATGTTAAATATATAAGTTTAATTTCAGCACCTACAGAAAAGAAGAAAGTGAAACTAATTTTAACAATATATTTTATGAATTGTAAAATTGAGAAGCATTAGAATTTTAACACATAATATGTCATTATTGTTTCATTTCTGTCAATTAATGTAATAATTCTAAGTGTATTCTGCACTTAGAAATCATCTTAACATCAAATAATAAATTATTGCACATGACTCTTGGTATTAGGTGGAACGGTTCAGAATTGTGGTAAAAATTCACCACACATTACATGAGGGTATGTCTCCTCTCATCTAGCTTATATTCTAGAAATTTGATTTCTACATGCATGTTAAATTTTTGTCTAGGTGACAGCTATACAATTATATGCAATTATAGACACAAGGAGTATTTCAGATGATACTTAAAAGTCATATTCATTAATTAAATTTTTATTGTTTTGTACCAAATCAATATTTATAGAGAGAATGAATTTCTGAGTAGATGATGGTGTACGTGTGCCTGATTATACGTATTAAGGCTTATTTTATATTTCTGACATTGTTTCTACAGTTGGATTTAATTTTCTATAAAAGAATAAGTGTATTATATTGGATATATGAAAATAAACTCAATGTTTATTCCATTAATCCTTTGCCACTTGTCTAATCCCACTATAAATTATCCATGTGTTTTTAGTAATGAAAATAACAACAGATAGAAGCCAGATAAATCCGTCTGTAGTAGACAAGTATTTTCACCATTATTTTGATAGTTGATCCTCTTTTACATTACAGAATATTCTTGGGAAAATGTGCTCCAGGCTGGCCACAACTGCAGAATATTATGGTTTGATCTATCATAAGAGAAGGAAGGAAGGGGATCCTTCTTTCTAAAATTTTGTTCCCAGGGATGTGATCTGTTTTATGGTGGTGAGTTGGAAATGAACATTTTTTACAGTCAACATTGAAAAGCCATCTTGATAGACCATTTCTGTAAGTGGTTACAGTGGATTATTCCTGGATTTCCAAGGAAGCCAGATTGCCACATTTTGAGACAATTGAAACAGGAATTTAGTCAGCTGTATTTGTATGTTTAGGAGAAAAACCCATTGACTCTAGGCCAGCGGATCACTGGGGCCCAGAGAAGCCAATACATCAAAGAGTAATCCTAGACCTCTAAAAATAAAACAAACAAACAAATAACTCCAGTAAGCACTGCCAGTCAAGGCTGCTATCATAGCCGATATGAAGTCAGGCAAAAAACAGAAGCTGAGAGTAATTTAGTTGATAAATAAGATATTTTTGATGAGGCAGACTGAAAGGAGACTCCAGAGACAGGGTCAGAAAGATTGATCAGAGAGATTAAAATTGGTCACACAAAGATTGGAAAATAGTATTCCTTGTAGAACAAATAAATCATAGAAGTCCTGTGCATGTAAGAACAAGACAGCAGACCACATTCCAGAAATGCACATTTTCTTAGATATCAGCTTAATGAATTGTCAATGGAAATCTTTGAATTCTTAAATATTTGACCACATGTGGGAAAAGGCCAATTGCTGAAGAAAAAGAAAATATCATCACTCTGTTAGGAGTTCCATTATCACATTAGGAAGTAATAAAGCACAGATTTGTAATAAAAAGAGAAAACAATTATTCCAAATGAGGGTTTCATTTGTTTTGATCTAAATGTTCTTGATTTAGGTGCTAGCAATTACCATACAATTGAACCAGTCCCACAGCTGAGTTGATATTGACTGCAATATTCCCACATGAAGGAAAAAAGAAAATTTACAAATGTCTGATGAAATGAGTCAACGATGAAGTGTTCTAATAGTGATATCTGAGGTTTAGACACAGGTGAAGAGGTAGATTTTATTTTATAAAAGTCTCCCATTTTTAGCTAGGTGCCAGTGGCTCACAGCTCTAATCCTAGCTACTAAGGAAGCTGAGATCTGAGGACTGTAGTTCAAAGCCGTCTCAGAGACTCATCTCCATTTAACCACCAGAAAAACAGAAATGGCACTGTGGCTCAAGAGGTAGAGCCCTTACCTTGAGTTGAAGAGCTCAGGGACAGTGCCCAAGCCCAGATTTCAAGCCCCTATAACAACAACAACAACAAATCTCCCTTTTCTTGGACTGCATACATCTTTTCCTAACATTCAATAAAGAAGCGATTTTATCACCCACTACATTTAAGTCCTATCCTAGCTGCTACAAATAGAATGATTTGGTATCTTATGTCAAAAGATTCATATTTGGGGCTGGGAAGGTGGTTCAGTGGTAGAGGGCTTGCCTTATATGCATGAGGCCCTGGATTGGCTTGCTCAGCACCCCATAAGCAAAAAGAAAATAGCTGGAAGTGGCGCTGTGGCTCAAGTAGTAGAGCGCTAGCCTTGAGCTGAAGAGTTGAGGGACAGTGCTCAGGCCCATATTTCAGGACCCATGACCAGATCCCCCCCCCAAAAAAAAAGGTTCCTATTTGGGGAAAAAATACCATCAGTGGTAACTTGTTTTCCAGTCCTTGAACTCTGGGTCGGGGCCCTGAACATAGTTATGCTGGTAGCTTTCATGTGAGCTTGCTTGTTACTTATTGGATTACTGCCCAAGACAGGAATTACTGGGTGTTAAGGGAGGTCTATGTTTAGTCTTTTAAGGAACGTCCGTACTGCATTCCTGAGTGGTTGAACAAGTTTAATTTCCCAGGCTACATCCCTGTCAGCATTCGCTATTGTCAGTTTTCTTGAAAATGGCCATTCTATCTGGGACGATGTAGAATCTGTCTTGTACTTGTAGATTTGTAGGCACCTTCTAGCTACCATAAATGAATGAATCTATGAAAACTATATTGCTCTGAGTGTACATTCCTTTCTTTTAGTATAATTTTCCCAAGCCTTTCATTTTCCTTAAGACTGGTGAAAAGTCATCTATTCTGATGGGTGAATAGAATTCCATTGTGTGTGTGTGTGTGTGTGTGTGTGTGTGTGTGTGTGTGTGTGTGTGTGTGTGTGTGTGTGTGTGTAAAATTGCCCATGATTTCATTTCTAAGCCTTTGGTTTCACCTGTAATTTTGTAATTTCTTATTACATTCAGATTGCTTTCTCTACTGCATTGAAGAATATTGTTGGGATTTTGATGGGTATTGCATTGTCAATTGTTTGGGGGCAGTATTGCAGTTTCACAATGTTAATTCTTCCAACCAGGAGCATTGAAAGACTTTCCATTTCCTTGAATCTCCTTAAATTTCCTATTTTAGTGTTGTAAAGTTTTCAGAGCAGAGGTCTTTCACATTTTTAGTTAAATTTATTAATTCCTAGTTTTGTTGTTGTTGTTTTGTTTTGAATAGATTTGATTTGATTTTGAGGTTAATACATATGAGGTTGTGTTTTGGAGTTCAGCGTGGATGTTCACATTGTTGGTAACACAGAAAAACTACTGATTGTTTTGGGTTTTATACCCTGTTACATTACTGAAGGTTAGCATCACCTTTACTAACATGGGGGAGGAAGCTATAGTGTCCTTTATATACAGGATCATTTCATCTGTAAAAAGGGATAGTTTTACTTTTTCCCTATTTGGATCCCGTTTATGTTTTTCTCTTGCCTATTGCTCTTCCTAGAAAGTCCACTACTATATTGAAGAATAGTAGATAGAGTGGACATCCTTTTCTCATTCCTGGTTTTAATGTCTTCATGCTTCCACCATTAAGTACACGCTTATTATCTCTCATCATATACATACTCTGTATTATATTTAAGAAAGTTCCATGCATTCCTAGCTTCTCAGACATTTAATCATAAAGGGGTATTGGAGCTTGTTAAAAGCTATTTCTACACCCATATTGATGATCATGTGGTTCTTTCCCCTACTTCTACTGATGGTGTGTGTTATGTTTATTGACAAGTATATTGAATCCAATTGTATCCTAGGATGAATACTGTTTGATCATAGCATATGATTTTTTTTGTTAGTTGCTGAAATTGTTGGTGAGAAATTTATTGAGAAGTTTGCATCAATGCTTATCAAAGAGTTGGGTTCATAGTTCTCTTTCTTTGAGGAGTCCCTATCGATTTGGGAAAGAGTCTAATTCTAGCTTCATAGAATGTGTTTAATAATTCCATTTCCCTTTCTATTCAATTGAAGAGTTAAATCTGAGTATTGTAAGTTTTTTTTTCAGCCCTTAATTTCATGGTAAATCCATTGAGTACTAGATTTTTCTGGTATGGGAAAATTTTTAGTGATTAGTGATATTTAATTTTCATTACTTCTTATGTATCACTTCTTGGCTCAGCTCGAGTATAGGAAAGCATCAATTTCTCCAGGATTCTCCAGGTGATTGGCATACAGTTTTCAAAGTACTTTCTTATAATATTCTCAATTTTCCTTATTGATGTTGTGATGCCTCACTTTTTTCTCTAGTTTTCTCTATTTGGGTGAATTCTCTTATTGGTTTTTCGGTGTTTTTTGTTATGAAGGTGATATTCGGAGAGATGCGTTACAGTTACATAAGTAATGCGTACATTTTTTGTTACTGCTTCCTTATTTTTTTCCTGCTTCCACCAACCCTGACATGCCATTCCCCCAAAGTTGTAAACTTCATTTCTAACATAGTGTCTAGTGTATATCACTGTTGCTTTGTTTAATCTTTGTCCCACCATTTCGGTGATTTCCCTTCACTTCCCCAAATCAGATTAACTTATATATAAGACAAAGGGTAAAGAAATCAAAACAGTGACTTAAGGGAATAAACCAAAGGGGAAAAAGTAAATAGAAATTACTGAAAAACAGTTCACTATATTGGTCTCATATCTAAAATATACTTGGAACTCAAAAATTTAAATCCCCCAACAACAAATCCTCAAAGAAACAACTGCCCAATAAATAAGTGGGCTAAAGACTTAAAGAGAAACTTCTCTGAAGAAGAAAGAAGGATGACCAACAGACACATGAAGAAATGCTCAACATCCCTAGCCACAAAAGAAATGCAAATTAAAACAACATTGAGATACCACCTCACTCGAGT
Source organism: Dipodomys spectabilis (assembly GCF_019054845.1). Classification (NCBI taxonomy): domain Eukaryota; kingdom Metazoa; phylum Chordata; class Mammalia; order Rodentia; family Heteromyidae; genus Dipodomys; species Dipodomys spectabilis. Next base: position 3,186,826 of record NW_024870972.1, on the reverse strand, counting down.
TAGAATGGCAAAAATCAAGAACTCTAACAACAGATGCTCGAGGGGATGCGGACAGAAGGGAACCTTACTTCACTGTTGGGGTGGGAGTGTAAACTTGTTCAACCACTTTGGAATGCAGTATGGAGGTTCTTCAAAAGACTTCACATAGAGCTCTCCTATGACCCACAAATCCCACTTTTGGGCATTTACCCAAATGTTTACAAACAAGACCACACTAATGCTACAAGCACAACTATGTTTATTGCAGCATTATTTACCAGAGCTAAGATCTGGAACCAACCCAGATGCCCCTCAGTAGATGAATGGATCAAGAAAATGTGGTATATATACACAATGGAATTCTATGCCTCAATCAGAAAGAATGACATGGTCCCATTTGTTAGGAAATGGAAAAACTTGGGAAAAATTATATTAAGTGAAGTAACCCATGCCCAAAGAAACATAGGTCCCATGGTTTCCCTTTTTTGCAATATCTAGTATATGTATGAGTCAAGCAGAAAAGGTCAGATAATGTGATGTTAGGAAAATGAACCCTAAGATATGTATTTTAATGTTTTTTTCTTTCATGCATTTGTTTCAAAGGCATTTATAAGATTATCTCTTTGTTGCTTTGCATGTCCCTCCCCCACAGTATAACCCCTGCTTTCACTATACTTGATGTCAGTATAACTTGTGGAGGAGATGGGGAAAAACAAGTCGTTTAAGGATAGGTGGACCTGTTGCAACAATGAGAAGCACAAGTTATCCTGTCAAAAACGAGCTTTACAATGTTGGTGCGGGGGGGGGGGGGGGGGGAGAGGGGGAGGGTTAGGTGAGGGGGGGAGGCTGGGAAGGGTTGTGAATGGTAAACAACGGAAGAGGCTCCAATGCTTGTTAAGAAATGTATGCATTATCCTGCCAATGTAATTGTAACCCCTCTGTACAGTATGTTCACAAATTAAAATAAAAAGAAATTAGAACAAAAAATTATCTTGTATTCATTTCTTGGAGCTCCTTTCAATAAGCATAATTTTTAGGTGATATACATATAGCTATTAAGCTATTCTGATCTTTTCTAAGAATATCCTAGGCGTATTCTAGTTTTTCCAAATGAATGAAAACATGTAGCCTATGATTCTTTGGGTCTGGCTTGTTTGACTTATTATGTTTTAAAAATGATTCCATTTCCTTACTAATGGGGCAATGTCATTCTTTCTGACGGAAGCATAGAATTTTTATTGTGAATATATATGACATTTTCTTGATCGATTCATCTACACAGGGGCATCTGTGTTGGTTCCATTTCTTAGCTATGGTAAATAATGCTACAATGGACATAGTTGGATTGTAGCTTTAGTGTGTCCTTGTTTGTGGTCATTTGGGTAAATGCCCAGGAGTTGGTTTGCTGAGTTATAGGGAACTCTTTGGAGGAAACTCTATACTTCTTTATGGAGTTTTGAACAAGTTTACATTTCCACCAATAGTGTAGTAATGTTCCTTTTTGGCCACATCCCCACCAGCCCAGCATCTGTTGTTATTAGTTTCTTCATAATGGTCATTCTAACTGGGCTGTGGTGGAATCAAAATGTTGCTTTGATTTGCATTTCTATGGCCAGAAATGTTGCATATTTCTTCATGTGTCTATTGGCCATTCATATTTCTGCTTCAGAGAGGTCTCTCTTTAAATCTGTAGTCCACTTATTCAGAGGGTTGTTGTTTCTTTTGGGGGGGGGGTGTCCGGTCTTGGGGCCTGATCTCTGGGCCTGGGCGCTGCCGCTTATCTCTTCAGCTCAAGGCTAGCGCTCTGCCAATTGAGCCACAGCGCCACTTCTGGATTTTTTCTTTTTGCTTATGTGGAGGTGAGGAATCCAACACAGGGCCTCAGGCATTCAAGGCAAGCGCTCTGCCACTGAGCCACCTTCCTAGCCCGAGGATGTTGTTTCTTTGAGGATTTGTTTTTTGGGGGGTTACCTTTTGGGGATCTAAATATATTTTATATATGAGGCCATTGCTTGTTGCAGAGCAAGTAGCGATCTTCTCCCAATTGGTGGGCTTTCTATTTATCTTTGTATATATAAGAGTTCTCTTCTTAGTCAGATTTGTCAAGGGTCTGTCAAGAATGTTAATTTATTGAAAGAACCAACTCTATTTTGTTGATCTTTTTATGTTTTATTTTGTCTTTATTTAGTTATTTCTGATTTAATTTTTTTGTTTGTTTCTGTCTACTGCTATGAGTTTGGGCTTATTCCTGTTTTTAAGAAATTTGAGGTATATAATTAATATACAGGCTTGAGATTTCCCCAATTGCTTGATGTAGGCACTCAGAGCTATAAATTTTCCTCGAAGTACTGCATTTTTGTGTCCCAGAGGACTTGGTATTTTGTGTGTTCAATTTGTTAAATTTCAGAAACTTTCAGATTTTCATACTAATGTATTCAGTGCCCCATTGGTCATTCAGCAATGTGTTGTTCAGTCTTCATGGCTTTGAGAATTTTTTTACTTTAGCTGTTTAATTATGTTTATTCTGTTGTGTTCTGACAAGATTTGGGAATTTGATCAATTTTTCTTTCAATTTAGATAGAATTTCTTTTTTTGGGGGGGGGTCCGGTTGTGGGGCTTGAACTCTGGGCCTGGGCGCTGTCCTTCAGCTCTTCATCTCAAGGCGCGTGCTCTACCACTTGAGACACAGCAACACTTCCGGCTTTTTTCTTTTGTTTATGTGGTGCTGAGGAATCAAACCCAGGGCATCATTAATGCAAGGCAAGCACTCTACCATGGGATATGTTCTATTTTGGAGACTCTTCCATGAGCTGCTGCGAAGAATTTATATTCTGACACTGAATGTATATTCTGTAGATATCTGTTAGGGCCAGGTGGTCAATGTAGTTATTTAGGTCTTCAGTTTCTTGGTTGAGTTTTGCTTAGATGACCTATCAATTGATAACAATGATGTGTTGAGATGTGTTTTTAGGTTAAGTAGTATTTGGTTGATGAAGTGGGGGTGCTCCTGGATTCAGGGCATTGATATTTAGACTTGTTATATCCTCCTAATGGAGAGTTTCTTTTATCAATATATAATGTCTCTTCCTACTAATTTTAATTTGAATTCTATTTTATCTTATGTTAGTAATTCTGTGGCCTTTTTATGGTGCTTGAAAATTTTCCTTCCAGCCTTTCACTTTGAGTATGTGTTTGTTTTTGTCAGTAAAATGTGTCTCTTGTAGATACTAGATAGATGCATCTTTTTGATACTAATATTTAATCATCTATGTTTTCTAATTGGAAAATTATGCCCATTTATATTAAAGGTTAAGACTGTGTAATATCTGATAAGTCCTGCTATGTTATGCACCTGCTGTTAGGAGCTGTGCTTCATCTAGTCTTAATATATTTACCTTGTTCTCGGGTAGGGAACATTTTATATAACCAGTTGCTGTTCTTCTTGATCTTCTCTATGTAGGATATATTTGAATAACTTCTATCCTGCTGATTTGGTAAAGGTACATTGTTTCAAGTTTTCTTTGTCATGAAATATTTTTACATATCCTTTTAATGTAAAGGAGAGTTTGGCTTGGGACCATATTCATGGTTGGTAGTTGTTTGCCTTTAATGTTTGTCATATATCATGCCAGGCTCTCCTTTTGACCATATCAGCTAAGAAACCTGTATTTATTCTGACTGTATATCCTTTATAAATAATCCGTCTTTTCTCCTGACAGATTTAAGAATCCTTTCTTTGATCTCTAATGATCCTCTAATAGATTATGACGTGGTGGTGGTTTGTTCTGTTCTGGTATTCTCTGTTTGGTGTTCTAAAGGCTTCTCTTCTCTGAATGAGCCTATCTCTTTGGATATTTGGAATGATCTTTGATAGTATTCTGTAATGTGTTTCCCATCCATTTAGTTTCTTGCTCTTTTCCCTCTTGATACCTATCTCCCCCAATTTGATCTTCTGAGTCTTGAACTTCCAGCAAGATCATTTCTTATTTCTTGGATTTGTTCTAAATGATTATTTCCTCTTTCCTATTAGACCTATTCTGTCTATGATCCCTGAGATTATCTTCTATAACATCTATTTCTGTGGAGACATTCTATTTTGTTTTTTATTTCCTTGCCTTTTAATTGGTTATTTTTAGGACTTCTATCTCTTTATTAAAGCTTTTTTTAGATCTTGTATGGACTTTCTTTAAACTATTCTTTGGGTGGGGAGTTGGGGGATATGGGTTTTAGCTGTGTCTTCTCTAATATCTTTTTACTAGGTATCTATTTTTTTCCTTGGACACTCTTGCTTTCTCAGAATTTATTTTTCTTTCTGTTTGGAGTCTCCATGAATGATTTTGCTAATCTTTGGTTGGGCTCATCTTGTTCACAAGTTTCCTTGTAGAGGTTTTGCATCTTTTCATTAGCCACATTTTTCAGCAGTATTTGTAATGTATTTTGAAAACTATCTTCTAGGTCCTTGATTGTCTGTTCTAATGCCTTTTTATTTACTTTGTGAATTATATTACCTTGGCATCACTTTCCTCATATTTTTCTGATTTGTTCTGTCCATTTGGAAGATTTCTTGGCTTTCATTTGGGGGATCTATGATCTTAATAGGTGACTATCTATGTTCTTGGTTGATTTGCCAGGTTTTGCTTTGGTCTTCTGTTGTGATTTTTTTTTCTGGAATTAGGTTTTTGTCTAGACCATTAAGTGCAGGAGAAGAGATCAGTTGTGGTGAGATGTTGTGATGTTAATACTTGTGGTTCCAATGACAGTTCGGACTGTCCAGTGGTAAGGTGAATTGTGTCTGTGTTTAAATGTGACTGACTCTGTTCGTGATGTTTTCCCATGTGGACCTTTTATCTCCACACTGCAGTTGTGCTTTTGAGTATGTTGGCCAACACAGTCACAGCAGTCACCTTCCTGACTGCGTAACTTTTCCTAGATTTTTGCGTGCTTTTGAAGACAGTATAATATCTTCTTTTGGATTGTGTATCTACATATAATTGTAGCTGACTTGGCGTGACCCTCTAGAAGTGGAGTACCTGATAGGACTCTAAATCTATTTTTCATTAGAGAGAGCTAGCATAATTTTCTGTGTTATTCTGCCATTGTTTTTCCTCTTCCTCAGGTTTATTTTTTATATTGTGGATTTTTTCACATAATTTAGGATTTGTGATGGTTTGATCAGGGAATTTTTGTTTTTCTGTTTGTGTTACTTTGAAATAGTGATTTCAGGCATGTATGAAGAGACAGTAATAATATGAAATCTGAAGAGTCTAACGCTTAAAAAGGCACAAGGAAGGCCTAAGTAACTCCATTACATACTAGCAACCATCTTGTGAGGTATGAATCATAAAAAAAACCATGGTTTTGACCGAGAAATGACACAAAAAGAATAACAATTCCCAGACAACTGAGACATAAGCTATACTTGGGAAAGTCACAGGAATTTTCTCCAGATGCATTGACCAAACACTGGGTGGCCATACAGGACACAATGACCCAGTGGCCGGAGAAATCCCGTCAATAACACGTCAATAATAATATTAGCCAATCACATATGCATAGCTTAGTTTGCTTAAAATTTTAGCCAATCATGTAATTTCTCATGTAAAACTTCTTTAAAGTTGTTTGTTCAATACTATAAAAACTGTGCTGATTCTATGCTTGGGGTCTCTTAGCCTCACCAGTTACTGAGTGTGTGGAGGACCAAGCTCAAGCTTGCAAATCAACGACTTCTTTGTCATTTGCATTGGTTGTTGTCTCTGGTAGACTTCGGTGGGTCTTGAATCCAGGTACAACAGATAGGATCTCCCTCATAAGCCCACCCTGACATCTGATCATGGAATAGCAAATAACGGCTGGTAAGTTAAGGCATTGCCCCTTTGTAACTATCCGGTATTTTTTGGAGGGGTGGGTCCAGTCGTGGGGCCTGAACTCTGGACTTGGGCAATGTCCCTCAGCTCTTCAGCTCAAGGCTAGCACTCTACCACTTGAGCCACAGCGCCACTTCCAGCTTTTTTCTTTTTGCTTATGTGGTGCTGAGGAATCGAACCCAGGGCCTCTTGCATGCAAGGCAAGTGCTCTACTACTGAGCCACCCTCCCAGCCCCATGTATGGTATTTTTTGTAGCTTGCAGTTTGGGTATTGGAGTTTGCAAGAAGTCTTGGTGAATGCACTATAAAGCAGCCAACAGGACCAGTAGGAGACATCCTCCGGATGCCCTAGGGAGGTAAACTATCCACTAGTGCGACATTTGGGCCCACCTGTAGTCTGTCACTTTCTGTTTGATAGTTTACAAGGTAGACTGTCCACTAGTGCGGACATTTGGGAGTTTTCCTCTCTGTAGTTCATCACTTTCCGTCTGACAGACTACCATGCACATGCTGTTAATGTGTCTTGTCTTAATGTCTGTGTGTCTGTCTGTATTGTGGCTTTCAGGGAACATTCCTCTTTCACATTCATTCTGACGCGGATGCCTGGAAACCCTATTTGCCTCCATTTAAAATTGTTAGTCTTGGTTCTGTTCCTTGTCTGACAATAATTACTTTCTCAGACGCTCTTGTCTTCCTCCTCGAAGGGCGAAATTTGGCTTAGAAATTTGGCCCACTTGAAGCAAAGAGAGAGTAGGGTAGTCTTTTGCCAGATGACACTGCTGAAACATCAAGTGTCTCCCTCTACCCCTTTGGGATTGGAGACAGGCCAGCCAATCCACACTTTTCTCCTTGGGACACTCTGAGTTGTGGTTACACCCTAAATCCCCGAAAGCACAAGTTGCTTCATTTTGTGACATTTGTAATTGCCTTCCTCCTTTTTTCTTGTCTTGTGTATGGATTGAAATATGTTGAAATGGGTCAGAACCAAAGTATACCTTTTACCTTTCTTGACAGCTAATTTTAAAGATAATAAGGAAAGAGCTAACAATTTAGATGTTGAAGTTAAAAAAGAAAAATTACTTACTTTGTATAAGTCAGAGTGGCCTCCCTTTGAGGTTGGATGCCCCCAACAAAGGAACATTTGGGCTAAATACTATTTGGAAGGGTAAACGAAGGGTTTTTTTAACAGATAGCACAGGGCACCCCGATCAGATTCCCTATACTTTAGTATGCAGAATTTAGTGTAGGAACCCCCAAAGTGTCTGTCTCCCTTTCTACCCCTTTCTGTGGATAAAAACAAGATTTTAGCATCAATAAAAGATACGTCAACTACCCCCTCAGTCCCCTTATATCCCATTTTACAAGAAGGGAGTGAGGATCTTCTTCTCTCATTAGACTCCGATCTCCCCCCATACCCTTCACTGCTGCCTCCTCCACCCCCCATGGAGCAAGGGGAGGCAGCAGGAGGCAAGGATCAAGGAGCCAGCAGCAACTTGGAAGGGCCAGCAGGAAGAACTCGTGGTCACATTCAGATAGCTGCCAGCCTGAGACTCCCTGACACCACAGTGATTCTGCCACTCAGAGAAATTGGACGACTGGATGAAACTGGAGACCCCCGACTTCACTATTGGCCCTTCTCAATGAGTGACTTATATAATTGGAAAACACAAAATGCAAAATTTTCAAATAATCCCAAAGATTTGATTTCTCTCCTAGATAGTGTAATGTTCATGCACCTGCCGACCAGGGATGATTGCCAGCAGTTATTTTGGGTCTTGTTCACCTCGAAAGAAAGAGAAATGATTCAAACTGAGGCCAAGAAACTAGTTCCCGGTGATGACGGGCAGTCTACTGCTAATCCTAATTTAATCAATGCATCTTTTTCATTAACCAGGCTCCAAGCAACGGTTGGGACTACAACACGGCAGAAGTTATGGGAGATTATGGGTCTACCGCAAGATTCTAATGGCGGGTCTCAGGGCAGCAGCCTGCAATCATACCATTTTGGCTAAATTTTACACGGTCTTACAAGGACGGAAACCCTACAACGCCCAAATAGTCGAGGTCTATGCAGAGATCAGTGCACTTACTGCCAAGAAATAGGCATTAGGCCAAAGAATGTCCTAAGAAAAGGGAACTTTGAACAAAGCAGTGCCAGCTGCATAGAACCTGGACACTAATGGTTAACAATCTTGCTAATAATGAATAGGGACCTCAGGGTTCAGTTCCCCTCCTTGAACCCAGGGTGATGCTAAAAGTGGAGGGGACTCCAGTAAAATTTCTAATGGATAGCCGGGCTTAATACTCGGCTTTAATAAAGCCTCAAGGAAAAATCTCAAATAAAACCTCTTGGGTGCAAGCAGTCATGGGGATTAAACAATATTCATGGACCACCAAAAGAAGAATGGACCTGGGGATGGGACCAGTGTCCCACTCATTCTTGGTTATTCCAGAAAGCCCTTATCCCTTTTTGGGAAGAGACTTGTTAATCAAGGTGTAGGCACAGATTCACTTCTATCCAGAAGGCCCCCAGGTGGAGGATGCTCAAGGAAGACCAATACAAGTATTGATTCTGGACCTAGAAGATGAGTACCGGTTGCTCCAAACACCCCAGCCTCCTGAACAAGAAATCACCTATTGGCTGGAAAGGTATCTGGAAGGTTGGGCAGAGACTGGCGTAGTGGGACTAGCGAAACATAGACCAGCTTTCTTCATCGAGGTAAAACCAGGGGCGAACCCAGTTAGAGTTCAGTAACCTATGTCCATGTAGCATGGGTGGAATAACACCCCACATTAGGTTTCTGCTAGAACTGGGTATATTGTGACCCTGCCATTCGGCGTGGAACACTCCCTTGCTACAGATCTGCAAGCCCAACTGTAATGAATATAGGCCAGTACAGGACTTAAGGGATGTCAATAAAAGGGTAAAAGGAATTCACCTTACCCTACCCAAACCCTACACTCTCCTGAGCACCCTGCCTCCAAATAAGCAGTAGTATACCGTATTAGATTTTAAAGATGCCTTTTTCAGCCTACCCTTGACACCCAGAATTCAAGATCTCTTTGCCTTTGAGTGGACAGATGTCAAAGGAGGTATCAACAGACCACTGACCTGGACAGACTCATTCAAGGATTCAAAAACTCACCAACACTCTTTAATGAAGCTCTGCATAAGGTCTTGGGTGAGTTTAGGGGAAGCAACCCTGGTCTGACTTTGTTGCAATATGTAGATGACTTATTAATTGCCACTGAAACCGATAAAGAATGCATGCAAGGAACAGAAATTTACTCCAGACTTTGGGAAACCTTGGTTAACGAGCATCGGCCAAGAAAGCTCAAACCTCCAAATCAGAGGTAACTTACTGGGATTATTTATTGAAAGAGGGCAGTCATGGCTCATGAAAGCCAGAAAAGAAACTGTCCTTAAATTTCCAACACCCTGGTCACAACACAAAGTAAGGGTGTTTTTGGGATCAGTCAGCTTTTGCTGTCTGTGGATTCTCAGGTTTATGGAGCTGGCTAAACCTCTTTACCAGGCTACCAAAGAGAAGCAACTGTCTCAATGGACAGAAGAACCTGAACGAGCCTTTGAACAGATAAAAATTGCCTTATCAGCTCCAGTGTTGGGAATCCCTAATGCCACTAAACCCTTTTACTTATATGTGGATGAACATAATGGGATAGCAAAAGGAGTCCTAACCCAATATTTGGGCTATGGAGGAGTCCAGTAGCTTACTTGTCAAACAAATTAGACTCACTAGCAGCAGGATGGCCATAATGTCTGAGAATGATAGTGGCTACTGCTCTGATGGTTAAAAGACGCAGATAAGCTAACCATGGGATAGGAACTCTATGTGACCACCCCCCCACACACACACTATTGAGGGTGTGTTAAAGCAACCACCAGATCTGTGGCTCAGCAATGCCTGATTAACCCATTACCAAGGACTGCTAATCAACCCTTTCAGAATCAATTTACAGGCTCCCTCGGCTCTCAACCCAGCAACTCTGCTACCAGATCCGGACATAAACATGCTGCTACATAACTGCTCAGAGATCCTGGCCCAAGGCCATAACATCCAAGAGGACTTAAGGAACCAGCTGTTGCCAGACGCTGAACTCATGTGGTTTACAGACGAAAGCAGCTTTGTTCATCAGAGACAGTTATGCGGGAGCGGCAGTAGTGACTGAGACTGATGTGGTCTGGGCTGAACCTCTACCAGTAGGCACATCAACCTTGAGAGCCAAGTTAATAGCCCTGACCCAACCTCTAACACTGGGAAAGGACAAAAGACTGTGTACACTGACAGTCGGTATGCATTTGCAATGGCTCATGTACACAGAGTTATTTACAAAGAAAGAGGATTACTGACAGCTGAAGAAAAAAATCATCAAAAATAAAGATGAAATCTTGACTTTAATTTCTGCTGTTTGGCTGCCTAAGTTAGCCATTGTTCATTGCCCTGGACATAAAAAACCTAAAGATGCTGTGCGTAAAGGCAATAACCTGGCCGACAGAACAGCCTGGAAGTTGGCAATACAAAGGTAATCTATAATGATGATTAACCTCCCAGACTCTGGTACAAGAACTATTCTGGACACTCCAATATACACCACTGAGGACATGAAATGGATCGATCAACTGCTGATGGCACAATGCCTAAATGGTTGGTGGAGAGATTCTAGGAGCATCATTATCTTACCGAGCAGTTAGGGAGGAAAGTACTGCTTTAGTTGCATCAAAGCACCCATGTGGGTGCTAGGAAGATGCAAGATCTGGTGAGAAATGCTGGATTTAGGATCAAAAATAGTCATGCTAAAATAGAACAGATTGTCAGGGACCGTAAGGCATGTCAACTGACAAATGAAAGGAAGAACCAGACAGTAACAGGCAGTCAAATAAGAGGAGATAGACCAGGAACTTACTGGAAAGTGGGCTTCACGGAAATTAAACTTGGCAAGTATGGATATAAACATGTTAGTTTTCATAGATACCTTTTCAGGATAGGTAGAAGACTTTCCTACTAAGCACGAAACATTACAGTTGGTGGCTAAGAAGTTACTAGAAGAAATCTTACCCAGGCTTGGCTTCCCTATTATGATAGGATCAGATAGTGGACCAGTTTTCTTGTCCAAGGTAAGTCGAGGACATGCAAGTACTCTTGGGGCAGATTGGAAATTGCATTGTACTTGTAGACCCCAAAGTTCAGTACAGATAGAAAGGATGCATAGAACTCTAACAGACACCCTGAACAAATTGGCCATGGAGACTGGCGGTGACTGGGTAACTCTCCTTCCCTTTGCCTTATACAGTGTATGCAATTCCTCTTTTAAAATTGGTCTTTCCCCTTATGAAATTGTATTCGGAGTGCCCCTTCCCACAATTCTTAATTTGTCAGAACAGTTGCCTAGAGAAGATGATTACTCGGAAATTTTGTTCTCCTAACAGAGGGACTGAAGGCGTTGTACAAGTTAACTTCCACCCTGGAGATGGGTCCTGGTGAAAAGACACCGACAGGAAAACCTGGAGCCGAGGTGGAAAGGAACTTGTGTGATCATCTTGATGACTCCGACGGCCCTCAAAGTCGATGGCATCACTACCTGGATCCACCATTCTCATGCAAAGCCTGCAGATATCATAGCAGATCTCGTTGAGGACCCAGTGTGCCAAGTCTTGTGCTCCAAAGAATATCCTTTAAAGCTCAAATTGAACCGTAAAAGGACTTAGTCATGAATTGGTTATTGGTGTATACCTTAAGTGGAAATTGTATTAGCATAGTAGTAAGTGCCGGCAATCCCCACTGCCCATATAATTGTACTTGACTGTTAGTAATCAGGTAATGGGTAAACGTTTACCTTTGGCCATGAAAGAGGGACTGTCCCTATGGTTCCCTGACAAGCTTACATTTAACTTGTGTCAGCTTGCTGATGGTGTATGGGAAGGATATAGGCTTATGAAATGTAGATGGAGGCAATGGTATGTATGCCCAGGGGAAGGAAGGACTAGTAATTGTGGGAGGACAAGAGGACTTTTACTGTAAGAGCTGGGGCTGCAAAACAATTACCTCAGGAAAATGGAAAGGAAAGGGAGGAGACCTTATTATGTATAACAAACCAGGACCAATGGGCATCCATTTTAATGGGATGTCTGTACGTAAACAAGTTAGGGTCTCCCAGGAGTATGATGCCAGAGTGCAAGTTCAGTTCACAGACAAGGGCAAACAAGCCCTAGGATGGGAATTAGAAAAGACTTGGGGACTAAGATTGTACAGATGGGGAGAGACAAATGATGGCATTCTCATAACCCTACAAGCAATTGCCACAACCAGTTCTTCCCCTTCAGCAATGAGACCAAACACAGTTTTAAAACCAGTCTCTGCCATAAACCCAAAGTAGACAACAAGAAAGAGCTCTGGGCTGTAATGATCCCATCTCCTTCGAAAAAGAGAGACTAGACTTAGGGAGAGCATCCCCTTGACAGAGGATTCCTTATGGCAGCTGTTGGTTCAAACTTACAATGTTATCAATTAGACCCGTGCTGATATTACAAGCTCTTGTTGGATGTGTTCTGATATGAGACCTCCATTTTATGAGAGTATTGCATTGATACAGAATGTGACAAATGTTAAAACAAGTAAATCATGCAGGTGGGAACAAAAGGAAGCAAAACTTATTCTACAGACTGTTATAGGACAAGGGTTATGTGTGGAACGAGTACCAACTAACTTTACACACTTAAGTAATCAGACTGAAGAATGGATTCCAGAGGAAGGATAACTATTACCTCCTCAAGATGCTTGGTGGGCATGTTCAACTAGCCTAACCCCCTGCGTCCATTTAGAAGTTTGAAATAAGACTAACAGTTTTTGTGTCATAGTACAACTTATCTCACAACTACTCTACCATTCTCAGGAAGACATGATGAAAAAGATGTCTGCAGCAAGCTATTGGCCACGAAAAGCTAAAAAAGAAATAGTAACAGCAGTAACAGTTGATGTTCTAGTGGGCTTAGTTGGACTAGGAACTTGGGTGGCATCCCTAATTACTCAGAGAACATTTTACGCTATAGATGAGGATATCAAAAACCTGGAAAGCACTATAGCCTACCTTCAAAAATCACATGACTCCTTAGCTGTGGTAGTGTTACAGAACAGATGGGAGCTGGACTTAATTTTCTTACAACAAGGAGGTCTATGTGCTGCCCTCGGGGAAGAATGATGCTTCTACGCCAATCATTCCAGAGTTGTAAAAGAATCTTTAGCTAAAGTAAGAGAGGGACTAGCAAAATGAAAAAGAGAAAGAGAAAAACAAGAAGGATGGTTTGAGTCATGGTTTAATTATTCCCCTTGGATAACCATCTTAATATCCAATCTGATGGCCCCATTATCATTCTGGTACTTGTGTTCACAGTAAGGCTTTGCGTTGTCAATCTACTAGTGATGTTTGTTAAGGAATGTGTTAATAACATGCAGCTGATGGTATTGAGAACACAATATCTACTGATTCCTGACAAAAGACATAGTGCAGGCTCGTAAGGACCATGATTGGCCCTTAAGGTGCATATTAGAAAGGGGAGAAATGAAAGCCTAAAGCTTAAAGAGGCACAATGAAGGCCTAAGTAACTCCATTACACACTAGCAACCATCTTATGAGGTAAGAATTATAAAAATAACCATGGGTTTGACCCACAAATGACACAAAAAGAAAAGAAATTCCCAGACAACTGAGACATAAACTATCCTTGGGAAAGCCACAGGAAGTTTCTCCAGATGCGTTGACCAAACACTAGGTGGCCATGCAGGTACAGTGACCCAGTGGCCAGACAATTCCCATCAATGACATCAATAATAATATTACCAATCACATATGCATAGCTTAGTTTGCTTAAAATTTTAGCCAATCATGTAATTTCTCATGTAAAACTTCTTTAAAGTTGTTTGTTCAATACTACAAAACATGTGCTGATTCTATGCTGGGGGCCTCTTAGCTTCACTGGTTACTGAGTGCGTGGAGGACCAACCTCGAATTTGCAAATAAATGACTCCTTTGTTATTTGTATTGGTGGTGGTCTCTGGTGGTCTTCGGGGGGGGGAATGACTCGAGTACAGGTACAAAAATGTAGGTTATTACATTGAAAGAAAGCGAGCAGACATTTTAAAGTATTTGCTACAAGTAAATTAATATTAAGCAAAGCTAATTAAAATAATTACTTATTTACTCCAGAGAATGAATATAGTATTCTTGGATATCTTGGAGGAAAAGACTTTAGACTCATTACAATTGATGCCTTACATTGAAATTACTGGCTAAATTTTCTTCTTCAGAAAGGCAAAAGCACCATTTCTTTCATATTAGTATTATAAAATCATAATATCTGCATGTTGAATTGTTTTCCTCTGTTGTTTTCAATACCATTCTTCATCCATTAGGTATCTAGGGCTTTGAATGACCAATTCCTTAAAATACCTATATTGCTTATATGTGATTGAAATCTCAATAATATTAATATGAATTTATCTCTGAGTCTCATCTTGAGCTACATTCATATGAAATTTATACAGTCTCAAGCAAGAAACCTGACTATTTTACTCTTTTCTATATTTTAATCAATAAATCTATTCTCTTTAGAAATATATTCTCATCTTTTATATTGCTCTAGTAAACATCATATATTTCTAGTAATTTTACTGAAATAAATATAAAGTATGGAACATGAAGAAAACCACCCTTATCACTTTAAAGTAAATCCTTGGGGACTATTTTATATATAAAAATAAAAAAGTGCAATGCACATGTTTATTCATGAATAATCTAATGGTTAAGTCAATTAGACACAAGAACTACCATACCACATCAAGTCTCAATTTAATTAAAGTCACCAAAATATAAGTGTTCATGAATATCACTCATTTTTAGAAAATGATAAGTCACAACAAATTTATATTATATTTCAAATTTTAAAAATTAAAATTACACCCAGATTAGATGTGAATATCCTGTTTCCAGGAATACATTTATTCAGCAAACAGGGAAAGAAAAAAATAAGAGTTTGTCATATAGAATGAAAGATGTAAATGCAGACTGTCTTTCCTTAAGATGATAAGTACATGCAAATTGTGAGATTTATTCAAAGATACTATAAAAAATCATGAGAGGATTTGTGATCAGAAGTGATAGTTAAGCAAAGTAACTGGAAAACTGTTTGTAAATTGTGCTTTCAATATAGGATGACAAGTTTTCAATAAATGAGCCTATAGATGGTAATTTTGTATCTGTAACACACATTCAGTATTCTACATTTTAGACATACTCCCATTCCCTTACCTCAGTTCTTGATCTATATTCCTCTACTTTCATGATGTCAATTGCTACTAAAGTAACAAGGTGGGTGTTTTCTTGGTTTCTAGATCGAATAAATTTTAGTATTTTGAAACAGTAGTATAAATTCATGGAGTTTGACTTCAATGTCAAGTTTGAGGATACTGTATTCAGGGTATTGTTAATTGGCCTGAAGCAGCGAGGAACATATTATAAATACACAGATACACAGTATACTAAGAACTAGAGACTTGATCTCAGGGAAAGATAAAGGTCCAGGCAAGATCTTGTTGTCAAGATAAAGAAATGGAGCAAACATCAATCAATATCATAATAAAGGAATGGAACTGATCTCTGATGTTTCTGGGTGACAGCTGTGTGTGTGTTTGTATGTGTGTGTGTGTGTGTGTGAGAGAGAGAGAGAGAGAGAGAGAGAGAGAGAGAGTAGAGAATTTTAGTGTGGCTTCCATATTTACAGTCCTTAGAGCATTACTTGTTAGGGAGAAGGTGCTCATACCAGAGCTTTGATACCACAGTCATCACTTTTTACTTCAAAAAACACTTGCTTAATCCCTTAAAAGAGAAAAATAAACAAATATCGTACATGATTATTTTGAAAATTAATTGGCATATTGAAGTCCAAAGGGAGGAATTGGAGAGCAATATAATCTCTTCTGATTATTACACCGCAATAGCTGTGATTTTCAGGAGTCTTCTGTAATGTACTTACAGCTGAATTACTGCTGTGCTTGATAATATGAAACATATGATATAGAAATAGATCAGCCAGCAAGCAAAAAGAACTAGTGATAAGATCGAGGTTTGAGCAGGGTTGCCACATCTTTTAGGAATGCAATTCCTTCATATGAACTTCAAATTTTATGGCTTTCCCTGTGTGATTAAAAGGTAAGAAAGTACTGTAGAAACAAGAATTCCTGTTCAGCCAAGTAGAAAGTGCTCCTGTTCCCATCCTCATGTTGCAAATTTAGATTTTATAAAGACTCTTTGTTAGAGTGCTTTCATTTAATATACTTCAGCACATCATCTTTCCCTGTTGGGGACAGGAAAAAAGATAATTTTGTTTGAATATTATCTTATGTAAATTAGTGTGTACAGGCATGATTTGCATAATTACAAAATTTTGTAATAAATATAAGTAGGGATCATGTCACAACTAAAAAATGTAATTAAAATCACATAACAAGACTAGAAATCACAGCATTTTGTGCATGAAAACATACATTAGATTAGTTGCAGAATTTCTATTTTGAGATAAACTTTATATTGAAGTTTATATATAAACTTTATATATATATATTTATATTTGAGATAAACTTTATAAAGCCCTTTACTAAGTAAGGGTTGAACCATTTTATTGAAAGATATATTTCTTAGAGATATTTTTGCTTCATAATTTTAAGAAGAAAAATGGTCCCAAAGTATATACTTTTTAAATTATTTTCCTGTTTCCATGTGATTTACCTTCAAATTAGAAACCCAGATATATAATTTAATTTACTTTAACCAAAAATATATATTGAGTATAAGAACCTTCTACTCTCTACATTCTTCACACTAAGTTTACCAACTCTGATGAGTCTGAAATACTTTGTGACCTGTGTTGATATTTTTTACTATGTGAGTGAAATGTTTAAAAAGTAGTATTTATTTTAGCTTAATTCCTCTGAAGAGACAATAAGTGATATAATCAAAGGCTAAAATGATTAAATTTAAAATTTAGAATTCAGGAAATGTTTTTGACCACAATGGTTACTGGAGTCTTCACAACAACCTCATGAGATAATTTATATTGATGAAGCAAAAATCCCAGAGGTTAGACATTTACAAATACAAAAATCGTGTCATTCTGAATATGTATAGCTTCATATTAAACATAGAAAATTTAGATTTTAAATACCTGAATATACTAATACATTTCATTGCAGGGAAAGTACTTATTCTGAAAGGAGATAAAATTGCATTTATTTTGATAACTAAACCTAATAAAAGACAATGTTTAGAATATCACTCATTCAAGAAACAAGATGTACAGTTAGTTGTTTTTCATGTCAGTTATGTTCTCTATTACTAGAAGTACTAGATTAATATACCTAAATCATTGCTTTGTAAGGAAATAGAAATTTAGTTTCCTAAAACTCATGATTATAACTTTTTCTCAAACAATTACTAATTAACTGTTTAATGTTTTTTTGTCATGGAATCTTATTTGATATATTTGTATTGATTAAGTTCAATAATTGGCCAATAACAATATAAAATATGCAAGAACAAAGTTTATCTAACAAGTTTATCTAACAAAGTTTATCTAACAAATTTTATTCACAAGACATATCATGGCTCTCTTAAAGAACGCTAGAAGGCAGTGTGTTTTTTTTTTTATTAATTTTTAGTTATTTTGTTAATGGTTATTAATTGTCTGAAGTGGCAATTCCATAATATATTTAAAGCATTTTATTTTACTCCCTCTATTTCCTTTTCATTACTCCTTCTCCCAAAAATCTTCTGTGTTTTACATAAAATTACATCTTTATATAAGCACATATAATCTAATTTGGAAAAAAAAGATTTAAGCTAAACTGCAACTTGATTCAAGATGGACAGTGGATTAACAGGATGAATAAAAATTGAATATATTTTGTTAACTTCTGAATTGAGCTATCATTATTATTATAGTTAGGGTTAGGATCACAGACAGAATTAGAATTAGGGTTAGATAAATAGAAAATTTAACTTCAACACAGGATGACACATTGCAACAATGATATTCACAAGACAATATGTTAAAAATGAACTTTACACCATGGGGAGGGAGGAGTCAGAGAAGTAGGGGAGTAGGAGAACAACAAAGAAAGGGCTAACAATGCTCAACAAGAAACGTACTCATTACCTTACACATGTAACTAATCCCTCTTTAAAGCATCTTTACAATAAAATAAAATTTTAAAAAAATGAAGACGAGAGCCGGTGGCTCATGCCTGTAATCCTAGCTAATAAGGAGACTGATATCTGAGGATCATGGTTCAAAGCCAGCCCAGCAGTAAAGTCCCTGAGACTCATCTCCAATAAACCACTAGAAAACCAGAAATGGCGCTGTGGCTCAAGCAGTTGAGCGCTCAACTTGAGCTGAAGAGCACAGGGGCAGAGCCCAAGGCCAGAGTTCAGGCCCCACGGCTGACCAAAAAACAAAAACAAAAAAAAAGAAAAAGAAAGAAAGAAAACCTGACAGGAAATAGAAAAACACTTAAAAATTTATGCTCAAAATGCAAGTAAAATTTAGACCTATATGCTGAGCAAGAGAATAAATGTGCAATAGAGGTGTGCTATTAACAATATGATTCAGTTATATGTAGGCTTAGGATTAGGAAAGGTGTTCTAGTTAGAGCTGGGGTTGGAATAAGAAAAAGATGTAAGATATAAAAAGGTGTATATAAGTAAGGTGTATATAAGATTTAAGATATAAAAAGGTGTAAAACTGCAACATATTTTAAGGATAATGAATGGCATCAAGGTTAGAATGAATGAAAACCAGTTTCTGTAACTTTAAACATTCAGGTATAATTTGGCTTAAAGTGTGAGTTACTTTTTTGTTCTGGTTAGGGTTAGGGAAGAATAAGATTTACGGTAAAATTTAGTTTTCCAATAAGAAGTAGAAGCAAAAATAAAGTGTGATTGAATAGAATCTAGACAATTTCCTTACATTAACCATTTGGTGTTACATCAAATTATGATTAGGATTAGGTTTCTGGCTAAAGGGGGTTGAGAATAGGATAAAGAAAATTGGTTAAATGGGCTGGGAAGGTGGGTCAGTTGTAGAGCGCTTGCCTTGCATGCCTGAGGCCCTGGGTTCTATTCCTCAGCACCACATAAACAAAAAGAAAAAAGCTGAAAGTGGCATTGTGGCTCAAGTGGTAGAGCGCTAGGCTTGAGCTGAAGAGTAGAGGGACAGCGCCCAGTCCCAGAGTTCAGGCCCCAAGACCGGACCTAAAAAAAAAAAAATTGGTTAAACTAGTGGCTCGCGCCTATTAGCTTAGCTACTCAGGAAGCTGATTTCTGAGGATCCCAGTTCAAAGCCATCTGAGGCAGTAAAGTCCATGAGACTTTTATGTCCAATTAACCACCAGAAAACAAAAAAGTGGTGCTGTGCCTCAAGCGGTAAAGCAAACACTTTGAGCTAAGGACTCAGGGATCATATCCATTTGTAGAGATCAGGGATAGTGCCCTGGCCCAGGGTTCAAGACCCACGCCCAACAAAAAGAAAAAAAAATGTGTTAAATGTTAAAGTAAAACTGAACTTATTTTACTTTCTAGGAATGCAGGAAAAGCTGGGATAATGGAAGTACAATGTATTTCATAATATCAGGATTTGAGATCAATGGATATAATGATGCCTTTATGGAACAAGTTAGATTCAGAGTTAAGAGTGAGAAAATCTGTAGGGTTTAGGAAAACCTGCAATTGTTTTCAAGAATTACAAGTGGAATTTCAGCTAGGATGACACAAAATGAGCATTTCTCATAAATTTTAGAACTGGGATACTATTAGTGTCAAGGATATGGTTAGGATTCTAGCCATAGTTAGGGTTAGAGTGAGGGAGAAAAAAAATGAGAGTCAAATTGAAGGTAAATTTTAGAATAAGTCTGGTAGGAATTAGAGTAAATATGAACTAGAGTATTGCTATTAATATTAGAATCTACTTACAATTAGCCTTGTGGTTATTCTCAATGTTCCAGTTTAGATTAAGTTTAGGGTTAGAAAATGACTAAGATATTGGAAAAAAAATTGAAACCTGGGATGGGAAGGTGGCTCAGTGGTAGAGCGCTTGTTTGCATGTAATAAGGCCCTGTGTTCGATTCCTCAGCACCACATAAGCAAAAAGAAAAAAGCCAGAAGTGGCTCTGTGGCTCAAGTGGTAGAGCGCTAGCTTTGAGCTAAAGAGCTGAGGGACAGGGCCCAGGCCCAGAGTCCAGGCCCCACAACTGGACCCTCCCCCCCAAAAAAATTGAAACCTATTTTTCAAGGCTTATTTGAATCAAGTTAGGATGAATGAAAACTAGTGTACTTGTGTTTGTGTTAGTATTGACATATAATTTGGATTAAGATTAGGGTCAGTATTTTGTTCTGATTATTATTAGTTTTATAAATAGGAAAACTTTTAGTATAAAATTCAGTTTTCACTAACAAGTAAAGGGAAAAATGTGATAATGAATAGTAACTAGAGCATTATCATTATATTTATTTCCCAGTGATCATTCTTGCAATGATTAATGAGAGTTTTCCAGCCAGGTTTAGGTTGAGAGTTAATGTTAAGTATTGGACTAGATGGTAATTAATCTGAAATTGATTTAGGGTACAGAGGTCCAGGAAAAGGTAGGATCAATGGATGGAAACTACAGTATTTTTCCTGATAAGAGAACTGGAGGACAAATAATATAATGGTTCATGTTAGGGAACAAGATAACTTCAGAAGTAGAGTCAGAAAATTGTGGGAATTAGGTAAAAATGAAACCCATTTCCAGAGTGCAAACTGGAGTGTTCATTAGAATGAACAAGAACGAGAGTATTTTTCTTAAACATTAGAATTGGACTATCATTAGCGTGAAAGTTAGGTTTCAGTTCCAGCTGGAGTTAGTTTTAGAGTTAGGGAAAGGGAAAATTTAGGGTCAAACTGATACTAAATATTTGAATAACAAATCGAATTAGAATTAGGATGAATGTGAAATAGGAAAATGCTGACAATATTCGGATTAGTATGAGGGTTAGTCTCAATATTATGATTAGTATGATTAGTGTGATTATTATTAGTATGATTAGTGTGAGGGTTAGTCTCAATATTCCAGTTAGGTTTAGGGTTAGAAAAATGGCAAGATATTGAGTAAAACTATGAACAATTTTTTTGGAGATGAGTTGAATCAAAGTTGGAATGAGTAAAATCTAATGTCTTTGTATGGCTTTTAGAATCCAAAGGCTTTTTAGGTCTATGGTTATGGTTACATTTCTAGTTCAGGTTAGACTTAGGCTTAGGACAGGGTAAGCTTTAAGGGAAAACAGTTTTCTGCTAACACTTTCAAGTAAAGTAAGTTTGAAATTCAACAAAAACTACAGAGTTTTCCTGTTTCCTATACAGGGTTCAATAGGGTTAAATTTAGAGTTAGGTTTCTAGTAAAGTTTAGATATATAGTTAGGGTTAGGAACTAGAGTAGATTTTAAGTAAATCTGCAACTTCTTTTTGGAGATCTAGGAGTTCAGTAAAAGTTAAGATCAGTGGAAACTATGGTAGTTTTAATTATATGAAGATTTGAGGCTAATGATTCATAATAAGGAACTATTTCAGAGTCCAAGTCAGGGAATCTATAAGATTTGGAGCAAACTGCAAATCATTTCAAAGACAATGAGCATCTGTTAGGATGTGTCTAAACTTGAGTATTTTCCATTAATTTTAGGATTGGATTACTATTAACATTAAGGTTACTCTTAAGGTTCTGACCAGGATTAGAGTTAGGATTAGGGCCATGGAAGGTTGAGAACTTGAATGACTTACTTCCTTTGTGTATGTATATGCACTATTCTAAGGCTTGGATCCAAGGCTTGGGTTCTGTCCCTGAGCTTTTTGCTGTAGGCTAACATTCTACACTTGAGCCACGAGTCCACTTCCAGCTTTCTTTGGCAGTGAATTGGAGATGAGAGTCTCACAGACATTCCTATCGGAGCTGACATTGAACTGAGATCCCCAGAACTCTGCCTTCTGATTAAAGGTAGGATTAAAGGCATGAGCTACCAGAGCTCAGGAAAATGCCTGACTTACTGATTGTTTTTTCTTTTGGTCGAGATCCAGATATAAATTCAATATCTGACCGCTTTGCTCACTAGGTAGCACTGCCACTGGAGTCATATCTCCAAAAATGATTATTTTAAATAGCTGGAAATCATTACATTTTCTTCAGATGATATGTATCATTAGTGTTGTTCTAAAACTTATCCTAACTAAAAAAAGATTTATAGACCCTAGAGATGATCTGAGGAGATTCTCATGTTGTGCTTCTAATTGCATAACATTTTAGGGACATGATTTTTTAATTATTAGTTTAAGTAGCAAAGGAGTTCTCATTAATCAATGCAGTTTATGCGTACAATATACCTTGGTCAATGCCAACACTTCAACATTCTCATCCATCCCTCCCCTATGCACCTCTTCCTTCACTCTGCTTAATTTTGTAGGATATTTACGGGATTCCTCTGCATTTCTCCACCTTTTTCCTGTTCATTCTTCTACCATTTCTAACTTCACCCCTCTTTTACTACCCACTTCCATATGATCCAGCAACTCTACTCCTGGGCGTTTACCTGAAAGATTACAAACCAGGATATAGTAAAGGTTTCAGCACAACCATGCTTACTGAATCAGCCCAGATAGCCCTCAAGAAAGAAATGAATCAAGAATATGTAACACACACACACACACACACACACACACACACACACACACACACACACACACACACATACACACACACACACACACACACACACATGAAATTCTAACACACACACACACACACACACATGAAATTCTACTTACTGATCAGAAAGAATATTGTACCATTTGTATTTCACATTTCTCATTTCATCTACCTGGTATCCCATTGTCATCATACTGTCCCTGTACTGCAGTAACCAACATAGGCAAACTGATGGAAAAGATTTTCAAGGTTATCGGCTAGCCATACATTCCTGAATATGAGTTTTCTGCTCATTCTCTTTGTCTATTCATGCCTTTGAGTAGTGATTGTACAGATTCATTTGTACCATTTGCTACACAGAAAAGAGATGAACCACTTGTATGTATATATATATATATATATATATATATATATATATATGCATGCATACATGGATATATGCACACATATGGATATATATTAAATACTTGAGTACATTTTATGTTTTCAAAATTATGGAGCTAACAAAAATCACATGCATTTTTCTTCCTTTTCATTTTTTCAAAACCTAAATAACTTTGTATCTTTTGAATAACCTAATTTTAAAGAAGAGAATGTCATCATCTCTGATCTGTCAGTGGCCTTGAAATTAGATGTTCAAATAGGAAAAAGTTGTTTAGGCTTTTTGGTAGAAGAGAGAAGTATTACTAGGGTTCTATTCAGGGGTTCTCTGCTTGCTAGATAGGATTTGCTTGTATAGCACCAAGCATCTCAAGTACTTTTGCTATACTTCTAATCCGTTTTATTTACTTGAGGTCCTGAACTTTTTGCCAGGGTCTGATCTTAGATTGACTGAGACTTGATAACTATGCCTCCCACATAATTAGCTAGGATTACAGATGTGAACTACTATGGCAAGCTCATTTGTTGAGATGGCTGTCATGGCAGTTTTTTATCTGGCTTGGCCTCAGACCACGATCATTTTCATTTCTGTTTCCCAATCAGCTGGGATTACAGATGTGGGCTACAATACTTGGTGTACATGACACCTTCTTCTTTTTTAAAAAAGAGGTTTTAATTGTAAAAATACTTTATAGAGGGGTTATATATACCTCCTCCTTTGTTTTTCCCCTACCCCCCTTCCCTCCCACCTCCACAACTACACTCCCCCACTCCTCCCTTCCCTGCTTCCCCGCCTATATTGTAAATTCCTTTCTCAACATAGTGTCTTGTGCATCTCATTGTTACAATGGGTCAGCCTGTATCCCTATTTAAACATTTTTTCCCTGCCTCTCCCCAAGCTAGAGAAGGGTGTATACAAGATGCAGGGCACCAATCTTAAATACAGTGAAAACAGGCGTTATATCATGGGGGACGATCATACAAAGAAACAAACAAATCACATGATAGATTATAAACCCTATCTTGGGGTTCATTTCACTTAACATCATCTTATCTGGTTGTATGTACATAGCTTTTGAACTTTTATGCTTGTCCAGACATATACTAGTTGTTCCAAATAAGGGAAACCATAGGACCTATGTTTCTTTGGGTCTGGATTTTAATATAATTTTTTCCAAGACTCCACGTAGAGCTCCCCTATGACCCAGCAATCCCCCTTTTGGGCATTTACCAAAAGATCATACACAAGACCATACTAAGCTACCAGCACAATTACGTTTATTGCAGTATTATTTACCATAGCTAAGATATGGAACCAACCCAGCTGCCCTCAGTAGATGAATGGATCAAGAAAATATGATATATATATATATATATATACACACACACACACACACACACACACACACACACACACACACACACACACACACACACAATGGAATTCTATGCCTCCATCACAGAGAATGACATCGCCTCATTTGCTAGGAAATAGAAAGATGCAGAAACAATTATATTAAGTGAAATAAGCCAGGCTCAAACAACCACAGGTCCCATGGTTAACCTTACTTGCAGTAATTAGTACATGGTACCATATAACCATATAAGAGGATGTTATATGAAATGAACCCCAAGATAGGGACACAAATGGGTTTTTATTCCATGAAATTCTTATCTCTATATAATCCCCCAAATTGGCAGGAGAGCTATGGATCAAATACAGAGCACAACCCTTGAGAGAAAAAGCTTAATTGAGAAGGTAAGGTCCTTAGTTTAAACCATAACATAAGCACTCAAAAAAGTTGATATTTTCTTGAGGATTTTATTAAATTGCTCAGATAATAATCAACGTTGTATTTATGGTTAGCATTACTATTAAAATCATGTTATATTTCCTGATGTTATTCTTTATTTTCTTAAATTTTATTTACACATTAATATCCAGTAATGATAAGAGATTATTACTGTTTCACAAGTTTTTATGGCAGTTGAATATATGGATGAGAGGTGCATACAAGGTGTTTGGACTGAAAATACATATTTGCAAGCTCTTCACATAAATCAATGATAGTTGAAGAAGCTGTTGGCATGTATGAAATAAACTAAAGGAACCAGCAAGGAAAGAGATGGTATGATTCTGGAAAGCAAACAAATTTGGAAGAAAAAAACAATAAGGAAAATATGTATATTTTGGTAAGTCTTTTTAACCCACCTACACATTTGATTCCTTATTTCTAGTGGAAGGCATTTCAGTTAACTTTAATTAACAAAGTTAAACATGATTGACATTTAATACTAACTGGCTTCTGTCTCAGGTAAACATTTATTCTACCCAGGTGCCAGGCCCTTATGCCTATAATCCTAGCTACTCAGAGGGCTGAGATCTCTAGATCCTAGTTCAAAGCCAGGTTGGAGAGGAAATTTGGTGAGATTTTCTGTTCAATTAACCACGAGAAAACTGGAAGTGGCAATCTATGGCTCAAAGTAGCAGCAATAGTCTTGAGTAATAAATCTCAGACACAGAACCCAGGCCCTGAGTTAAGCTCTCTGACATTATTCTTAAAATACTTGTTCCCACTGTTCAATGTGTCTAGAAGAATGTTTTAAACTTAGGTAATTTTTATTTCATGTTGTCAGCATTGATTTTTAAGATGTGCAAAGAAAAATTATAGTCAGAACTGGTTTGTATTGCTTTGTATTATCCATTGCCTCTACACTCAGAAATCAGCTGGAAAGCAAATCTTAGCTCTTGCCAATGAAGATGGATATGTGTTTCTTTTAGGAAAGTAACAAAGTTATGAAATGGTAGCCTTTATATATAACACCTTAATAGTAACAATAAAATTAATATTATTACTATGTTTTTTGTCTCTTGTGGGGCTTGAACTCTGGGTCTGGGTATTGTCCCTCAGCTCTTCAGCTCAAAGCTAGCACTCTACCACTTGAGCAACAGTGCCACTTCACATTTTCTGAACCTTTAGTTGGAGATCTGGGTCTCACAGACTTTCCTGTCCTGGCTGGCTTAGAACAGAGACCCTCACTTCTCAGCCTCCTTAGTAGCTAGGATTACAGGTGTTGAGCCACTGGGGCCTGGCAGTAAAATTATTTTGAAAAAGAAAAAAACCCACGATTGTATACTTAAAAAAATCACAATCTGGCAATTTTATCTCTAACGTTGTTGTATCAAAGTAACCATAGGCAGCAATCATTTTTATATCTCACTATGTCCTGTCCAATGACAGATAATATTTCATCAATTAATTTTAATTTTAATTTTTCCTAACAAAGTTCATTATGAATGCTCAACAGCACAATTTTCTTCAACATATTTATTTCAACAAACTGCATTTTGCACTTGGTTGGTTTTTTTTTTTTTTTTTAATTTTGCCAGAGGTGGAGCTTGAAATCAGGACCTGGGCACTCTCTCTGAACTTCTTTTACTCAAGCCTAGCACACTTACAATTGAGCCACAGCACCACTTCCAGTTTTTCTGCTTAAGTAATACTGATGAATCAAATCAAGTGCTTCATGCATGCGAGGCCAGCACTCTACCACTAACCACATTCCCAGTCATTGGGCCTTTTGTTGTTGTTGTTTTAAGATTGCATTTTACTATACGTCCTTCAGTTGGCCTAAAACTTAGACTGATCTCAAGATAACTTCTAAATTAGCCTCCCAAGTTCAGAGATTACAAACAATGGCTATCATATTCAGCTCAGGATTCTTTGTGAGAGAATACTCTTTTCACATATAGAAAAAGTTATTCTGCATATAAGGGAAACCATAGGACCTATATTTCTTTGAGCCTGGCGTACTTCACTTAATAAAATAACTAGTATATGTCTGAGACAAACAGAAATTGTCAGACAAGTTGATGTTAGGTGAAATGAACCCCAAGATCAGGTTTCAAATGTATTTTTTTTCCTTTCTTGCAATTGTTTTCAACATATTTATAAGATGATTTCTTTGTTGTTTTGTATGTACCTCCCCTATGATATAAGCCCTGCTTTCACTCTATTTGATGTTGATATAATTTGTGGAGTGGAAGGGAAAAAACAAACCATTTGAATAGGGTGACAGGTGAGCCCATTACAACAATGCGATGTACAAGATGTCAAAAAAGAAGTTTACAACTTTGGCGGAGGTTGGGGGGTTGTGATGGTGGTGGTGGTGTGGGGGTAGGGGGGTGAAGAGGGGAAGGGATGGAAAGGGGAAACAAAGGAGAAGGCAACAATGCTTGATAAGAAATGTACTCACTATCTTGCCCATGTAATTGTAACCCCTCTGTATGGAATTTATCACAGCTTAAAAAAAAAAAAAAGACTTGAATTAAAAAAAAAATGAAAGGAGCTATTCTGTCTTCCTTGGACTGGATGATTTTCGCATTCAGCACTGTTAATCACATTTCTTGTCCTGGTATGTTTCCCCTTCTGGATCAATAGAAATATTTCAGGTTCTGAACTTGAAGCTGATCCTTGGCATCCAACAAAATCAGATTCTTGTGAATAGCACTAGCTGGCCTCAAGAGCATAGCAGCCAGATGGAGTTCAGCTATCTGATGGCATTGGGCTCAAACAATGTAATCATTTATGTGCACAGACTGAATACTGTCATAGGTAATTTTGGTTTATTCCACTCTATTCTCAACTACTTGCCATTCTCAGCTTTGTATGTTTTAAATTCTGTTAAACATTAATTACTATTTCCTGCCATTCTCAAAAGTAACAAAGATGTCTTACTTTAAAATTCATTCAAACATGCAAAAATGTTAACATAGTTGCTGTCCACCAGTGGCTCATGTTTTAAAACCTAGCTATTTAAGAGGTCAGAAACTGAGGATTCAGGTTTAAATCAGTCCATGCAAAAAATCTGAGATATTTCTCCAATTAAGAAAGCAAAATCCAGAAGTGGAGATGTGGTTCAAGTGGTAGAGTGTTAGCTTTGAGCAAAAAGACAAAGCAAGAATAATAGGTCTAATTCTAACTCCGTTATTTACTCATAGAAAACACACACACACACACACACACACAATTTACATTCTCCTGGACTCCCCTTCTTGCACACTATTCAATCCCATTAACTTAATGCATGTTTTCTCCAAATTATTATGGTAGGGATTAAACTATATTTATGATAATGTACATTTTTGTACATTTTGTTTTGGAATTTTGTGAACTTATGTGACAGAACAGTGTTTTGTAAAGACTAAACAGAAATCAATGTGTCAGTAAATATGTATGTGACATGTAGACTGAAAGATGCAGATAATACCACTTGATATTTTATTTCTCCAAGTTTAAATATATATATATATGTATGTATTTAAAATTTCTGCCAAGATTTTACTTCCATTAACGATGATCTATTTGTTCCGTTATATAAATTTAAGATATTGTATGTTTCATAGTAGATTACTATTTAAGAATTCCTCAACTCCTTATTCTCCTGTGTCAGGTTCTTGAGTATTGGCTGGCATTACCATAGTAGGATAGTACCAAGTCTAGCTATATTATTTAAATTTTGTTCAGTAGAATTGTTATGCCAAGGTCGCAGGACCCCCACCAAGAAGACCACCGAGAGTCAGACTCTACAGCTGTTTTATTTAAATGGGCTGCAGCTCGGCCTCGTCCTACATTCAGACACAGTGGAGCCAAAGAATAGATCCCCAAGCTAAGGATTTGCAGGTCTTATAAAGGCACACAATCAGGTGGTTTAGCACCATGTGTTGATTTGCTCTGAAACAAGCAACAAATGGTCACTGCCTCAAGTACTTTAACCATTCATTCCCCCCCTTGATTTATGGTCCTGAGAAACAATCTTGTGGCTCTGGCCCAAAACTTATGAAGGGTTAAAGTTTTGAGGCAGTGACCACTTGTTGCTTGTTTCTAACAGAGCAACACGAGGTGGTAATCCAAACACCTGGTTGGTTGTGTGCTTTATAACCCCTGCAAATCTTTAGCTGGGGACTCTCCTCCTAGGCTCTGCTGTTTCAGAGTGTAGGACGAGGCCCGAACTGCAGCCCGTTTAAATAAAACCTTAAAACAGCTGTAAAGTGTGCTTCTCAATGGTCTTCTTGGTGGGTGTCCTGCGACCTTGGAACAACATATTAGTGGGGGCTCGTCTGGGATCCCCCCAAAGGTCCCCAAGACCTCAGACTCCAAAGGTAAAACAGCACTGTCTTTGTTAATTTGTCTTGACCTGTCATTTGTTTGTTTTACTTTTGTTTTCCCTTGTGAGGAAGGCCCTCAGATTCATAAAGGGTTGTCGAAGTGGACTCGCTTGCACAACAACCTTGGAGGAACTGGGAGATATCCCAGACCCTCTTGTGGCACGGGGGTAACCCTGCCTTGTGGAGTGGGGTTCCTTGGAAGCCCACCGTGTGGGGCGGGGGTCCTAGGAAACCCGCCGTGTGAATTGTGGAGCAGGGGTTGGTTCTGTGTTGGGCCGGAATTGACCAAGATGGCCTCCTAACTGAGGCCCAACTCACCCACTGTGGGTCTGTTCCTTCTGCTGTGGGGCGTGGGTGTGGATCCCCAATGTGACAGGAGTCAGTGGACCAATTCAGGAGATCTCCACTTTGTAAGCTTTTTTATTTCGTAACCGTCAGGCCTGCATGTTTTTGTTTGTACTGTTTATTATTTTTTGGACTGTACTACTGATAGGACTGGAAACCATGGGCAACACTCCATCTAGCCCCCTAGACTTACAAAAAGAAACTAAGAAAGAGGAAAAGAAATTGTATCCCCCGGTTTTTCAGGGAGATAACTTGGAAGAAGAAATGTTTCCTTCCCCCATACTCCACTTCCCAGGTTCCTTCTGCAGAGCCTGAGAATGATCAAGAGGAGGAGGGAGCTATTAGAATGAGCAGCCGAATGCTTGGCACCTGCCCTTAAAGTTTCTGAGGGGCCAGTCACTCGATGATGCCATGGGATCAGCCCACCTTCTAGTGCAGTTGTTTTTCCCTTAGGCGCTGTAGGTCCTGTGGATGTGGATGGTCAACAGCAACGCCAATATTGGCCGTTTTCTACCAGTGATCTATACAATTCGTGCACCCAAAATGCCCCCTTTTCTGAGAAACCCCAGGATTTAATTTGTTTGCTTGAAACTATTCTCTTTACTTATTAGCCCACTTGGGATAATTGTAGTCAACTTTTACAGGTCCTTTTTACAATGGAAGAGAGAGAGTGTATCTGAGAGGCAGCCCAGAAACATATCACTGGCCCCACAGGAGTGCCCATCATGGATCCTGCCCTGATCGCTGCCATTTTTCCTTAGATCCAACCAACATGGGTCTATAATAAGGTTGAAGGTAGGGAGCGACTCCTCATCTACCGCCAGGCTCTGTTGGCAGGTCTCAAGGAAGCAGCTCGCAGACCTACAAATATGGCCAAAGTTTATGATGTTAGACAGGGAGGAAGGGAAAATCCAGCAGCATATCTTGAGTGGCTTATTGAAGCTTTTAGTCAATATACCCCATATGATCTTGAGACCCAGGAGTCGGCTAAGATGGTTATGTTTGCCTATATAAATCAGGCTGCACCAGATATACAGTGAAAGTTGCAGGCTCTAGACAGACTTGGTAAAAAGTGTATTAGGGATCTAGTAGCCGTGGTGGAAAATGTTTACAATAAGAAAGACAGAGGAGCAAAGACAGGAAAAGAAGGACAGAGAACATGAAATTGAGCGTGAAAAGAGAGACCGGGCAAAGAAAAGAGGCCAGACCTGTTGGACTTGCCACCATCACATGTCGAGCTTACTTGGTTCACAGACAGCAGCAGTTTCATTTGAGATGTAGAAGGGTACACGGGTATAGCAGTCACCACAGACACTGAGATAGTGTGGGCAGAAACACTCCCCAGGGAACATCTGCACAAAGAGCAGAACTAGTGGAACTAACAAAAGCCCTACAAGTGGGAAAAGGGAAGAGACTAAACATTTACATGGACAGTCAGTATGCTTTTGCCACCGTGCATGTCCATGGAGCCATTTACCAAGAGAGGGGGCTAGTGATAGCTAAGGGAAGACTATTAAAACCAAACAAGAAATTTTAAGCCTCATCCGGGCCATGTGGGAACCAGCAAATATTGCCATTATGCACTGCCCTGGCCATCAAAAGGGAATTAATTCTATAACCAAAGGAAATAACTTGGCCGGTCAGGCAGCTAGTGAGGTGGCCCTCCAGCCCAGAGCAGAAGTACTGATTCTAGTAGACCCAGGGCCATGAGCTTTGCCTTCTGAGCCTCAGTACTCCCAAGAAGAGTTGGAGTGCATAAAGAAAACTCCCATGGCCTATAAACCCCTGGACAGAGAAGGAAACAAAGACTGGTGGAAAACTCATGAGGGGAAACTTACCTTGCCACAAAGATTGGGCAAGGGGATTCTTAAGAGAATCCATCGGGTCTCTCACATGGGAACCCGAAGAATGCAGGACTTGCTCCGACACTCAGAAGTAAAAATTAAGCAAGGAAATCAACTCATTGAAGACATTGTTAAAAATTGTAAAGCCTGTCAGCTTACCATTGCCCCCAATCAACCAGCTGCAAAAGGAGCTCTACTCCGTGGAGATAGGCTAAGTGTGTATTGGGAAGTAGACTTCACAGAAATTAAAACTGGAAAATTTGGATATAAATATTTGCTAGTTTTCGTAAATGCCTTTACAGTGTGGGTTGAAGCCTATTCAAAAAAGGATGAGACCGCGAATGCCGTGGCTAAGAAGGTCCTGGAAGAAATCCTACCCAGGTATATGGCTTCCCATCCACCATCAGGTCAGACTGGCCTTCGTCTCAAAAGTAAGTCAGGGAATAACCGCAGCACTGGGGACGAATTGGAAATTGCACTGTGCTTATAGACCTCAGAGTTTAGGGCAAGTAGAAAGAATGAATAGGTCTCTAAAAGATACCTTAACTAAATTGGCCTTGGAGACTGGCACAGACTGGGTATCTCCCCTTCCTTTTGCCCTGTTTAGAGTAAGGAATTCACCCTATCAGCTTGGCTTTACTCTTTTTCAAATAATGTAGGGACACCCTCCACCCATTATCCCTATCCTTCAAACTGAATTGCTTGCTGATTTGGATGATACTGAATTTCTGTGTAAGCTTGACTATTTACAGCTGGTGCATAAGAGTATGTGGCCCCAGCTTAGAGCATTATATGATTATCTTTCTCTCTCTTTAACTGTTTGCACTCCCTTTCATAAGCTAGGGAAAGCATAAGTGATGAGAAGATCCATTTTGGAAGGGGAAATTGGTAATGGGGTTTGACGTTGGTATCACATTCATATTAGTCTGACCTCCCATTTGAGTTATGACTACCGCACTATAATTCTTTTTTTTTTCGTTTGTATTATTATTCTAAAACTGAATTACACAGATGATACAGTCATATAAATCAGGTATGGATATATTTCTTTTTATGAAAGATCACCCCTTCCTTTGCTCTCTCAATTTTTCTCTCTCATTGGTTTGGTTTTATTAACTTTTCTTCTTCTTCTTCTTCTTCTTCTTCTTCTTCTTCTTCTTCTTCTTCTTCTTCTTCTTCTTCTTCTTCTTCTTCTTCTTCTTCTTCTTCTTCTTCTTCTTCTTCTTCTTCTTCTTCTTCTTCTTCTTCTTCTTCTTCTTCTTCTTCTTCTTCTTCTTCTTCTTCTTCTTCTTCTTCTTCTTCTTCTTCTTCTTCTTCTTCTTCCTTCTTCTTCTTCTTCTTCTTCTTCTTCTGTTACTATTATTATTGTTGTTGTTGTGCTGTGGAGGTTTTAGTTACATTCATGTGGTAGTGATTACATTTCTTTTGTCTTTGTTTTTGTTTTAGTCAGTAATGAGGCTTGAACCCAGGGCCTGGACACTGTCTTTGAGCTCTTTTGCTAAAGAATGGCACTCATATTGAGCCACAGCTCTACTTCCCTGAGGACATTTCTTTTTGGACAATATCATCCTTTTCCTTCATCTCTTCCAGTTTTCCCGTCCTTCCACACAAAAAAGTTCCATAGGTCATTTTCAAAATAGTACCAATTGAATACCGCTATTTCACATGTATACCCTTTGTCCCTCCTCTTCTATGACCCCTTTAACTTCTCAGAGATAAATTTTTAAAAAATGACAAAAATGAAAAGTGTAAGAAAAACACCATCTTGTGTCTGTTTCCTGGTCACTGGTTATTTTTGAGATAGGGTCTGTGTGTGTGTGTGTGTGTGTGTGTGTGTGTGTGTGTGTGTGTGTGTGTGTGTGTGTGTGTGTGTGTGTGTGAATACTGGGGCTTAAACTCCGGGAGCTGACCTTTAGCTTTCTTACTGAAGGGTAAAAGAATACGACTTGAACCAAACTTCCACTTCTTGGTTTTGAATGGTTAATTGGAGATCAAGTATCACAGGTTGTTCCTACCTAGTCTAGCTTCAATTCACTTTCCTCAGATCTCAGATTTCTAAATAGCTAGACTTACAGGTGTGAGCCACTGGTGGTGTTGGCCTACCTTCTTTTCATTAAGTAGTTGAAATATAAAAGACAATTGCAATCATAGTAAAAATGAAATCAATTTAACTTTCCAAGCTTCAATAACTTTTAATATTTTGTCACATTTGATTTGTACAGAAAAACTTTTTTTTTGTAAATGCTCCTACAATTTGGTTTTCATCTGGGTTTTTTCCTCATGATGAACTTAATTTTGTATAGCTTTTTACCTACTAAATATTGATGAAAATATGCCCAGAGGGCATTAATGACCTTCTTTTGGCTTTCATAAGGAAATGGTGGAAGCTAACACTTGTTGTGATAAATTCATGTGCAGGACCCCACATTCTTAGCCAGAAGACAGTAGTGCCTGTTACAAATCCTATATATCTGACAAAACCCTGACTCAGGACATGTTACCACCTTCCTCTATGTCCTCTTCGAGTGCAATCCTGACTCTCCAATGACCATGACAAAGCCCTGCTGGGAGTTCTCAGTACACAGCCAAGGTCACCAGTCAGGTGTGGCAGCTACAGTGTGATGGAAGACTGGTGACTGCTTCCTATGATGGAACAACACAGGAAATGTTAGGTCCTTAAGCTGTCATCAGTCCTGAATGCTCCTCATTGAGCATTCGATCCTAAGAGTTAAGGAGACATCACTCTCTCTTCCTTGTGCCAGTTGTGGACCTGTATTTCTTCTGCTGCTGTCATCTTCTGTGGAAAGAAATGATCTGAGCTTTATAAGCCATTTTGCTTATTCTAGGCCCTTAGTGTAAGGCTGGCTTTTATACTTAGACAAAAAGAAATACAGTGATAAAAAATAGGAAATAACATTTTTTCTAGTCTATTTATTACCAAAATATGTTTTCAGATTCTACCAATAATTCTTAACCATAAGTGGCACTTAATTAGCAGTCACAGTCTCAAACTCCTAAATTCCACAGTGAGCTGTGGGAGAGAAACCACAGTGAGTGTTAGGGGTCCTCCAGTCTAATTTTTTGGCCAGGGAGGAGTGCTTCTATGCTAGGCCTCCAAATTGAACAAAGAATACTTCTTATACCTCAGATTACATGTCCAACTATACATACCAAAGAAAGCGAAGAACAAGACATTAGTCTGACTTGGGAACAACACAGATCACAAACATAAATTATAGGAAACAGAAATGAAATTTTCCTTTACTCATATAATACAATAAAAGAGCTACTTTTCTTATTATCACTTAATTGTGGTTATATGTACTTAGTACTAGCTTCTTGAAAGTCCCCACACACTCTTTGACATGAACTCAATAGTTCCGTTGGTATCAGATTGAGATTTTATGGGAAAAACACTTTTTTAATTTTTTTATTTCTAAAAGTCTATTTTATAATAGAGATGCTGTACAGAGGGGTTACATTTACATGAGTTAGTTACATTTCTCATTGAACATTGTTACCCACTCCAGTTTTTTTCTCCCTTTGTCCCTTCCCCCCACTGCCCCTCTCCCACCATTACATTGTAAAGTTAATTTCCGCCATAGTGTCCTGTGAGTATCATTGTTGCAATGGTTCACCTTTTGTACTTCTTTCAGCATTTTGTTATTTCCCTTCCCTTTCCCCAATCAAATAAATGCATATACTGGATGCAGGGTACCAGAATCAAAGACAGGAATTGCCATGGATAAAACCAATAGGAAAAGAAAAATGACATAAAGTAAGAAGAAAGAACTACCTGTGGTTCATTGGCTACATCAAGCTTGACAATTAAACAAAAGAAGACCTCCTGTTCCTATGTCTTGGCGTTCATTTCAATTAGCATCATTTTGTATGATCATATATATGTTGATAACTCCTGAGCTATTATGATCCACTTTCAGGAGTAACAGGCTAATGCTAATCATTGCAAATGAGGGAAATCATAGAGCTCATGTTGCTTTTGGCCTGGCTTGCTTCACTTAATATGATTTTTTTCCCAAGTCTTTCCATTTTCTTACAAAAGGGACTCTCTCATTCTTTCTGATAGAAGCATAAAATTCCATTGTGTAAATATACCACATTTTCTTGATTCATTCATCTATTGATTCATCTATTGAGTCAAATGTGTTGAATCTGTATCTTAGCTAAGGTAAACAATGATGAAATGAACATAGTTGTGCTGGTAGCTTATTGTGCCTTAGTTTGAGATCATTTGGATAAATGCTGAGGAGTAGGATTGTTGGATCTGTAGTAGGAAGACCCCTACTCAGGCAGGCCAGATCACCTATTTGTCCAGTGTGACAGAGCCCACAGCGACAAAGTTGTTAACAAAGAAGCGACTTTATTAAGAAGGCTCCTACACTGACTGGTCAGGGCCGCAGCACAGGCTTGGGAGCTGGTACTGTGACCCCTAGGGGCCCATGTACCTTGTTTTTTAAAGGCAAAATTCAGGAGGCCAAACCTGGTCATGCAGGTAACCAATGAGACTGACACACATACAAAAGATTGCACAGTCATACTAGATCACATGGAGGTGGCCAATGAGGTTACAGTTTGTCACATAATGGCTATTTAAACCCGCCTATAACTTTTGGTTTAAATGACTCACTAATTCAGTGGGTAAGGTGAAGTACGCCCAAAAGGCGGAGTTTACGGTAAGAATACACAAAGGAGGAGTTTAGTGGAGTTTACCATAAGCACGTGAAAAAAGTGCAGTTTACGGTAAGCTCGGTAAGCTCGAGATGTTGCCAGTAGGAACCAGTTCACAATCTATCTGTTTTATTGTTTAGTCTGTAACAGAACAATCAAGGTGACTTAGGTTGTTAAGGGGAGGGGACGTAGGGCAATTCTGTCCATTCCAGGAACTGGGCTGGTTGGAACCAAGTTCTAGTAAACCTTGATTAAAGGTTTTTCTTCTTCTAAAATCCCTAAAACAAAGGCTAAGCCATGAAAGAAACTGTACCAGCTCAAGTCTCCTCTCAGGACCTACTTCACATCTTAGGGTAGTTCTATGTTTAGCCTTTTGAGGAACCTCCATTCTGCCTTCCAGAGTGGTTGAACCAGCTTACATTCCTACCATCAGTTTAGTGTGTTTCCATTTAGCCACATCCACCCCCACATCTGTAATTATTTGTTCTCTTGATAATGGCCATTCTAACTGGGGTAAGGGGCATCAAAATGTGGTTTGGGTTTTGATTTGCATTTCTTTTATGACCAGTGATGCTGAGCATCCCCCTTCTCTTTCTGAGAGGCCACACTACTACAGGTTTGTAGTGTCTCAACAGAGGCATAGAAAATTATAATATTGTGTGCTTTTGGTTGTACATTCACTTCACTTGGCGCTTCCAATGACTCTTAAACTTATAGTAAAGATTTATACTATTTCCCTTACTGAAAATAAACAACACTGATTTTCAAAAAACATAGAAAAAAATCCCTTTGTCAGAGGTCCCAGTGAATACTAAGGAAGATTCTTTACTGGGAAATTTTATTTGGTTGCTCGTTTGTTACATCACTTAAACACATGTTGAATTTGGGGTTTCCCCACCAAATCTTCAACAAACCAGAAACTATGTTGCCTCATTGGATTTTGCTACAAAAGTTACAAAATATTTTGACATATATTTGATTTGGTGTTTTGGGTTTTTTTTTACTTTTGGAGGGCTAGTGGGCCAGTACTCAGGCTTGAACTGAGGGTCTGGAGCTCTTGCTTAAGTTATTTTACTCAATGCTGTCACTGTGCCACTCAAACCACATCTGCACTTCTGGTTTTATGCTACTTAATTGAATATAAGAATCTTGAGGATTTATTAGCTTGGGTTGGCATTAAACTGTGATCCTCAGATCCTACCCTCCTGAGCATCTAAGATTACAAGAATGAGCCAGATACTGGATATATTGTGCTCCCTATGAAACCTAAACAATGGCACACAATTCTGAAGCATGTGTTTATGGTTATGTATTTCAAAATTAGTTCGAAAAATATAGACCTTTATGTGTATGTGTGAATGTCCTGAGGGAAATGAGGATGTATCTGCTGATTTTGAGGAAAGATTTAACCTAGAGCTTTTAACAGACTGAGCTACACTCTACAGAATGCTTGAGAGTAAAAGTGAGGTAAATGATGTCATCATTCCATTCATCTACATCCCTTGCTAACATATGCATATACTGTGGTGTTGTCATGAGTATTTTGTGTATGAGAGCCAGTACTGAGGCTTGAATTCAGGACCTAGATACTGTCCCTTAGCATTTCTTGTGATTCTAATACTCTACTTTTTGAAGCACAGCTCAGCTTTCTTCATTTACTCTTTAATTGGAGATAGAAGTCTTTTTTGCTCAGTTGTCTTTGAACTGAGTTTCTCATATCTCAGGGTCCTGAGTAGCTAGTTTTACAGGCCTGAGCTTCCAGTGTTTAGCTTTTCATTATTACTTTCACAAGCTACATGCTCAAACACATTCCTTGCATTCAAAATTTTCACTGTTCAGGCTGACTCACAAGTTTTGAGGAAACATGGTGGAGTGGATAAGTTACCAAATGGGCTTTTAGCCCCATTAACATCATTCTTGTCAGTAACTTTCCGTTAAGTGAGTAAGTACATATTTCCACTTTCACTCTGACATTTTAACTGGAACTCATGAAATGTTTTTGATATAACTTTTAAATGCTCTCTCCCAAACAGGAGATATTATTTGAATGTTTTTGATAATATTTCAGTTGGGGGTGGTCTTGTGTGTCTGGATGTCTGTGGACAGAGGCCATCCAGCTGGGCTTCAGGCACAGAGCTGACGCTTCCTGTCTGCTGGTTGCTGAGAGGAAGGTTTTCTTCCTGGCCAGGTTTTGAATTGAGATCCTTTCATCTTAAACTTCTAAGTAGCTAGGATAACAAGCATGAACCAACACCAACTGGCTTGTTTTAGAAGCATTAATTGTTTTTCATTCATTGCTTTTTTCCTGGAAGGTTGATCTAGAGAGGCTGCTTGTACCTCATGATAAGGTGATTTGAATAATACCCTTTGCCTCTGGCATTTCTGAAACCCATTTCCTCAGTCAAATGAATTTGTTATAAAGCCAATAGCAGTTTCCTTCTTAGATGTTAGGTAGCTTATTTAAATCTCTTATACGTTTAAATCTCTTATACGCAATCAGGATGTTTCTGTAAAACCCTACTTCTTGAGAGTATTATAGTTAGAAGGTATAATGTGCACAGTTTCATATAGTCTCGCCTTTTATAAACATATGTTACAAGATTGGGTGGAAGAATGACTATTGAATTAACTTGAAAACCACTGTAGAATTTTTAAGCCTTAATGCTTATTAACTCAAAGGAGGATTAAAAACATTCAGAATAGTAGAATGTGGCTATTACTCATTTGATGTATGTGGAAAGATGATCAGAATTCTGATTAATAAAATATATCTTCAAATTTCCAGTGGTAGAATGCTATGCTAACTAGGAGGAGACAGTAGTGATGCCAAGGCTTTGAAAGCTGGTAATGCAGCAAAATATCAGGGGCGAGCATTTGCTAAGGATAAAATTTCCAAGGCTCATACAAAATATATTGAATTAGAATGCTAAGTGATGAATGACAGCACCAAATTTTATTTGTTGGCTTCTTTGTTTTGGAAGTCCTGTGATTTGGACCTAGGGCCTGGGTGCTGTCCTTTAGTTTTTTCCTGAAGGCTAGTGCTCTACCAGTTGAACCACAGCTTCATGTCCATATTTCTGGTAGTTAATTGAAAATCAGTCTTACCAAACTTCCTTCTTGGACTTGCTTCAAACCTGATCCTCAGATATCAGCCAACTGAGTAACTAGGATTCCAGTTGTGAGCCACCAGAGCCCAGCTAGAATCACATTTTAAAAGTATTCTTTACTGAATCAGATGTGTCTGACTACTATTGTAGCACTTTGGTTCCAGTGGGTTGTTAGATTTAAACTAAAATCAGAACTTTTCTTCTTGTAACCGGCAGCATGCAATATCTATCTAATTTATACCTATCTTCATTTTGGATCTTTTTCTTCTTTGTACCTTTCCATTCTTACTTCACAAGCAAGCATGTCAGTGCTGTTTTCCTTTTCTGAACCAAATCAGGTCCATTCCCATCAATGGGCGATGTATTTGCTGTCCTTACTGTCTGGAGTACCTGCTCCTAGATAATTGCCTGGATATTGGCTCTCATATCAACATCCCCAATATGAAGTTGTTGCCACAAAATCACCAATTTCATGTCTCTGATTTATGGAAATTATCATTATGATTTCTGGTTTTCTTTACCTCATGAAATTGCTGAGGAGAGAGCCACATTCACTTCTGTTT
The DNA here is from genome assembly GCF_019054845.1 of Dipodomys spectabilis. Taxonomy (NCBI): domain Eukaryota; kingdom Metazoa; phylum Chordata; class Mammalia; order Rodentia; family Heteromyidae; genus Dipodomys; species Dipodomys spectabilis. The sequence continues at coordinate 3,147,089 of NW_024870972.1, read as the reverse complement.
CTCCAACACCTGTAATAGTGCCTAGTCCTTAGTGCTCAGGGTCCTTACATGGAGATCAGCCTTCCCCAGCTCAATTTATCCTAGCTTCTGGTCAGGACAGCTGTTCAAGTTGAAGTTTAGTGGCTAGTATTAATTCCGTCTAATTCTTTGTGCCTTGTGCTGTTGTTAAGCCCACTTTAGGGCAAAATCAGTGCCTGAGACCTATTTGCTATTATGGCAAAGATGACTATGACATCGTAGAAGTTATGGCCATTGTATTGTGAAGCTGTGTGAGGACACCAACCCCCACACAATTTCCCCAAGATATGTGTCTCCTTTGCCCAGGAGTGCATTCAACAATTCAACAACCAAACTATCACCCAGTTCCTGATAAACTCAGAGTATGTTTCCATTTCCTTTAAAAAAATTCAAGACATGCCTTTGATAATTTGTCAATGAATTACTGAAACAGAGTATATAATTTTATGTATTTGTAAGTCTTTGAACATCTCTCTTGAGCCCTTGCCATATTTCTATGTGTTTGCATCTTGGGAAGGGAAATAAGGTTTAATTCAGTATGGTCAGAGACTACAGTTTGGAACCTTTTGGAGGGAATGCCAACTTTCCATCTGATGTTCTACAAATTGCCATGTTGATACAGGTACTGAGTAGACTGTCATATTATAAGAGGCTTTTCCTGATTTCTACTGACTTTCCTCTGGGGTCAGGGGGTGTGATCCCACTGCCTATGTGTTTATTTGCTACACTGGAGGGACCAGACCTCCTCTGAAAATCTACGACTTGGTTGTAAGAGATACTAAATCTCAGAACCCAGCTTCCCACATCACTAGGATTACAGGACTGAGTCTCACGGACTCAACTTTTTTATACATGCTATAGTCAGTTTCATTACATTCACTTTCATTTTATTCACATCATAGACAGATATATACAAATATATGTATATTTTTATTCATCTATTTATAATCAGTGTTATATCTAGAAACACAAATATATTCTTATAATTATAATCAAATTATATTACTATTTTCCCCAATAATATTTACACTAATATTTTGTGCAAAAAACTCGTCTAAAATTTAAATGCCATTGTAGTTGGAAAAATAATATTCAGTCTTATATATTATGTAATATACTATATATAACATCAAGAATATAACATGTATTTACATATAACTGATTTAAATGTGGAGTATTTTTTCTTGATTTTGTATTTGTTCATCTATATAAACCTTCTTTTTCCTATTGATTATGACTTTTGCTTTCCAGTATACATATTTTCTATATATTTTGTCAAATATTTTCAGCCCTAAGTAGACATTTTTATAATATTGGAGCCAAATTTTTCTTCCATATTTGTCCAAAGCACAATGAAGTTGTATTCAAATTCGAACTCACTGTTGGAAGAGAGCCCACATACCACTATAAGTATTGTGGCATTTGTCCCATTTGACAGGATAGCTTTATAAGACATCTGATATGCTATGTACTAGACCATTTATAGCCACCTTATGACCCCATGCAGGCATGGCCTGGCTTCCTTCCCACTCCCTGTGCATTTAACATTTCCCATTATATCCAGTAGGCTCTCTAATACAGCCCCCTGTCTCTCTGTGTTCCCCTCCCAGAACACATATGCACAATGTTTCAGATTGTAGGATTAAAAAGAAATATATTTAGGATTCATGAATTTTAGAATATGTCAAAAATATTATTTTAATAAAGTTAAAAAAATAAATAGGATGAACCTTTTATAACAATCAGGACATAAAGAAAAATAAGGATTGTCTCAGGAAAAGGAGAAGGAATCAGAAATTCTCCCTCAGAGTCCACAAAGAGATCTTCTTCCTCATTAAAGACAGGATTTTCTTCCTGAGTTCAGGTAGGGACAGATTCTAATTTCTCAATTGGAAATTGAATCCCCTGCAAGAGGACAGATTGGTCTGGGTATTGTGAGGAAAGATTCCCTTTCCTCAACTGAATCTAGATTTTGGACCTCACTCATTGGTTTTCCTGAACATAGACTGGGGTCATTTTCCATTAGCACACATTTACCCTGCACACTAAGACGTGTTTTTTTCACTGGCTTGGTGGCGATCTAGTGGGATTGTGAACATCAATGGAAGGCATTCTGGATCGTCTTCATCCTTGGTGTTATGTGCAGGTACGCCTGCATCACATGTGGGGTTCAGAACCAGTGGGATGTCCACAGGACTCAAAACCTAATTGGGCCTTTCTTCAAATTGAAAAAAAAAACCTCTATATTCACATGCTTTCTGGAGATCTTCCAATCTCCATCAGTCACCATAGACGACATCACTGATGGGTTCTTTATCTGGAGTTCTGCAGGAGCTGCTTTACAGTGATGCAAACCTGAGAATGGAAATAGGTACAGAAATCTTAGAGTAGACCCTAGAAGTGAAGGTGTGACTAAACTTCTGAGGATTTAATGGGAGAAGCTGTAGAACTTGAGTTTGGACTGAACACTGATTAGAATGTAGGGTGTTTCTAATGAGTGGCTACTTCCAAGTTCTTTCAAAAGGAGAACAGATTATACCTGGCATAGAATATCCATAAAAGGACATTTTGCCAAACTAATTAGTACTAAGGTCTCATGACCAATTGGGCTCATCCCTAGAGACCCAGGTTCCATCCCTCCTCACGAGCCCTGACGCATCTAAACAAGTTCTTCCTCTTTTGCTTGGTCTCATGGGTCATGGGTTCCTCCAGCTGGTCCAGAAGAATATGTAAACAGAAGAGCAGGTCTGAAGAGACCATGTTGATCTTCACATTCTGTGTAAGTTCTTTTAGGGTGTCATGGTTCTTAGGCACATAGAAATCATCAGGGTAGAAGTCCATCCACATAGGGAGGATAGAACAAACAATGCGGTGGGAAGATTGGTGACAAGGAAAATGAAAGCCCACCCTCTCCATTCTGAACCTTGTACTATAGCCTCTTTCTGGCAGGACTTGCATGTTGGGAAGTGCAAAGAGACTCCTGCAAGCAGGATGCTCCTCACAACCCACTTCTAGAAATTTCTCAAATATAATCTTAAAAATTTCTCCCTGTGATAGGAAGAGAAAGTTGTTTCCCCAATGGATCTGACTTGTTATATACAGCCCTCCCTGGCATCCATGAGAGTCCAAAACCACAACCACATCCAGAACTGTGTAATCTGCTATCCGCTGATGTGCCAAACCTCAACCCTCTGATGAAAATAACAACTGGTGTGCAAAGAAGAAAATTGACTTTGATTCAGAAACGTCAAAGGTACCAAGTTTCAAAGGACAAAATTTCTCTTTGTGCCAATGTCCACTTACTTTTTCACTTGCTCATCTTCCTCCCAGTTACGGTAGAAGGATCTGTACCAATGGGAGAAGGAAGTTAACTCTTTGCTTCTCCTTTTCTGAACAGGACACACATGGGACTGTCTAAGTCACAAATGGCAAACATGACAGACAAAAAGTGAAGGTATGTCTATACAATTTCATGGAAATACTGTGAGTATGCTTATATACATCTTTCCAAATAACTGCAGAATGGGTCATGCCTCTAACCCTAGTAATCAGGAGGGTGAGATCTGAGGATCAGATTGAACTCAGTTTGAACCCAGTCTAGTTTGTAAAATCTAAAGACACTTATCTTCATTTAACCAGCCAAAGGCCAGAACTGGACTTGGGGCTCAATTGGTAGAGTGCTACGAAGGTTACAGCACTCAGGCCCCAAATTCAAGTTCAAGTTGCATCCTTTCTTCTGTATATTCCTTCAAAGGCCTCCAAGATAGTGATTTCCTAGGTGAGGGTGGATGTTGGATGAGACTGGCTCATTCCTTTAATCCTATTCTTTCAGCAAGAAAATCGTTAAGGCTCCACTAGCTTATGAGGCAAATGAAATGTTCTGGCAGCCCACTCCTAAGGAATTAGTCTAAGACTGCTCTTCTTTGTATCAAGCCAAGCTCCTTTGATAAGACCCCAGTGAAACAGTCTCAGAGAGGTACCAATTATTCCAATATTCTGGAGGGGGTCTCATCAGTCTTGGGTTTGAAGGAGGAAATCTCACAATTTTTTGTCAGTCATGGGGCTTGAACTCTGGGTTTGGATGTTATCCCTCAGCCTTCAACTCAATGTGAGCACTCTACCAGTTGAGCCACAGCACCACTTCCGGTTTTCTAGTGGTTTATTGGAGATAAGAGTCTCATGGACTTTCCTGTCCAGGCTGGCTTTGAACCTTGATCCTCAGATCTCAGCATCCTGAGTAGCTAGGATTACAGGTGTGGGCAACTGGCACCCAGTTTAGGAACACTCACCTTTTAAACAGAATATCCAGCAACTGCTCTATTGTCCCCGCTTTCTATAGTGGTGGAGGAAGTTTCCAACAAAGAAGAGATCACCTTTCTGGTAGGCAGGGACCAGGTCCATTACCAGAATTTCCAGCAAACCTGAGTCCAGGCACCATATATTATAAGGCATATTCAGGGTTTGGGCTGACTCATTGTCACACTGAGGTGGTAAAAAAGAATGGATCTTTGAGACATGGAAATGGGAGTACACTTAAATTGAGTAATTGTAATAGAGTGGATTGAAAACTACACAGTAAATATTTTCTCAGTCTACTCATATAAAAGCACACAAGAAGAAGGTTCACCTTGGCGGAGTTGCCTTGTGTTTCCCTTGGTTTCTTCTTATAACAAGGCCTGAGACATTGGTTTCGTGGTTTAGCACTGATCCAATGTCTGCAGCATCGAGTGAGGCACTCACACCACTCATGCCTGAGACCTGAATCTCTTGAACTTTGAAAACAACACAGGAGCATCGTTCTTGTTCCTGAGCCACAGGTCAAGTGAGCTGGCTTGAGTTGACTTTTAGTTACAGTTGCTTGGCTCTCAGAGTTCCATATTCTATTCCATTATGAGGGAGGTAGTGTCATCTCTCAGAGCCTAATCATCTAAGCTACTTGCTCACATAAGACCATCCCAAAGACAAACTGTAGGCTGAAATCTCCCTCCCACATCACTCTATACACATGTGGATATTGTCAAATCCCAACATCCTCAGCTAGGCCTAGATAAAGGCATGGTCTCAGCCTCAAAGAGCCCTTCCTAGCTCAGCCTTATTTGTCACTATTCTTCTCATCCTGCACAATCATTTTGCCTCTCAGGGCCCTCTCAGCCTGCCATGTGCTTCTCACATGTATTTTTGACATCCACTTCCTAGGACATTGTTAGGTTTTTTATTTCCTAATCTTCTGTCTGCTCTTGAAGGCTCTGTGTGCTGTCACCTGGAAAAAAGGTAAGTACCTAGAGGTGGGAAAATCAAAAAGTATTGAAAACAAACATTATACATTTAGTCAAACATTTTGTATGACAGAAGAGCATTTTTGAAACTTTTATTATATTTTATGAACGAGGGGAAGGGGAGAAGGGAAGAGGTGCTGCGTTGTCTTCTCATAATTCAATGGTTATTATTTTAAAATACTATATTTGAAGGAATGTAATATTTAAAGAACTGTACTCCTGTTCTTTTTATAAGCTAGTCGTTTATAAAGCATTCCTCACTAAACTCTTGTCATTGTGTCCCATGAACTATCCTCCTCCTTCAAAATAATCAAGTAAAACCCTTCATAAATAAGTGGGATGTTGTCCAATATCTGGATAAGAATTTAAGAGACAACATTGCCTGCCATTTTGTGCGTGTACATGTGTGTGTGTGTGTGTGTGTGTGTGTGTGTGTGTGTGTGTATGTGGGTGAACGTGTGTCTGTGCATAAAGGTGTTTTAGGATTTGAACAAGGACTATATGACAATCCCTAGGATCTTTCCCTTCAATGTAGTGCTCTACCAATTGTGCCAAAGTTCCACTGCAAGTTTTTTGTAGTGAGCTGGAGAGGAGAGAGCCTCCAAAACCTGGTGATAAAACATTGTTACTGGAGGTAGTGGGGTTGCATGTTTCAGTCCAGCTTCACAACACTCAATATCATAAAACAACAACAGCAAAACCCAATATCAAAATACAATAATAAGATGTAATTAGAATAAAATTTAGTGATATAGTCTGCTAGCATAACTTTCATGTAACCTTGGTTGTAATGATTTAACAACACAAAATTAAATAAATTAGATAATTTCAGTAGATTCTATAAATTTTTTAATTCCATCTGAATAACAGGGAACAAGAAAACATTCATACTCATAAGGAGAATGTAAAAAATGATAAAAGATGGCAGATTATGAAATAGGAACTTCTACACTGCAGGAAAATTATTGTCATGGTTAATATATGGTGGTACTGTTATGGTGAATATATGGTAATGTTCTTCAGAACAGCAATAGATAAATATATATTTACTGCTCATAGTTTAACTTGTCTATCTCTATCAACTTCCAGTCTCCAAGTGCACATTATCAATGCATTCATGTTTATAGTATATTCCAAAAAATAACTATCAGAGGCAGGAGAGACCAAAATATATTAGCTTCAAAGTGTTAGGAGATAAACTTGATAATTATATTGACTATTTTATATATTAAACATGTAGTCTGTTATCATTGTATCTCTAAGTATGTACAAACACTATTTCAAAGTGAAACGAAATACAACAAGGTTTTGAAGGCATATGCCTGTAAAGCTAGCTATTTGGGACATCACTTCAAGACCAGTGTAGTTTTACCTGCAATGCTCCACAACCCCTGGCTCCGTGTGATGGAATACGTCTATCATCCCAGGTCCATGGGGAGCTTAGAGCAGGAGGATTTCAATTCCATGCCATACTGGGCAAGAACTTCCACATGGCTCCATCTCAACCAAAGAAGGTTCAACACTCACCCACCTAAGTGAAAATAAAAATAAGAGCATTGTAGTATAAGAAACAAACAATATTAAAACATGCCAATACAAACCATCATGAACAACACGCACCTAGTGTTTGTTTCTCATACCTGTAATCTTAACTATAGCTAGGATTATATGTGTGAGCCAGAGGCACCAGGCAGTTCATTATTTTAAAAATTACTATTTGAGTGTCTGCTTTGACTCCGAGGTCTTTGATCCATTTGCAGTTGATTCTGGTGCAGGGATCTAGCTTTAGTCTTCTACAAGTAGATAACCAATTTTGCCAGCACCATTTACTGAAAAGGCTGTCTTTCTTCCATTCTATTTTTGTAGCCCTATTTTAGAAAATTAGATGGCTATAGGTCTGTAGGTTCATTTCTGGGATATCAATTCTATTCCATTAGAACTGAGGTCTGTTCTTGTGCCAGAACAATGCTGTTTTGATTACTATGGCTTTGTAGTAGAGTTTGAAATTTGGTATTGATATTCCTCTAGCACCGTTCATTCTATTAAGGATCATTTTTGCTATTCGGTGTCTTATTGTTCCATATGAATTTTTGGACTGCTTCTTCTATTCCCTTGAAGAATGAGTTTGGAATATTGTTAGTTATCGCATTGAATTTGTAGATAGCCTTGGGAAGTATTGACATTTTCACGATGTTGAACATTCTACTCCAGGAGCATGGGAAGTTTTGCCACTTTCTAAGTTCTGTTTTGATTTCCTTTTTCAGGTTTTTAAAGTTTTCATCATCGAGGTCCTTCACTTTGTTGGTTAATTCCTAGATATATTGTTTTCTGTGGGATGTTATGAATGGAGTGGCTTTCCTGATTTCAGTCATGCTTTTCTCATTGTTGTCATACAGAAAAGCCATTGAATTTGAGGGTTAGTTTTATACCCTGCCACTTTGCCAAAGTTTTGAATCAGCTGAGTAATTTTGAATTGGAGTCTGTGAATAGGAGAAACTATAGGTCTCCTTGGCACAGGCCGAAATTTTCTTAATAGAGACCCAGAAACACAACAAATCAAAGAAAGGTTGGACAAATGGGTTGCATAATATTGCAGAGATTCTGCATGGCAAAGAGCATAGCTAGCAAGATTAACAGAAAGCCCATGGATTGGGAGAAGATCTTCACTAGCCATACAATAAACAAGGGTCTCATATCTAAAATATACCTGGAACTCAAAAAATTAAATCCTCCAACAACAAGTTCTCAAAGAAACAACTGTCCAATAAATAAGTGGGCTAAAGACTTAAAGAGAAATTTCTCTGAAGAGGAAAGAAGGATGGCCATTAGACACATGAAGCAATGCTCAACCTCCCTAGCCATAAAAAAATGCAAATCAAAGCAACATTGAGATAATAACTCACCCCAGTGAAAATGGCTATAATCAAGAACTCTACTAACAACAGATGCTGGAGGGGATGTGGACAGAAGGGAATCTTACTGCATTGTTGGTGGGAGGGTAAATTTGTTAAACTACTATGGAAAGCAGTATGGAGGTTCCTCAAAAGACTCCACATAGAGCTCCCCTATGACCAAGCATTCCCACTTTTGGACATTTACCCAAATGATCACAAACAAGACCACATTATAGCTACCAGCACGACTATGTTTATTGCAGTCTTATTTACCATAGCTAAGATATGGAACCAACCCAGATGGATCAAGAAATTGTGGTATATATACACAATGGAATTCTATGCCTCCACCAGAAGGGATGACATTGCCCCATTTGTTAGGAAATGGAAAGCCTTGGGAAAAAATTATATTAAGTGAAGTAAGCCAGGCCTAAAGAAACATAAGTTCCATGATTTCCCTTATTTGCTATAACTAGTATATGTCTGAGACAAGCAGAAATGATTAGATAAGTTGATATTAGGTGAAATGTACCCCAAGATAAGGATTCATATGCTTTTTTTCCCTTGCGATAGTTTGTAACATATTTCTAAGATTATTTCTTTGTTGCTTTTTATGTCCTTCTTCCACGGTATAACCTTTGCTTTCACTTTATTTGATGTTTGTATAATTTCTGGGGGGAAGGGAAAAATAATTGTTAAATAAGGTACAGGTGGACCCTTTACAAAAATGAGATTGATGTACAAGACATTTTGTCAAAAAACGAATTTTACAACTTTAACCAGGGGTGGTGGGGAGTGGGGAGTGGGAAATCGGGATGTGTGGGGTGGGAGATAAGAAGTGATTGGAATCGGAAACAAAGAAGGGGGCAACAATGCTTGATAAGATCTATTACCTTACCCATGTAATTGTCACCCCTCTGTACGGTATTTTCACAATAACAACAACAACAACAACAACAATAATAATAAAAGATGATTTGAAGCCAGGTGCCAGTGGCTCATGTTTGTAATCCCAGTTACTCATGAGGCTTAGATGTAAGGATCGTAGTTTAAGAAGTGGCTCCCTGGCTCAATTGTTAGAGTGCTGACTAACTTGAGTACAGAGTCTCAGGGACAGTGTCCAGGCCCTGAATTCAAGCACCACAACTGACATAAATAACCATTTAAATGTCTGAATTGCTTGTGAATTAAAATGACAGCGGTGGTATAACATTAAACAGTCTACCACAGATATCATTATATTTGTGGTTAGAAAAAGTAGCAACACTTGAATAAAGAATTTTTTTTCATAAACTAGGCCTGATTGGTCTTTAATTAAAGGAAATTGCTGGACTCATACATAGTATTTTTTGGTTGCTTTTTGTTCTGTTTTTATAACAGGATGAGAAACCTTATTTCCGCCAATGGTCATTCAGATATGTCTAACATCATTCACAGGCCATGCAAAATTAACTGAGAAGACAGGACACAGTCAACTGGCAATAAATTTACTTTTCTTTATGCCATGTTCCAAATGATTTGTTTAGCTTATATGTCTCTATGGCCTACTCCTTCAATCCTCAAAATACAAGCATGTTCCACCAATTCAGATTTGAGCCAGGCGATATGTAGTATTAGTGCCAATAGTTGAGGAAAATTGTAACACAACCAGGGAAGCAAGAAACGAACACGTTTGTAGCTGGACACTGGAGACTCAGGCCTATAACCTTATCTACTCAGGAGGCTGATGATCAGAGTTCAAAACCAGCTGGAGTGAGAAAATTTGTGACTCTTCTCTCCAATTAACTACTAAACAGCCATAAAGGAAGCTGGGGCTTCAGAGATAGAGTAGCCTTGATTACAAACAGTCGGGGGCAGCACCTAGTGCTGAGCTGAAGGTCAGGCACAAACACACAAAAAATCAACAACAACAAAAAACAGAAACTAGGAGAAAGCTCAGGAAAGGATGGCATTGTCTACAAGACAAATGTACACATTACATGAATTGTGAAATTGTAACCTCACTGTACACTCCTTAGTAACAATTACATTTAAAAAATCTGACAAATCCCGAAGCCATGGGTACTTATGATGTGTATCTACTTCCCAGAATTTCAAAGTACCATCATCTGAGCTGGTAGCACAAGGGTTGTAGGCCAGGGTAATGAGAAAATATGAAGCTAGAGATCCTTTCAGAATATCCCACCCACTCTTCTATTACTTTAAGCAAAAAACAAAACAAAGGAAAGTAAACAAAACAGACTTTATGGTTAATTAAGCTGCTATTAAAGATTCCAGGCAGAATTATACTGTTAAACAATGAGTTAGTACATATGTTTTGTCGATACTAAACTTACATGTGTAACAAAAATATCCATGGATTTATAACTAGAAATTCTGAAGTGTTAAGTATATTAATTAGGTGAGTTTCATAAGATAGTCAATGAATAGAACACCACACGGAATTCAGTCTGGTAAAGTAGTTTATTTACTGAACTGCTGCCCATGCCATACATGGTTGAAAGGAGCTAACTCCTCAGGGAAAAGTTGCTGTTTGCTGAAAGGCCTCAACTCTACCCAGAACCTAACCTCATCACAGCATCTCCAAACTAGAGGAAACAGCCATCTCCCTCTTTTGAGATACTCAAAACAGATCTCCCTCCCATTGAACTAACTTGGGAGGGGATCACAAAATCCTGGGTAAAGCAGAGAATTTTCTGCCTGCTCAAACAAACTGACTTAAGAAACCATCTAAGCCACAGGAAAATCAAACACCACAAGCATACCAGAGACTCCAACAAGAGACTAGTTACGTACACAAGGGAGATACAGGATATTCCCATGCCCCCCCAAAAAAATCAAAGAGCATTTTTTGTACCTTTAATTAAAAAAATTCTAATTTTTTTTTAATTTTTAATATTAAAAATTTTTGTTTTCTATTAACTTTTTTTCTTCCTCTTATAACATTTATTTTAGGGGTATATGTGTGTGTACTTGTTTTTCTTTATAAAAATTTGTTTTTGTTTAGGTCTACTGACCTTTTGACCCTTGTTTTCTTTCCTTCTCATTCTTTTCACTTTTTCTTCTCTTTCATTCTTCTTTCCATGACTTAATTGCTGTTCTGCTCATCTTCAGATAAACCCATAGTAGATTATTAGAACTTAACTCCATTTTGTGTATACATTTAATCCAGAAATTTATTACTCAATTTAAAACCTCTTAGACTTAAATTCCTTAATAGCAGTACTAACTCTTTATACCTATATAATATTTCAAGCATTTTTATTTTTGAGTTTCACAGGTCTCCTTTCTATCCCTCCCCTTCTCTTATCCTATCCAAAGTCTTCTCTGAATATTACATTTTCATTTTGCATAATTTGTAAATGTTGCACTTTTTAATTTTTAATTTTAATTTTTCTATTTTTTCTTGTCTTTTTTCTTTCTCTTTCTTCTTTTCCTCTCTCTCTCTCTATTATCATTCTATCGAACCTATTTCCTGCTTTGAGACTAGGACTTAGTTAACTCTCCCTCGGATTTTCCACATCCCTCTGTTCTTATTTTTAACCACATTTCTCCCTAAACCTAATAATTTCTGTTTGCCAAATTCTTCTTTGCTGTTCGTAGCCCATTAATACATAGTTGATTGATGTTGAACAGCTATATCTCTTTAGCTAGATTGTATCTGTAGACTTTTGACTGTGCAACTACAGGCTTTGGTTGATGCTTGCCTTAAAATAGTGTGCTAGCACAAAACTGGTTTTACTTTCATCCAAAATGGGCAGAGTAAGCCGGAAAACACAAGAAAAATGACAAGTCCGGTTATCTCAACTCCCACTCATAATAATCAGGGGACAGAACAGATAGTGAATAATCCATTGGAGAGTTCCCAAAAAGCTCAACAAACACTACTGGTAAACATGATAAATGAAAAGATTGAAAACCTGCAAAAAACTCTGTATGAGCATGATAGGGAGAGAGGAGGTCAAACAAAGGTCAATACAGGAATATCATGAGCATGAGGAAGCTACTCAAAGATTGATAAAGTAATGGCATGAGCAGGCTGAGAACATTTAAAGAGAAAGTCAGGAATGGCATGAGTAGGCTGAGAATACTCAAAGAGAACTACAGGAATTGCATGAACATGAAGAGGCTAATCAAAGAATAATGCAGAAATTGAGAGAGCAGGAAGAGAATACACAAAAATCACTAAAGGCATTCATAGAATCCATAAACAGAGAGCTGAAAGAAGTCAGGGAGGCCACAAACGGGACGCTGAATGGAACCAAACAGAAGGAATGGGAGTTCAAAGAAACCATAACCAATCAACTAAGTGATTTGTGAAAAAACACTGAACACCAAGTTAAGGAAGTAAAGAAGTTCATACAAGATCTAAAACAAAGCTCCAACAAAAAATTTGAAGCCATCAAAGCTGAACAACTCGAAAGAAAAGAAAAAACAAAGTAGAAAGTCTTGATCGTAGGGTTAGACTATGCAGAAGATCAAATTTCGGGGACTGAACACAGCCTAGATATTGTAGAGAAAGAACATACAACAATCCAAGAAATATTACAGATCTATTCAACACTTTGAAGACACCATCAGAAGGCCTAGTCTGAGGATAATGGATATAGAGGAGCACCTAAAGGCAGAAGTTAATGGTCTAGCAAATTTGTTTCACAAGATCCTAGCAGAGAACTTCCCAAACATGCAAAAAGATAAGCCTATTCATATACAAGAAGCTTTTAGAACTCCAAATAGACCAGACAAGAATAGCACATCCCACCATCACATTATAATCCACACAGGATCAATTCAGACCAAGGAAAACATCCTTAAAGCTGTCAAGAAGAAAAGATGCATAGCCTTTAAGCAAAACCAAATAGAATCACCTCAGATGTCTCAGCAGTGACAATGAAAACCACAAGAACCTGGAATGAGGTATGCAGGCCCTAAAGACAAACAACAATCAAACATGAATTCTGTACCCTGCTAAACTCTCCTTCATAACGAAGGTGAAATAAAAAACTTCCATAGCAAAGAAAAATTGAAACATATCTCCACCAAACCAGCCCTACAAAAATTCTTAAATGAATTAAAATACAAAAAAAAAAAAAAACATGGAAAGTATCAACAAAACAAAGAGTTGGTTCTTCGAATAAATTAACAAAATTGACAGACCCTTAGCAAATCCTTTTCAGAAAAAGAAGAGAACACACCCAAATAAATAAACTCAGAGATGAGAATGGAAACATCACCAGAGAAACAACCAAGATGCAGAACATTATAAGGGAATACTTCTCAAAACTTTATCTTAATAACTTTGAGAACTTGACAGAAATGGGCCTTTTCCTAGCAATTATCGAAATGCCAAAATTAAACCAAGATGAGTTAAACCATTTTAACAGGCCCATATCAAGAATTGAAATAGAAACAGCAATAAGAGACCTCCCACCTAAGAAAAGCCCAGGACCAGATGGTTTTACAGTGGAATTCTACAAGGCCTTCAAAGCAGAGGTCACACCCATACTCCTCCAACTTTTCAATGAAATTAAAAGAGAAAGTTCACTACCGAACTCATTCTATGAAGACATCATAACCCTCATCCCAAAACCAGGCAGGGACTCATCAAAGAAAGAGAACTATAGACCAATTTTTTTTATGAACATTGATGCAAAACTTCTCAACAAAATTTTGTCCAATCGACTTCAACAATTCATCCAAAAAATCATACACCAAGATCAAACTGGATTCATTTCAGCGATGCAAAGCTGGTTCAATATACACAAAGGAATTAATATAATTCATCACATCAACAGGAGCAAGGATAAGAACCCCATGGTTATCTCAATACTGCAGAAAAAGCACTTGACAAGATCCAACACTCCTTTATGATGAAGGTTCTGGAAAAATTAGTAATCCATGGGACATTCCTCAATATACTAAAGGCTATATATGACAAACCTACAGCGAGCATTATACTTAATGGTGAAAAACTAAAGCCATTGCCTCTTAACTCAGGAAGGAGACAAGGATATCCACTCTCTCCACTTCTCTTTAATCTGGTATTGGAATGCCTATCTACAGCAATAAGAAGAGATGCAAACATAAATGGGATCCGAGTAGGGAAAGAAGAAGTAAAACTCTCTCACTTTGCAGATGACAGGATCTTGTATTTAAAGAATCCCATAGACTCCACTCCCAATTAATCAAGCTGATTCAAAACTTTGTCAAAGTAGTAGAGTATAAAATTAACGCGCAAAAACCAATGGCTTCTCTACATGCCAAAAATGAGATAAGTGTAGCTGAAATTAGGAAAGCAACTCCATTCAGAATAGCCCCACAAAAAATAAAATACCTAAGAAGTAACTTAACCATAGAAGTGAAGGACCTCTATGATGAAAAGTTTAAAAACCTGAGAAAGGAAATCAAAACAGAACTTAGAAAGTGGCAAAAACTCTCATGCTCCTGGATTGAAAGGATTAGCATCGTGAAAATGACAAAAGTGCCAAAGGCTATCTACAAATTCAATGCGATACCTATCAATATTCCAACATTATTCTTCAAGGAAATAGAAGAGTCAATCCAAAAATCCATAATAAAAGACCCTGAATAGCAAAAACGATCCTAAACAGAAAGAACAGTGCTGGCAGAATAGCAATACCAAATTTCAAACTCTACTATAAAGCCATAATAATCAAAACAGGTTGGTACTGTTACAGGAACAGACCTCAGAGCCCTCGACTAGAAAGGCAAGCAACTCCCAAATTATTCATTGAAGAGATGAGTTGAAATTAATCATTTTACACACTAATACTCTTTCCTCAACAAAACCAGAGGATTTAAAATAACTAATATTTTTATGTTAATGGGCACAAATGTGCACGAATTTTCTAGAAATAAAATGATCACTTATGAAACCTTACTGGTACTTCAAAAATGCTTTCCAATTAGAGGATTAATCTTCACACTTTTCACACAATGTGAATCTCCCTTGTAACAGAACCCCAAGCGAGACTAAGGCAGCTAATAGCTGTCTAATTTTTGTTGTCTTTTTGCAATACTGCTTTCATATCATATTGATTAGTATAAATTCTATGACCAGTATAAAATCACATTTGTTATAAAAGTTACTAGGTGGGACATTCATGGATGAGGTGGTGTGGTGTTTCTGATAGAGCCCTGTCTGGTTCATAGAAGGAGTTGGTACTGGCAGAGCATCTGTGGTGGAGTAGGGCAAGGCTTTGAGGGTGAAAGCGTCTATGTAGGGATTTGAGACAGCAGGAAGGGGACAGGAAGGACTAGATTGTTAGCAGCAGGGTCACTTGTGGAGTAGATGGGCCTTTAGGATGGAGGCTGGCAGATGGATGGGTTTTCTGTGTAGGAAACTGGGGTCACTGGGGAGGAAGCTCTTTGGGGCAAAGCTTTGAGAAGGAAGAACAAGGCTACAAGGGAGGAGGTTACTTAGAGGAGAGTTTCTGGTGGAGTACTGTGAGCACTTTTGGGATATGTAGGGTGGGGTTTCCCATAAGGCAGGGAAGGGCATGGAGACAAGAGGCTGACAGAAGGTGGGGTTTCTGGTGCCAGAATGTGGAGCTATGAGGGAGAAGATTTTCAGGGTCTGGTTTGAGAGGGCAGAGCAGTGCTAGGAAGAAGTAGGCTAGTAAGGGAAGGGGATTCTGGTGGAGAATGGCAGTCCTTTGGGAAGTGTGTGAGGGTGGAGGTAGGGTTTCTGACAGAACAGGAAGTAGTCATAATGTATGGAGGAGTTTTTCAGGACCAGGGCTTTGTGAGAGCAGGGATAGTATCCAGTGGACTAGACTAGTTAGGATGGACTTTCTGGTGTAGCCAGTCACCACTTTGAAAAGACGAGTAAGTTTGGGTGGTGATTTCACTGTTGCAAGGCAGGAAAAGGACTTTGGACAGGATTTCCAGTAGGGCAAGGCAACCTTCATAAAGGGACTTCAGTGGGACAGGGATTAACAGTTGAGCTTGGTGAGGCTTCCAGATGGAGGCCAACTGTTGCATTGGTTTACAGTGGAGCAATGTGGGTGTTGAGAGATGAGATAGTGTGATGGGCATTTTCTAGTGAGGGTTTTCTAGAGCAGGTCAGGGCTTGGAGCCATGGGGCTAATTGGAGGAGGGCTTTGAGAAGGAGTGGAAGGTCTACAAAGATGTAGGATAATTATGGGCAGGGTATCTGGTGGAGTAGGCTGTGGATCTGAGGGAGGATGCAATAGGGGGCGGGATTATCTGGGGAGCAATACAGGGCATTGAGAGAGTAGATATGGAAGGTGGAGAGGTTTGTGGTGAAGCAGGGCTGGTTTTCCAGGTAGGAGATGGGCTGTGTGAGAAGCTTCTAGCCAAGCAAGGGGGGGCGGCTTCAAGAACAGTTATAGGGAGGTGGAGGGTTTTTGGTGTAGCATGATGGGCTTTGTGGGAAGTGGTAGTTTCAAGGCCGAGTTTGAGAGGTTAGGCCACTTAGAAGTAGACTAGTTATGGGCAGAATTTCTGATGAAACCAGGAGAGGCTCGAGGGAGAACTCTGGTTGGGGGTGGGGTAGGGAAGGGAAGAGCTTGGAGGTACTAGGATATGGGAGCAATGGGACTGTGAGTGACTAGAGTAGTTAGGAGTGGGGTGTCTGGTGGATGAAGTGAGGATTTGAGGGATGAGCCTGATGTAGGCAGGGTGCTTGGTGCAGCAATTCGGGACATAGGAGGAGATATGGATGTGGCCTGGTTTCTGGTGGTGCAGAGCAGGGATTCCAGGAAGGGGTGTAGAAAAAAGCTTTCCCTATAGCAGAGTAGGGCTTTCAGGAAGGAGTTTGGCTGCAATCAGGCCTTTGAAAGTTTATAGCAGGACTACTAGGGGATAGGTTAGTTAAGGATGGGATTTTAAGGAAGAGGCTGACTAGAAGTGGGTTTCCAGTGGATCCAGTCAATTTTTAAGGGAAAGGGGAATAGGAAAGGGGCAAGAGAGTGAAGAGTGGGGCTACAAAAAATAAACATTTACTCTTAATAGGATCACCATTTTCTGTCAGTGTAGAATTATATTCCTTTTATGTATGCGAGAGATATTGGAGAAAGTAACCAGGCAATAATTCCTTCCTAGTGAAATTTTTCTTTATTCCAGTTCAGTGAAAATAAAATCACATCAGGTTCAGAGGCACAAAGTAGACTAAGACACTGGAAGCACTGGACTTGGTTCCCAAGCACAAACTTTAAGGACCACAAACAAAAATTTTAAAATGACTCACTTGGTCATAATGGACACTCTATTGTCTTAAAACTGTGAATGAATAGAACTTTTACTCTGATCATTTTAGAAATCCTAAAACTAAGTAAGTAGTAATGTTTTAACTTTATATAATATTGGCAAGTATACTAAAAATAATGGGAAAATATAAATTTGTATGCAGAATGTTTGTTCTCCATAATCAATTTTAATGTAAAAGAATTTAAAACTAGAAAATTACCATATAGTGAGATTGCAGCATGGTTTTCTTTCCGTCATCAACATGGTGACTTAAGCAATGTGTCTTTATCATTGGATACATCGATGTTAAAACATATCTAAGAATGTGAAGCACTACTATACAGACCCTGAAGAAACTCAGGATCTATGAAATGATGTTGGAATAAAATTAATGACTAATTACAGTAGGAATTGATCTTCACTAGGCCCATAAATATTGTCCAGAAGAAAAGTCTACATTGAAAAATAAACAAAACAATGAAAAGGAATCAGGCAGGCAAACCTTGAGGTAAATATTATCCAATGAACAACATCTATTGGGGCATGATCACAAGCTTCTTTTACCTGTTACAGTTACTGATGTATGTTTTTTCCCTAATGCCAAATAACAAAGACATGAAAATGCAGTAATCATTTTCAAGGCATTAGAGTTTACAGGAAGAATTCAATGAATGTATTGCTAGAAAGTAAAGATAGATGTCTGAGATAAAGATTGAAGAAAATATCCCCAGTTTCTGGCCCTTCGAGTTGAGAGGGGTACAAGTCAAAGCACAAGGAGAATAGACAGAAGTACAGTAGTGCATTCCAGTAGTTCCCAAGATGCAATGATGAATGAAACAGCGGAGAAAATCAACATGACCATCACTGGACTTAGCACTGGAGAGAAGAGAGAAGAACAGTGAAAATCCAAGGACAATTACAAAGGATGCCCTTGCATATTTGGCAGTAGAGTGCATGTCATTGTGGTCTAAAATATGTGGAGATATTATGGGAAACTACTTCTTCTCAAATGGTGCCATGAGAAGTGATAAACTTATGATTTATAGGACATTGAATAATCATAAAGGTCTTGCTTCAGTAGTGCAGAGTTAAAACTTGATAAATTCTATTTTGAAACACCTAACACACTACAAAACGAAGATGATTCAAATTATATATAAATGACTTGACTGCAACAATAGAGTTCAAAATAATCAAATCATATAATGTGGATTCAAAAGGGAAACATTATTAAGGTACTCTGTAAACAACACACATTTTAGGTAAATAGTCCTGATTATAAAATATTTGTTTTCCTTACAGATTTTGGATGCACAAAAACAACAACAGCAAAAAAAATCACACTTGGCAATAGAGGTGGATGCCAGTCTAATGAGGCTGTTATTGGAAGATCATGATTCACAGATGGCTGGGGTAGCAATCCACGAGACATTTATGTTCAAATGTTCAAGCAAACACAGAGTGAAAGCTTGGTTCAAATATTACAGACTCAGTCAGTCATACACACAAACACACACACACACACACACACACACACACACACATGGAATGAGAGAGGAAGAGGGAGAGAATAAAAGGAATGTTAAGTGCTTAAAAAGTGAACCTATCTGCAGGACTATCCTAAGCATATTTTAATTAATAAAAATGAGGGAAACCATAGAGCCTATGTTTCTTAGAGTCTGGCTTCCTACACATAATATAATTTTTTCCAAGGCTTTCCATTTTCTTAAGAAAGGGGCTGTGTCATTCTTTCTGATAGAAGCATGAAATTCCATTGTGGATATATACCACATTTTCTTTTGTTTTTTGAGGGTGGAGGGTCTGGTCGTGGGGCGTGAACTTTGGGCCAGGGTGCTGTCCCTCAGCTCTTCAGCTAAAGGGCTAGCGCTCTATCACTTGAGCCACAACACCACTTCCGGCTATTTTCTTTTTTCTTATGTGGTGCTGAGGAATCGAACCCAGGGCGTCATGCATGCAAGGCAAGCACTCTACCACTGAGACACCTTCCCAGCCCCACATTTACTTGATACATTCATCTATTGAGGGGCATCTGGATTGGTTCCATATCTTAGCTATGGTTGTAATGCTGCAAAAAACATAGTTGTCCTTGTAGTTTTAGTGTGTTTTAGCTTGAGATCATTTAGACAAATGCCCAGGAGTGGGATTGCTGGCTCCAGAGTTATGTACATTTGAAATGAACTAATTGAAATGAACTCCAAGACATGGAAACAACAAGTCTTTTTTTTCAGATGTCAACCTTGATGCCGGTAAAGTAGTGTATCTAGATCTTATTTTATTTCATTTGTCTTTTGCCATTGGCTTATCCCTGGTAATTTCTGTCTTGATTCTGGTACCTTCCATCTTGTATATACATTATCTGATTTGGAGAAGGAAAGGGAAATAACATAATAATAAAAGAAGTACCAAGAGTGACCCATTGCAACAATGATATTCACAAGACACTATATTGGCCATGAACTTAACAACTTTGGTATCAGAGGAGGTGGGGTGGTCAAAAGGATAGGAGGACAATAGAGTGGATAACTATTCAACAAGTATATACCTTACTCATGTAACTGTAACCACTCTGTACATTACCTTTAAATAAAATAAAAATTTTACACGTGAGTCTACCCTAGAAAAAATATCCTTTTCAAAATATTACATCTGTAACAGAACTTGTGAGGGATTCTAGAGTCAAGCTGTTAGCGCTTGGAAATGGATAGATTGACAAGCCATCTCAAACAGCAATCAAAAGGCTGAGAGCTGTGCTCTGGAAAGGTCAAACAGTCAAGGGAAGACAGGGGTATGATTTATTACCTCAAGAGTATTTATGTTAGAACTGTTGGACACTAAAAGTTTAAGAATTTGGAGACAAGATGGATGTCTGTGCTATGGTTGTAATGACTATTGCTCCCTTCTGCTCCCTAACAATAAGGGAGTCAATGATCAATATGTATACAAACAATAACACATGTTAATAGTTGTAACCACAAGCTAGATTGATGCCTTAGTTTGTGGACATACCTGTAGCCTCTCACCCTCCACCACTCTAGTAGAATAAATATAAAGCATGTTAAGCAGGATTTGGGGATCCAGAATCTAGCAATGAGGCTTTGGGTCCTCTGGTGTCTTCTTTCTTATCACTTCCTGTGATTTCTCAGTTCTTTGGCCAGGTATCCCACCATCTTTGCTGTTCCTTGGTTGAGGTTAGTGACAGTACAGATATTCTGAACACTTCAAAACAAACTATGGAAAAACATTTCCTCAGAGAAGAATCACAAACTTATAGGAGCACCTGGAAAGATACCACACATCAGCAGTCATCTTGTGATCCTCTAGCAATAAAGTATAATTCAGGAGTATTTTTACTTGTAATAATATAAGAGATGGACAATTGTCCCTTTTGTACATTTGTTATTTGGTATTGCATAAATTTTCAGGAATTAATATACATTGTGAAATAATGTTATTTATTTCATAGGTCACAAACTTCGTCACTAGAGTGATGACCCTGTCTTATCTCAGTTGCTTGATTCAGACTTAGATGAGTGTGAATTGCCTAATTATGAACATTTCTTCATGAAACTCAACAGCACAGAATGAAGTGTGAGGGTCAGGCCATTCCATACTTCTAAGGATTTCACATATATTAGAGTACTATATACCTACACTGCTCAGCACTCATGGCACATTGGTGTGTTATAATTGTCTTCAGATCAGAAATATGCTAGAGCTTAATCTAAAATGATGGGCTGTACATTTTCAATGCAAGTGTGATGATCACCCACTGCAATTATTCTCAGTGGAGAATCTTTCCTATACATTTAACTGACTTAGCTTCTACTCTGTGTTTTACCATTATCAGGGACAGTCACACTGTGTCTAGCTACAATACTGCAGCAACCTTAGCTGCCCTTGAATTTTACCTCCAATCTTGATACCAAGGTCAACTCCGCAACTCTAATCACATAGTGGACACCTAACCTTTTCAAGCCTGGTTAAAAATTCAGCTATCATTGCTCATTGCCAGTGTTAAAGATCTTACTCCTTTAGATTTATTGTGTATATTCTTGTATTTCCAACACTGCCTTAGATGTTGGTTTTTGAAGTAGAAATTTTGTTTGCTTTTGATTTATGGAGGTGTTAGTGATCCCAGTTGAACTGCATCTAATATAATGAAAGTAATTTTGACATATGAATTTAATTTTGGCAATTGAAGAAGTGAATACACATCACTCACAAAAGTTTCTTTATATGTACTGGTATTGCTTTATTGTGAAATTCCTAAAAGCCTGTCATGGGATCACATATCCCAAATCCCATCATATCTGTCACTGAGACAAGGCTTGAAAGGTCCAGACCACTTGACACTTCATAGTGAGAACCTTTCTCCAAGAAGGGCGAGAGAATAGCAAAAAGAGCAAATGAATCTTCCAACTGATTTGTTACATGTTCTTTATACTTAGCCATTAAAAACACCACAATAGTAATTTTTATGACTTCTTACCTACTCTTTTTCTCTGCTGAACTGTTTTATTTATGGATCTCTAAAAAAATCACATAAAAATCATATAAAAATCTATATAAATCATATAAGAAAGCATAAACAATATTTGTTAGGGTTATATAACCTAAAATGAATAATTTCAGGAAATTATTAAGCACATAAAATGTAATGCATACCTAAAATTTTCTCTTTATTGAAAACTTCAGCACTTGTAGTTTATTTATTCTGATAACAAAGATTATAAACTAAGTTACAATAGTATTCCAAATGGAACACAGAATTAGAAACATGAAGAGTAGCACTAAAGAATGCTACTGCTACCACTAATAGAGTAAGAATGAAATTTAGATAAAACTACTCCAGAGTAAAAGCCACAGAATAGCTCCAACATTACTGACTTTTTTTTTTGTAAAGACAAATTTTCACAGATATTATATCAATTGGGTATATATTTCTTAAGGCCTTCAGGAAGGATGTTGTGACCATGTTGATGGAAGCAGACTTCTCTGGGACCTACTACACAATGTGCAGACAACATTCCAAACACTGCACCTGCATTAGGGTAACTTTAGTGCTCTTGACAGTTCTTCAAGTTAGGAAATTAATTAAATAATTTATTAAAAACAGAAGTAGGCAACAAGACCAAACAAATTTCGCAAGTACCTAATACTGATCAGTTGTAGACCCATAATTCAAATCCCGGCTTCCACCAAGCATATCTGAGAATATTCTGTAAGTGTCACATTCATTACCTTTCAAGACCTATGAAGCAGATGAGCCCACATTATCTTCCTAATTATGGTTATAATGGCAATAACATTGCTACAAAATATATATATTTTTAAAATGTGTGGGTAATGACATTTTCTGTGATCTTTATACCAAATAACGATCAGTTTAACGTCTAAAGATATACCTGAATGAACATCATTCAACTTCCACTGTTTAGCATTCCTGGAGTGATTACTTAAGGAGAACAAATTCATGTAAAAGACACCTGTGCTAATGAGCACAGGCTTTTTATCATTAAGTACCTAGAATACACAGTAAATAGTTTGTTATGGATATATAATCCAAAAGGAATAATTTTTGTGACTAATTACTTTCTTGTTGTACCAAAGAAAATCTATTTTCTATTCTAAAACATGTATAAATTTAATGGATATTAGTGCTATCAGTATAAATTATGCATGAATAATATATGTAATGTATTATATTATATAACATATAAATGATATATTTATAATATATGTATAATTACTGATATTCTATAACTACTATAAATAATATATGTATAAAACTGATTTTAGTGTTATACTGTGAAGGATACAAAGAATGACAACTTTATTTAAATAAATATATTTGTATGCTTTAGTCACATAATTTTTTGTGTGCCAGTACTGAGGCTTGAACTATGTTCTGGATGTTGTCCCTGAGGCATTTCACTCAGACTGGCTTCATATAGCTATCTTCAGATTTCAGCCCCTAAGTAGCTGGGATTCCAGACATGAGTCATTATATTTTTTTTAATTCCATCCTTGGCATGTTCTTATGTAATTATTTTTGAATGTTCAATTGTAGTATGATATGATATTTCATTTCTAAACCAATTCAGAATAAATAACTAGTTATTGGGTAAAACTATATGTTGTAATAAAAATTGTAAAGACCCAACTTTACTATCAATTTTCAAAGATATTGCTAGTTTAATTCCTGGACAGACAAGTAGAAAAATTAAATTAAGTGTTCATAATATATGTAATATATTACATAACATGTAAATGATATATTTATAATATTTGCATAATTAGTGATATTCTATAATTACTATAAATAATATATGTATAAATCTGGTTTTAATATTATACTGTGAAGGATAGACAGAATGACAATATCCTTATCTTAACTTTCTCATTTTCAACGGTAGACAAAACATGCTATAAAAATATATCTTCAAGAAAGCACATGTACAATCTTCATCGCTATAAACATCTTCTTAGATTGGCTACACTTATCCACTAGAGTCAGCTTACCACTGCAAATACTTTGTGATACTTTCTGGATAAAGTTGCTTGTCCTCATCCTCATCAACCTTTCAGCAACTTCAGTGCAGGACATTTTCTCCTGCTTAGCCTGTCGATGATATCATCCTTTGTTATTTCCCAGCAAAGAAATTGTGGCTAGCAGGCTTGAACATTGGTACATTCAGAAGTTCTTTGGCTGTGAAATTTTGCTTTCCTTTCTTGGCAAGTGAGCTGGAATAATGAAAAACATTTAAGGCAATTTGTTTTACGGTAAATGAAAACATACTGATTTGAAAATACTACAAATAGTCATTCTTTAAATTTATTTTTAATTCAAATATAATAGGGGTGGTTTTAGTAGTGCATGCCTTTAAATCTAGCTATTTAGATGTCAGAAAACAGAGGATCATAGTTTCAAGCTAGAACAGGTAAATAGACCATGAGTCACTTACCTTCAACTAAGAACCAAAAAGGTAAAAGTGGAGCTGTGGTTCAAATGGAAAAGAAAAATAAAAGAATCTAGGCCCCAAATTTAAGTCATAGTACTAGCACACGTATACTATATATATATATATATATATATATATATATATATATATATATATATATATATTATATGGTTCCTAAAGTAATCGAAACCTGGTCATAGATTAAATATGAGGTGTGCAAAAGTATGTAAGTCTGAAAAGACTCCGAGGTATTTTGATAATCAAATAGTAATGAAGGATTGGTTTGTAGATAAAGATCAAAGCTCACTTTGGGATTTTTCTGAGTTTGTTTAAATCAGTAGCTAGGAGTTTTCAGTAGATAGGATGCTATTAAAGACCTGAATTAAAGAAAGAACAGAGCTGGAGAAAAAAACAAATTATTACATATATTCAGTGGTAACAACCATGAGAAGGAATATTATGGAACTAAACCCTGGGATACAAATATGTAAAACATGACAAATGAAGAAAAACAGTAATAAGTAAGAAATGCAGACTTATATGGATAGGTATTTTTAATGTTTAAGGCCTATGAAGTGATTGTGTGAAGACCTAAAATTTAAGAAATTGGTAAGGTTAACTATACCTTGGGCCAACCATAGCTGATAATTTAAGTAAAACGGGGCCAGAATAGTGTGTCTTGATTTACCAAAGTAAAACCAGGCCAATATTTGGAAAGCCAATTTTTGGACATGTGGTTGGAGTGACAATTACTGCAGTTTGTTCAAGTGTCAGTAGAAGGGTACATTTTTAGCACAATGATAGAAATCTTTCAGGGATCTGGTAGATTTTTAATCTGTCTTCAATTTTCCTTTTTTTCTGAGAACCAAAATATCATTACTGGAAGCCAGTCCCAAATTTTGCCTTTGGCAAGTTATCAGATATTCAGTCTATTACATGCCCAAATAATAGAGAATGGGAACAGGTCTACATTGAGCACTCACAGTAGACAGGTTTCTGGAATTTCTCAGGAAGATCCTTCTGCCATTTGGGATGGGTAAGGCTGGATAATATACAAAATAGACATCATAGATTGAAAGTAATCTGCTAAGTTGACACTTGAGATATTGGATGTTTTAACTGCATTGTATCGATTTTTATGAATCAGTTAATCAGGTTCTTTATACCATATGATGTTACTAAACTGTGAAATGCATGCTTATTGCATTTCCTTTGTATATTTTGAAATTTGGTATAAAATGTTAGTCTTTTTTTTTTATATGGATTACTCCTAGTTCTCAAGAGTGGGGAAATGCCCTGGAATTTTGTAACTTGAAGTCATATGTGGCCATGTGTCATATCCTATTTTCCTTGTACAGACTTGGTAATAAATTATATGTAATTTATTATTTTATTTTTATTTATATTCTATTGCAGCACCTGGCTATGTGTAATTTAAACTGTAGTTTTCTTCAAGTATTTTATTCTACAGTGAAGTTTTTTCTTAGAAGCTTTCTAATAAATATGTTATCTATTCAGTTTTGAAAAGTACTGCTGTACCTCCCACTTATTTGTGGCATTTCTGAAATCTAAGTTCCTCTGTGTGTCAGGGTGGATGCAATAGTCTGTAGCAAGTATTGTTGAATACATATCAACTGGCTACTTAGAGAACAAAGGATGTGAAGGGACACGAGCCAGATAAAGAACTTCCAGGACAATTCAAGGGCACCTCATATACTCTCTGTGTAGGTGGATAGGGAACATAGAAATTCTTACACTTGAAAGTGATTGAGTGTGTGTGCACATAGGTGTTCACTTATTTATCTGTTGCTATAGTTTTACACATTCACTATTATAAAACAATACTTCATATATGTATACACACACACACACACACAAACACACACACACACACACACACACACACACACACATATATATATATATATATGTATGTATATACTTATCACAGTTTCCAAAATGCAGAGAACCACATCTATGGGCATCGATTTCCTATGTTGCTCTTTGGGTAATAAGAATGAAACCTGGTATTGTCCTGTGGTAGAGAAATTACTCAGAGATTCAAGTATTTTTCTTTCAATATGTTGCTTGTTCCTAACTCTAAATTTAGGAAGTCTGGTAATACATAATACATACTATATTATAATATATTTAATATATAATGTATACTATATTGTATATTATAATATATATTATATATAATAGCTGATAGAATTATATATTCATAAGGAAAAATACAACAAACGTATCAATGTCCATACTTTCCTAGCCATGATTAGGTTCAGTAGAGTTAGGTGCATTACATCTCAACAGGAAAATCTACTGAAGTTCTGATGACCTTGAGCTATATAAGGAGAATTCCTGTAAAAGGAGGTTCTCCTCAATTATGAGAAAAGATGTTTGGAAGTTTTTTTGTTTGTTTGTTTGTTTTTATTTTGGCCGTTCAAAGGGCCTGAACTCTGGGCCTGGGCAATGTCCTTCACCCCTTCTGCTCAAGGATAGTGCTCTACCAAATGAGCCATAACAAGATTTCTGGCTTTTCTGCTTATGTGGTGCTGAAGATTCGAACCCAGGGCCTCAAACATGCAAGGCAAGCACTGTACCACTGAGCCACCTTCCCAGCCCAAGTTTGGAAGTTTTTGAGAAGAGGAATTTGGAATTTGCTTTGCATCCTTGATTAGGAATGAATAAGCAACATTTTACTCCAAATTTTGTCTCCTTTTATGTTCTATAAACAGTTACACATGATCATCATAACATGTCATATCTTTAAGTCCTTCTTTTATTCTTTTATCATTATTGTTTTGTTGTTGTTGTTTGGCTGATCCTGAAGCTTGAACTCAGGTCCTAAGCAGTGTCACTGAGCTCAAGGCTAGTACTCTGCCACTTGCGCCACAGCACTACTTTTGGTTTTTTCTGCCTTGGCTTGCTTTGAAGTATAATACTCAGATCTCAGTCTCCTGGGTGGCTAGGATTACAGGTGTGAGCCACCAGTACCTAGCAAGTCCCTCTCTTTTAGATATTATTCTAAAAGCCTCCTATCCAAGGTTGCTCTTAAGGTATTAAATGCACCTATGCATATAGTTCCAATAGTTCTTTCAAACCTTCAACTCCTGTTATAGCTATGGTGTGTCTTTTCCATTGTATCCTGAACCAACTTCACTGTTCTCTTCATAATCCATGTTTCTAGATGTGTTACTAATAATTACCTAAATTTTGTGGCTATAAACCCTAAATCACTCAACTATTAATTTCATTTAAATTTTTTTCAATTTGATTGTTCTTCAGTACAAATCTGAGCTTATACTCACCTCTTGCATCTACCTCTTGGCATGAACAGAGCCTGGGACTATTCAATCTCAAATGCAAGAGGTTAGCAAGAGAATAGCTTATAGTATTCCTGCCTAAGAGTCAGGACATGTAGTTGAGTGCCTGAAAGAAGCAATGCATTCCTGACAAGGGAATGGGTGATAGAGACAACAGCCTAGAGAGCAAACTGACAGTCACAACATTTAATAACTGTCCTTTGGAGAAACTGACCTCCTGCAAAGTGGCAGTGAAATAACTCACTTAGTGAGTTTTCATATATGAAGGAAGTTGTCATGTTTCACTACACAACTTAATTGTATTCAAAGAGAGGGTAATACTTTTGTGTCCTCCTTGGCCCAGTCTCACTTAATCTCCATATTAATCTTTGCTCATAGTCTATTCCTACCAGAAGGTCCCTGATGAAGAGGAAAATGTGAAAGTGTGATCTCTTGGCTTCTGACTGGCCCTGTGGGAACTGAGGCCACTTTTAGTTTTGAACCTGTTCCTTCTGACATTGGGAAAGCTCATTCTTTGAATTGTGCCCTAGTACCAAATCTTTTGAGAGAAAGTCAAGGAATGACAGATTCTGCCTGAGGGAGTGAGTTTCTACAATTCCAAAGAGGTCAATTAATATCTGATTCTAAGGTCCAGGTGG
Source organism: Dipodomys spectabilis (assembly GCF_019054845.1). NCBI lineage: Eukaryota > Metazoa > Chordata > Mammalia > Rodentia > Heteromyidae > Dipodomys > Dipodomys spectabilis. The sequence continues at coordinate 3,118,723 of NW_024870972.1, read as the reverse complement.
AAGTTTTTCACCAGATCCTCGAAACTGGAGTGGATGTTAGCTCAGACTCCAGGCCATCCTCATATTTCTCCAGCCTTTCTCATGAACCAAAAGGTTACAGGAGTTGAGTTCAGAAACAAGGAGAAATGAGAGTATCAGAAGAATTATTGGCAGGGGGATGAATTAGAAACGTTGGGGGAAAGAAGGGCTCAGAAAATCTAGGGTCACTCACATCATTTGGGAATTACATCATAAGATTAGGGGAAAAAAAATAATAAATTACTACCTAAATTAGTAACTCGACTACTCTACATTACAACTGTTGAGTCAAAAGGTAGCTGTCCTAATTCTATTTTGATGAGAAAAACGGAGCACATTCTTTCCTCACAAAGTTTTACAGAGTATCTTCATCTATACCCCAGGTTGTTCTGACTCTCTACATCTGTTACTTTCCTTTGCTGGATTCAGTCAATGACACTTAAAAGTGTTATCATCTTCAGACATGTAATTACAATTTCTTCTAATCCATTTGTTATCAAATAAAACATATTATTTGCAAATATCTGTCTATGGTAAATTTTCTTCCATGGCATATTTATTTGATGATATTAAGTATTATTTTCATAGTTTCATTTTTAAAACTTGAGGAAAATGTTTTGTTAATATTAGCACTAATTGTTTGCACATTTCTTTTGTATTTTTCCTTGTCTGTGTATTTGTTTTTAAGCTTCTAACATTGTCTTTTCCCCCATGTGTTGCCTTCTTAAAATTGCAATTTATAAACTATATATCATGGTCCTGTATGTGTGAATTGATATATTTAATTTTTGATCTAATATTCACATATTATACGATATCTTCAACCTATTGTAACTGCTCTGAAAATAAATAGGGAGGTCCCTCATTAAAGCAAAAACACAATGCCAAAAAAATGCCAGTGAAATTAGGATTAGGTATATATCCATAAATATTTACCAATGATACAGTAGAAACATTCACTTCTCTAATATACCAGAACATATTTAAGCTATGAATAGCACATTTTCTTTATTCCCTCTTTCTGGTGCATCTAGGTTGGTTACACAGCTTGGTTGGTATGAATATTGCTGCCATGGGCATGAATGTTCATGGTAATTTATATTACTTCAATATGTATCTAGTTGCGGTAAAGGTCATCAACATAAGTGTCTTTTTGGTATTGTGTAAACTTCCATTATGATTTCCCTATGTGTTGAACTCGTTTACAATGCCACAAAACCAAATACAGTTCCTGATTTATTTCAACCTCTCCAGAAGTTTATTTATCTGAGTGGTGATAGATATTCTGGTGTTTAAGATGAGATTTCAATGACTTTCCTCTTTATTTTCCTATGTATTTCCTATGTGGATACGACTCTCAAACATTTCATTTATTCATTAAACACTTGCATTTGTACTTCATTCCTGATAAGTGTCTTTTCTTTTGTTTTGGTATTTGATCAATTTTTATGTTTTATAATATTTGATTTTTTCCCATTCCAAATACTCACTTTAGTAAAAGGATTTTTTTTTCATTACAATGGTGCACAATTAACTAAAAATAACTGATTGTACATTTATACCACTGGATGTTTTTGTTTGTATTTACAGCCAAGAAATTATTCCAATAAAGATGCTGAACTTCTTTCACTAGATATACTGAAAGGATAGTATCTTATATTGGGCTAAACTAATTTCAGAATTAACAGTCACAGGCTGGGCCACAACAGTCTGAGCTAAGTAAAACCACTAACACAGCACAAACTGCACTTAAAGAGAGCAAAGGGCTTTATACAAGTTAGAAGAAATGCAACACGTTCATGAAGCAAATGTTGAAGTTCATAAGCAGACCTTAGGAATCTGAATATCAAGAAGATCAACGAATAAAAGTATTTAGAAGGACTTTAGAACTCAAAATTGGGGAGGGGGCAAAACCACTAGGTACCAAAACTCAATGTTGAAGGGAAGGAGTGTGTTTTACCCCAAACCTCAGCTGTGACTGACTCTCTCACGCCACACACACACACACACACACACACACACACACACACACACACACACACACCTAGTGAGAGGCCTTACCCAAAGTACAGACATTCTGGACTTAGACTCCATTTTGAAGGTTTTTACCGAAAGTATCCATTGTGAAGTCCTTTAATGAAAGCACCCATTGTAAAGAAAGACTTTTACTGAAAGTTAGAACTCAGGTTCCTGGAAAAACTGTGAAATGTCACAATAATGTTCTGCCCATAACTTCCCTAGCAATAGCCATCAGTGGATGACAGGAAGATACATAAAGCTACAGATGTTTCTTAAAATAGTTTACAGTTTGCTGCTTACTGCTTAGCCTGTGCACACTAGCCAATACGCATGTTACAAGATTCAGTCACTAAATGTCAACTAATCATGTAACTGCCAAGGTAGGAACCCCCTTACCTCAACCATATACTGTATAAAAACCCTGTTAACTGAAGGGTTGGGACTCTCAACTCTGACCCACTGCGATGGTGACGGTTGTGAGTCCAGGCTCGAGCTTGCAATAAATGACGCTTGTGTGCTCGCATCGGAACTGGCTCCTAGGTGGACTTTGGAGAACCTTATCTCAGCATAAGACTAGTGTACACAAAGAACCCCAGGGGCAGCTATATCTGGGACAATGACACATTTTTCCACTTCCTTTTAGATAATCAAATGTGATGTTGCAGTGGGCTCCACAGCTGCCCCACATCTGAGCAGGAGGAAGGAAAAGATGCCTTAGCCTGCAGGATGGCCTTGTGTACCCCTGGTTTTCTGTGTAAGAATGCAGTTCATGGTCCCCTAAGCAGGGGTGGCCAGGCTGAAATGGGGGTAAGCTTTGACTGGAGGATGGCACCCTGTGAGCCCTGCATGTGTGGTGAAGCAGCATGGAAAGTCCTGTGAGCATCTCCTGGAAGGCCTCTCAGTTGCTTGGAGAAGTTGACTCCTGTAGTTGGACATGGCAGGAGGAGAGCAGAAATCCAGAAGATGGGAGAGGCACAGGAACAAATGCGCCTCTCCATCGAGACTCCTCAGCTATGCTAAGGAAGTTCACAACCCACACGTGGTGGCCACTCTGCAGGTCTCCAGAGTATCTACTTGTCTGGGGAGCAGTGCATGGTACTGATACAGAGCTGAACTTCCCCAGTGGCACTGGGCCTGGCTAGGATGGAGCAGCCCCTACCAGACATGCTTTTCTGCCCTCCTGCTCATAGCCTCCAAGCAGCTGCCCGGTCTGCAGCACCCAAAGCAGGCCAGCTCCATGGGGCAGGCTAAGGCTGTGCTGGCAATTCCTGGTGCCTGCTTCAAGGCGAGAGAGACGCCTAGCCCACAGTGGAGCTGGTCCTCACTCACTTCCAAGGGTGTCCACAGAGGCATGACAACCACAGCCCCAGCGCTGCTGCCCTCCCTGCCCCCAGAGTTTACTTACAAGTCCCTGCCTTTGTTCTTGAAATTCTTTAGGCACTAGTGTCTCATTTCTCATTGTCTGTTTGGGTGGCACTTGAGACTCCTTCCTCTCCTCACCAAGCTAACAGGCCCCAGTGGATTCACCCCAAATTCTGAACCTCACAGACACTTCCCAGAACCCAGTTGCCTTTAGGTCTGATGCTGCCTGAGCTGCTGGCCTACTGCCTCCTTCCTCCCTTCACAGCCTCTGCCAGGGCCTCCCATACTTTCTCCACTGTTCCAGCCTCAACCCCCTCTTGGCCTCCCCTGAGGCCTCCCTCTTCCCCACACAGCCCCCATCCCCAACCCCAGCAGGGCCACTGCTCTAGGGAAAGACAACTGTGGGCCTGGCCCAGAAGAATCAAAGGTGCAGTGTGCACCCGGCTGATAGGAGGCAGCATAGTTCTCTGATCACTGTCTTTCACTTCACTTACACATATATTAATTGTATTAATTTGGTATGTAAGATTGGATCTCGCAAATTCTTATTAAGCCTTTGCAGAATAGCTCTTAGAAATATAGTCCCAAAATGCAGATTGAATCTTTTATAATTCTTTCGAGATTCAGAGATGTTTTAAGTAGTTATTGTAAGGTATATTAAATAGGTAGATTTCATTAGGTAGCGGATGAAGAGAACACCACATGCTATTCAGGCAGGAGAAGTCTATTTACCGAACTGTTGTCCCCACCATGCATGGTGGAGAAGCATGGCTGAAAAAGGAAGGGAGGGCAGGAAAGGAAGAGGTGTGACCCACCTCTGGGCTAGGATTATCAAGGCCAGGGACAGAAAAAGGTGTGACAAGGTGGGGGAAAGGTGTGGCCACACTGGATCTCGATGTAACGTAGCAGGAGGAGAAGGTGACTGCTTCCAGGTCGGCCAGTTACCTAGGTAAAAGATACTGGGCAGAAGCAGCCAAAAGAGAGGGAGGTGTCCCTGTGCAGACCTTACAGTTACAACCATCATAAACTCTCATTTCCATAGCAGAATGTTATTCCAAAAATATTTGCTTATGCATCTGTTATCAATTATTTCCAAGACTTGAAACATTTAAAGTATCAAATATTACAAGAAGATATTTGATTCATGTTGAATGGATGTGAGTAGGTTGAGCTGTTGCATACATTCGTGTATGTGTGTGTGTGTGTGTGTGTGTGTGTGTGTGTGTGTGTGTGTGTGTGTGTGTGTGTATGTGTGTGTAGGGGGCGTTATGTGTATCATTGAAATCAAGGATAAGGAACTTATTTCCTTTTTCTGAGATATACATTATGGTGTTTCTTTGTTGGTGGTAGATTCTGATTGCTTGCTTTGCCTGATGTGCTCATTCCAGCTGAATTTTGCAGTTAAAGCATCTTATTTATTATTGTACATATAGGACTCTGATATTGCTTTGTCTTTACTCTGCCATCTAGGATCTCCTTTTCCTCTTAAAATAGTAACATTCAATATAAATTTTACCTCCTGAATGATTTTCCTCTTTAGTTTGCATTTTGAAATAAGTATTATAAGACTTTTGATTTCCGTATTCATGAAGAAAAACCATTTTGAATTTTCTGTTTAATGTAATAATACCTGGACACATTTGTTAACAACAAGATCTTAAAATTTCTTGTGTAGTTTTAGTTTAAAATACCCTCCTCCATGTTTTTAGTATGGAGAGACAAACACTTCCTAGTATTAATGATAACAGTTTTATTCATTAAAATATCAGATAATTCATAATTTTGAACATGTGTAGTGGCAAATGAATACATTTGCTCAGTGATTTCCTTGATAGACCAGTGCACAAAAATACCACTCATAGGGGCTGAGAAGGTGGATCAGTGGTAGTCAGCTTATCTTGAATGCACAAGACCCTGGGTTTGATTCCTAAGCACCACCTAAGCAGAAAAAGCTAGAAGTGGTACTGTGACTCAACTGGTAGAGCACTAGTCTTGAGCTGAAGAGCTGAGGTATGGCAATCAGGCCCAGAGTTCACCACCTCCGACAAACTAAATCAATAAATAAAACTCTTACTCAAGAACATTAATTTCATAGGCTGATTACCATTTTAGTTAGGGGCAGAGTGCCAAGATATAGCAGACGTTTGTCGCAAAGCTTTAAGAAGGATGTCAAACCTAACAAGTACTAAAAACAAAAAGTAAAAAATTAGTTCTGACAACAACATATAGAATCGCCACTCAAAGAGAAACAAGTACTAAGAATGAAATACTTTTATAACATTTCTTAAGAGATTCTGGCTCTATATTAATTATCATATAATGTGCCCTTCAAAAATTCCATAGGTGGGCCTGAGTCTTAAGGGCCCCTACAAAAACTGGAGGAGAGGATCATCAACCCAGATTTTTTAAATTGTTATTGTTAAGGTAGTGTACAGACAGATCACCATTTTATATGTCGATAATGAGTTCATTTCTTCTTTTACAATCTCATGACTTCCTTTGCTCTCTCTAATTTTCCATCCAGTCCCTGTCTACAAGAGGTATAGCTCATTGTGAACATATTATCTACAGAGTACAACTGCTGCATTTGTTTCCCTGTTCTCCTTGAATTTCTGTGGCTCCCTCAATGCCAATAAATGGATAAAGAACAGAAAAATCCATCTTTTTTCCAATTCCTGGAATTCATTTCAATATAAACATCAGTAGTTTTATGAGCGTGTCAGACTCTGTCCACACATCCTGAACACTTATACTTCCTGCACCCAGTCATAACTCCCACCGGATTCTAAGGTCCACTAAGTGATTCTTTTCACTTTCCACACAGGAAGAAGCTGAAAGTCAGAAAGATTAAGTATTTTACTGGAAATACTGTGCGGAGAATAATGGCTCATATCTGAACATGATAGTTTGAAACCAACCCAGTTTGATGTATCCATTACATGTTTATCTCCAGTTAACCAGAAGAAAGCAAGAATTGAGTGTTTCCAGTGGTAGAGCTAAAATGCCACCAGACTTGAATGGGAAAACTAAAGGATAGTTTCAATATGATGATTTTTAAATACCAATTCTGTCCCATACATAATCTCAGACAGCTCACACTCTCTATCTCTCTATCTCTCTCTGTCTCCTTAAAAAAGATGTTACTACGGAAATCCAAATAGTTTTTTTGTAAGTTTTATATTTAGCCTTAGTGAGGTTTGACTTGAAAGTTTCTATCTTGGTGAGCCACAACTTAGAACTTTGTTATAATTATACCCATGTCTGTATTCAGAGAAACATTCTCCTGGTTAAGTCCTCCTTTTCCAGCAATGATAAGTTTTCTCTTCTTGGCCCAGTTTCTTCTGTTGGGACTCAATATCTTAGACTTTTCTGTCTTGCATGGTCTATAAGTTCTTTGATCCAGTAGATCTCAGCCATCCTAATGAGAAGGATTATAGGTGGTAACTACTGTACTGGACAGAACCTGCTTTGGGAAAAGTGTTCTAGGTTCACCATTCAGGGACGGTTTTTAGTACTCACCCATAATCTCTTTGTCTTCAGAATTGGAAACTTGTTAGGTCCAGGAATTCAGGGGAAGCACACACTGTGTGCTATTTCATACTTTTTTTAATTTAATGACAGCTTCCACCTATTGTGTACTTTAAGCATTGTGTGAAGAGAAAGATTGCCCCCAAGAGACAGAAGCACTTTACTAAATTCTGCTCTGAAAACACAGGAGGAGGAAAAGAAGCTCTGAAGGAGCCATATAGCCTAGAAGCCTAGAAGCCTTGAGTTTTTAGAAACTCAAGCTGCCTTTTATCTTACCTTCAACAAAGAAAGTCAGAGACTGCAGTGGCTTGTAAGCTCCATTTATATTCCTGAGCATGGGGCTCCCTTCCCCTTTGCCCTTCTAACCCTTTACATCAGGGCAAGTGTGAAGATGTAATAAGAATGCTTAATGTTTGAGCCTGGGATTAAAAACTTCATTTTGTGATCATAAACATTCCACAACTTCTTGAATTGAATCTGAGGGGCAGACGGAAGTTAGGTAAGGAATTCAGAAACTTATAATTACTTCTTTGCTATATAACTCATCACTTCCCACCCCTCAGAATAATATTTCCCAACTGTGTAGACATCCTTACATTCTATTCTCCAGGAGTTTGATTATGGGGAATCATTTGCTTCTTATGTGTACTGATTTACAAATAGAGATTTTTCTCCTAGGCTCAAAATGATTTCATTGATGGGGACACTGTGCAATAGGCTAAACAGGGTTTCTTCATGTGTTCATACCCTAGGTTGGACTACTAAGGGCTAAAGAGTAATCAAGGCTCACTTGCTGTCAGTGGTATTGCTCTGAGGAATTACTGTCAATGTTGCCCACAGTACCTAGTCCAAGGCCTTTTAGAAAAGCTCCAGACCCAAACTGCTTGAGTATCTGTGTGAGATAATCATCATTGAGCAACTATGTTCCATGGTTGTGAGACATTCACTTCTGTGAGCATATGCATATGAGGACTCAAGAAGAGAGTTACTTGGAAGAAAGGTCCTAGGATGCAAAATGTCCACTAGAACAATGGAAACCCATAGTTTGGCATGCTTAATGTTTTAACCTGTGCACTGAACTAACAGGAAAAAAAGACACACTAAGAAATCTGCCACTTATACCAAATAAAGAGATATGGTGAAAGTCAGAGAAAGGACATTGATTTCATGGTAGTCATGACAAACAACACCTTAGCACACCCTCAGAATACTAATCCATAATTTTCTATTCAGCCATGTTACTAGGTGTGAGTTGTATTTAGAAGTCCTCAGGGACTTCAGAACAGGAAGATCTAGGGGAGAGCCTAAGATTGGTCTGCTATTTGGGACATAAAAAAACTAGTTTGATGATAGCCCTTAGTAGTGTCCTACAAATATGTGCATTTACCCTAGTATATTTGATAAGTATCCCCTCACTGAATTATCTTTGGTTGGCTCACTTGCTGACATAGCAGCTGTCTGGTAGCTCCACTGTGACTTATCTTTATTCTGTTGAACCAGAAATGGAAAAGGAGAGACTGACCACAACAGATTTACATCTTTCTCAATGAGCAGTGAATGGCAGGGGAGTATTTAAGATGCTTCCCGTGTTCTCAGTTAGCTAGTACCACCTTGGATTCCAGCTCAAATCTTGATAAGCAGATAAAGAACTTACATGAGCTTGTTGTGCCAGATTCACAGCTAGAGATGTATATGAGAATGTGGAAGAGTTTGGTGTGAAAGCCACAGGTTGATATGAAGCACAATTCAAAGTATGTGGAGATGAAGCGAGCTACCTGGAGGGAAAAGGAGAGGCAGATGAAGCTGATGAGCACCTAGAGAGAGAAGACAGAGCAAGTTTGAGGCCAACTTGACATCAAAGTAACCCATCTGAATTACAAGAGTCTGACTATCCAGAGCCACAGAGAGAGGTTGCAAGACCAGCAAGTGATCTTGCCCATTTCTAGGGAGCTCCCAGAATGCCAGGGTAAGAATTGGTAGCTTCCCATTGCTGCTGAGCACATCTCAGATCCCTTGTTACCATGATAATTGACACTGGAAAGGAGCAGCGAGAGTTATATGAGGTGATTGCAGCTCACTATGTGGAGCCAGTTCTGCAGCATTGTGGAGTATGGTCTCTCAGGATGCTTAGGGCAAAGATCATATAGCTGATGTCAAAGAATGCAATCTACTTGGAGTAGACATTTATACATGGTACGTGCCTAAACACAACAAGCTGATAATGAGCTGCTAGAGGTAGTTACCTAAAGATCTAACAGCCAAAACTGGAGAGGCAAACGCAGAGCTCTGCACTACATCAGTCCACCATGCCAATTGCTTCTACCCTAGTACTGGGTACCCAGTTTTCACAACCACAACCCTGTTACCTGATTGTGTCCTAAAATCTACACAATTATTATCTTTCAGTTTATCTATGCTTCCTTGTCCCTGCTAAACTGTTCTGGAAGCAAACGTCCCCCATAAACAGGCTGGAGATGCAATCCCAATATCAGATAAAATAGACTTCAAATTAAAATTAGTGAAAAGAGATAAGGAAGGTCAGTACATACTAATTAAGGGATCTCTCCCCCAGGAGGATTTTACAATTCTAAATATCAATTCAACAACAAAGGAGCACCAAAATTTATCCAAGAAACACTACTTTCCCTCAAATCGCACTTAGATTCAAAATCATTAATTGGTGGGGACTTTAACCCACCACTTTCCAATCTAGATAGATCAACTTGGCAAAACCTCAACAGAGAAACCGCAGATCTAAACAACTGCATAGATCAATTAGATTTAACACACATCTACTGCATATTTCATCCAGCAGCATCAGAATATACATTTTCTCAGCTACACATGGAACATTTCCCAAAATAGACCATATTTTAGGCCACGAAGCAAACTTGTCCAAATTAAGAAACCTTGAAGTTATACCTTGCATTCTCTCAGACCACAAGGCAGTAAAATTAGAACTCAACACTAAAAGCCAGCAAATAAAGTCCTATAATACATGGAGGCTGAATAACACACTGCTGAATCACAAGTGGGTCATGGAAGAGATTAGAAAGGAAATTCAAATGCTCATGATATTCAACAAAAATCAACACACAAATTACCTGCTCCTCTGGGACACAGCAAAGGCAATACTCAGGGGCAAGTTTATAGCTTTGAGTTCCTACATCAACATATTGGAAAGATCTGAAACCAACAAACTAATGAGACATCTGAGCCTCCTTGAAAAAGAGCAGCAAGATACACCCCAATCCAGTAGACAAAAAGAAATAGTTAAAATTAACTCAGAATTAAATGAATTAGAATCCAAAAAAACATACAAAAATCAACAAAACAGAGTTGCTTCTTCGAAAAAATTAACAAAATTGACAGACCCTTTGCAAATCTTATCAGAAAAAGAAGAGAACACACCCAAATAAATAAACTCAGAGATGAGAATGAAAATATCACCACAGAAACAACCAAGATTCAGAATATTATAAGATAATACTTCTCAAAACTATATGCTATAAGTTTGAGAACTTGGCAAAAATATTTACATGCCGAAACTAAACCAAGATGAGTTAAACCATCTTAACAGGCCCATATCAAGCATTGAAATACAGCAATAAGAGACCTCCCATCTAAGAAAACCTAGGACTAGATGGTTTTACAGCAGAATTCTACAAGGCATTCAAAACAGAGCTCACAACAATACTCCTCCAACTCTTCAATGAAATTGAAAGAGAAAGATCACTACCAAACTCATTCTATGAAGCCATCATAACCCTCATCCCAAAAACAGGCAGGGACTCATCAAATAAAAAGAACTATAGACCCATTTCGTTGATGAACATTGAGGCAAAACTTCTTAACAAAATTTTGTCCAACTGACTTCAACAGTTCATCCAAAAAATCATACACCACGATCAAACAGGATTCATTTCAGGGATGCATAGCTGGTTCAATATACGCAAATCAATTGCTATAATTCATCACATCAACAGGAGCAAGGATAAGAACCCCATGTTTATCTCAATAGATGCTGGGAAAGCATTTGACAAGATCCAACAGCCCATTATGATGAAGGTTATGGAAAAATTAGGAATCTATGGAACTTTCCTCAATACAATAAAGGCTGTAAAAAACAAACTTACAGCCAGCATTATACTTAATGGTGAAAAACTAAAGCCATTTCCTTTTAAATCAGGACCAAGACAAGGAATGTCCACTCTCTCCAATTCTCTTCAATGTAGTATTTGAATGCCTAGATTCAGTGAAATACAAAAGGAAACATAAAGGGGATCCAACTAGGGAAAGAAGAAGTAAAACTCTCCCTCTTTTCAGATGACATGGTCTTGTAGTTAAAGAATCCCAGGGACTCCACTCCTAAATTACTCAAGTTGATTCAAAACATTGGCAAATTAGCAGGGTATAAAATTAACCCTCAAAAATCCATGGCTTTTCTGTATGCCAACAATGAGAAAAGTGTGGCTGAAATTAGGAAAGAAACACCAACCATTCGTAATAACACCAAAAATCATATAGTACCTAGGAATTAACTTAACCAAAGAAGTGAAGGACCTCTATGCTGAAAACTTTAAAAAGTTGAAATAGGAAATCAAAACAGAATTTAGAACGTGGCAAAATCTCCCATGCTCCTGGATTGGAAAGATCAACATCATGAAAATGGCAATAATTCCCAAGGATATCTACAAATTCAATGTGGTACCTATCAATATTCCAACCTCATTCTTCAAAGAAATTGAAGTGGCAATCGAAAAATCCATAAGGAACACTAGAACACACCAAATAGCAAAAACGATGCTCAACAGAAATAACAGTGATGGAGGAATATCAATACCAAATTTCAAACTTAACTACAAAGCCATAGTGATCAAAACAGCTTGGTACTTGCACAAGAATAGACTTCAGGACCAATGGAATAGAATTGAAAGCCCGAAATGAACCTACAGACCTATAGTCATCTAATCTTTGATAAGGGAGCTAAAAAAATAGATTGGAAGAAAGACAGCCTCTTCGGTAAATGGTGCAGGCAAAATTGGTTAAGTACTTGTAGAAGACTAAAGCTAGATCCTTATATATCACCCTAGACCAGAAGCAATTCCAAATGTATCAAAGACTTCGGAGTCAAAGCAGACACTCTGAAAACAGTACTTGATGGAATAGAAGAAACCATAGGTCTTGGCACAGGCCGAAATTTTCTTAATAGAAGCCCAGAAACACAACAAATCAAAGAAAGTTTGGATAAATGGGACTGCATGAAATTGCAGAGCTTCTGCATAGCAAAGGATATAGCTAGCAATATCAATAGAAAGCCCACACATTGGGAGAAGATCTTCACTAGCCATACAACGGACCAAGGGCTCATATCTAAATTATACCTGGAACTCAAAAAATTAAGTCCCCCAACAATAAATTTTCAAAGAAACAACTACCCAATAAACAAGTGGGCTAAAGACTTAAAGAGAAACTTTTCTGAAGAGGAAAGAAGGATGGCCAATAGACACACGAAGAAATGCTCATCCTCACTAGCCATAAAAGAAATGCAAATCAAAACACCATTGAGATACCACCTCACTCCAGTTAGAATGGCAAAAATCAAGAACTGTAATAACAACAGATGCTGGAGGGGATGTGGACAGAAGGGAACCTTACTTCATTGTTGGTGGGAGTGTAAACTTGTCCAACCACTTTGGAAAGCAGTATGGAGGTTCCTCAAAAGACTCTACATAGAGCTCCCCTATGACCCAGCAATCCCACTTTTGGGCATTTACCCAAATGTTTACAAACAAGACCACACTAAAGCTACAAGCACAACTATGTTTATTGCAGCATTATTTACCAGAGCTAAGATCTGGAACCAACCCAGATGCCCCTCAGTAGATGAATGGATCAAGAAAATGTGGTATACATACACAATGGAATTCTATGACTCCATCAGAAAGAATGACATTTCCCCATTTGTTAGGAAATGGAAAGGCTTGGAAAAAATTATATTAAGTGAAGTAAGCTAAGCCCAAAGAAAGACAGGTCCCATGGTTTCCCTTATTTGCAGTATCTAGTATATGTGTGAGTCAAGCAGAAAAAGTCAGATAAGTTGATGTTAGGGAAATGAACCCTAAGATTTGTTTTCAAATGTTGTTTTTTTCTTTCATGCGATTGTTTCTAACACATTGATAAGATCATTTCTTTGTTACTATGTATGTCCCTCCCCGAAAATATAACCCCTGCTTTCACTGTATTTGATGTCGGTATAATTTGTGGAGGGGAAAGGGAAAAACAAATGGTTTAAATATGGATACAGGTGGACCCATTGCAACAATGAGATGTACCAGTCGTTGTGTCGAAAACGAACTTTACAACTCTGTTGTTGCATGGCGGGGGGGTGGGGAAAGGGGGAGCTGGGAGTATTGGGTTGGGGGGGCTAGGGGAGGATGGGAAGGGATGGGCAGGGGAAATAAAGGAGGAGGCTACAAAGCTTGATAAGAAATGTACTCATTATTCTGCCCATGTAATTGTCACCCCTCTGTACACTATTTTCACAATAAAAAAATAATATATATATATATATATCACATTAAAAAAAAGAAATGTTCTCATTGGTGCTGGGAAGGTGGCTCAGTGGTAGAGCCCTTGCCTTGCAGGCATGAGTCCCTGGGTTCAATTCCTCAGCACCACGTAAGCAAAAAGCAAAAACCTGGAAGTGGGGCTGGGGCTCAAGTGGTAGAGCGCTAGCCTTGAGCTGAAGAGCTGAGGGACAGCGTCCAAGCCCAGAGTTCATGCCCCACGATCAGACACCCTCCCCGCAAAAAAGATATGTGCTTATTATCTTGGCTATGTAATTATAACTCTTTTGTACAGTATTTGCACACACAAAGAAGATGTAACTTATTCAGTTTGGAATATAGTGAATGAGGAGATGAAGAGAAATAGTTTGGAGTAAACATGTTCAAATACTTTATAACTTAGTATGATCACATAATATAATTTAAGTATAAAAATAGGGTGATGAAATTAATAAAAGGAATAAAATTTAACAAGCTACACTATGTGGACATATGTGTATAACAAAATTAAAAATACTTTGTGAAATTAAAATTTCTAATAAAAAGACAAAAATTCATTCCAATTGTTATAGATTCATATGTTAATTTCTTTTTTCAGTTAATTCCTTGACAAAGTAAAAGGAGAAATATATTTTGCTCATTTAGAAAGACAATCTTGTCCAATTAGCAGTAAAGTATTCTACTTAATTACTGTCAATGTGAAAATGTTCAATCAACTTAACTATTATATTAGAATATTTTCAATGCATTCTTCAAAATATTATCTCTATAGGTATATACTTTTGCTATTTATTGAATATGTTTTCTTACTTAATTGCTATATACCATTTTCTGACTGTAGTTTGGTGTATGCAACTAGGATATATTATACCTGATCTCGAAATCAATTATTCAAACAGGTTTTTCAAATAAAAAATGCTTATAGTGAAATAAAGAGGTAAATCCAAATTATGTATATTTGAAGACAATGCTTGGTTAGTCCTATTCTCACATTACCCATTCCCTTCTTGAGAATAATACGCATTGTAAAGAAATGTTTAGAATGTTTTGGAGAAATAGTTTGACTTTAAACCAGTGATTTACTTTATGCTTCATTTTGTTTACTTTATATTCAGAAAAGCTAAATTCTTTTTTTAAATTCTTTTTTTATTGTGAAAATACTGTACAGAGGGGTTACAATTACATGGGCAAGATAATGAGTACATTTCTTATCAAGCATCGTAGCCTCACCTTTGTTTCCCCTTCCCCTCCCTTCTCATCTTCCCCCCGTCCCCCCCCCCCCCGCCCAATCCTCCCCGCTCCCCCCCCGCCCCCCTGCACCAAAGTTGTAAAGTTCGTTTTCGACATAACGACTTGTACATCTCATTGTTGCAATGGGTCCACCTGTATCCATGTTTAAACTATTTGTTTTTTCCCTTCCCCTCCACAAATTATATCGACATCAAATACAGTGAATGCAGAAAAGCTAAATTCATACCTTATTTTCCTTAGGTTTTATACTCAAGTTTAATGACTGATAGGTGACAGATAAAGGTGACACTTTTTAAAAGTGGCTAAATTTCGGCTGAGGAATCTAGGTACAAGTATACTCATGCAGATAGGCCTCATCAGTCATGAGACCATGATATCAAAATGTTAACCTCTGCTTACTGCTTACTGGTGTCATGCTTATGAGATTATGTGTATTATAAACAGTGATTATGAGCATTTGTTTTGTAAACAACGTCATTTCATGGGTTAGGAACTGAAGTGAGACATTACACTCAGAACTAAATTGAAGGAGAAATCCAAAATTAGTTAACCATATACACTTAACAAAATGTTTCAAAAATGCAAACTAAAGGAAATAATTTATGAAAAAATCAACATTTACAATAAATACAGAATCAGTATGACTGATTTTTTTTTTTATCCAGGATGCAATAAGGCTTGCATGATGACTTTTCTGATTATGTGTTTAGTTAGGTCTTGATATTTAGTTGGAGAAATTCTGTTTTTTCATATATTCATTTGTCAGATCAAAGAGTAAATGAATTCCATGCCATAGCCAACATCCATAATAATGTTATAGTTGTACCCTGCTACTTTGCCAACCTTTCAAATCAGTTCGGGTATCTTGGGTCTTTTCTCTATCTCACTAAATAGGTATGCAATTTTTTTTGTCAGCACTAGAAATAGTTTGACCACCATTTATTAAAATTGTATTTTCCAGAAGCTTCTATTCTCTCTTTTCATGAGATTTTTTACTTTCATTTATATAATGTGCTGATGTTTGCCTTTAGATAACCCATGTTCAGTCTTCTACAAACTGCGTAATTTAGAGTAGGTTTATATTAGGTACACTCATGTAAACAGCTCAGATTCTATTACTTGCATATTTTGTGCTTGTTAAATCAATTGTATTTAGTTGTCAATATGGATACTATTGGCCTTATTCATTGCATTTATGAATATGTTAAGTATGTCTTGATTTTTGTGATTTAATACTGCAGCTTTTTTTCCTTCAAATATGTGCAGATCTTACTTCATATACAGTTACATTTGTTTTAAACAATTTGATCCTTTCAAGGGATTTGCTATATTAGGTTCACCCAGATGAACTTAATTACAAATTAAAACAAACTTATTTCTGAGAGACAGTTATCCTTATGGTTCTACTCAAATTAACATGTATTTGAGGTTTTTGTACTTTTAAAAAACTGTACATAACATGTTTTTGTTCCTGGGGAAGTTCCACTTTCTTGGTTGTTTTTGCAGCTATGGTGACTTCAACATATGTGTGCATTTTATTTCAATTGTTTTGTGTTTATATTTTGTTTTATATAAGAGAAAGTACAAATAGAATCAGTGATTTAGAACATTTTCAAATAGAATTCTAAGAGAGACATGAATTTTTATGACAACTGTGAATGGACAGGTCTTAGTGGAGGAGTAGCAAAATAACAGAGACATTGTTGGATGTGAGTTTAATTCTTCCTCCATTTGCCTCACTATTTCCAATGATATTACTTCAAAGTCTTTAGTGAAAAGAAAATAATTTTGTCTGTATGAACTCAGAATTTTTGGTTTAGTAAAAAGCGAAAGATTTGTACGATCTGAAGAAAAACCAGAGTATTTTTTGGGGGGACACACTACACATTCATATTAGATTTTAACACTAAAATCTTTCTTCCTTAGTTTAAAAACACAGTTGTGAATTTATAATGTTATAATAGCACCTAATAATTTATATGAAATTGTCCAAACTATTTTCACTTCACACTATATGCATTATAGAATATAATAATACTGTGTAAGATAGTATGTAATAATTGACTTTGTGCAAAGTTAATGACAGTGGCTATTTGTGAGATACTGAGTAATTGTAAAAATTATATTTGAATCTATTAAAAATCTCGGTTACATCTAAAAATAACTCATAGTTATAAATTAATGCTGAAAAATAAGTTTGTTTATTGGAAAAAGCCAGAAGTTTCAATAAGCTTGCTTTTTTAAAATTGCCTTGGATCTGGGTTTTGTTGGCTCATGTTTGTAATCCTATCTACTCATGACTCTAAGATCTGAGGATAATGGTTGAACGCTATATGGACAAAAAATCTGTGAGACTCTTATCTCCAATAAATGTCCTAAAAGCCAGAAACGGCACTGTGGCTCAAGTGGTACAGTGCTAGCCTTGAGCTGAAGAGCTCAGCGACAGTGCTCAGGCCCAGAGTTCAAACCCCATGACCGACAAAAAAAATTGGCATGGTGTTTTACTTTATAATTTCATGATTTTTTATGAATGCTTGTTCAGTGAAAATGTCATTGGTTTTTATATTTTGTGTTGGCATAAAATGAGCCTTCTATTGCCTTAAAGTAATCAGAAAAACTCTCTGATTCTATGACAGCATAAATTTTGTGGGTAATGGTTAAGACCAAATTGCCTTTTTGAAAAAAAATTATGTCACACGCCAAAAAAGAGGAACAAATGAAAATATAAGCCAAAAACTTACTCTGTAAATCTTTATGGACTAATAGTCTGTCAGTTTGTTTTAACTATTAATCAAAAATTAAAGTAATACTGGGTAATATTAACCAATTTAAATTTCTTCATCCTTGTCATTTAAAAGACACTTTAAAAAGAAATTCAACAGATGAGTAATAGATGAGTTTTGCAATTATGTAGTTTAATAGAGCTCTGAGTTGTGGATATAGGACATTCATCTAATTGACTAAATATGTAAATTAAATCCATAATGTATATTCCTTCAATTTTCTGGCTAAAGTGTTCTACAATCTAGGTAATTTTAAAAGAAATATTGTATGTTGTTTCCTTGGTGACAACGTAATTGTAAGACTAAAAGTTTTCCTATAGCATGGCCACCTTAAACAGGGTGGATGTGTTAGGGTTGCCATGTAAACCTTTTGGGACAGCTTTAATGTTTGAATCTTGGATAGGATTTGATTGGGAATTGTGGCACACCTTCCTGGTTTGAGAAGAAAAATGACAGGCCATACGAAATACTTTTATCTGCTACATTGTTATATTAGTTTTTTCAAACACACACATACACACATACATGCACACAGATACACACATTTGTAGTATAAAGACCCACTCCATCTGCAAGAAAATATTTTAATAGGAATTCCAGAAAATATTTAGTCTGCTGAGATTTAATTAGAATTTATAGAAATATCTAGTTGCTTCTACCCCTGGACATGTCATTATCATTGGTGAAGATGTTGCCATTTGAATTTAGAATGCCCCAGAAAGACCTATGTGTTAAAGAAAAATGACTTTCTATTTCTTACCAGACTCTGGAGAATACCTGAATAGTTCTTCTGGAGAGTAAGTTCTTCAGTGTGAAATCTATGAGAACATAGACTCTCGTCTACTTTCTTCTTTCATCTTTTAATCATTCTAGGTCAAAAACTTTTCCCTTTGACATACTCCCCACCTTGATATTGTCTTGTGACATGCCCCAAAGCAATAAAACCAAGTAAACATACACTGAAACCTTCAAACTTGTAAATCTGAGTAAGACTTTCTGTTTAATAAATGGACAATATCACTTATTATGGTAGGTTATAAAGCTAACACAAGTCTAGTCTTTCTAACAATGTAGAGTATATTAACTTGTGCTTCATTATAAAATATCTAACTTCAGGTTTTATTTTAAGTTCTAGTTTCTGTTGATCCCAGGGCTTAAACTCAGGGCCTGGATGGTGTTCTCGTGTTCTAGGCCAGTGCTCGACATACAATCTGAACTGGAATTCCATTTGCCCTGGTGGTTAATTGGAGATAAGAATCTAATGAACTTTTACTCAGATTGGCTTTGAACTGTGATCTTCAGATCTCAGCCTCTTAACTAGCTAAGATTACATCCTTGAACCACCAGTGCCTAGCCATGTTGCATATTTTGTGCAATTCCAATTTTCAGCATCATATAGATGCTCCTACTGCAATAAAAAAATTACCCCTGTTTTCACTGTATTTGATGGTGGTATAATTTGTGGAGGGGAAGAGAAAAAGAAAATTGTTAAAATAGGGATATAACTGGACCTACTGCATCAATGAGATGTACAAGATGTTATGTAGAAAAACGAACTTAACAATTTTGGCTTGGGTTTGGAGGAGGCTCAGAAGGGGAAGATGGACAGGGATGGTAACGGGAAACAAAGGAGGAGGTAAAAATGCTTGATAAGAAATGTACTCATTATGGGGCTGAGAAGGTGGCTCAGAGGTAAAGTGCTTGCCTTGCATGCATGAGGCCCTGGGTTCGATTCCTCAGCACCACATAAGCAAAAAAAGCCAAAAATGTAGCTGTGGCTCAAGTGGTAGAGTGCTAGCTTTGAGCTGAAGAACTGAGGAACAACACCCAGGCCCAGAGTTCAGGCCCCACGACTGGACCCCTGCCACCCCCCGCAAACAAAAAGAAATGTACTCATTTCCTTGCCCATGTAATTGTAACCTCTCTATACGGTATTTTCACAATAAAAAAACTTAAAACATACTAAGGATATTTGTAAAGTATATAATGAAGAATTTTCATTCTTTACAAAATCTATGCTAAACTATATTTTAATGGACATTTCCTGCAACCAGTTTGATGTAGTTTAATACTTGTCACACCAACTTTCTCTATAGTCTACTGGAGATTTAATTGTTCATGTGTATTTATATGTATATGTATAAGTATCTATCTATATATTTTCCAATGTGGATCATCAGAATTGAAACTTTGCTTTGTTTTACTGTACAGCAGTTAAACCTGGTCAGCTCATTCTGTGGCAATATTTGGGTTCATTCTAATCATTCCGTTTGTACCACACCATCAGCCTTCTAAAATCAGCTTCATTTCCTGGAGAAATTACCAATCTGTCCAACCAATATACACCCAGAGCGTTTTAAGAAAGCAAGTTTTAATGAAGGAAGATAACATGAAGAGACAACTACAGAATTTCTACAGAGACCTGACATCTTTCACATTTCTGCCTTCCTCCTCATACTTAAGAAAGTATTGACGAACACTATAAATATACTGCATTTTTAACTTAAGGATCAGTGTTTGTTTGTTTTTTTTTTCCAAATTGAAGCCTTCTTTTCCATGATTTTTGAAATAAACTTTTGGGGGATATTTTTTTATTGTGATGGGATTTCATCCAAAACAAAGCCATGTATATCAAGAAAGTCAATGTTTTCAACTCAGAGTACTAAACAAAAGAGGGAGAAAATTATGGTTTGCTATATATGTTAAGCACAAATATAGGCAATATCAAGATATTTTGAAATTGCATACTTTTACTGGATAAAGTTGCTCAAACCTATATTATCTACTTGGAAAACAGAGATTAGAGAATTCCAGCTCCAAGCAAGCCCACACACAAAATGAAGTTTCAGATACTCTAACCATTTGCGGGGTGCAATGTTTTATGTTTGTGTTAGGAGGACCACAGTCCAAGAATACCCAGGCATAGTGATACTGCCTCAAAATAAGCAATCCAATTATAATCTGCAGATATGGTAGTAGTAGAGATGCTGTTTCACAAGTATACGGTTTTGGGTTCAATCCTCCAGTTCCCCTAGAAATATAAGTGTGTGCAAGAATACGAATTTGGCATGTCTAAGGTCAAGATTTCATACTCATTTAACAAGCTCTAATAAAGCCTTTACTTTTTTTTGCTATTTTTAAAAAGCATAACCATAACTTCCATGCCACAAAGAAATGATTTCCTTTCATCCATTAAGTAATATGTTATGTGTTGGATACTGTCCCACTGAAATCATACTAAAGATCAAAAACCTATTGTCTTAGAAAGTGACTGCATGTGGAAACAGAATCTCAATGGTAACATTAAAGTTAAAGTCTCCTCCAAGAGAAGCAGAAGGTCTTGAATATGCCAAGGAAAGAGGACTCAGAAGAAGAAAACTCTGATCTTGGAGTTTTAGTTCCACCAACTCAGAGGAAATATATTTACAGTGTTAATGCACTCAAGCTGTGGTAGTTTATTATTACAATTACTAGCAAACATGTGTATTCTATAATACATGAAAAGTCATTGACTCTTGGGGTCCATGACTCATCTCTATAATGCTAGTGTTTAAGAAAGATGAGACTTGGGGGATAATGGTTTTCTGTGTGGTAGGAAAGTTCATGAGGTTCTATCTCCAATTAACTACAAAAATTTCTGGGCTGGAACATGGTTCAAATGGTAGACTGACTACTGTTAGCAAACTGAGCATGAGTTATGTTCAAGCCCCAAATTGGGAGAAAGAAAAAGTCCTTAGAAAACTACTATGAGAAACAGAATTATGAATAGGAAAGCAGAAACAAAAGAAATAAACTTATTGATACAGAGAAAACTTCCTAATATGAAATATGGCACAAACTATAATATTTAGGGTTTTCCTTCCTTATACAGTAAAACTAAATGATATTTTGACTTGACGAAACTAAAATGTAAAACTGTATGCAATAAATAATTGCATTACTTTTATGTTTCCATAATTTAACTTGTTTTCCTACAAATTTATAGAATACTGTAGCTATGGAAAAATCAATAAATGTTTCATTTTCATATAGGATTACATATCCTTCAAGTGTTTTCTAAAATTGTTCTATACTGAAATGAACCTCATTGATATCTTTCTCAAGATTCCAAACGTTTATACTTTCAGCTGACCTTCCACAAAACTCATACCCCAAACATAAATTTTTAGTTTGTTCATGCAATCAAAAGAATATAAACATATGTTTCAAAATGTTAATTACGTTTATCTGCTGTCATTAATGTAATAAAACTAATAGAATTAAGTTTATACCCTGAGAGAAATAAGACACTTCCTTCTAAATACAGACTGGTAGGCACACACACACACACACACACACACACACACACACACACACACACACACACACACACACACACACACATTTACCACTTTCACTCAGGTTAGGTTCCTGACATTGAGTATCAGACAATGATCTAATAATCAATCTTCCTGCCCAGACATAAAATACATTCATAATTCCACACATACAAAAACACCAGAAATTCAAAATAATGAGAACATTTAACAGAACCAACCAGCTCTTGAGCCATCTACTCCCTGATTTCTTTTATTCATGATGATGCATTTTTCATATCATTATTAATAGTAATTTTGAGTCTCTCTGATTAGCAGCCAAAAATATGTTATCATATAATAGAAAATGTAGGTAAAATTACCTGTCTGTAGGTAATCTTTAATATATCTTAACAAAGACTTCTTTTTAGAGTCTGTTTTTGGCATTTTGCCCTAATTACTCATATTAAATTACAAAGGACATGCCATATTCCTTAATTCATTTTTCGTAAAGGTTATGCTATGGAATTGAATCTGATTTGTTTGCTTATTCTAAAGTAAATTTTCTCAACAACTTGAATTATTTTTTCTGTTACTCCTAAGCAATTTGAAATATCAAATAAAACTGGAAATTCCCTTCAGAAATGATTTGTGAATGACATTAATATTTGTGGAGGGATGCAGGACTTGAATTATCTAGAGTGCCTTAAAAATGGCATTGTTGGGGCTGGGAAGGTGTCTCAATTTTACAGTGCTTGCCTTGCATGCATGAGGCCCTGGGTTTGATTTCTCAGCACCACATAAGCAAAAAGAAAAAAATACAGAAGTGGCACTATGGCTCAAGTTGTAGAGCACTAGCCTTGAGCTGAAGAGCTGAGGGACAGCGCTCAGGCTCAGAGTTCGGGCCCCACGACCGGACCCCCCCAAAAAATGGCACTGTTATTCAAAAGGCTGATCGTTTAGTCATCTTTTAAAGTGTGGTCTTCTTATTTCATCTAAGAATATAAAAGTATGCTTTTCATCACATTCTTGCCTGCAAAACAGTAGAATTATTTCCTTTGTACATTTGATGTCCAGCTGCGAATGTATTGAAACCTACAAACAACTGCACAGCTGTGTTAGCTGCTCTATATTTGGAAATTTTCTTCCAATAGTCCTTCTGATTTGAGCCCAAATTCATGGGATAGTCACATAATCTCACAATTACAAAGCACCAAATTATAAAAAGACCACGTGCAAAATGAAGTTCAATTTTTTTCTGTTGTTTCCTTTTTTCTTATTGTCTTTTTAGGAGCTAGTGGCTGTTTATTTCTCATTATTGTTGATGTGACTTAAATAAATTTACCAGATTTTTCAAATAAAATAAAGACATATTTAGTCACAAAATACAGCTAAGCATTTGCGTGATTTATTTTTATTCTAGTCCTGTTCTCAGTTATCTTCAAATAACATAGAGATGAGCCAATCATATGTGTAAATAGACACGTATCAAGCACACAGAACTCTAATTTCTATATCAACTTCACCTAGAAGAGAAAATTATCATTGTTTCATGTCTTAAGTAATCTACTTAAAACAAGTTTTATTAATTTTATCAATAAATTTCATAATTAGGGAATTGATGCATTGCATAAGTATTTGATTGCTCATTTCCACTGAATTAATGTTACATATAAAATAATGACATTCTTGAGGATAAAACATGCCTGTTTTTCATTTTGGTTGCCAAAATGGAAATATTAGGCATTTTCAAAATTTAACTTTAAATCTAAGCTTATAAATTTCACTAGAACTTGAATTGTGTTACTTACAATTTTCATATTAAAATAAAAATTATTATTAAATAGAAAGCAAAATTATGTTATCACACCTTAATCCCTGAATTAACTTTATGATAAAAAACAATTATATTTCTATTACAAGATATACATATGCAAACAAACTATGAGATATGGAAACAGAAAACTTTTTGTTTTTTGTTTGTTGTTTATACTTTGTGATAATTCTCTCTTCTTTACCTTATGCCTGGCATATTTATTGTACATCTTCAGGAAGGTGAGGGGTGGGCACAGAGCTTTAGGGAAAAGAGCGAAAAATTGCACATTGATGAAATTGAACTATTTAACACATGGGTGGGGACAGGAGGGTGGAACTAGGAACAAGTGAGGGAACGGAAGACATTTCACAAAAGGAAATGTACTCTTTACCTGACTCATGTAATTGTAATCCATCTATAAATCACCTTAATAAGGAGTTCCGGGAAGATGGCGGAGGAGAAGCTGGAATCTGAACAAGCTCTTGCATAGAAAACAGTTTCAGAGTTCCAGTGAACAGTCCCAAGCCAGAGAATCACACCAAGTGTGCCATCACAGGACAGAGAGTTAGTCAAGAGAGGGGAAGCCAAGCAGACACATCTGAGCAGCTGCCGCTGCGGCGGCAGGGTCGCAGCGGCGACCACCGCCGCGGAGGCATACCTGAGACCCAGTCCGGGACGAAGGAGCCAGACGCAGCGGACGAGCGGATTCTACTCAACACCAGCAAGAACCGACAAGGAGCGGACAACTTCATCCTGCAGTTTGCAGACCAGAGACGACCCGAGATCCAAGACTCCGCGTGAGTAGAAGCCCCACTTCCTCACTCCTCTGGGAGCAGAGGAGGGAAGGCCACCCCTCCCCCCCCAGCACCGGTGATCTCCATCTTGGATACTGACAAAGCTCGGAGGAGCGGCTAGCTCCAGCTCAGGCCTTGGAATAGAGCTAGTCAGTTGGCAGGTCACAGGAACTTGGCGGCGAGGTGACCTCACAGACTCAGTTCCATCCAGGGAGGGGTCGCCCAGCTCAGGCACCAACCACTGGAGTGGCTCTCCTCGCTGGGTGGCCAGAGCCAGAGGCTGCCCCTCTCTCTAGCAGCCACCACAATCAATTGAAAAACAGAAACCCTGAGAATGGCTCCAGGCTGGGTGCTGTGAGTTTTTTTTCACAAAATAGCCCCAGGGAAAAGCTACGGTTCGTTGAAAGGCCTCAACTCTACCCAGAACCTAGCCTCATCACTGCATCCCCCTCTTTTGTGATTCTCAAAGCAGATCACCCTCCCAGTAAACTAACCTGGGAGGGGGATCTCAAAATCTTGGGTAAAGCAGAGCATTTTCCTGCCTGTTCCAACAAACTGACTTAAGAAACCAATCAAGCCACAGGACCTCAAGCTGACCAGAGACTCCAACCAGACTCTGGTTACAGACAAAAGGGAGATACAGGACTCTTCCCACCCCTCCCAAAAAAAAAAAAAAAAAAATCAAAGAACTTTTTTTTTCTTCTTCTTCTTTTCTTTTTTTCTTTTTATTGTTTTGTTTTTTTTCATTTTTTGTTACCTTATATATATATAAAAAAATTTTTTTTGCTTTTCTAAAACTTTTATTAATCTTTAATTTTTGCCTCTTCTGAAAAAATAATTGTTTTCCATTAACTTTTTTTTTTTTTCTCCTCTTATAATTTTTATTTTAGGAATACGTGAATGTGTGTTTTCTTTTCTTTTCTTGTCTTCTTTCTCTTTTTCTTTCATTCTTAATTATCTTTTTGTTTTTTTTTCTAGCTCTACTGAACTTCTGATCTTTTCTTCTCACTTTCCTATCCTTTCCATCTTTTCCTCTTTGTTCATCTTTATGTGACTTAACTCTTGTCCTGCACATCCTCAGATAAACCCGTAGTTAACCAGTAGACCCTATCCCCCATTGTGTACACACTTAATCCACAAACTTATTACTCAATTCAAAACCTCTGAGACTTAAATTCACTAATAGCAGTACTTTATACCTATACAATATTTTAAGCATTTTTTTAAAGTTTTTCTCATCTCCTCTATGTCCCTCCCTTTCTCTCAACATATTCATATTCCTCTATAAATAGATGGTCTTTTAATCTCTAAAATAACATTAATTTTTACGTTTCTATTTTTTTCTGGTCTCTTTTCATTCCTCTTTCCCTTTCTTCTTTTTCTCTCTCTCTCTACTTACATCCTACCCAACCTATTTCCTGCATTGTGATTAGGACATAGTTAACTCTCCCTGTGCCTCCCCACACCAATCTATTCCTATTTTTTACCCACATCTCTTCCTAACCCTAATAATTTCTGGCTTTCCAAATTCTTCTCTGCGGTTCGAAGTTCTTTAACATATAGTTGTTTGATGTCGAATAGATGTATCGGTTGAACTAGATTGTATCTGTAGACTATTGACTGTACAAATGCAAACTTTGGTTGATGGTTGCCTTAAGATAGTGTTCTAGCACAAAACTGGTGCTATCTTCATCCCAAATGGGCAGAGTAAGCCGGAAAAACACAAGAAAAATGGCAAATTCGAGTATCTCAATTCCCAATCCTGATAATCAGGGGTTAGAACAGATAATGAATAATCCAGAGGAGAGTTCCCAAACAACCCTACAAACACTGGTGGCAAACATGATAAATGAAAAGTTTGACAACGTACAAAGGACTCTGTATGAGCGTGATAGGGAGAGAGAGGAGGCATCCCAGAAGTTTATACAGGAATATCATAAGCGTGAGGAAGCTACTCAAAAACTGATACAGGATTTGCGTGAACAACTTGAGAATACTCAAAGAGAAAGGGAGGAATGGCGTGAGCAGGCTGAGAACACTCAAAGAGATCTGCAGGAATCCCACGAACGGGAGGAAGCTAATCAAAGAGTAATACAGGAATTGAGAGACCAGGTAGAGAACACACAAAGATCACTAAAGGCATTCATGGAATCCATTAACAAAGAGCTGAAGGAAGTCAGGGAGACCACAAAGGGAATGCTGAATGGAACCCAACAGAATGAATGGGAGCCCAAAGAAACCATAACCAATCAACTAAGTGATTTGAGGACAAACACTGAACACCAAATTAAGGAAGTAAAGAAACTCATACAAGACCTAAAACAGAGCTTCAACAAAGAACTTGAAGCCATCAAAGCTGACCAACTAGAAGGAAAAGAGATAAAAAACAAAGTAGAGAGTCTTGACAGCAGGTTAGACCATGCAGAAGATCGAATCTCAGGGATTGAAGACAGCCTAGATATTATAGAGAAAGAACATACAACCATCCAAGACAAGTCCAAGAAATATGATAGATCTATCCAACACCTGGAAGACACCATCAGAAGGCCTAATCTAAGGATAATGGGTGTAGAGGAACACCTAGAAACAGAAGTTAATGGTCTAGGAAATCTGTTTAACAGGATCCTAGCAGAGAACTTCCCAAACATGCAAAAAGATAGGCCTGTCCAGATACAAGAAGCCTTTAGAACCCCAAATAGACCAGACCAGAATAGGACATCCCACCGTCACATTATAATCCACACAGGATCAACTCAGAACAAGGAAAAGATCCTTAAAGCTGTCAGGGAGAAAAGGGTAATCACTTATAAAGGGAAACCAATTAGAATCACCTCAGATTTCTCAGCAGAGACAATCAAAGCAAGAAGAGCCTGGAATGATGTATGCCATGCCCTAAAAACAAACAACTATCAACCAAGAATACTGTACCCAGCTAAACTCTCCTTCATAACTGAAGGCCAAATAAAAACCTTCCATAGCAAAGAAAAATTGAAACAATACATCTCCACCAAACCAGCCCTACAAAAGATTCTTAAAGATGTCCTACACATAGAAAACCAACAAGACCTCAATAAAGGCCAAGAAACTGCACCCAAACTGAGAATCCAAGAACCATAGGAAGAACCCAGTTTTCGCAGCCCCCAAGAAGGTAGATAACATGGCAGGAACTCCCAAATACCTCTCAGTCCTATCTCTTAATGTTAACGGACTGAACTCTCCAATTAAGCGACATAGACTGTCTAGTTGGATTAAAAAACAAGACCCTTCTATCTGCTGCCTGCAGGAGTCACATCTTGCCCATAAAAACAAACACATTTTCAATGTTAAAGGCTGGAACAAAACCTACCAAGCAAACGGACCGCATAAACAGGCGGGAGTTGCAATCCTAATATCAGATAAAATAGACTTCAAATTAAAATTCATGAAAAAAGATAAAGAAGGTCGCTACATACTAATTAAAGGATCTCTCCTTCAGGAGGATATTACAATTCTAAATATCTATTCGCCAAACAATGGAGCACCCAAATTTATCAAAGAAACACTACTTTCCCTCAAATCCCATATAGATCCAAAGACATTAATCGTTGGGGATTTTAACACACCACTCTCCCCACTAGATAGATCAACTCGGCAAAAACTCAACAGAGAAACCGCAGATCTAAACAGCTGCATAGATCAATTAGACTTAACAGACATTTACCGAACATTTCACCCAGCAGCATCAGAATACACGTTTTTCTCAGCAGCACATGGAACGTTTTCTAAAATAGACCACATTTTAGGCCACAAAGCAAACTTGTCTAAATTCAGAAACATTGAAGTTATACCTTGCATTCTCTCTGACCACAAGGGAATAAAGTTAGAACTCAACACCAAAAGCCACCAAAGAAAGTCCGGTATCACATGGAGGCTGAACAACACACTGCTGAATCATGAGTGGGTCATGGAAGAGATTAGAAAGGAAATTCAAATGTTCATGCTATTCAACAAAAATGAACACACAAAATACCAGCTCCTCTGGGACACAGCAAAGGCGGTACTCAGAGGCAAGTTTATAGCTCTGAGCTCCTACATCAACAAATTGGAGAGATCTGAAACTAACAATTTAATGACACATCTAAACCTCCTTGAAAAAGAGCAGCAAGATAAACCCCAATCCAGTAGACGGAAAGAAATAATCAAAATTAAATCAGAATTAAATGAATTAGAATCCAAAAAAACTATAGAAAGAATCAACAAAACAAAGAGTTGGTTCTTTGAAAAAATTAACAAAATTGACAGACCCTTAGCAAATCTTATCAGAAAAAGAAGAGAACACACCCAAATTAATAAACTCAGAGATGAGAATGGAAACATCACCACGGAAACAAGCAAGATCCAGAACATTATAAGGGAATACTTCTCAAAACTTTATGCTAATAAGTTTGAGAACTTGACAGAAATGGACCTCTTCCTAGCAAATATTGACATGCCAAAACTAAACCAAGATGAGGTAAACTATCTTAACAGGCCCATATCAAGCATTGAAATAGAAACAGCAATAAGAGACCTCCCAGCTAAGAAAAGTCCAGGACCAGATGGTTTTACAGCGGAATTTTACAAGGCCTTCAAAGCAGAGCTCACACCAATTCTCCTCCAACTCTTCAATGAAATTGAAAGAGAAAGCTCACTACCGAACACATTCTATGAAGCCATCATAACCCTCATCCCAAAACCAGGTAGGGACTCATCAAAGAAAGAGAACTATAGACCCATTTCTTTGATGAACATTGATGCGAAACTTCTCAACAAAATTTTGGCC
Source organism: Dipodomys spectabilis (assembly GCF_019054845.1). Taxonomy (NCBI): domain Eukaryota; kingdom Metazoa; phylum Chordata; class Mammalia; order Rodentia; family Heteromyidae; genus Dipodomys; species Dipodomys spectabilis. The sequence continues at coordinate 3,089,487 of NW_024870972.1, read as the reverse complement.
AATCGACTTCAACAATTCATCCAAAAAATCATACACCACGATCAAACAGGATTCATTTCAGGGATGCAAAGCTGGTTCAATATACGCAAATCAATTAATATTATTCATCACATCAACAGGAGCAAGAATAAGAACCACATGGTTATCTCAATAGACGCAGAAAAAGCATTTGAGAAGATCCAACACCCCTTTATGATGAAGGTTTTGGAAAAATTAGGAATCCATGGAACATTCCTCAATACAATAAAGGCTGTATATGACAAACCTACAGCCAGCATTATACTCAATGGTGAAAAACTAAAGCCATTTCCTCTTAACTCAGGAACAAGACAAGGATGCCCACTCTCTCCACTTCTTTTCAATCTAGTATTAGAATGCCTAGCTACAGCAATAAGACAAGAGGCAGACATAAAGGGGATCCAAATAGGGAAAGAAGAAATAAAACTCTCCCTCTTTGCAGATGACATGATCTTGTATTTAAAGAATCCCATAGACTCCACTCCCAAATTACTCAAGCTGATTCAAAACTTTGGCAAAGTAGCAGGTTATAAAATTAACCCCCAAAAATCAATGGCTTTTCTGTATGCCAACAATGAGAAAAGTGTGGCTGAAATTAGGAAAGCAACTCCATTTGTAATAGCCTCACAAAAAATAAAATACCTAGGAATTAACTTAACTAAAGAAGTGAAGGACCTCTATGATGAAAACTTTAAAATCTTGAAAAAGGAAATCAACACAGAACTTAAAAAATGGCAAAACCTCCCATGCTCCTGGATTGGAAAGATTAACATCGTGAAAATGGCAATACTGCCCAAGGCTATCTACAAATTCAACGCAATACCTATCAAAATTCCACCCTCATTCTTCAAGGAAATAGAAGAGGCAATCCAAAAATTCATATGGAACAATAAAAGACCCCGAATAGCAAAAACGCTCCTCAACGGAAAGAATACTGCTGGAGGAATATCAATACCAAATTTCAAACTCTACTATAAAGCCATAGTAATCAAAACAGCTTGGTATTGGCATAAGAACAGACCTCAGGACCAATGGAATAGAATTGAAAACCCAGAAATGAACCTACAGACCTATAGCCATCTAATCTTCGATAAGGGAGCTAAAACAATAGAATGGAAGACAGACAGCCTCTTCAGTAAATGGTGCTGGCAAAACTGGTTAACTACATGTAGAAAACTAAAGCTAGATCCTTATATATCACCCTGCACCAGAATCAACTCCAAATGGATCAAAGACCTTGAACTCAAAGCAGACACTCTGAAAACATTACAGGATGGAATAGGAGAAACCCTGGGTCTCCTTGGCTCAGGCCGAAATTTTCTGAATAGAGACCCGGAAACACAACAAATCAAAGAAAGGCTGGACAAATGGGATTGTATAAGGTTGCAGAGCTTCTGCAGGGCAAATGACATAGCTAGCAAGATCAATAGAAAGCCCACGGACTGGGAGAAGATCTTTACTAGCCATACAACGGACAAGGGTCTCATATCTAAAATATACTTGGAACTCAAAAAATTAAACCACCCAACAACAAATCCTCAAAGAAACAACTGCCCAATAAGTAAGTGGGCGAAAGACTTAAAGAGAAGCTTCTCTGAAGAAGAAAGAAGGATGGCCAATAGACACATGAAGAAATGTTCAACATCCCTAGCCATAAAAGAAATGCAAATCAAAACAACATTGAGATATCACCTCACTCCAGTTAGAACAGCAAAAATCAAGAACTCTAACAACAACAGATGCTGGAGGGGATGTGGACAGAAAGGAACCTTACTTCATTGTTGGTGGGAATGTAAACTTGTTCAACCACTTTGGAAAGCAGTATGGAGGTTCCTCAAAAGACTCCACATAGAGCTCCCCAACGACCCAGCAATCCCACTTTTGGGCATTTACCCAAATGATCACAAACAAGGCCACACTAAAGCTACCAGCACAACTATGTTTATTGCAGCATTATTTACCATAGCTAAGACATGGAACCAACCCAGATGCCCCTCAGTAGATGAATGGATCAAGAAGATGTGGTATATATACACAATGGAATTCTATGCCTCCATCAGAAAGAATGACATTGCCCCATTTGTTAGGAAATGGAAAGGCTTGGAAAAAATTATATTAAGTGAAGTAAGCCAGGCCCAAAGAAACATAGGTCCCATGGTTTCCCTTATTTGCAATATCTAGTATAGGTATGAGTCAAGCGGAAAAAGTCAGATAATGTGATGTTAGGAAAACAAAACCTCAAATATGTATTTTAATGTTTTTGTTTCTTTCATGCATGTGTTTCTAATGCATTTATAAGATTATTTCTTTGTTGCTTTGTATGTCCCTCCCCCACAGTGTAACCCCTGCTATCACTATATTTGATGTCAGTATAACATGTGGAGGAGACGGGGACAAACAAGTCGTTTAAGGATTCAGGTGGACCTGTTGCAACAATGAGAAGTACAAAATGTCATGTCAAAACCAGCTTTACAATGTCGGTGGGGGGGGGGGGGGAGGGGGGGTATGATTGGGTGGGAGGGAGGGGGGAGGCTGGGAAGGGAGGTGAAGGGTAAACAAAGGAGGAGGATGCAATGCTTGGTAAGAAATGTATGCATTATCCTGCCCATGTAATTGTAACCCCTCTGTACAGTATGTTCTCAAATAAAATAAAATAAAATTTAAAAAAAAAAAAAAAAAAAAAAAAGATTATTTCTTTGTTGCTTTGTATGTCCCTCCCCCACAGTATAACCCCTGCTTTCACTGTATTTGATGTCAATATAATTTGTGGAGGGGAAGGGGAAAAACAAGTTGTTTAAATGAGGATACAGGTGGACTCATTGCAACAATGAGATGTACGAGTTGTTATGTCGAAAACGAACTTTACAACTTTGGGGGGGGGTTGGGGGGGAGGAGGATGGGAAGGGATGGGAAGGGGAAACAAAGGAGGAGGCTACAATGCTTGATAAGAAATATACTCATTATCTTGCCCATGTAATTGTAACCCCTCTGTACAGTATTTTCACAATAAAAATAAATAAAAATTTAAAAAAATTAAAAAAAAAAAAAAAATCACCTTAATAAGAACAGCAGAGTAAATTTATTTTAAAAAGGCAAAATAATGTTGTTTCTTAGAATCCTAGAAGTTTGTTTTGTTCACTGGTTTTAGCTGGTTGAGTCTATCTCTGAAAATAGCTAGGTTAACATTCATTGGGCAAATATGTGAGCTACTAGTAGATAAATGTCAATTATGATTGTACTTTTTTTTAAGACTCTAATTCATTTATTTCTTTAATCTACTTTGTATTATTTCTGTTTACCAGTTTTTGGTTTGGCTTGTTCCTGTTTTTCAAAGACCTAGTTCCACATCATTAGTGCTGATTCAAGATGGTTCTAATTTGTTGATATGCATACTCAAAGACGTAAATTTTCCTCTGAGTATTGCGGTGTTTTTGTGTCCCAGAGGTGGTAGTATTTTGTATGTTCACTTCTACTGAATTCCATAAACATTGCAACTTCCCTTCATATCTTTTCAGTGACTCATGATGATTTATCAATGTGTTATTCAGTCTGTGAGTTTCAGAATTTTCTGTGATGACTTTTGAGGTCAAGATCTAATTTGGTCCCATCATGGTCTGACAAGATGTGGAGAGTAATTTCATTTTTATTTTTGAATTTTCATAGACTTTCCTTGTGATCTAAGATCTGATCTATTTTGGAGAATGTTCCAGGGGCTTCTGAGAGGAATATGTATTGTGAAGCTGTTAGGTGAAATAGTCTGTAGATATCTGTTAGGTATAGCTTGTCAATGCAGTTATTTAGCTCTGAAGTTTCTTGCTAAGTTTTTACCTCGGTGGCCTGTCCAGAGGTAAGAATGATGTGTTCAAGCAACCAACAATGTATTTGGATGTATGCATGTTTTTAGAGTAAGTAGTATTTGTCTGATGAATTTGGGAGCTCTAGGATTCAAGGCATGGATAATTAAAATTGTTATATCCCTCTGATGGAGAGTTTTCTTTATGAATATTTAATATCATTCTTTGTCTCTTTTTTACTTTCATATCACTTTTAATTTAAAGCATATTTTATCTAATATTAGTATAGCTACTCTGACCTGTTTATGAGGTCCATTTTTAATTTGTAAAGATCATGTACAGAAGGGTTAACATTACATAAGTCAAATAATGAGCACATTTCTTTTTGAACAGTGTCACCTCTTCCCTCATATACTCCCAGTTTTTCCCTTTCAACCTCCCTCCCCAATAAGTTGTACAGTTCATTTACAATGTAGCGTGTATTGAGTAGCACTGCTGTATTTGTTAACCCTGTGTCTCACCATTTCTGTGTTCCCCGTTGCACTTTCCAAACTTACATATGAGACAAAAGGTGCAGAAATATAAAAAATACAGCATCAGAACACAGAAGGAAAAAGCAAAATAATAAAAAAAAAAACCTCTTATTGTCATTTCTTGGAGATTATTTTAATGAACATTATTTTATATGATGATATTCATATAGATATTTACCCTTGGTGATCTTCTCAAAAAGGCATCCTCCTTTGACCTCACTGTATAAATGTTTAGAATCCCTTATAATTTATTATGTGCAAGTGTAATGTTTTCTCTTTTACCATCCAAGTGTTTTTACTTTTAGAATTAGAGGCACATTCTAATACAACAAATGAGAGATATCAGGCAAATTATATTTCTTTGAGTCTGTCTTCCTTCACTTAATATAAGTTTGGTCCTAGTCTTTCCATTTCCTTATGAATGGTGTAATATCATTATTTTTCTGGGTAAATAGAATTGCATCATACTGAAGATTTTCTTCATGCCAAAGGAATAAGTTAGCAGGATATATAGAAAGAGAACAGAATGGAAGATTTTTACTAGCTAAGAATCAGGCAATTGGTTTCATAATTAACCCATATTTAGAGATCAAAACGTTAAACCCAACAAAAATAAAGCCTCAAATAAACAAGAACCCAATTAATATATGGGAAAATACTTCTTAGAAGAAAAGGTAAGCATGACAAATAGACACATCTCTCTCCATAAAAGAAATGTAAATCCAAATAACACTGAGATTCATCTCATCCCTGTTACAATGTCATTATGAAAAAATGAACAAACACAGTTATTGATAAATGTGGCCCAAAGGAAACTCTATTACCCTGTTGTTGGGAATGTAATCTTGTTCAACCCCTTTGGAAAACACTATGGAAATTGCTCAGAGAACTGAATAGAGAGCTATCTATGATCCAGCATTCCACTTACAGGCATTTATACAATGGAGCAGAAACAAGGCCAAACTGAAGCTACCAGCAAAATCATGGTCATTATTGCATTATTTTCTCTAGCCAACATAAGGGAGCAGCTCAGATGCCTCTCATTGTAAAAAGAGATAAAGAATAACATATGTATATATAAATTATATATATTATATATATACCTAATGTTATTGATCCCAATTTACAATTATATATGTGTGTATATATGTATATTTATATACATACATATATACATATATATACACATATATATGCATACATAATGGAATTCTGTTCATCCATCAGAAAGAATAATATTGCACCATCCTTAAGGAAAATGAAACAATTATAAATAATATTAAGTGAAATAAAGCCCACTCAGAGAAACTTAGCTTGCATGATTTTCCTCATTTGTGGTAGATAGAAGGTGCCTATAAATGTAAAAGTAAACACACTGGATGGTATGCAAGGAGGTACAAATGAATTATCTGAAGTGTCAGAGTCATTGGAGAGTGAAAATTCCATAATTCTCTTAAAAGACTAAGTCACAGCTCAACAAAATAATTACAATAAATATGTACTGCAAGAGAGGACAGTGGGGGCATTATGTAAGGGGTAGGAAATTGAAGGTGAAAAGGATAGTATACAGGCAAGAATCCATTGTATACTTCCAAGAATTGAAATATACAAAGGAAAGGGTAGTGTGAAATGGGAGTGAAGATGTTGAAGTGGTAACACAATTCCAGGTGCATTGTACACATAAACTGCTTTGTTAAATGGCAAGTGATTCCATAACATAATATTGAGATACATAGGATTGGGGTTGTTTGGGAGTTGTGGATGAGAATGTTGAAAGAGGTGACAGTGATCAAGATACATTGTATCCATAAACTCAGTGAATATACAACTACTTAAAGATAATAAAAATATTCAAAAATTAATTATGATAGATGAATAGAGTTGAACCTCAATTCAATTCCAATTTAAAAATATTTTTAACCTGTAGACTTGGAGAATAAAATTCAAATAATAAAATTTTATGAATATTTTTGTCAGAATTTGTGATATTAACTAAATATTGCTTTGCCTTTTGTCAGCCATTGGGCTTTTATAAGAGAATACTTAAAAGTAAGTGGCTTAAAAACAACAGGAGTATATTACCCATATGCTAGAAGCTTGAATATTAATTTATTAATATTAATAAAAATGGTTGTTCAAACAATTCCTTATGGGGGTCCACTTTCTGGTTCACTATAATCTACTTGCTGGACGTTCACATGGCAGAATAATTATATTGGGCTTCTTTCATCAGGATCATTATTGTAGTGTCATCTCAGAAAGGTTGATTCTAATATCACCAGAAGGGGGAATAGAATTTCAACATGTGTATCTGGAAGGAGTTACAAAGTCCAATACTTTTTGCAATTTTTGCTTTAACTCAGTGTAGAGTATCATTTGGATATTATTTCATAGAAGATAATAACTTAAGGACAAACTTATATCATGTGACATGTGAATAATTCTTTTTACTATGGGAATAATTTAGTGATAGCAAAGTGAAATATGATTGTTTAGTGGCTCTTGAATCACAACATAGGTAATCATGTAAATGTGGCACAGCCTTTATAAGGACCTTTTGATGTATTTGAACAATCTCCAATGAGTTAATTGCTTTCAGAAATATTCATTTGAGCCATCAAATACAGATCTGTTTGATTTTAATTACTTTCTGCTATTAGGACTCAGACACCAAAATCAGAGCATGCTAAATTCTCTGATAAAATACATAATAAAATTTTTATAATTATATAACATTAAGACTGTAATATTAATAGCAATACAAATCCTTGTATTCACATTATATAATATATTGACATCCTTTGGTTTAATCAATTTTTAGAATATTTATACCTAAGTGTAAATTGTTGGCAAATATTTATTTGGTAATGTATAGAAAATGAGAAAAAGATTTGCATACATATTACTACAGATGCAAACAGATTCACAAGGTTATTTATGATCCTTCATTTGTTGCTTACATTCACGCATCCAGAACATGCAAAGAAGTGAAAATTGCCAACTTGAATTTACTAAAGGATTCATTATATGAAGTTTTTGTTGGGCTAAATATATTTTATAAATTAAATGGTTTTGTCCCTTCCTTTTTCGCTCCCTTCCTTCCTTCCTTCCTTCCTTCCTTCCTTCCTTCCTTCCTTCTTTCCTTCCTTTTTGTTATTACTCCTGACTTTTTGGTCCTTTTTTATTGCTTTCTTTTTTGAACGAATTAATTACTGTTCTGATAATCCCCAGATATTTACCCATGTTTGATAATTAGACTTTATCTGCCATTGTGTGCACACTTAATCCAGAAATTTATTATTTAATTCACAACCTCTTTCTCTTAAATTCTTTAATATCAGTATTACCAATTTATACCTGTATAATTTTAAGGTAACTAAATTTGAGAGTTTTTTTAAGTTTTTCATGTCTCCTTTCTATCCTTGCCTTCCTCACCTCCTATCCTTTTCTTCTCTCAATATCACATTTAAACATACATACTTGTTAAGTGTTTCACTTTTTTAATTTAAACTTTTTTTCATTTTTTCTTGTTTATTTTTTTTCTTAATCTCTATCCTATCATTCTGTCCAATCCATTTCCTTCTATGAGATTAGGACTTGGCTAAATTCACTCTCCTTTTATCTGTCCACATCCCTCTAATCTTATTTTCAACACATTTCTCATTAAAACTAATAATTTCTGGTTTGCCAAATTCTGCTTTGTTATTCTTAGCCCATTAATCCATAGTTGTTTGATATTGAATAGATTTTATCTGGTAACTAGATTGTATTTGCAGTCTTTTGACTGTGTTACTACAAGACTTTGGTTGATGCTTGCCTTAAAATGATGTTCTAACACAAAATTGGTGTTACTTTCATACCAAATGGGCAGAACAAGCCGGAAAAACACAAGAGATAATCAGTTGACAGAATAGTTAATAAATAATCCAGAGGAGAGTTCCCAAAAATCTCTACAAATACTATTGGTAAACATGGTGAATGAAAAGATTGAAAAACTTCAAAGGACGAGTGTGAGTGTGATACGGAGAGACAGGCAAACCAAGGATTCATACTGGAATCTGATGAGCATGAAGAAGCTACTCAAAGATTGATACAGGAATTGCATGAGCAGGTTGAGGACAGTCAAAGAGAAATACAGAAATTGTGTGTGCAGGCTGAGAACAGTCAAAGAGAAAGACAGGAATTACATGAGCAGCCTGAGTACAGACAAAGACATACAAAGGAATTGTGTGAGCAGGCTGAGAACAGCCAAAGAGAACTAGAGGAATTGCATGAACATGAGGAAGCTAATCAAAGAGTAATACAGGAATTGCGAGAGGGGGATGAGAATAGACAAAGATCAATACAGGCATTCATGGAATCCATAAACAGACAGCTGAAAGAATTCTAGGAGACAACAAAAGGAATGATGAATGGAGACCACCAGAAGGAATAGGAGTCCAAGGAAACCATCACCAATCGACTAAGTGATTTGAGAATAAGCACATAACACCAAATTAAGGAAGTAAAGAAGTTAATCCAAGACCTAAACAAAGCTCCAACAAAAAATTTGAAGCCATCAATGCCCACCAATTAGAAGGAAAAGAAATAAAACACAAAGAAGAAAGTCTTGGCAGTAGGTTAGACCATGCAGTAGATGGAATCTCAGGTATTGAAGACAGCCTAGGTGTTATAGAGAAAGAACAATTACCTAAGACAAATCCAAGAAATATGATATATCTATTCAATATTTGGAAGACACCATCAGAATTCCTAACCTGAGGAAAATGTGTGTAGAGCAGCACCTAAAAATAGACGTTAATGGTCGAAGAAATTTGTTTCAGGATCCTAGCAGAGAACTTCCCAAACATGCAAAAAGATAGGCCTATTTAGATACAAGGGGCTTTTACAACCCCAAAAAGACCAGACCAGAACAGGACATCCCACTATCACATTATAATCTGAACTGTATCAATTCAGACCAAGGAAAAGAAGCTTAAAGCTGTCAAGGAGAAAAGATCAATCACTTATAAAGGGAAACTAATTAGAATCACCTCAGATTTCTCAGCAAAGACAATTAAAGCAAGTGCCTGGAATGATGTATGCCATGCCCTAAAGACAAATAATTATCAACCAAGAATATTGTTCCCAGCTAAACACTCCTTCATAACTAAAGGTCAAATAAAAACCTTCCATAGCAAAGAAAACAAACAATATTTCTCCACCAAACCAGTCCTACGAATTGTCATGTACTAGAAACCCAAAATCTCAGAAAGCAGCTCCAAAGGCAGTTCTGGCACTATCACTTTTTATACATTCTTCTTAAAATCTTCCCTTTTCATGATTGCTATTATTTTGAATTATGGTTAATATTTATTTGACTTCTATTTTTAAATAATGCACCACCCAATTCTGGACCTCTTTTTCTTTTTGTGTCTAATCTATTTCTGAAACATCTTTATTTGAATTACATGAACTTCCTGTAGTTGAGTAATTGTGGAGAGGAAAAGAAAAGATGTCTCTTTGTGCAAGTCACATTAAAATTGTACCTTTAAGCTTTTTATCTTAAAATCATCAATTTTTCATTATGTTTAAATTCTGATAAAATTTAGCCTCTTAACTCACACAACGTTAATGAAGTCTTTTTTTTTTTATTTGTGAACATACTGTACAGAGGGGTTACAATTACATGGGCAGGATAATGCGTACACTTCTTTTTTTTTTTTTTTTTTGGGTCCGGTCGTGGGGCCTGAACTCTGGGCCTGGGCGCTGTCCCTCAGCTCTTCAGCTCAAGGCTAGTGCTCTACCACTTGAGCCACAGCGCCACTTCCAGCTTTTTTCTTTTTGCTTATGTGGTGCTGAGGAATCGAACCCAGGGCCTCAGGCATGCAAGGCAAGCGCTCTACCACTGAGCCACCTTCCCAGCCCAATGCGTACACTTCTTAACAAGCATTGCAGCCTCCTCCTTTTTTTACCCTTCACATCCCTTCCCAGCCTCCTCCCTAACCCCCCCCCCCCCAGTCCCAATCCTTCCCGCCACCCCGCACCGACGTTGTAAAGCTCGTTTTGGCAGGTTCCGGGAAGATGGCAGAGGAGAAGCTGGAATCTGAACAAGCTCTTGCATAGAAAACAGTTTCAGAGTTCCAGTGAACAGTCCCAAGCCAGAGAATCACACCAAGTGTGCCATCACAGGACAGAGAGTTAGTCAAGAGAGGGGAAGCCAAGCAGACGCATCTGAGCGCCTGCCAGCAGCTGCTGCTGCGGCGGCAGGGTCGTGGCAGCGACCACCGCCGCGGGGGCACACCTGAGACACAGTCCGGGATGAAGGAGCCAGACGCAGGGGACGAGCAGATTCTACTCAACACCAGCAAGAACCGACAAGGAGCGGACAACTTCATCCTGCACTTTGCAGACCAGAGACGACCCGGGATCCAAGACTCGGCATGAGTAGAAGCCCGACTTCCTCACTCCTTCTCTGGGAGCAGAGGAGGGAAGGCCACCCCTCCCCCCCCCAGCAATGGTGATCTCCATCTTGGATACCGACAAAGCTCGGAGGAGCGGCTAGCTCCAGCTCAGGCCTTGGAATAAAACGAGTCATTTAGCAGGTCACAAGAACTTAACGGCGAAGGGCCCTCACAGACTCAGTTCCATCCAGGGAAAAGTCACCTAGCTCAGGCGCCAGCCATTGGAGTGGCTCTCCTCACCGGGTAACCAGAGCCAGAGCCTGCCCCTCCCTCTAGCAGCCTCAACAATCAATTGAAAAACAGAAACCCTGAGAATGGCTCCAGGCTGAGCTCTGTGAGTTTTTTTTTCACAAAATAGCCCCAGGGAAAAGCTACTGATTGTTGAAAGGCCTCAACTCTACCCAGAACCTAGCCTCATCACTGCATCCCCCTCTTTTGTGATTCTCAAAGCAGATCACCCTCCCAGTAAACTAACCTGGGAGGGGGATCTCAAAATCTTGGGTAAAGCAGAGCATTTTTCTGCCTGTTCCAACAAACTGACTTAAGAAACCAATCAAGCCACAGGACCTCAAGCTGACCGGAGACTCCAACCAGACTCTGGTTACAGACAAAAGGGAGATACAGGACTCTTCCCACCCTTCCTCCCCCAAAAAAAAATCAAAGAATTTTTTTTTCTTCTTCTTCTTTTCTTTTTTTCTTTTTTTTTGTTTTGTTTTTTTTTTCGTTTTTTGTTACCTTATATATATAAAAAAATTTTTTTGCTTTTCTAAAAAATTTATTAATCTTTAATTTTTCCTCTTCTGAAAAAATAATTGTTTTCCATTAACTTTTATCTTTCTTTCCTCCTCTTATAATTTTTTTTAGGAATACGTGAATGTGTGTTTTCCTTTCTTTTCTTGTCTTCTTTCTCTTTTTCTTTCATTCTTAATTATCTTTTTGTTTTTTGTCTAGCTCTACTGAACTTCTGATCTTTTCTTCTCACTTTCCTATCCTTTCCATCTTTTCCTCTTTGTTCTTCTTTATGTGACTTAACTCTTGTCCTGCACATCCTCAGATAAACCCGTAGTTAACCAGTAGACCCTATCCCCCATTGTGTACACACTTAGTCCACAAACTTATTACTCAATACAAAACCTCTGAGACTTAAATTCATTAATAGCAGTACTACCTCTTTATACCTATATAATATTTTAAGCATATTTTTAAAGTTTTTCACATCTCCTCTATGTCCCTCCCTTTCTCTCAACATATTCATATTCCTCTATAAATAGATGGTCTTTTAATCTCTAAAATAACATTAATTTTTATGTTTCTATTTTTTTTCTGGTCTCTTTTCATTCCCCTTTCCCTTTCTTCTTTTTCTCTCTCTCTCTACTTGCATCCTACCCAACCTATTTCCTGCATTGTGATTAGGACATAGTTAACTCTCCCTGTGCCTCCCCACACCAATCTATTCCTATTTTTTACCCACACCTCTCCCTAACCCTAATAATTTCTGGTTTTCCAAACCCTTCTCTGCGGTTCGAAGCCCTTTAACATGTAGTTGTTTGATGTCGAATAGATGTATCTGTTGAACTAGATTGTATCTGTAGACTATTGACTGTACAAATGCAAACTTTGGTTGATGGTTGCCTTAAGATAGTGTTCTAGCACAAAACTGGTGCTATCTTCATCTCAAATGGGCAGAGTAAGCGGGAAAAACACAAGAAAAATGGCAAATTCGGGTATCTCAATTCCCAATCTTGATAATCAGGGGTTAGAACAGATAATGAATAATAAAGAGGAGAGTCCCCAAACAGCTCTACAAACACTGCTGGCAAACATGATAAATGAAAAGTTTGACAACGTACAAAGGACTCTGTATGAGCGTGACAGGAAGAGAGAGGAGGCATCCCAGAAGATTATACAGGAATATCATAAGCGTGAGGAAGCTACTCAAAAACTGATACAGGATTTGCGTGAAGTACTTGAGAATACTCAAAGAGAAAGGGAGGAATGGCGTGAGCAGGCTGAGAACACTCAAAGAGATCTGCAGGAATCCCACGAACGGGAGGAAGCTAATCAAAGAGTAATACAGGAATTGAGAGACCAGGTAGAGAACACACAAAGATCACTAAAGGCATTCATGGAATCCATTAACAAAGAGCTGAAGGAAATCAGGGAGACCACAAAGGGAATGCTGAATGGAACCCAACAGAAGGAATGGGAGCCCAAAGAAACCATAACCAATCAACTAAGCGATTTGAGGACAAACACTGAACACCAAATTAAGGAAGTAAAGAAATTCATACAAGACCTAAAACAGAGCTTCAATCAAGAACTTGAAGCCATCAAAGCTGACCAAATAGAAGGAAAAGAGATAAAAAACAAAGTAGAGAGTCTTGACAGCAGGTTAGACCATGCAGAAGATCGAATCTCAGGGATTGAAGAGAGCCTAGATATTATAGAGAAAGAACATACAACCATCCAAGACAAGTCCAAGAAATATGGTAGACCTATCCAACACCTGGAAGACACCATCAGAAGGCCTAATCTAAGGATAATGGGTGTAGAGGAGCACCTAGAAACAGAAGTTAATGGTCTAGGAAATTTGTTTAACAGGATCCTAGCAGAGAACTTCCCAAACCTGCAAAAAGATAGGCCTGTCCAGATACAAGAACCCTTTAGGCCCCAAATAGACCAGACCAGAATAGGACATCCCACCGCCACATTATAATCCACACAGGATCAACTCAGAACAAGGAAAAGATCCTTAAAGCTGTCAGAGAGAAAAGGGTAATCACTTATAAAGGGAAACCAATTAGAATCACCTCAGATTTCTCAGCAGAGACAATCAAAGCAAGAAGAGCCTGGAATGATGTATGCCATGCCCTAAAAACAAACAACTATCAACCAAGAATACTGTACCCAGCTAAACTCTCCTTCATAACTGAAGGCCAAATAAAAACCTTCCATAACAAAGAAAAATGGAAACAATACATCTCGACCAATCCAGCCCTACAAAAGATTCTTAAAGATGTCCTACACATAGAAAACCAACAAGACCGCAATAAAGGCCAAGAAACTGCACCCAAACTGAGAATCCAAGAACCATAGGAAGAACCCAGTTTTCGCAGCCGCCAAGAAGGTAGATAACATGGCAGGAACTCCCAAATACCTCTCAGTCCTATCTCTTAATGTTAACGGACTGAACTCTCCAATTAAGCGAAATAGACTCTCTAGTTGGATTAAAAAACAATACCCTTCTATCTGCTGCCTGCAGCAGTCACATCTTGCCCGTAAAAACAAACACATTTTCAATGTTAAAGGTTGGAACAAAATCTACCAAGCAAACGGACCGCATAAACAGGCGGGAGTTGCAATCCTAATATCAGATAAAATAGACTTCAAATTAAAATTCGTAAAAAGAGATAAAGAAGGTCGCTACATACTAATTAAAGGATCTCCCCTTAAGGAGGATATTACAATTCTAAATATCTATTCACCAAACAATGGAGCACCGAAATTTATCAAAGAAACACTACTTTCCCTCAAATCCCATATAGATCCAAAGACATTAATTGTTGGGGATTTTAACACACCACTGTCCTCACTAGATAGATCAACTCGGCAAAAACTCAACAGAGAAACCGCAGATCTAAACAGCTGCATAGATCAAATAGACTTAACAGACATTTACCGAAAATTTCACACAGCAGCATCAGAATACACGTTTTTCTCAGCAGCACATGGAACGTTTTCTAAAATAGACCACATTTTAGGCCACAAAGCAAACTTGTCTAAATTCAGAAACATTGAAGTTATACCTTGCATTCTCTCTGACCACAAGAGAATAAAATTAGAACTCAACACCAAAAGCCACCAAAGAAAGTCCGGTATCACATGGAGGCTGAACAACACACTGCTGAATCATGAGTGGCTCATGGAAGAGATTAGAAAGGAAATTCAAATGTTCATGCTATTCAACAAAAATCAACACACAAAATACCAGCTCCTCTGGGACCCAGCAAAAGCAGTACTCAGAGGCAAGTTTATAGCTCTGAACTCCTACATCAACAAATTGGAGAAATCTGAAACTAGCAATTTAATGACACATCTAAACCTCCTTGAAAAAGAGCAGCAAGATAAACCCCAATCCAGTAGACGGAAAGAAATAATCAAAATTAAATCAGAATTAAATGAATTAGAATCCAAAAAAACTATAGAAAGAATCAACAAAACAAAGAGTTTGTTCTTCGCAAAACTTAACAAAATTGACAGACCCTTAGCAAATCTTATCAGAAAAAGAAGAGAACACACCCAAATTAATAAACTCAGAGATGAGAATGGAAATATCACAACGGAAATAACCAAGATTCAGAACATTATAAGGGAATACTTCTCAAAACTTTATGGTAATAAGTTTGAGAACTTGACAGAAATGGACATCTTCCTAGCAAATATTGACATGCAAAAACTAAACCAAGATGAGTTAAACTATCTTTACAGGCCCATATCAAGCATTGAAATAGAAACAGCAATAAGAGACCTCCCAGCTGGTTTTACAGCGGGATTTTACAAGGCCTTCAAAGCAGAGCTCACACCAATTCTCCTCCAACTCTTCAATGAAATTGAAAGAGAAAGCTCACTACCGAACACATTCTATGAATCCATCATAACCCTCATCCCAAAACCAGGCAGGGACTCATCAAAGAAAGAGAACTATAGACCCATTTCTTTGATGAACATTGATGCAAAACTTCTCAACAACATTTTGGCCAACCGACTTCAACAATTCATCCAAAAAATCATACACCACGATCAAACAGGATTCATTTCAGGGATGCAAAGCTGGTTGAATATACGCAAATCAATTAATATTATTCATCACATCAACAGGAGCAATAATAAGAACCACATGGTTATCTCAATAGACGCAGAAAAAGCATTCGACAAGATCCAACACCCCTTCCTGATGAAGGTTTTGGAAAAATTAGCAATCCATGGAACATTCCTCAATACAATAAAGGCTGTATATGACAAACCTACAGCCAGCATTATACTCAATGGTGAAAAACTGAAGCCATTTCCTCTTAACTCAGGAACAAGACAAGGATGCCCACTCTCTCCACTTCTCTTCAATCTAGTATTAGAATGCCTAGCTACAGCAATAAGACAAGATGCAGACATAAAGTGGATCCAAATAGGGAAAGAAGAAATAAAACTCTCCCCCTTTGCAGATGACATGATCTTGTATTTAAAGAATCCCATAGACTCCACTCCCAAATTACTCAAGCTGATTCAAAACTTTGGCAAAGTAGCAGGTTATACAATTAACCCCCCAAAATCAATGGCTTTTCTCTATGCCAACAATGAGAAAAGTGTGGCTGAAATTAGGAAAGCAACTCCATTTGTAATAGCCCCACAAAAAATAAAATACCTAGGAATTAACTTAACTAAAGAAGTGAAGGACCTCTATGATGAAAACTTTAAAAACTTGAAAGAGGAAATCAACACAGAACTTAAAAAATGGCAAAACCTCCCATCCTCCTGGATTGCAAAGATTAACATCGTGAAAATGGCAATACTTCCCAAGGCTATCTACAAATTCAACGCAATACCTATCAAAATTCCACCCCCATTCTTCAAGGAAATAGAAGAGGCAATCCAAAAATTCATATGGAACAATAAAAGACCCAGAATAGCAAAAAAGCTCCTCAACGGAAAGAACACTGCTGGAGGAATATCAGTTACAAGTTTCAAACTCTACTATAAAGCCATAGTAATCAAAACAGCTTGGTATTGGCATAAGAACAGACCTCAGGACAAATGGAATAGAATTGAAACCCCAGAAATGAACCTACAGACCTATAGCCATCTAATATTCGATAAGGGAGCTAAAACAATAGAATGGAAGACAGACAGCCTCTTCAGTAAATGGTGCTGGCAAAACTGGTTAACTACATGTAGAAAACTAAAGCTAGATCCTTATATATCACCCTGCACCAGAATCAACTCCAAATGGATCAAAGAACTTGAACTCAAAGCAGACACTCTGAAAACATTACAGGATGGAATAGGAGAAACCCTGGGTCTCCTCGGCTCAGGCGGAAATTTTCTGAATAGAGACCCGGAAACACAACAAATCAAAGAAAGGTTGGACAAATGGGATTGTATAAGGTTGCAGAGCTTCTGCAGGGCAAAGGACATAGCTAGCAAGATCAATAGAAAGCCCACAGATTGAGAGAAGATCTTTACTAGCCATACAACGGACAAGGGTCTCATATCTAAAATATATTTGGAACTCAAAAAATTAAACCACCCAACAACAAATCCTCAAAGAAACAACTGACCAATAAGTAAGTGGGCGAAAGACTTAAAGAGAAGCTTCTCTGAAGAAGAAAGAAAGATGGCCAATAGACACATGAAGAAATGTTCAACATCCCTAGGCATAAAAGAAATGCAAATCAAAACAACATTGAGATATCACCTCAGTCCAGTTAGAACAGCAAAAATCAAGAACTCTAACAACAACAGATGCTGGAGGGGATGTGGACAGAAAGGAACCTTACTTCATTGTTGGTGAGAATATAAACTTGTTCAACCACTTTGGAAAGCAGTATGGAGGTTCCTCAAAAGACTCCACATGGAGCTCCCCAAAGACCCAGCAATCCCACTTTGGGCATTTACCCAAATGATCACAAAAAAAGGCCACACTAAAGCTTCCAGCACAACTATGTTTATTGCAGCATTATTTACCATAGCTAAGATATGGAACCAACCCAGATGCCCCTCAGTAGATGAATGGATCAAGAAGATGTGGTATATATACACAATGGAATTCTATGCCTCCATCAGAAAGAATGACATTGCCCCATTTGTTAGGAAATGGAAAGGTTTGGAAAAAATTATATTAAGTGAAGTAACCCAGGCCCAAAGAAACATAGGTCCCATGGTTTCCCTTATTTGCAATATCTAGTATAGGTATGAGTCAAGCGGAAAAAGTCAGAGAATGTGATGTTAGGAAAACGAACCCTCAAATATGTGTTTTAATGTTTTTGTTTCTTTCATACATGTGTTTCTAACGCATTTATAATATTATTTCTTTGTTGCTTTGTATGTCCCTCCCCCACAGTGTAACCCCCGCTTTCACTATATTTGATGTCAGTATAACATGTGGAGGAGACGGGGACAAACAAGTCGTTTAAGGACTCAGGTGGACCTGTTGCAACAATGAGAAGTACAAAATGTCATGTCAAAACCAGCTTTACAATGCCGGTGGGGGAGGAGAGGGGGGTATAATTGGGTGGGGGGTGGGGGGAGGCTGGGAAGGGAGGTGAAGGGTAAACAAAGGAGGAGGCTGCAATGCTTGGTAAGAAATGTATGCATTATCCTGCCCATGTAATTGTAACCCCTCTGTACAGTATGTTCTCAAATAAAATAAAATAAAAAAAAAAAAAAAAAGCTCGTTTTGGACATGACAACTTGTACTTCTCTTTGTTGCAACAGGTCCACCTGTATCCTTAAACGACTTGTTTTTCCCCATCTCCTCCACAAGTTATACTGACATCAAATATAGTGAAAGCAGGGGTTATACTGTGGGGAAGGGATATACAAAGCTACAAAGAAATAATCTTATAAATGAGTTAGAAAGTTATGCATGAAAGAAAAAAACCTTAAAATACATATCTAAGGCTTCATTTTCCTAACATCACATTATCTGACCTTTTCCGCTTGACTCATGCATATACTAGACATTGCAAATTAGGGAAACCATGGGGCCTATGTTTCTTTGGGCCTGGCTTATTTCATTTAGCATAATGTTTTCCAAGTCTTTCCATTTCCTAACAAATGGGGCAATGTCATTCTTTCTGATGGAGGCATAGAATTCCATTGTGTATATATACCACATTTTCTTGATCCATTCATCTACTGAGGGGCATCTGGGTCAGTTCCAGATCTTAGCTATGGTAAATAATGCTGCAGTAAACATAGTTGTGCTGGTAGCTTTAGTGTGGTCTTGTTTGTAATAATTTGGGTAAATGCACAAAAATGGGATTGCTGGGTCGTAGGGGAGTTCTATGTGGAGTCTTTTGAGGAACCTCCATACTGTTTCCCAAAGTGGTTGACCAAGTTTACATTCCCACCAACAATGAAGTAAGGTTCCCTTCGGTCCACATCCCCTCCAGCATCTGTTGTTGTTATAGTTCTTGATTTTTGCCATTCTAACTGGATTGAGGTGGTATCTCAATGTTGTTTTGATTTGCTTTTTTTTGTGGCTAGGGATGTTGAGCATTTCTTCATGTGTCTATTGCCATTCCTTCTCTCTTCTTCAGAGAACTTTCTCTTTAAGTCTTTCACCCACTTGTTTATTGGGTAGTTGTTTCTTTGAAGATTTGTTGTTGGGGGATTTAATTTTTTGAGTTCCAAGTATATTTTAGATATTATACCCTTGTCCTTTGTATGGCTAGTAAAGATCTTCTCCCAATCCGTGGGCTTTCTATTGATCTTGCTAGCTATGTCATTTGCCCTGCAGAAGCTCTGAAACCTTATACAATCCCATTTGTCCAACCTTTCTTTGATTTGTTGTGTTTCCGGGTCTCTATTCAGAAAATTTCGTCCTGAGCCAAGGAGACATAGGGTTTCTCCTATTCCATCCTGTAATGTTTTCAGAATGTCTGCTTTGACTTCAAGGTCTTTGATCCATTTGGAGTTGATTCTGGTTAAGGGTAATATATAAGGATCTAGCTTTAGTTTCCTACAAGTAGTTAACCAATTTTGTCAGCACCATTTACTGAAGAGGCTGTCTGTCTTCCATTCTATTGTTTTAGCTCCCTTATGGAAGATTAGATGGCTATAGGTCTGTAGGTTCATTTCTGGATTTTCAATTCTATTCCATTGGTCCTGAGGTCTGTTCTTATGCCAATACCAAGCTGTTTTAATTACTATGGCTTTATAGTAGAGTTTGAAATTTGGTATTGATATTCCTCCAGCAGTGTTCTTTCCGTTGAGGAGCGTTTTTGCTATTCGGGGTGTTTTATTGTTCCATATGAATTTTTGGATTGCCTCTTCTATTTCCTTGAAGAATGAGGTTGGAATTTTGATAGGTATTGCGTTGAATTTGTAGATAGCCTTGGGAAGTATTGCCATTTTCACGATGTTAATCTTTGCAATCCAGGAGCATGGGAGGTTTTGCCATTTTTTAAGTTCTGTGTTGATTTCCTTTTTCAAGATTTTAAAGTTTTCATCATAGAGGTCCTTCACTTCTTTAGTTAAGTTAATTCCTAGGTATTTTATTTTTTGTGGGGCTATTACAAATGGAGTTGCTTTCCTAATTTCAGCCACACTTTTCTCATTGTTGGCATAGAGAAAAGCCATTGATTTCGGGGGGTTAATTGTATAACCTGCTACTTTGCCAAAGTTTTGAATCAGCTTGAGTAATTTGGGAGTGGAGTCTATGGGATTCTTTAAATACAAGATTATGTCGTCTGCAAAGAGGGAGAGTTTTATTTCTTCTTTCCCTATTTGGATCCCCTCTATGTCTGCATCTTGTCTTATTGCTGTAGCTAGGCATTCTAATACTAGATTGAAGAGAAGTGGAGAGAGTTGACGTCCTTGTCTTGTTCCTGAGTTAAGAGGAAATGGCTTTAGTTTTTCACCATTAAGTATAATGCTGGCTGTAGGTTTGTCATATACAGCCTTTATTGTATTGAGGAATGTTCCATGGATTCCTAATTTTTCCAAAGCCTTCATCATAAAGGGGTGTTGGATCTTGTCGAATGCTTTTTCTGGATCTATTGAGAGAACCATGTGGTTCCTATTCTTGCTCCTGTTGATGTGATGAATAATATTAATTGATTTGTGTATATTGAACCAGATTTGCATCCCTGAAATGAATCCTGTTTGATCATTGTGTGTGATTTTTTGGATGAATTGTTGAAGTCGGTTGGCGAAAATGTTGTTGAGAAGTTTTGCATCAATGTTCATCAAAGAAATGGGTCTATAGTTCTCTTTCTTTGATGAGTCCCTGCCTGGTTTTGGGTTGAGGTTTATGATGGCTTCCTAGAATGTGTTCGGTAGTGAACTTTCTCGATCAATTTTATTGAAGAGTTGGAGGAGTATTGGTGTGAGCTCTGCTTTGAAGGATTTGTAGAATTCCCTGTAAAACCATCTGGTCCTGGACTTTTCTTAGCTGGAAGGTCTCTTATTGCTGTTTCTATTTCAATGCTTAATATGGTCTGGTTATGCTTGTTTAACTCATTTTGGTTTAGGTTTGGCATGTCAATATTTGCTAGGAAAAGGTCCATTGCTGTCAAGTTCTCAAACTCATTACCATAAAGTTTTGAGAAGTATTCCCTTATAATGTTCTGAATCTTGGTTGTTTCCGTGGTGATGTTTCCATTCTCATCTCTTCGTTTATTTATTAGGGTGTGTTCTCTTCTTTTTCTGATAAGATTTGCTAAGGGTCTGTCAATTTTTTTAAGTTTTTCGAAGAACCAACTCTTTGTTTTGTTGATTCTTTCTTTAATTTTTTTGGATTCTAATTCATTTAATTCTGATTTAGTTTTTATTATTTCTTCGCGTCTACTGGATTGGGGTTTATCTTGCTGCTCTTTTTCAAGGAGGTTTAGATGTGTCATTAAATTGTTGGTTTCAGATCTCTCCAATTTGTTGATGTAGGAGCTCAGAGCTATAAACTTGCCTCTGAGTACTGCTTTTGCTGTATCCCAGAGGGGCTGGTAATTTGTGTGTTCATTTTTGTTGAATAGCATGAACATTTGAATTGCCATTCTAATCTCTTCTATGACCCACTCGTGATTCAACAGTGTGTTGTTCAGCCTCCATATGATACCAGACTTTCTTTGGTGGCTTTTGGTGTTGAGTTCTAATTTTATTCCCTTGTGGTCAGAGAAAATGCAAGGTAGAACTTCAATGTTTCTGAATTTGGACAAATTTGCTTTGTGGCCTAAAATGTGGTCTATTTTAGAAAATGTTCCATGTGTTGTTGAGAAAAACGTGTATTCTGATGCTGCTGGGTAGAATGTTCGGTAGATATCTGTTGAATCTAGTTGATCTATGCAGCTGTTTAGATCTGCAGTTTCTCTGTTGAGTTTTTGCCTAGTTGATCTATCTAGTGGGGAGAGTGGTGTGTTAAAATCCCCAACAATTAATGTCTTGGACGTTATATGGGATTTGAGGGAAAGTAGTGTGTCTTTGATAAATTTGAGTGTTCCATTGTTTGGTGAGTATTTAGAATTATAATATCCTCCTGAAAGAGAGATCCCTTAATTAGTATGTAGCGACCTTCTTTATCTCTTCTCACGAATTTTAATTTGAAGTCTATTTTATCTGATATTAGGCTTGCAACTCCCACCTGTTTATGGGGGCCGTTTGCTTGGTAGATTTTGTTCCAACCTTTAACATTGAAAATGTGTTTTTTCTTTTACGGGCAAGATGTGACTCCTGAAGACAGCAGATATAAGGGTCTTGTTTTTGATCCAACTAGACAGTCTATGTCGCTTAATTGGAGAGTTCAGTCCGTTAAAGTTAAGAGAAAGGACTGAGAGGTATTTGGGAGTTCCTGCCATGTTATCCACCTTCTTGGGGGTTGCAAAAACTGGGTTCTTCCCATGGTTCTTGGATTCTCAGTTTGGGTGCAGTTTCTTGACCTTTATTGTGGTCTTGTTGATTTTCTATGTGTAGAACATCTTTAAGAATCCTTTGTAGGGCTGGTTTGGTGGAGATGTATTGTTTCCATATTTCTTTGCAATGGAAGGTTTTTTTTGGCCTTCAGTTATGAAGGAGAGTTTAGCTGGATACAGTATTCTTGGTTGATAGTTGTTTGTTTTTAGGGCATGGCATACATCATTCCAGGCTCTTCTTGCTTTGATTGTCTCTGCTGAGAAATATGAGGTGATTCTCATTGGTTTTCCTTTAAGTGATTAATCTTTTCTCCTTGACAGCTTTAAGGTTCTTTTCCTTGGTGTGAGTTGATTCTGTGTGGAATATAATGTGACGGTGGGATGTCCTATTCTGGTCTGGTCTGTTTGGAGTTCTAAAAGCTTCTTGTATCTGAATAGGCCTATCTTTTTGCATGTTTTGAAAGTTCTCTGCTAGGATCCTGTTAAACGAATTTCCTAGGCCATTAACTTCTCTTTCTAGGTGCTCCTCTACACCCATTATCCTTAGATTAGGCCTTCTGATGGTGTCTTCCAAATGTTGGATAGATCTATCATATTTCTTGGACTGGTTTTGGATGGTTGTATGTTCTTTCTCTATAATATCTATGCTATCTTCTATCCCTGAGATTCGATCTTCTGCATGGTCTAACCAGCTGTAAAAACTTTCTACATTGTTTTTTATCTCTTTTCCTTCTAATTGGTCAGCTTTGATGGTTTCAAGTTCTTTGTTGAAGCTTTATTTTAGATCTTGTATGAACTTCTTTACTTCCTTAATTTGATGTTCTGTGTTTATTCTCAGATCACTTAGTTGATTGGTTATTGTTTCCTTGGACTCCCATTTGTTGATTGGTTATTGTTTCCTTGGACTCCCATTTCTTCTCTTGGGTTCCATTCAGCATTCCCTTTGTGGTCTCCCTGACTTCCTTCAGCTCTTTGTTATTGGATTCCATGAATGCCTTTAGTGATCTTTGTGTATTCTCTTCCTGTTCTCTCAATATAAATGAGTTAGAAACACATGCATGAAAGAAAAAAAACATTAAAATACATATCTAAGGATTTATTTTCCTAACATAACATTATCTGACCTTTTCTGCTTGACTCATACATATACTAGATATTGCAAATAAGGGAAACCATGAGGCTTATGTTTCTTTGGGCCTGGCTTACTTCGCTTAATATAATTTTT
This sequence comes from Dipodomys spectabilis, assembly GCF_019054845.1. Taxonomy (NCBI): domain Eukaryota; kingdom Metazoa; phylum Chordata; class Mammalia; order Rodentia; family Heteromyidae; genus Dipodomys; species Dipodomys spectabilis. The sequence goes on along the minus strand of NW_024870972.1, from coordinate 3,065,853 downwards.
TCCAAGTCTTTCCATTTCCTAACAAATGGGGCAATGTCATTCTTTCTGATGGAGGCATAGAATTCCATTTTGTATCTATACCACATTTTCTTGATCTATTCATCTACTGAGGGGCATCTGGGTTGGTTCTAGATCTTAGCTCTGGTAAATAATGCTGCTATAAACATAGTTGTGCTGATAGCTTTAGTGTGGTCTTGTTTGTAAACATTTAGGTAAATGGCCCAAAGTGGGATTGCTGGGTCATAGGGGAGTTCTATGTGGAGTCTTTTGAGGAACCTCCATACTGCTTTCCAAAGTGGTTAAACAAGTTTACATTCCCACCAACAATGAAGTAAGGTTCCTTTCTGTCCACATCCCCTCCAGCATCTGTTGTTGTTAGAGTTCTTGATTTTTGCCATTCTAACTGGAGTGAGGTGGTATCATTATGTTGTTTAGATTTGCATTTCTTTTGTGGCTAGGGATGTTGAGCATTTCTTCATGTGTCTATTGGCCATCCTTCTTGCTTCTTCAGAGAAGTTTCTCTTTAAGTCTTTAGCCCACTTACTTATTGGGCAGTTGTTTCTTTGAGGATTTGTTGTTGGGGGATTTAATTTTTGGAGTTCCATGTATGTTTTAGATATGAGACCCTTGTCCATTGTATGGCTATTAAAGATCTTCTCCCAATCCGTGGGCTTTCTATTGATCTTGCTAGCTATGTCCTTTGCCATGCAGAAGCTCTGCAACTTTATGCAATCCCATTTGTCCAACCTTTCTTTGATTTGTTGTGTTTCCGGTTCTCTATTCAGAAAATTTTGGCCTGAGCCAAGGAGTCCCAGGGTTTCTCCTATTCCATCCTGTAATGTTTTCAGAGTGTCTGCTTTGACTTCGAGGTCTTTGATCCATTTGGAGTTGATTCCGGTGCAGGGTGATATATAAGGATCTAGCTTTAGTTTTCTACATGTAGTTAACCAATTTTGCCAGCACCATTTACTGAAGAGGCTGTCTTTCTTCCATTCTATTGTTTTAGTTCCCTTATGGAAGATTAGATGGCTATAGGTCTGTGGTTTCATTTCTGGGTTTTCAATTCTATTAAGTGAAGGACCTCTATGACAAAACTTTAAAATCTTGAAAAAGGAAATCAACACAGAACTTAAAAAATGGCAAAACCTCCCATGCTCCTGGATTGGAAAGATTAACATCGTGAAAATGGCAATACTTCCCAAGGCTATTTACAAATTCAGCGCGATACCTATCAAAATTCCAACCTCATTCTTCATGGAAATAGAAGAGGCAATCCAAAAATTCATATGGAACAACAAAAGACCCCGAATAGCAAAAACGCTCCTCAACGGAAAGAACACTGCTGGAGGAATATCAATACCAACTTTCAAACTCTACTATAAAGCCATAGTAATCAAAATAGCCTGGTATTTGCATAAGAACAGACCTCAGGACCAATGTAATCGAATTAATTATGCAAATTTGTAAAGATACAATGGAAGAATAATTCTGGTTCCAAGCAAGTCAGATTTAAGAGTATGGACTTAATTGGGAAAAAAAAGGCCATGTTGAGAAAGCAGGAATTATACTAGCAATGAACGGGTGGCTAAGATCACATTTCTTTTTCTATTTATTCTTTCTTTTTCTTTTTCTTTCTTTCTTCTTCTTTTTTGTTTGGATGGTTGTGGGGCCTGAAGTCTGGGCCTCCACTCTTCAGCTCAAAGCTAGCGCTCTACCTCTTGAGCCACAGTGCTACTTCCAGTTTTCTGGTGGTTAATTGGAGATAAGTGCCTCAGAAACTTTCCTACTCATGCTGGATTTGAACTGCAATTCTCAGATCTCAGCCTCGTGAGTAGCTAGCATTATAGGCGTGAGCCACCAGCATCACACTTAACATCACATTTCTAACAGTGTACATTCAGTATATGTAATGTGTATGTTTCTCTATCTTTATATGAACTCGAGTTAAAAATCTGGGCTACAGCTTTTGCACTAACAAAAATGTTTCTAGTTTAAAAGTTGATACTCCTGGAAAAATAGAACCTAAGAATTTAAAGGAGTCTGGGAAGTTCAGTTTGCATCCAGCCTGGGAGAACAGTCTTTGAGACACTATTTATAATTACCAGCCAAATGCTGCATTGGAAGAATTGTTAATGTGATGGAATACTAGTTTTGAGCAAGATTGCTGTATAGAGCTTGAGGTTTTCACATATATATACAAACATGCACATACACACAGAGACACTTATTTGTGCAAACACACATATGAAACAACTCCCAGAATGTGTAGAAATGTTAGAAAATAAAAAAAAAATATGTCCTAAGGCTAGAATCAAGTGATAATTTTTTAATATTAGAAAGTTCTCAAGTGAAGTTTCCCACAAAACTCTTGAGAATATTACATAGTTAGGGACCAGAGATAGTAAGAAAGTCAAGTAATCATTATTGAAGGGGTTGGATCCATGGAGGAATGAATCAGAGACCACTGCAGGTGCATCTGAAAATGTTCGTGTCCTGTGTCAAATGTTGGAAGATCTTCGAAAATAGAACATAAACATTCTGAGCTAACAGTCTTTTGAAAAATATTATCGGAGAAGTACAGAAATGCTAGTCTGTATCAAGATTAAATAAACCAGCAAAGTATGGTAGGACAATGAGATACAAGACTGGCATTCTAGCACTCAGACTAAGACAGGAGATTAGAGAGTGGAATTATATAGTGATACCTTCCCTGGACTAGGAAATATAATTTTGTCTCAATAATACAAAACATGAAAGGAATAAAAAACAAAAAAGGAATATACAGTTGCAAGTTTGGGCTAATTTTGTCATTATGTTTTAAGAAGTCAAGTTTCCTATTGAAATGCAACTCATATATAATCCTCAGTTGTGTTTTAAATGCTGTCATCATTACAGAACATTCCTAGATGCAAAATAGCTCATGATTCCCAACCAAAAATTTGAAAGAGTAAGCATCATTCTGTTGGATTCCAAAGAAATGATGAAGGATTACAAAAGCTTAAGCCTGGAGAAATAGCGAAGTTCATCTAATGTAGGACTTTGTAGACCTGGCTAAATTAGAATTTAGATTTAAAATAAATATTTTTGTTTGTAATTTTTCTTTGTAATTTCATATTCTATTTCATATTCTATAGGATAGAAGATTTAATTCACAAATGATTCTGGCATTCTATTTGCCTAAAATATTATTTCAAGTGAGGTTTAATTAGAACTTAGTTAATAGATAATTGCAACAGTTCCTGTGTAACATGATAATGTGAATTATCTAGACAAAGTTGCCAACAAATTTATGATATTAATTTATAAATTTAGAAAAGGCAGAACTTTTTGAGACTTTGGTATGAATAGAGTAATTGTGTGACATCCTTTTTCTTCTACTTATATATAACACAGGAAGAAATTTCCTTAATTACATACCTTTGTATACAATGAGAAAAATGCTAGGTTTGGAGTTTGTTTTTATTTTGTTTTTGTTGTTTGCTTTGTCCTAGGGCTTAAAGTGTGGACTGGGGGACTGTCTCTGAGACTGTTTTGCTCAAGGCTACTACTCTTCCACTTGAACAACAGTGCCACTTGTGTCTGGCTTTTTGTGAGCAGCTTATTGGAGATAAGAATCGAAGTAACCTTCCTGCCTGGGTGGGCTTTGAACCATAAGCTTCGCATATTCATATTCAGATCTCCTGAATATCTGTGATAGATAAAAATATAGCTATAATTAATATTTGCAAGTGTTTTGATCTCAAGAATACCACTGGGGGGAAAATGATGCAGCAAAGTTTAGTGTAGCGTTCTTTCCCCAATAAGAAGGGCATCACATTAGCAGAAGGGTAGTATTTTTTCACAATAATGATAAACTAGTCCTGATGGGAATTTAGGGAATTTTAAGGTCCACCTTACAAGTTGGAAACGGGCTAGGATGACTTTACAGCATAAAAACTTAGTATTGATGGTCATAGAATTAATAGTTTACTCTGATGAACATATGTTTACATTTGAGGAATTTATTATAGATACTTCATAGTTTTATCTTCTACCAGAATGTGGCTATTTTTTCTATTGACTTTTAAATTTGTACTCCCCCCACTGGAAACTGCATTTATTGCAGAATAAAATGCAAACAGGTACTGTTTTGAATGTCTCTGGTATAGTATGTTCAGAATTTGAAAATGGGTAGTTAGTAGTCATAGAAATGTTGAAGAACATATATATTCTGTCCTCTTAACAATTAGTCAGTTTTCAAAGTTAGGAGTTTCCATAGAATTGAACTGTTTTCTGTTTTAGTATGACAATACTAAAATAAAGTTTTTTTGCAAAATAATGGCAAGTATTTTCTGAAAATTTTGTATAGTTTGATAACATTCAAGTTGATGACCCTCTGATAAAGAAAGGGGTAATTAATAAAAATTAGAAGACAAATAGGGTTCATTTTTTTTAAAAAAAGTAATACACATAGAATAATATTTACTATACCAACATAGCGAAATTATATTTTATGTAGCTTATTTTTTAATTTGATTTTATTGTCAAGGTGATATATAGAAGGGGTTGCAGTAATTGTAAGGTAGTAAATGCATAGCATGTCAAACTTTTTACCTCATCCCTCATTTTTCTCATACTTTTCCTTAACCCCAATACCCCTTACAAGTTGTAATGTAAATTTCCAACAAGTCTTGTGAGTATTGCTATTGCACTGGTTTGTCTTTTGCCCTTTGTCTTTCCATTTTGTTGTTCCTCTTCCCTTGCCAAATTAAGATATGTGTATATACAATACACAGGATCCTGAAATCAAATACAGCAGGGAATAAACCATAGGGGAAAACACAAAAGAAAAAAGAAATCTCATTGTTCATTAAAAACAACAACCACAAAGAAAAACCTCTGTTTCCATTTCTAGGACTTTATTTTGCTCAGCATTATCTTATATGGTCATATAAACATAACTATTGAGACATACGGCTCATCTGGTAGGACTATCCTAGACATTTCCTACTTATTACAAATGAGGGAAAACATGGAATCTCTTTGTGTCTTGCTGATTTTACTTAGTAGGATATTTCCAAGTCTTTCCATTTCCTTATGAATTAGAAGCATTGAATTCCACTGTGTGTGTGCGTGTGTGTGTGTGTGTGTGTGTGTGTGTGTGTGTGTGTGTGTGTGTAACATTTTGTCAATTCGTCCATCAACTGAGTGGCATATTGGTTTAAGACATGATTGCAAGTAAGTATCACTTAGGGTCATTAAAAATGACACATGCCACTTCCCCAGACATTCTAAAATCATGATTTCTAAGTAAGGCAGGATTTTATGGTGGCACAAGTGTTGAGATATCTGGATGAGTCTATGTCTATCTTGCACTGAATTAGGCAGGAAGATATCCAATATTATATAGGATAAAAACGGTAGTGACAAAATATTCCCTTGAGAAAGATATAGGAGGTTGCCAGAAGTATGAAGTAGTTGAGATAATTTTGAAGAATTTAGAAATGCAAGCTCAGGTATGTCTCTTTAAATAATAATTATGTAAGTTGAAGGCAAAAGAAGGGGAAGAGAAGAAAATAACTGACATCAGATCATTGTCCCAAATCAGAGTATAAAACATAATCAATAACTACCAAGTTAAAAAGAGACCAATATAATATGTCCGACTTAATTTAGGTACATGCAAAATATTTACTTGGCTTTTTCCTACTTTAATGCTCCAAAATAAATGAAGACATAGAAAAGTTATGTGATTGCCATTATTTAAACCTGAACACTAACTGTGATGAGCCCTCTTTTTCTCATTTTGCACTGGGAAAATAGTAGCTAAGTTGATGATGTTGTGGCTGATTAGAGGTAGACTAAGGGGCTTCTACTTGTACAATTATACCAGAATAGTTTAAAGCAGTTTTTCTCCCAACATATCCAACTACATTTTCTTAAGTTGTGCTTTGAACACACCCTCACACTTGAGCAGATTATTTGAAATTATACTTCAGCATTTCCTTAGCACATTCTACTTTGTGCCTTTGTCTTTTTTGCACATTCCTTTTGACTTCATAGTTGCTCTATTTCCATTTCATCTGTTAAAAACTGCTAAGAACATTGTTCAACTACCACTTCTTGTTTGCACATGCCCGGTCTATGTATGAAGGTACTTTGTACATGTTAAGCAATAGGCTAGTACTCACTCTCTGAGGAGAAAAGTTCCACATTATGCCCACATTAGAGGGCATAGGATTTAAAGCATTTTGAGACAAACAGTGATATTAGAATTGAAAGGCTCCTTAGGGACATTTTCTTGGAGCTTATTAGTTTACCCAGGAGAAATATAAATATGCTCAAAACATGGACCTAATTAGTAAGTATCCGAATTAACACTAGATCCTAGATGTTGTGTTAATACAAGTCACTATTTTATTATTGTTACATCAGAATCCTTCCCTACTTACAAATATGGATGAGAAAATGAAAGAAAGGCATTAAAGTAAAATGTCTTATCTTTTTAGGCATTTAATCCTAGTGCTGAGGGTAATGTCTGAACTCTTCCATTCAATAAACGTTTAAAGTTTATAAGAGTACTTCCTACATATAAGAATTTGTGGAATGTTGATTAACAGGGTTATTTCAGCATGGAGATATCCCTAACAAGAACTAGATTAATAGAGTATAGGACAGTTGTGATGTGTCAATCAATCATTTTCTATTCTAAAGAAGAATCAATTCGAGGAGTGTTCAGTAGCATCAGTAATATCAGTGTTACTTGTCCTAGATTTATAATGAATAGGGTGATAAAATATCCAAACATAACTAAAGATATTTCAATAAAATCCCAAACTGATGTGGATACATGGATCACTCATTGGAACTGTAGACAAATTAGTCTTATCTGTGCTGTAGTTCAATCTATAATCACCTGGCTAAACAAACTAACTCTTCAAAAATATTCACAGAATTCCTCTGAGTAAAGATCATGAGTTATATCTGTACAATTCTTCTAATGTCAGTATAAAAGAATTTGTTCCCAGCATTTGAAATCAACAGGATCTGTTGAATTCATGGATCCAGAATTTTATGGCTTCACATTCATATCTCAAAATTTTATTAATATGACTTTCACCTAAACACTGTTCTTATTGAACTCGTCTATGTCCTTTTAGTTTTCAAATCCAAATAGCATATTTCCTTCAATAACTTCCTGACAATTCTTTCCCTCCTTTACTTCTGTAAATCTGTTTTTATTACTTTCTTGTTTCCTTATTTATCTCTTTTTTCTATTCTAGTCCACTATGATGCTCACATTGCTCACATTTGTATCATAACTTTCCTTTTGTTCTTCCCTTTAATAATGCCCCAAATTTTATTATTCTTTTTCATATTAATGGTCGTGGATATTTTAATGATGTCTAAAAAGACTTACCTATGCATCTGTTTAACATAAATTTTAGAACTATCAGAGAGTTTTTTCCTCTAAATCCATCATTTCCACCTCTAGTCCTTATTACCAAGAATATTACCAACATGGTTGCCAGAGACGTGGAAACACTTCAGATTTCTTCTTATCCTTCTACTTCCGTCCATTAGATAAGATGAATGATCAAGATTTTCTCAGTTTCTGTCACTAATATAATTTCTATGTACTCCTTTTTATGCCACTGAAACGGGCCTGTTTCAAATACTCATCATTGGTCACTTAGTCCTAAAACAACCCCTTACATAGTATGCTTTTTCCCCATAGACTTTTCATATTGTTGCTCTCCATCACCAAATCACTGCTCCATGTAAGCCCACAGAGTGAAGATCTCAGACACAAATTCTAGTATCATTATTTACTCACTGCATTGACTGTTGGCATTACATTTCTCATCTGTAAATGGATATAATCTACCAGAAATATTGAAGAATATATTTGTTGACTTCTAGAGTAAGAAAAAAGAACAGTGAAGAGTCCTGATATTTTCCAACTTACCTTACAAATAAGAAAAGAGTCAAATTCAGTTTGTTGGTTTAAAATCACAAATTTTTTTCATGCAGAAATAAAAATAAGTCCTCATCAGGCTACACTGTGGTCATTATCCTCATCAAAATTATTATCACCACCATAAGAGCTAATTATTGAAACTCTGACATGTGTCTATGACTTTGCTATTATTTGTCTTTTGATTAATAATTTTAATGTTACCACAGTGCATACATGCATATTAAAATTTTGAACAAATAAAGAAACGAAAAAAACTAAACCATAGCAAGTAGCTTGACTATGTGCTTATTTTTGTTATTATTTTATTTTATTTGTGGACATATTATACAGAGAGGTTACAATTACATGGGCAGGATAATGCATACATTTCTTACCAAGCATTGCAGCCTCCTCCTTTGTTTACCCTTCACATCCCTTCCCAGCCTCCCCCCTTCCCCCCAATCCTCCATCCCCCACCCCGCACCGACGTTGTGAAGCTCGTTTTTGACATGACAACTTGTACTTCTCATTGTTGCAACAGGTCCACCTGTATCCTTAAACAACTTGTTTTTCCCCATCTCCTCCACAACTTATACTGATATCAAATATAGTGAAAGCAGGGATTATATTGTGGGGGAGGGACATACAAAGCAACAAAGAAATAATCTTATAAAAGCGTTAGAAACACATGCATGAAAGAAAAAAACGTTAAAATACATATCTAAGGGTTCATTTTCCTAACATCATATTATCTGATCTTTTCCTCTTGACTCATACATATACTAGATATTGCAAATAAGGGAAACCATGGGGCCTTTGTTTCTTTGGGCCTGGCTTACTTCACTTAATATAATTTTTTCCAAGTTTTTCCATTTCCTAAAAAATGGGGCAATGTCATTGTTTCTGATAGAGGCATAGAATTCCATTGTGAATATATACCACATTTTCTTGATCCATTCATCTACTGAGGGGCATCTGGGTTAGTTCCAGATCTTAGCTATGGTAAATAGTGCTGCAATAAACATAGTTGTGCTGGTAGCTTTAGGGTGGTCTTGTTTGTAAACATTTGGGTAAATTCCCAAAAGTGGGATTGGTGGGTCATAGGGGAGCTCTATGTGAAGTATTTTGAGGAACCTCCATACTGCTTTCCAAAGTGGTTGAACAAGTTTACATTCCCACCAACAATGAAGTAAGGTTCCATTCTGTCCACATCCCCTCCAGCATCTGTTGTTGTTAGAGTTCTTGTTTTTTTGCCATTCTAACTGGAGTGAGGTGGTATCTCAATGTTGTTTTGATTTGCATTTCTTTTATGGCTAGGGATGTTGAGCATTTCTTCATGTGTTAATTGGCCCTCCTTCTTTCTTCATCAGAGAAGTTTCTCTTTAAGTCTTTAGCCCACTTATTTAGTGGGCATTTGTTTCTTTGAGGATTTGTTGTTGGGGGATTTAATTTTTTGAGTTCCAAGTATATTTTAGATATAAGACACTTGTCCGTTGTATGGCTATTGAAGATCTTTTCCCAATCTGTGGGCTTTCTATTGATCTTCATAGCTATGCCCTTTGCCATGCAGAAGCTCTGCAACTTCATGCAATCCCATTTGTCCAATCTTTCTTTGATTTATTGTGTTTCCCGGTCTCTATTCAGAAAGAAGAGAGCACACCCAAATTAATAAACTTAGAGATGACAATGGAAACATCACCACGGAAACGACCAAGATTCAGAACATTATAAGGGAATACTTCTCAAAACTTTGTGCTAATAAGTTTGAGAACTAGACAGAAATGGACCTCTTCCTAGCAAATATTGACATGCCAAAACTAAACCAAGACGAATTAAACCATCTTAACAGGCCCATATCAAGCATTGAAATAGAAACAGCAATAAGAGACCTCCTAGCTAAGAAAAGTCCAGGACCAGATGGTTTTACAGCGGAATTCTACAAGGCCTTCAAAGCAGAGCTCAAACCAATACGCCTCCAACTCTTCAATGTAATTGAAAGAGAAAGTTCACTACCGAACACATTCTATGAAGCTATCATAACTCTCATCCCAAAACCAGGCAGGGACTCATCAATAAAGAGAACTATAGACCCATTTCTTTGATGAACATTGATACAAACTTCTCAACAAAATTTTGGCCAATCGACGTCAACAATTCATCCAAAAAATCATGCTCCACGAACAAACAAGATTCATTTCAGGGATGCAAAGCTTGTTCAATATAGGCAAATCAATTAATATTATTCATCACATCAACAGGAGCAAAAATAAGAACCACATGGTTATCTCAATAGATGCAGAAAAAAGCATTCGACAAGATCCAACACCCCTTTATGATGAAGGTTTTGGAAAAATTAGGAATACATGGAACATTCCTCAATACAATAAAGGCTGTATTTGGCAAATCTACAGCCAGCATTATACTTAATGCTGAAAAACTAAAGCCATTTCCTCTTAACTCAGGAACTAGACAAGGATGTCCACTCTCTCCACTTCTCTTCATTCTAGTATTAGAATGCCTAGCTACAGCAATAAGACAAGATGCAGACATAGAGGGGATCCAAATAGGGAAAGAAGAAATAAAACTCTCCGTCTTTGCAGATGATATGATCTCTTATTTAAAGAATCCCATAGACTCCACTCCCAAATTACTCAAGCTGATTCAAAACTTTGGCAAAGTAGCAGGGTATAAAATTAACCCCCCAAAATTAGTGGCTTTTCTGTATGCAAACCATGAGAAAAGTGTGGCTGAAATTAGGAAAGCAATTCCATTTGTAATAGCCCCACAAAAAAATACCTAGGAATTAACTTAACCAAAGAAGTGAAGGACCTCTATGATGAAAACTTTAAAATCTTGAAAAAGGAAATCAACACAGAACTTAAAAATGGCAAAACCTCCCATGCTCCTGGATTGGAAAGATTAACATCGTGAAAATGGCAATACTTCCCAAGGCTATCTACAAATTCAACGCAATACCTATCAAAATTCCAACCTCATTCTTCAAGGAAATAGAAGAGGCAATCCAAAAATTCATATGGAACAATAAAACACCCCGAATAGCAAAAACGCTCCTCAACGGAAAGAACACTGCTGGAGGAATATCAATACCAAATTTCAAACTCTACTATAAAGCCATAGTAATTAAAACAGCTTGGTATTGGCATAAGAACAGACCTCAGGACCAATGGAATAGAATTGAAAATCCAGAAATGAACCTACAGACCTATAGCCATCTAATCTTCCATAAGGGAGCTAAAACAATAGAATGGAAGACAGACAGCCTCTTCAGTAAATGGTGCTGACAAAATTGGTTAACTACTTGTAGGAAACTAAAGCTAGATCCTTATATATCACCCTGCACCAGAATCAATTCCAAATGGATCAAAGACCACCAAGACAAATTGACTCTCTAAAAATATTACAGTATGGAATAGGAGAAACCGTAGGTTTCCTTGGCTCAGGCCGAAATTTTCTGATTATGTTCTTATAACAAATTATGGAATATATTTTTGAAACATTGCAAATTCCTAACCAGTATGAATTAACTTCTTCTCTCTCTGTCACTACACACAAATATTTAAGAGTTTGAACAGAACTTTTTTCAAGTGATATACTGCAAACATTACTACAATATCATGTGTATATCTAAAATTTCTTTAAAGTAATAATCTCTACTTTCAAATCAAGTATTAGTTATTTTATTCTTGGAAACTTTTAGATAAATACTGTATATCTTTGAAATGAAAAATGTCAAAATATTAGCATAAAAATTTTAGAGGGAGTTTGTCTTCAGAAATACATATATACATATACATATATATATATACATATATATATACATATATATATGTTATGTGCAGAAAGACATACATTTTTAGAGATTATTTGTCATCAGAAATATGTACAAATATCTAAATTTCTGTGTAGAACCATGTACATTATAATGAAAGATACACCTCAAAACAACATTAAAATTTAAAAAAATACATCAAACCAAATGCCAGTGACTCATGCTTATAATTTGAGCTATTCTGGGTGCTGAGATCGTAGAATTGTGTTCGAAACTAGCCCAGACAGAAGAGTACTTGTTAGAGTCTTATCTCCATTAATCACTAAAAACAGGAATTAGCTCTGTGCTTCAAGTTGTGGAGTGCTGGCCTTGAGCATAAAAAGCCTTGGAGACAATGCCAAAGTCTTGCAAACAAGAACAACAAAATGTATCATATTAATTTCAAAAAAGCATCTTTTAACTGCTGTGAACATTTCTTAGAAACATGAATACATGCCCCTCGAAAATGTTAAGTAAAAGTATAGAATATTTACTTCTATGTTAAAGACATGACTATTTAGGTTGTTTAAGGTATTTAGGTGATGAGTAGGAATTAAGAATAATGAGAGTTAGGTAATAGATTGGGACTGGACTTTTCTTCTATTTTACAGTAGTAATAGAATGATATTTGTAATGATTATATAAACTTATTCTTGCTTGGTATATGAATTATATTAAGTGATAAACATTCTAAAATGATTTCCAATGCATAGGATTATCAATTCTTTTTTAATTTCAAAACAAATAAGAAATGTATTCCAAGGCTAGTTTTCTCTAAGACTATATTTGTTTTCTAAAATTAATTTAGGAATGAGTTAAGATTTAGATAACTCTGCACAGCAGAGGAGAGTGAGAGGGTATAGAATGATGGACCACATAGGAGCTGTATGTCATTGGTACTGTATTTCAAAAAACAGAAAGACTTCAGAGAAAAGAAAGAGGAATTTCAGGTGTCATGAATCAAGTTTCGATTTAATCCACCTAATAGTTTTGACTGAGAGTCAGAGAACATGGGAAAAATAGAAAATAAAGCATTGTAAAAACATGTTACAATGTAATGAAATTGTAATAGGAATATGATAATTAATTTCCAAAGAAATAAAAGAAAGAATAGGTAAACTCTAAAGGGAAAAACAATGAAGAGAGAAAAGAAGCAAAGTAAAACCTTCATCAATAACAAACACAAGAGTTTGGAAGTGGAAAGGCAGTAGAAATATTGTAAATAACAATAAAAATTGCTAACGTGGATAGAAGATGGATGGATCACATTTTATCATATATGATTTTGAATTCATAGGAAATGAAAATTTTAAAGACATAATTTAAAACAGTATTTGAATTATAACTAGACAGTATATCTCAGTGGTAAAACATTGGCCAAAACATTGGCCTAAGCAATGGTATGATCGCCCACACATTACAAAGTACACACAAAACACCCACACAAAAAACCCCCATTAACACAGACACACACACACAATTTGGAATATTGATATTATCATATTAAACAGAGGAAATTATCAAAATAGTAAAAATATGTTAATATGAAATCATATTATTTCTCATACTATTTAAAAGTTTAGTAGAAATAAAATAGTCACAATATACTAGGATTCTTATAGACCAACTAAATTGAAAATTAAGAAATAGAAGACATGAGAATCGTTGCAAACAAGTTTTAAATAATAAACATTTTGAAACATGTATACTTTTGGCAGAAGATTTATGTTAATGGTATTTTAACTCAAGATTTAGAATATGATAACCAGGTGCTCTATATCTCGTAAGAGATGGCTATATTTCTAATCATTTCACTCTGGATACTTTTATAATAAAGTCTCATCATTTGAAAGCCCCTCCCAAATCACAAACCCTACTTATACTACCCACCACAGCTAGAAAATGGAAGCCACAAATCACCATGCCCTGCTCAAATATTTTTTACTTTTTTTTTTAATTTAATTTTATTTTTTTGTGAATATACTATACAGAGGGGTTACAATTACATGGGCAGGATAATGTGTACATTTCTTACCAAGCATTGCAACCTCCTCCTTTGTTTACCCTTCACATCCCTTCCCAGCCTCCCCCTCCCCCACCCAATCCCAATCCTTCTCCTTACCCCACCCTTACCCCACCTCACCGACGTTGTAAAGCTCGTTTTGGACATGACAACTTGTACTTCTCATTGTTGCAACAGGTCCACCTGTATCCTTAAACAACTGGTTTTCCCCCATCTCCTCCATGAGTTATACTGACATCAAATATAGTGAAAGCAGGGGTTATATTGTGTGGGAGGGACATACAAAGCCACAAAGAGATAATCTTATAAATGCGTTAGAAACACATGCATGAAAGAAAAAAACCTTAAAATACATATCTAAGGGTTCATTTTCCTGACATCATATTATCTGACCTTTTCCGGTTGACTCATACATATACTAGATATTGCAAATAAGGGAAACCATGGGACCTATGTTTCTTTGGGCCTGACTTACTTCACTTAATATAATTTTTCCAAGTTTTTCCATTTCTTAACAAATGGGGCAATGTCATTTTTTCTGATGAAGGCATAGAATTCCATTGTGTATATATACCACATTTACTTGATCCATTCATCTACTGAGGGGCATCTGGGTTGGTTCCATATCTTATCTATGGTAATTAATGCTGCAATAAACATAGTTGTGCTGGTAGCTTTAGTGTGGTCTTGTTTGTAAACATTTGGGTAAATGCCCAAAAGTGGGATTGCTGGGTCATAGGGGAGTTCTATGTGATGTCTTTTGAGGAACCTCCATACTGCTTTCCAAAGTGCTTGAACAAGTTTACATTCCCACCAACAATGAAGTAAGGTTCCCTTCTGTCCACATCCCCTCCAGCATCTGTTGTTGTTAGAGTTCTTGATTTTTGCCGTTCTAACTGGAGTGAGGTGATATCTCAATGTTGTTTTGATATGCATTTCTTTTATGGCTAGGGATGTTGAACCTTTCTTCATGTGTCTATTGGCCATCCTTCTTCCTTTTTCAGAGAAGTTTCTCTTTAAGCCTTTCGCCCACTTATTTATTGGGCAGCTGTTTCTTTGAGGATTTGTTGTTGGGGGGTTTAATTTTTTGAGTTCCAAGTATATTTTAGATATGAGACCCTTGTCCCTTGTATGGCTATTAAAGATCTTCTCCCAATCCGTGGGCTTTCTATTGATCTTGCTAGCTATGTCATTTGCCATGCAGAAACTCTGCAACTTTATGGAATCCAATTCGTCCAACCTTTCTTTGATTTGTTGTGTTTCCGGGTCTCTATTCAGAAACTTTCGGCCTGAGCCACGGAGACTTGGGCTTCTCCTATTCCATCCTGTACTGTTTTCAGAGTGTCTGCTTTGACTTCAAGGTCTGTGATCCATTTGGAGTTGATTCTGCTGCAGGGTGATATATAAGGATCTACCTTTAGTTTTCTACATATGGTTAACCAATTTTGCCAGCACCATTTACTGAAGAGGCTGTCTTTCTTCCATTCTATTGTTTTAGCTCCCTTATGGAAGATTAGATGGCTATAGGTCTATAGGTTCATTTCTCGGTTTTCAATTATATTCCATTGTTCCTGAGGTCTGTTCTTATGCCAGTACCAAGCTGTTTTGATTACTATGGATTTATAGTAGATTTTGAAATTTGGTATTGATATTCCTCCAGCAGTGTTCTTTCCGTTGAGGAGCGTTTTTGCTATTCGGGGTGTTTTATTGTTCCATATGAATTTTTGGATTGCCTCTTCTATTTCCTTGAAGAATGAGGTTGGAATTTTGATAGGTATTGCGTTGAATTTGTAGATAACCTTGGGAAGTATTGCCATTTTCACGATGTTAATCTTTCCAATCCAGGAGCATGGGAGGTTTTACCATTTTTTAAGTTCTGTGTTGACTTCCTTTTTCAAGATTTTAAAGTTTTCATCATAGAGGTCCTTCACTTCTTTGGTTAAGTTAATTCCTAGGTATTATATTTTTTGTGGGGCTATTACAAATGGAGATGCTTTCCTAATTTCAGCCACACTTTTCTCATTGTTGGCATAGAGAAAAGCCATTGATTTTGGGGGGTTAATTGTATAACCTGCTACTTTGCCAAAGTTTTGAATCAGCTTGAGTAATTTGGGAGTGGAGTCTATGGGATTCTTTAAATACAAGATCATGTCATCTGCAAAGAGGGAGAGTTTTATTTCTTCTTTCCCTATTTGGATCCCCTCTATGTCTGCATCTTGTCTTATTGCTGTAGCTAGGCATTCTAATACGAGACTGAAGAGAATTGGAGAGAGTGGACATCCTTGTCTTGTTCTTGAGTTAAGAGGAAATGGCTTTAATTCTTCACCATTGAGTATAATGCTGGCTGTAGATTTGTCATATACAGCCTTGATTGTATTGAGGAATGTTCCATGGATTCCTAATTTTTCCAAAACCTTCATCATAAAGGGGTGTTGTATATTGTCGAATGCTTTTTCTGCACGTATTGAGATAACCATGTGGTTCTTATTCTTGCTCCTCTTGATGTGATGAGTAATATTAATTGATTTGCGTATGTTGAACCAGTTTTGCATCCCTGAAATGAATCCAGTTTGATCGTGGTGCATGGTTTTTTGGATGAATTGTTGACGTCGATTGGCCAAAATTTTGTGGAGAAGATTTGCATCAATGTTCATCAAAGAAATGGATCTATAGTTCTCTTTCTTTGATGAGTCCCTGCCTGGTTTTTGGATGAGGGTTATGATGGCTTCATAGAATGTGTTCGGTAGTGAACTTTCTCGTTCAATTTCATTGAAGAGTTGGAGGAGTATTTGTGTGAGCTCTGCTTTGAAGGCCTTGTAAAATTCCGCTGTAAAACCATCTGGTCCTGGACTTTTCTTAGCTAGGAGGTCTCTTATTGCTGTTTCTATTTCAATGCTTGATATGGGCCTGATAAGATAGTTTAACTTATCTTGGTTTAGTTTTGGCATGTCAATATTTGCTAGGAAAAGGTCCATTTCTGTCAAGTTCTCAAACTTATTAGCATAAAGTTTTGAGAAGTATTCCCTATTAATGTTCTGAATCTTGATTTTTTCCGTGGTGATGTTTCCATTCTCATCTCTGCATTTATTAATTTGGGTGTGTTCTCTTCTTTTTCTGATAAGATTTGCTAAGGGTCTGTCAATTTTGTTAAGTTTTGCGAAGAACCAACTCTTTGTTTTGTTGATTCTTTCTATTTTTTTGGATTCTAATTCATTTAATTCTGATTTAATATCAATTATTTCTTTCTGTCTACTGGATTGAGGTTTATCTTGCTGCTCTTTTTCAAGGAGGTTTAGATGTGTCATTAAATTGTTAGTATCAGATCTCTCCAATTTGTTGATGTAGGAGCTCAAAGCTATATATTTGCCTCTGGGTACTGCCTTTGCTGTGTCCCAGATGAGCTGGTAGTTTGTGTGATCTTTTTTGTTGAATAGCATGAACTTTTGAATTTCCTTTCTAATCTCTTCCATGACCCATTCATGATTCAGCAGTGTGTTTTTCAGCCTCCATGATACCGGACTTTCTTTGGTGGCTTTTGGTGTTGAGTTCTAATGTTATTCCCTTGTGGTCAGAGAGAATGCAAGGTATAACTTCAATATTTCTGAATTTGGACAAGTTTGCTTTGTGGCCTACAATGTGGTCTATTTTAGAAAATGTTCCATGTGCAGCTGAGATAAACGTGTATTCTGATGCTGCTGTGAAATGTTCGGTAGATGTCTGTTAAGTCTATTTGATCTATGCAGCCGTTTAGATCTGCAGTTTCTCTGTTGAGTTTTTGCCAAGTTGATCTATCTAGTGGGGAGAGTGGTGTGTTAAAATCCCCAACAAATAATGTCTTTGAAGTTATATGGGATTTGAGGGAAAGTAGTGTGTCTTCGAAAATTTGGGTGCCCCATTGTTTGGTGAGTAGATATTTAGAATTGTAATATCCTCCTGAATGAGAGATCCCTTAATTAGTATGTAGCGACCTTCTTTATCTCTTCTCACGAATTTTAATTTGAAGTCTATTTTATCTGATATTAGGGTTGCAACTCCCGCCTTTTTATGGGAGCCGTTTGCTTGGTAAATTTTGTTCCAGCCTTTAACGTTGAAAATGTGTTTGTTTTTACGGGAAAGAAGTGACTCTTGCAGGCAGCAGATAGAAGGGTCTTGTTTTTTAATACAACTAGACAGTCTATGTCGCTTAATTGGAGAGTTCAGTCCGTTAACATTAAGAGATAGGACTGAGAGGTATTTGGGAGTTCCTGCCATGTTATCCACCTTCTTGGGGGCTGCGAAAACTGGGTTCTTCCTATGACTCTTGGATTCTCAGTTTGGGTGCAGTTTCTTGTCCTTTATTGTGGTCTTGTTGGTTTTCTATGTGTAGGACATCTTTAAGAATCTTTTGTAGGGCTAGATTGGTCGAGATGTATTGTTTCCATTTTTCTTTGCTATGGAAGGTTTTTATTTGGCCTTCAGTTATGAAGGAGAGTTTAGCTGGGTACAGTATTCTTGGTTGATTGTTGTTTGTTTTTAGGGCATGGCATACATCATTCCAGGCTCTTCTTGCTTTGATTGACTCTGTTGAGAAATCTGAGGTGATTCTAATTGGTTTCCCTTTATAGGTGATTAACCTTTTCTCCTTGACAGCTTTAAGGATCTTTTCCTTGTTCTGAGTTTATCCTGTGTGGATTATAATGTGAAAGTGGGATGTCCTATTCTGGTCTGGTCTATTTTGGGTTCTAAAAGCTTCTTGTATCTGAATAGGCCTCTCTTTTTGTATGTTTGGGAAGTTCTCTGCTAGGATCCTATTAAACAAATTTCCTAGACCATTAACTTCTGTTTCTAGGTGCTCCTCTACACCCATTATCCTTAGATTAGGCCTTCTGATGGTGTCTTCCAGGTGTTGGATAGATCTATCATATTTCTTGGACTTGTCTTGGATGGTTGTATGTTCTTTCTCTATAATATCTAGGTTCTCTTCAATCCCTGAGATTCGATCTTCTGCATGGTCTAACCTGCTGTCAAGACTCTCTACTTTGTTTTTTATCTCTTTTCCTTCTAATTGGTCAGCTTTGATGGCTTCAAGTTCTTTGTTGAAGCTCTGTTTTAGGTCTTGTATGAATTTCTTTACTTCCTTAATTTGGTGTTCAGTGTTTGTTCTTAAATCATTTAGTTGATTGATTATGGTTTCTTTGGACTCCCATTCCTTCTGTTGGGTTCCATTCAGCATTCCCTTTGTGGTCTCCCTGACTTCCTTCAGCTCTTTGTTAATGGATTAGATGAATGCCTTTAGTGATCTTTGTGTATTCTCTACCTATTCTCTAAATTCATGTATTACTCTTTGCTTAGCTTCCTCCAGTTCGTGGGATTCCTGCAGTTCTCTTTGAGTGTTCTCAGCCTGCTCACACCATTCCTCCCTTTCTCTTTGAGTATTCTCAAGTTACTCACTCAAGTCCTGTATCAGTTTTTGAGTAGCTTCCTCGCGCTTATGATATTCCTGTATAAACTTTTGGGATGCCTCCTCTCTCTCCCTATCAGGCTCATACAGAGTCCTTTGTAAGTTGTCAAACTTTTCATTTATCATGTTTGCCAGCATTGTTTGTAGAGCTATTTGGGAACTCTCCTCTGGATTATTCATTATCTGTTCTGTCCCATGATTATCATGAGTGGGAGTGGAGATACCCAGACTTGCCATTTTTCTTGTGTTTTTCCGGCTTACTCTGCCCATTTGAGATGAAAGTAGCACCAGTTTTGTGCTAGAACACTATCTTAAGGCAACCATCTACCAAAGTTTGCATTTGTATAGTCAATAGTCTACAGATACAATCTAGTTCAACAGATACATCTATTCAACATCAAACCACTATATGTTAATGGGCTTCGAACCGCAGAGAAGAATTTGGAAAACCAGAAATTATTAGGGTTAGGGAGAGATGTGGGTAAAAAAGAGGAATAGATTGGTGTGGGGAGGCACAGGGAGAGTTAACTATGTCCTAATCTCAATGCAGGAAATAGATTGGGTAGGATGCAAGTAGAGAGAGAGAAAAAAAGAAGAAAGGGAAAGGGAAATGAAAAGAGACCAGAAAAAAATAGAAACGTAAAAATTAATATTATTATGGATATTTAAAAACAATCTATTTAGAGAGTAATGTGAATATATTGAGAGAAGGGGAGGGACATAGAGGAGATGTGAAAAACTTAAAAAAATGCTTAAAATATTATAAGTATAAAGAGGTAGTACTGCTATTAAGGAATTTAAGTCTCAGAGGTTTTGAATTGAGTAATAAATTTGTGGATTAAGTTTGTACACAATGGGGGATAGGGTCTACTAGTTAACTACGGGTTTATCTAAGGATGTGCAGGACAAGAGTTAAGTCACATAAAGAAGAACAAAAGAGAGGAAAAGGTGAAAAGGATAAAAAAGGGAGAAAAAAAAGATCAGAAGTTCAGTAGAGCTAAACAAAAAAACAAAAAGATAATTCAAAAAGAAAGAAAAAGAGAAAGAAGACAAAAAAAAAAGGAAAGGAAAACGCACATTCACGTATCCCTAAAATAAAAATTATAAGAGGAAAAAAAAGTTACTGGAAAACAATGTTTTTTTCAAAAAAGGCAAAAATTAAAGATTAATAAAAGTTTTAGAAAAGAAAAAAATATTTATATATATATAAGGTACCAAAAAAAAAAGAAGAAGAAGAAGAAAAAAAAAATTTCTTTGATTTTTTTTTTTTATTTTTTTGGGAGGGGTGGGAAGAATCCTGTATCTCCCTTGTGTCTATAACCAGGCTCTTGTTGGAGTCTCTGGTCTGCTTGAGGTCCTGTGGCTTGATTGGTTTCTTAAGTCAGTTTGTTTGAACAGGCAGAAAAATGCTCTGCTTTACCCAAGATTTTGAGATCCCCCTCCCAGGTTAGTTTAATGGGAGGGTGATCTGCTTTGAAAATCACAAAAGTGGAGGATGCAGTGATGAGGCTAGGTTCTGGGTAGAGTTGAGGCCTTTCAACAAACAGTAGCTTTTCCCTGGGGCTATTTTGTGAAAAACTCACAGAGCCCAGCCTGGAGCCATTCTCAGGGTTTCTGTTTTTCAATTGATTATGGAGGCTGCTAGAGGGAGGGGCAGTCTCTGGCTCTGGTTACCCAGTGAGGAAAGCCACTCCTATGGCTGGCGCCTGAGCTGGGTGACTTTTCCCTGGATGGATCTGAGTCTGGCAGGTCACTTCACCGTTAAGTTCTTGTGACCTGCTAAATGACTCGTTTTATTCCAAGGCCTGAGTTGGAGCTAGCAGCTCCGCCGATCTTTGTTGGTATCCAAGATCGAGATCACTGGTGCTGGGGGGGAGGGGTGGCCTTCCCTCCTCTACTCCCTGAGAAGGATTGAGGACGTCAGGCTTCTACTCACACCGAGTCTTGGATCCTGGGTAGTCTCTGGTCTGCAAACTGCAGGATGAAGATGTCCGCTCCTTTTCGGTTCTTGCTGGTGTTGCGTAGAATCCACTCGCCTGCTGCATCTGGCTCCTTCGTCCTGGACTCTCTTTTGCTCAGGTATGGGTGCCCTGCGGTCGCCACCGCGACCCTGCCGCCGCAGCATCGGCTGCTGGCAAGCGCTCAGATGTGTCTCCTTGCCTTGGCTTCCCCTCTCTTGTCTAACTCTCTGTCCTGTGATGGCACACTTGGTGTGATTCTCTGGCTTAGGACTGTTCACAGGAACTCTAAAACTGCTTTCTCTGTGAAAGCTTGTTCAGATTCCAGTTTCTCCTCTGCCATCTTCCCGGAACTCTTCAAACATTTTTTTAATTAAAGTACAAATATTTCCAAAATGTGACCAGGTAATGAAGCCTTCTTAATAAAGTATGTGCTTCTTGAAAACACAGTAACAACAAATATGTTTAGAACTACAAGAAATTAAATTTATTTAAATTCACCAACCATATAAAAATTAAGAAAATAATTTTTAAATATTCATGTTAAATATATTAAAAGCAAAATATGTGTCTAAATAATTTACATGTGTAAAACTCATGCAAAATTAAATTAACTAATCCTATGACTCTGAAAAAAGAATTACTCTAAAGAAACAAAAGAAAATAATTAAGTTCAAAGTTTGAAATTTAGAAAATAAAATGAAATGCATTCTTTAGTTGACTTAAGTAACTGTAAACCCTCTGTATATCAATTTTATAATAAAAAATGCATGAACAAAGAAAGCAAAAATACCCATTGATCAATAGCAACAGCTAAAGCATCAGTATTTCTTTTTTTTTTTCTGTACAAGAAAATCGTTGGAGGGGATAACAATGTTCTTTCCATTGAAAAATTTACTCATTACCTTACTTATGTAACTGTAACCCCTTCGTACATTACCTTTACAATAAAATTAAGTTAAAATTAAAAATAAACTAAATAATATACCAATTAAGAATTCTTAGAAGCCATTGTTTAAAACTTTGTAAAAAGCTGCCCTAAGTACCCAAGGAATATACTTTGATGATACTGTTTAAATACTTAAACTTCAGCAGAGAAGCAAAAAGTTTATAAATGTTACAAAGTAAAATAATAAGTCAGAATATATAACTATTAATAAAAATCATAAGTTGAATTTATAGTGGTAGTCAAATATGTGAGAAATGAGACGAATTGCCATTTGCAGTTAATAAGTGAGAAAGAATTTTCTAGGTCTTTTAAATTTATCTTAAGATAATGAAGAAACTATTTTGTCACATCATATGATAATCAGATAAAGATGATAGTAAACCAAAGAACAGATTGAACTAAGTTTTGGGATGTTAATGTATTTACCTATTTTGGTTGTGGGTAATTGTGGGGATTTCAACTTAGAGTATTGTTCTTGCTAGGCTGGTGTCATATCAGTGTTTAATTTTAGAATAGGGGTTCCCTTTCCACAAGAACATGCACCCGATCTGTCCTTTTAGCCTTCCCATCATCAATGGCATCAGAGTTGCACACTAATTTGTCTAGCTGCCTTCCTTGGCTGGCCTGAATTCTGCAGTCCTTCCAATCTTAGCCTCTAGATAGTGCAGGGTGCTTGAAATGATCCAGTCACCCAGCTATACATTGAGAAGGAAGTCCACTAAACTTTTGGCTTGGGTTCTGTTCTCAAGCCTCCTCAGTAGTTAAGATTAGAGATGGGATCCCCTGGTGCCAAATAGTAACAATATTTTTAAAGCACCTAGTCATATATATGAGTTAGGCTTGTGATTAAATCAGGAAAAGAATAAAAGAGAAGTGAAGCATAAAGGACAATCAGAATTTTAACTAGCTACTCAGAGGCTTAATCAGCTTAGCTAGCTACTCAGGAGGCTGAGATCTGAAGACCACTGTTCAAAGCCAGTCCAATCATGAAAATATATGTGATTATCTCCAAAAAATCGGAATGGAGCAATGGCTCGGGTGGTAAACCACTATCCTTGGGCACAGAAGCTTAGGGATAGTGACCAGGCACTATCAAGCTTCAGGAATGATGAATACATGCATGAGCACCTGCATATGTGCGTGTGCATACACACATGCGCGTGAACACACAAACACACCAATGAGTATTTCAATGCGACCTTCTTTAATTTTTTATCTTGTTGTATCCTTTTGCCATGTATTAGTTCATAAATTAACAAAATCAGCTAAGCAGCTATTTACATCAACTCATCATGTTTCTCTAAAGTCTATTCTCTTTTTGCAAGCCTGCTTTTACTTGACCCAAAAGTAAATTATTCAGGAGGGCAATTCATCTCCCTCAACTCTGTAGTATTAGATGATTGTTTAGGTTCTTCCTAGCTATATGATTTTGTGAAATTCTGCATTGAACAGCTTATTTCTTTCACGAGAAGGGAAGCCTCTGTCAAACAATTCATAATAGGTTTTTCTCCTCCTGGCAAGCATCTGTAGTTTTATTATCTTCGTATATTTCATGATCTGTCTCTGTATGCCAAAAACTGCTGTGAAAATAAAAAGACCCTTTTCAGCACTTAGCATTCATATAACATTCATAGGTATGAAGGTGTTTAAATATTACTGAAATTGCTTTGGAATAAATAAAGTTGACTTTGACTATCTTGAGAAAGAAGAATTGGTTTCTCAGCACTTAGGTAAGAACGTGAGTGAAAGAAACAAAAGGAAAGTTTGGAACAACTCATCACATACATTCAAATGAAACAAAACAACCCAAGAAAACACAAATTAATTCAGTACTCAAAAACCTGCAAGAAATGCAAAGATTTAAAAAAATCAGCTATGATAAGCTTTTGAAAATCCTGACTACATGGGAGTCTACTGTTGTGAAGACAGTGGTTAAAACTTAGACTGGACAGAATGATCTGTACACAATGCCATGCACCTGTTATTCTAAATTCCAGGAAGAATAACATAAAGTGGACTGAGCCCAAGATCATACACAAGAAGGAAGCCTGATTCTATTTGAAAAATAATCAGAATAATTTAGGGCTGGGGGCATGACAATGTGGCAAGAACACCCATTTAGTAGACACAAGACACTCAATGCAAAATATATTATGGTTATTGAAGAAAAAAGCTATGACTTTAAAAAGTTGGAATGATTGTAAGATTTGAGTATTTCAGTGGAGGACAAACCCATGAGAGAGATAGAGTGAACCCATGTTGTGATCCTTTCTACTTAAGCTATAATGTTGTGTGGTACTCCAGACATAACAGAGTTATCTTGCAAATGAGCATGGATGTGCATTTGGGTGATGGAAATACTCTACTTACACAGGTGTAAATTAGATTTTTGGCTAGATTATAGTTCTTGAACTAAGACTTTGTGTGATGTCCCTGACCTTATTCTCTCAAGGCTACCACTCTACTACTTTGACCCGCAGTTCCAATTCTGATTTTCTCTTCATTGTTTGGAGATAATAGGCTCATGGACTTTCTTGCCCAAGATGGCTTCAAATCATGATCGTCAGATCTCATCCTCCTGAGTAACCAGGATTCCAGGCATAAGCTGTCTATTTTTTAAATAATTTAGTAAATCATACAGTCACAGAAGTTATAAATTATCATTACAACCTGTGTAATAGATGTGTGTATGTATATATCAATGCATACAGATAGAAATATTTTAACGTATCTTTGTATCTACAGTAGATTTATGAAAAATCAACCTTTGTTGTAAAATAAAATGGAAACAAAAGTTATTAAGGAGGAAAACAAAGGGAATTGTCACATGTTTCTTGTTGTTGAATGGAATATGAATTGTGAGAATCAGTTTAGGAAAACCATCTTAATTTAACAAAATGGATAATGGGTATTAATTCCAATCTCTCTATTTGCCCATATTGTGCATCCTCACACATGAGTGTCAAAATCAAACCACAATTTTTGCTTTTGTATTTAATGCACCTGTTATAATTTAGGGGATTGATGAAGTAATAAAAAAATGATTAAAATAATAGTAAGTGAGCCTATGAGTTAGAGCTGAAAATGTTTTTAAATATTATAATAGCTAATTAAATTGAATTTATCTTACTTTTCCTCTATTGTCATGTCCCTCATTCCCAAATTAGAAAAGTACATAGAAGGTTCTCACTAAATTATTGTACAATAATGAAAAAAATTCATTGCACAGTGTGGTTTTAGCTTATTGAGACCTGTAGGGTGTAGTGTGTTTTTGAGGACTTGCAAAAAGTTGTGATGGAGAAGAAAGGACGGATGTGCTTATTCTGGAAAATTGCCTAGAGGACTGCTCCCAGAAAGATAGTGATGAATTCTTCCAAAAGATACAGTAAAATCCCTTTCACTACCATGTTCACTGCTGCACTATTTACTGTAGCCAAGTTATGAAAACAGCCTAGATGCCTTATGGTGGAAGAATGGTTGGAGAAAGTGGGGCACATATACACAATTGGATTGCACCCATCCATTATGAAGACTGTTACATAATTTGCAAAGAAATAGATAGATCTAAAAATATGTTAAGTAAACTAAGTCAGAGCCAGAAACACAAAGGACCCATGTTCTGTCGCGTATTTGGAAGATAGGACTTTATGCAAATTTACACAATAGTATTGCAGAAGAGTATTTAAAAGGTGAAATTTCTTATAAAATTGAACTTTTATTCCAACAAAATGAATACCAAGAAGCTATCATTTGGCAGATATGAGAAAGTCAAAGGGAAGGAATAAAGAGAGTTATGGATGAAGAGAGAGGAGGTATAATATTCAATGCAGAAACTAGAAGAAATGAAAGTGGGGTGAGGTTTGGAAGGGTGTGGGAAAGTTATGTAAAGATCCATTGTACTTATAAACTGAATTGTTGAATAGAAATTCCTTCGTACAACTATTTAATAAAAATATAACTAAAAACAATGGAAACGCGGCTGGGAAGGTGGCTCAGTGGTAGAGAGCTTGCCTTGCATGCCTGAGGCCCTAGGTTCGATTCCTCAGCACCACATAAGCAAAAAGTAAAAAGCCAGAAGTGGCGCTGTGGTTCAAGTGGTAGAGAGCTAGCCTTGAGCTGAAGAGCTGAGGGACAGCTCCCAGGCCCAGCGTTCTGGACCCACGACCGGACCCCCCCCCCAAAAAAAAAAAAACAATGGAGACATTTGAATCTTAAACTGTGTTTTCTTAAACCATGAGTCAAAATAATAGTTTCCTTCTCAGAAATTTTCTTTGCAGTTTTTTCCTCAAAATGACATAAAAGTGACCAACAAAATGAATGTCAATACATCACATTGCATATCCTAAAGAAACACAATATAAAAATCACAGTAAAAATGTTAGAATTCATCACATGATAAAATAACAAGGAGAAATGATCAAATCCTGATTGTTTTTCCAAGTACGTTACGTATGGTATCTAATTTGATCCTCACAATAATCCCATAAAGTAGAACTACTTCCATTTCTAATTCTCAGATGATGATATCGAAGTCTTCAGAGTTGGAATTATTAGTACAACATTGCACAAATGGTAAATCTTAGCCTGCGCCCCATTCCCACCGTATCAAATAACTTCATTCTAATTTATGGCTAAAATACCAGCACTTAGTCCACTAATTCTAGGAAAATTTCCCAGAATTATTGTCCACATTCTAGTAATATTTCACTTTATCTTTGTTAGAAAATAGGAAACTAAGCAGGATGCCGGTGGCTCCATCTGTAACCCTAACTACTCAGGAGGCTGAGATCTGAGGAGTGCAGTTCAAAGCCAGCCCAGGCAGGATATTCTGAGAGATTCTTGTCTATAATGAACAGCTAGTAAACCAGAAGTGGCACTGTTGCTGAAGCGGCACAGTGATCAACTTGAGCAGAAGAATACAGGGACAGTACCCAAGCCCAGAGTTCAAGCGCCACAACCAACCAAAAAAAAAAAACCAAAAAGAAAAAAAAGGAAATAGGTAACTGTAATATGAAAACTCCAAGTTCATAATCAATTTATACCTCCCTGGTGAAAGGAACTGCTAAACTATAACATTCTTGATTTCTAGCTCAAAATTTTAGAAATCATATTCTATCCCATGACAACACTGCATTGCCTGGGGACCCTCATCTCTGTTTAACACAGTCATACTGAAAGAATAACCTTCCCAATTCCTGATGGAAACAGACTGCCGGTCTATAGACCAATCATTTCCACATTGTAGCTCACATAAGTTGTTTACCATTAGAAGTATTTTGATTGCTTTTTATACCCAACATTTTGAGAGAAATGTATTACATTAAAATGCTATTAAAGCAAGACTGATATAAAAATCAACTTTGACCCCAGATAAATATTTTACCTTTTATATACCCAAAAATGCAGTCTTACCTATCATTAATGATAGGAACGAGAGGTTAAAAATCATAGACACCAAGACCTAAGCATCAATTAAAGACTCTCCAACTTGTGAATACAATTGGTTTAAAAAGATATCAATACTACTGCACGTTTTACAAAATTTCTTGTGATACTGAAGATTCAATCATAAAATATTAACACTTGAAAACAACTCATTTTCTTGGGAGTAGGACACAAAACACAAGATTAATACTAATCATTTTCAAATACCTTTATTTTTCTACAAATTCACTCTTATAATTATAAAGAGTGTGAAACTAACTGAAGTACAGAGCCACAAAGGTAATAATTTAACTGCATCATCTACATTCAAAAAACTATTACTAGAAAACAAAATTATACTAATAATTAGCTTACCAAACCACTTTATTCTACTTTATTTACTTTCATAAAAACTGGGTTTTCATAAAATGATAGATTAAAAAAGCCTATATACCCACTTACATCTTCAGAACTTAAAAATATTTATTTCAGAAATGTCTTTAGCTCTATAGTCAATGAACTGAAATAATACTAAAATATTCAAAGGCTTTTCAGAAATTGCAAGACTAGCTCTGGGTTGTTATGTATATTGGAAAAGATATTGGAAAAGCCTTATTTGTTAAATTTGGGATAGTTACTCCCACAAAAGAACCATTAGTGAAGATCCAATTGCATGTACAAAACAAGTTCAAATGCATCCACAATCTGGAGGTGACACAGGCTTTTTGTATGTTTGTTTTTGAAAGTTATATATAACAAGCATATCCACAATACTGTTTTCAGTCAATACGATGGGATATTCTAACCTAATAAATACAGGGTTGATTATCTTAGTGAGAATAGATATGATGTTACAAAGAAAGTTATTTTCAACAGAAATCTGGAAAGAGTTTATCCACCTTGTGTTTCACAGGAATAACCAGAGAGTAATACCTGTTTGGTCAAGTAGGTCAAACTCACTCCATGAGTATATCTTAAAAGTATAATCAATTTAAGAGGTCAAATACATATTTTGTACTGACAGTCATCTTACAGCAATAACTTACTACCTAATTATATCTGCATCTTCTTACCTGACATATAACAAGAGCTGAAATTGGTCTCTTTTATCTAATTTAATATTGTATATGCTTTGATTATGATGATGTTATTATTTGACAAATAAAATGTACAGAAGAGTGGCTCCATAGAAATGACATGACAGAACACTGATAAATAAAAACATTGCAACACAGTTAGCTCTTTTCAGCCTCACCCTGTCCACATTGGCAAGCAACATTGCAACAGCACACTCACACATATACACATACACACATGTGTGCACATGTACACACATATATATGCATGCTAAATTCATGGTTTAGTACAAAAAAGTACAAATAAAATATTAGTGATTTGGACAAACGTTAATTTGCCTTATTACAAAATAATACACAATCCAGTCACGATGGTTGTTACATTTTACTTGCCTCGCCACATGTGACCGCTTAATTTATGTTAATTAATTAATTCATTCATTTGTTTTGTGCTAATACTAGCCTTGAATTCAGGGCCTGGTTCTGTCCCAGAATTTGTTGTTTTTTTGTTTTAAAAATTTGTAAAAATTGTTCTCCTACGTCATAATGGTTTGGTTAAGTTTCTTAATTTTCAAAAATGCCAATCCATATTTGTGTCTGTACAAAATATTTTCACAATACAAAGCAACGGCAATATCTTACTTTAAAAATTCATGGATTCAATGGTATTCTTCAAGTGAATAGCCTGACTTTGATGTCAAATTGTATTCAAGAGTTGTTTGTATACATCTATAATGATTTCTGCAGAGTTTGTGATTTTTTAAATCAGAAATCATTTTTACTTATCTGTTGAAATGAGTAGTAAAGAAACTAAAAATATTTCTGGTGCTTGTCTGAAAAAATTATATTTTAAAATAATCTGTATTTTGTTTGTATAATGTCCATAATCTATTTCATTCTCTCCTAGATATAATACTTTGAATTCTACATTGTTCTATATTATATAGGTTCATTAATAAATGTGTTATTTCAGATAGCATTCCATATAGAAAAAGTTTAAGATTCTTTTTTTACCTAGGTCCTTATAGTATTTTATTTCTTTGGGATAAAATGACAATGTTATCTACTTTCAAAAGTTTTGTAAAGATAATGCTATATAAAGGCCTTTCTTAGGTGAGGATTTAATACAGTGATGTCAAACTAACTTTCAGTTCAATGAATTATATGTGTTGTTACATTTGTATTTTTTTATTGTGAAAATACTGTACGGAGGGGTTACAATTACATGGGCAAGATAATGAGTAAATTTCTTATCAAGCATTGTAGCCTCCTCCTTTGTTTCCCCTTCCCATCCCTTCCCATCCTCCTCCTGCCCCCCCACTCAATCCTCCCCACTACCCCCCCCCACCAAAGTTGTAAAGTTCATTTTTGACATAACGACTTGTATTTTTGTAATCAATTTTTTAATAACTGTTTTTCATTTCTTGCTTCTGAAGAATGAAAAATATTGAATTCTTCACAAATTTTCATATCATCCTTTTGCAAGTGCCATGATAATCTCTATATTGTTGTAATTTGGGTAAACGTGCTGCTGAAGCATGTAGTATCCTGTAAATTTAAGTAGTTAATGATGCAATCTTTATACAGGCATATATCCTTGGTTGACTGTTTGTAACCAGGAAACCTTATTGTTCCTAAAAATGCTATTGATCTTAATACTCTAAATTTCTGTGTTTATTGGAAAAAACATATTGTTTGGTCGATTGCTCACATTTGCAATTTTTTGTCAATGACTATTTTAAGTCTTTTTCATTTTAAATTTGATCATACTTTGAAGCCTTTATAGCTAGGTCCAAAGGTGATAGCTTTTCAAGTACTTATTTATCAACTGAGTTAGCTTTGTGGAGCTAATGGATTCAAAGCAAGCCTTGCTTAAGAGCTACTTCTAAACTTCTGAGCTTAAAATTTCCTAAATGAGGTCATACTGGCACAAATGTCTACCTGACCCTTTACTCTTTTTCATATAGCAACAGACCAACCAGAATATCTTACCCTGACAGCATAGATTGTCTTACTGGAACAAAACTAATCTTAGTTAAAAAGGATCATGGAGAGATGAACAATTAAGACAGAATCATTTAGACTAGAAGGCATTTTATCAAAATATAATTGTTTCTTATACCTAATATTTCAAAAGTAGCTAAAGCCAAGAAGATGAAAAAGTTTTCACATGCATGATTACCTAATGTCCTGGCCAGTCTACCATCCAACCAGGCAGGAATTTACACCACTGCCTTTCTTTCACCAAATATTTTCATAGTTACAAGAGAAGTCTATATGTTTCTCCTTGATATTAGGCCTTAAATTGGTGATGTTTATCACAGTGTTTCCTCTTGCCTCTAGGCTGTAAATCTACAAATGGTAAAGCTTTAGGTCCAACTTTGCCAAACACTGAGGTAGAAATAATGGAACAATACTTTAAAACACAGTTGCTTTTGATGCCCTAACCACAACAGTACATTGCAAAACATGTACCATTTTCTTACATTATATATAGTTATATATTTTATCTTTATACGTGCTAATATTTTATTTCACACAGTGAAACTTACTAGAATTAATTGATAATTTGACATATAAATAGATTGGAATATAAATAATAAGATTTAGAATGTACATTAGAATATAAAAAGCATCAATTCAATGTCTTCGGTATAAACTTTTGATACCTTCTAAGTGTTCTTGGTCTTCTGAATTCATATTGTAAAAAAAATTATTGTTTTCCTCTAATCTATAAGGGACTTTACCCTGCTGCTCTGTTTATTGTTTTAATTCACTGATGCCAAAATATTTTTCTCCAATTTGGGAAGCCTTCCTCCTGATTATACCCAATTTTTCTGATATGATATCTAAAAGGTATTACACTTCTGCAGGACCCATGGGTCCTAGGATCCCAGGTCCCAGTTATCTGCTTCATCAGATAACAAGGGCAAGATATCTCACCTAGACTCATGAAACATGTCAACAGAAAGTAATTGAAAATCCATCTCAATTCCTTACGACACCAGAATTAGCAGTATGCAATTGTGAAATGCAATGCAACTTAAAATGAAAGATGAGATCACAAAATCTAACAGAAAGTACAGCAATTCAAACTTTCAAAAAAATTGACCAGACCATATGTGTGACCAAGATCACAAATGTCACAAAATTATTTTTAATACCCCTCTTCTAATGATTACTGAAAGATTTAGTCCAGCATAAGTAGGCCAAAAAAATAGTTCCTGAACGATAGATCCATAATTGGTCTACCAAGGCTAGGAAAACTTGACTTCAGGTCAAATATAATTCACAAAAACATTAATTGAGAAGATCGTTAATGCTTCAAAATACTGGTACTTCAGTAAAACTTGGTTCTGTTGTATAAAAATGTTATCATTCACAAACAAATGACAACCTACATTTAATCTCCTGAAAACAGATTCCTTTTCAAATAATATTTTAAAAATCACATTCACCAAAATAACATTTGACAAGTAGACGATAGTGACATTACAAATTTTTCAAGTTTAGGGTGCAAGTTACAATAGAGTTGATTAATTTCTCCAGCACTAATGCCAAGCAGGTTCAACCATTCATTAAAGTGTAGAAATAGTACCACCCACCTTTTGTGTTGTTCAGTAGGTGCCTTCCAGAAATGTGTCAAATAGAACAACCTCCCATTATACAAACCCAAAAACTAGCTAATAAAGTAAGTTTCATCAATTAATAAGGTACATTTTAAAAAGTCACAAATAGATGCTTTATCATATGTTGTTTTATGTTTTCCCTATCTGTCTAACATAGTAAGAAATATGACTTAAAGTCATGAATATGGGTACTCATCAGAGATGTGACAAACATAAAATCTGTCTTCTATTTCTACCATATTCCTCTATAGTAGTAAATCATGGTTTTCTTCTTTTTCCAAAACTTATAGGTAGTAGAAAGTATTATCCCATGTAAAATAAAATAATCACAAACCTTTTAACAAAGCCATTTATAAAATTTTGTAGTTAGGAATATATTCTAAGCCATATTTAAACTTTCTTGTTGAATAAAGATTAATCTTCCAAATGGATGAGAATAAAATCATGTCTACGTCCTTCATGTCTCCAATCTTGCAAATTGTTATTGCAGATGAATAAATTATGGAAATATAAGCTGACATCAGTTCAAGTATATTCAGGATTGAAACTCCATGGAATGTATATAAACCTTTCAAAATATTAACAGACAGTTTAACAGAATGAATATCAGGAAGTGGAAACCAGAGAGGAATAATAGTAAAGACATAGAATGAATGACAAATGGAACAAGGGACAAGTACAGCTAGAATACTCAATGTACACATGTGATAAAGGACGTGGTAAATCTGAAATAAATCTTGGAGAAGGGTTTGGTTAAGAATGATAGAAGGAGTCACTCTGATCCAGGAGAATTGGACAATTAGATGGACATATTTATTGTAATACACTTGCAAAACCTTTTGAAATTTAGTTAAAAAAACACAACAAAAAACAAAAACACACAAAAATCCCAACCAAACAGCAATCTCTGGAAAGGATGAATGTGACCTCTCAAAATTTTAAATAGTTAATGAAAGGTAGTCTTGGGAAAAGCAAACAAAGCTGTTCAAAGAGGGCAGTTTTGGGTAGCAGAGAATTTTGAACAGATTTAAATAGATTGTCTAAGGTTATGAATCACCTATATCTGCTGCAAATATTTTCTTCTGTGAGTTCTCTTTGTCTGCAATGGATAATCCAGTCCTCAGCCACACTTTATAGCTTGTGAAGATAGAATGGGAGAAACAATATCAAGAAGCCATTACTCAACTGGAGACAGAAACATCCTCTATGTTTTCTTTCATCTCTCTTCAATACTCTTTCGTCAAACTTTTAAGTCAAGTGATTTTTTTTGTTTTTTCTTTTTCTTTTTTTTAATTTAGTTTAATTTTATTTGTGGACATACTGTACAAAGGGGTTACAATTACATGGGTAGGATAATGCGTACATTTCTTACCAAGCATTGCAGCCGCCTCCTTTGTTTACCCTTCACATCCCTTCCCAGCTTCCCCCCTCCCCCCCAATCCCAATCCTTCTCCTTCCTCCCCCTTCCCCCCACCCCGCACCGACATTGTAAAGTTCGTTTTGGACATGACAACTTGTACTTCTCATTGTTGCAACAGGTCCACCTGTATCCTTAAACAACTGGTTTTTCCCCATGTCCTCCACAAGTTATACTGACATCAAATATAGAGAAAGCAGGGGTTATATTGTGCCGGAGGGATACACAAAGCAACAAAGAGATAATCTTATAAATACCTTAGAAACATACGCATGAAAGAAAAAAACATAAAAATACATATCTAAGGGTTCATTTTCCTGACATCACATTATCTGACCTTTTCCGCTTGACTCATACATATACTAGATATTGCAAATAAGGGAAACCATGGGACCTATGTTTCTCTGGGCCTGGCTTACTTCACTTAATATAATTTTTTCCAAGTTTTTCCATTTCCTAACAAATCTGGCAATGTCATTCTTTCTGATGGAGGCAGAGAATTCCATTGTGTATATATACCACATTTTCTTGATCCATTCATCTATTGAGGGGCAACTGGGTTGGTTCCATATCTTAGCTATGGTAAATAATGCTGCAATAAACATAGTTGTGCTGGTAGCTTTAGTGTGGTCTTGTTTGTAAACATTTGGGTAAATGCCCAAAAGTGGGATTGCTGGGTCATAGAGGAGTCATATGTGAAGTCTTTTGAGGAACCTCCATACTACTTTCCAAAGTGGTTGAACAAGTTTACATTCCCACCAACAATGAAGTAAGGTTCCTTTCTGTCCACATCCCCTCCAGCATCTGTTGTTGTTAGAGTTCTTGATTTTTGCCGTTCTAACTGGAGTGAGGTGATATCTCAATGTTGTTTTGATTTGCATTTCTTTTATGCCTAGGGATGTTAAACCGTTCTTCATGTGTCTATTGGCCATCCTTCTTTCTTCTTCAGAGAAGTTTCTCTTTAAGCCTTTCGCCTACTTATTTATTGGACAGTTTTTTCTTTGAGGATTTGTTGTTGGGGGATACAATTTTTTGAGTTCCAAGTGTATTTTAGATATGAGACCCTTGTCCGTTGTATGGCTATTAAAGATCTTCTCCCAATCCGTGGGCTTTCTATTGATCTTGCTAGCTATATCATTTGCCCTGCAGAAGTTCTGCAACTTTATGCAATCCCATTTGTCCAACCTTTCTTTGATTTGTTGTGTTTCCGGGTCTCTATTCAGAAAATTTCGGCCTGAGCCAAGGAGAACTATGGTTTCTCCTATTCCATCCTGTAATATTTTCAGAGTGTCTGCTTTGAGTTCAAGGTCTTTGATCCATTTGGAGTTGATTCTGTTGCAGGGTGATATGTAAGGATCTACCTTTAGTTTTCTACAAGTAGTTAACCAATTTTGCCAGCACCATTTACTGAAGAGGCTGTCTTTCTTCCATTCTATTGTCTTAGCTCCCTTATGGAATATCAAATGGCTATAGGTCTGTAGGTTTATTTCTGGGTTTTCAAGTCTATTCCATTGGTCCTGAGGTCTGTTCTTACGCCAATACCAAGCTGTTTTGATTACTATGGCTTTATAGTAGAGTTTGAAATTTGGTATTGATATTCCTCCAGCAGTGTTCTTTCCGTTGAGGAGCGTTTTTGCTATTCGGGGTGTTTTATTGTTCCATATGAATTTTTGGATTGCCTCTTCTATTTCCTTGAAGAATGAGGTTGGAATTTTGATAGGTATTGCGTTGAATTTGTAGATAGCCTTGGGAAGTATTGCCATTTTCATGATGTTAATCTTTCCAATCCAGGAGCATGGGAGGTTTTGCCAATTTTTAAGTTCTGTGTTGATTTCCTTTTTCAAGATTTTAAAGTTTTCATCATAGAGGTCCTTCACTTCTTTAGTTAAGTTAATTCCTAGATATTTTATTTTTTGTGGGGCTATTACAAATGGAGTTGCTTTCCTAATTTCAGCCACACTTTTCTCATTGTTGGCATAGGGAAAAGCCATTGATTTTTGGGGGTTAATTTTATAACCTGCTACTTTGCCAAAGTTTTGGATCAGCTTGAGTAATTTGGGAGTGGAGTCTATGGGATTCTTTAAAAACAAGACCATGTTATCTGCAAAGAGGGAGAGTTTTATTTCTTTTTCCCTATTTGGATCCCCTTTATGTCTGCATCTTGTCTTATTGCTGTAGCTAGGCATTCTAATACTAGATTGAAGAGAAGTGGAGACAGTGGGCATCCTTGTCTTGTTCCTGAGTTTAGAGGAAATGGCTTTAGTTTTTCACCATTGAGTATAATGCTGGCTGTAGGTTTGTCATATAAAGCCTTTATTTTATTGAGGAATGTAAGTCAAGTGATTTTGAATTATATCTTTCATTCTTCGTTCGGGCAAAGTAATTAAGCAAACTAATTTACTAAATATTATTTGCCATTTTTTATACCATGCTGTTTACTTGTCTAAAAGAGCCCATTAAACTTCACCTTTGCATTTGGTTGCCACGAAAACCCCACGTCTATGTTAATGAGGACAAACTCTAATGTAAAACTTTGTCTCCAAACAACAGGTCCAAGAAGCTGCGATCACAAATATTTAGCTATACTTTTTTTCTTTTACATTGAAAGTCTTCTTGTGTCTAAAGTGCCACAAAAATAAGTACTCCATCTACTTTTTGGTTCAATCACTTCTAACCTCAAAGATATATTTTGCTAAGAAGATGCTTAGAGGAAACCAAGGTATACTCCACTTTTATGTTCTCTCTTAGGTCTCTCCTTAGATACCATATCAGGATCAGTGAAGTTATTCTTTGCAAAATTATTTCAATAGATTATTTTTCTCTTGGTCTTGCATTTGCTCAGCAAGATGTATGGAAAATAATAGAGTTAAATGATCCATACCTTGGGTGACAGTGTCTGTTACAAAGGACAATGCTTCTATGTCCTAAATCTATGTCCTCCTCTTAGCTCTTGCCTAATTTCCAATTAAGCACAGCTTCTTGGCCTCAAGTCCAATGAAGCTGAAAGACTAAAAGATCTCCTCCTCACCCTGCCCCGCTATATCTTCATGGTTTCTCTTTTAAAACTCTTTGAAGTTGCCTCATTTGAACATAGAATTTATTTTCCTGTCTTCATTCAGTCTATTCTGCATTGTAGTGAGCCATATAGGCTCTGTAAAATCACTTTAGGTAGCAAAAATATTAAGACAATCTATATCAAAATTTCTGGCCTCCCTCCACTGCTGAAGTCTGTATGCTTAGATAGGGCTTGTAAGAACATTGTTTGCTTACCCTTTCAATTTTCTCAATTCTTTTCTGATCCCAAACTTTTTGGCTTATGAAATGAGAAGTCTTCAGTATCTCATGTTGATAAGGATATTATTTTTGTGAGCTGCTTATAAATGTGTAATCATTGGAGTATCCAATCAGATTTTTTTTCTGTGTTTCAGTGCTTCACGTGCAAAGACATTGGGGAAAGTTTTACAAACAGAAAAGTGTGAAGCCAATACCTTCTTTCATTTTGGAGGGCACTTTCTGCCTAAATATTTTGACTCAAATTATCTTTTTCAAAGAATAATTTTGGTAATTAAAGTTCAATTCACAAATTTTGATGTCTAAGTTTTTTTTAAGAACTTTGAATTTCACACAGTGAGAGTATATTTCCTGGGTAAGGACAATTCTCAAGGGAACCTACAGGATTGACAGTAAGGTTTCTGAAGTTTGTTTAGTGTGAAAATGATCTATTTTTACCCACTTTTCTCCCTCTCAACTAAGACTCCATAGTTTCTTTGCATGAAAGCCTATTTTCCCAGGCAATTTTCTTAATAGACTAAGTTGTTAAAAAGTTTGAACAATTAAAATATGCCTGTCATAATTTTTAAACTCTTTTGAAATTCCTTTATCAAAATCACGTTTTCCCCAATCCTAATTCAACCTTTAACATCAAAAACTGTAACATGTTGTTCACATGATATAGTGTCCATGCAACTATTATTTTCCAGTGACTTTATGTGTATATATGAACATATTAGCTGATGCTGAGCAAAATGAACTCGAAGATATGAATACAGAGATTTTTTTTGCAGTTGTTTTTAATGTACTATATGATTTCTATTTTCTTTGGGGTTTTCCCCCTATGGTTTGTTCCGGGCTCTATTTGATTTTGGTAGCCTGTGTATTGTGTATACATTTACCTTAATTAGGGAAGGGAACAGGAACAACAAAATGGCGACACAAAGGACAAAGAGCAAGACAATGCAATAGCATTACTCACAAGTTGGAAATGTACATTACAACTTGTGAGGAGTATTGAGGTGAAAGAAAACTGTGAGAAAAATGAAAGGGGGTAACAAGTTTGAAAAGTTATGTATTCACTACCTTACAATTACTGTAACCCCATTGTACATCAATTTGACAATAAAATTAAATTAAAAAATAAGCTGCATAAAATATAATTTCACTGTATTGTTAAAGTAAATATTATTCTTTATTTTATGTAGCAACTTTTTAAAAATCAATACTATTTGGCATCTAATTTGAATTGATTACTCCTTTTTTATCAGAGAGTCATCAACTTGAATGTTATCCACCTAGACAATATTTTCACAATAAACTTGCCAATATTTTGAAAAAAGAATAAATTTAGTACTTTCTCATACTAAAACTGAAAACAGTTTAATTCTATGGAAACCCATAAGTTTTAAAAGTAAATAAGTTGTTAAGAGGACAGAATATATGTGTTCCTCAAAACTCCTATGACTAATAAATACTCATTTTCAAATTCTGAACATTCCATATCTGAGAGATTCAAAACAGTACCTGTTTGCATGTTATGTAATTTTCAATAGATGCAGTTTCCAATGGAGTGTGACAAATTGAGAAGTCAACAGAAAAATAGCCACATTCTGGTAGAGGAAAAAATTATGAAGCATCTGTAATTAATTCTTCAAGAGTAAGCAAATTTTATCAGAGTAAGCTATTATTTCTATGACCATCAATCCCAGGATTTATGCCATAAAGTCATCCTAGTCCAATAGTTTCTAAATTATAAAGTGCACCTTAAAATTCCCTTAATTCACATCATGAATAGCTTATCTCTATTGTGAAAAATACTACACCTCTGATAATGTGATGCTCTCCTTGTTCTGGAAAGAATACTACAATAAACTGGGTTGCATCATTTTTCCCCTAGTGAGATTCTTGAGATGAGAACACTTGCAAATGTTATTTATATTTATACTTTTTTAAACTATCACAGATATTCAGGATGCTAAGGTCAGAAGATTATGGTTGAAATCTCCAATAAACTCAGAAAAAGTCAGACACAAGTGGCACTGAGATTGAAGTGGTAGCGCATGATCCTTGAGTATAAACAGGCTCAGAGACAGTTTCCAGGCCCAGATCTCAAGCCCTAGGACAAACCAATAAAACAAAAACAAATCTCAAATGTAGCATTTTTCTCATTGTATACAGAGGCACGTAATTAAGGAACTTGCTTCCTGTGTTACATATAGGTAGAAGAAAGAAGATGTCACACAATTATTCTCTTTATACAATGTCATACAAAACCCTCAAAAATTGCAATTTTTTCTATATTTATAAATTAATATTGATTTGTTGGCAACTCTGTCTAGATTATTTACATTATCATCTTATACATGAACTGTTGGAATTATCTATTAACTAAGATCTAATTATAACTCTTTTGAAAGCATATTCCAGGCAAATAGAATGCCAGAAACATTTGTAAATTTGTCAATTATACCCTCTACTTAAAAAGAATTTTGTAGTATCCTATAAAATATTAAATTACAAACAAAACTAAAATATTTATGTTAACTCTAAATTCTAATTTAGAAATATCTACAAAGTCCTGCATTTGATGAACTTTGCTATTTCTCTAGACTTAAGATTTTGTAATCCTTCCTCATTTCTTTAGAATCCAACAGAATGATGCTTACTTACTTTTTCAAATTTTGGGTGGGAATCATGAGCCATTTTGAATCTGGGAATATTCTGTAATGAAGAGAGCATTTAAAACACAACTGAAGATTATACACGAGTTACATTTCAATAGGAAAGTTGACTTTTCAAAACATAATGACAAAATTAGCCCAAACTTGCAACTGTGTATTCGTTTCTTGTTGTTTCGTATGTTTTATTAGACAAAATTATACTACCTGTTCCAGGGAAGGTATCGCTATTTAATTCTACTCTCTAATCTCCTGCCTTAGTCTGAGTGCTAGAATTCCAGGCTTGTATCACATTGCCTTGCCATGGTTTGTTGGTTTATTTAATCTAGACATAGACTAGGAAATCTGAACTTCTCCAATGATATTATCCAGTAGACTGACTGCTCAGAGTGTTTATGTACTATTTTCAAAGATCTTCTAAATTTGACACAGGATATGATCATTTTCAGATGCACCTGCTGGTATCTCTGATTCATTTGATCCTTTTAATAATAATTACTTGACTCTCTTACTATCTCTCGTCCCTACCTATGTAATAGTCTCAAACTTTTTTGAAGAAAGTTCACTTGAGGACTTTCTAATATTAAAATTTATCTCTTAATTCTTACTCAGGACATATTTTCTATTGCTTTTTTAAAACTTTTCTGAATATTGTAAGAGTTGTTTCATTTGTGTATTTGTGTGTGCACATATAATTGCCTCTGTGTGTATGTGTGTGTTTGTATGTATGTATGCAAAAGCCTCAAGCTCTTATTCATCGATCTTGTTCATGACTGGTATTCTATCACCTGAGACATTCTTCCAATCCAGGTTTTGGCTGGTAGTGTGGCAAAGACTGTTCGGCCCAGGCTGCATGCAAACTGAACTTCCCAGACTCCTTTACATTTTTAGGTTTTATTTCTCCAGAAGTATCAACTTTTAAACTACAAACATTTTTGTGAGTGAAAAGCCTAAGCTGTAGTCCAGATTTTTAACTCAAAATTTCATAGAAAGATAGATGAACATACACATTGCATATGCTGAGTGTACACTGTT
This sequence comes from Dipodomys spectabilis, assembly GCF_019054845.1. NCBI lineage: Eukaryota > Metazoa > Chordata > Mammalia > Rodentia > Heteromyidae > Dipodomys > Dipodomys spectabilis. The sequence continues at coordinate 3,025,183 of NW_024870972.1, read as the reverse complement.
AGAAATGTGATCTTAAGCCAGGTGGTGGAGAGATCTGAGGATTGGGGTTCAAAGCCAGCCCTGGTAAGAAAGTCCAAGAGACTCTTTTCTCCAATTAACTACAAGAAAACTGGAAGTGGCACTGTGGCTCAAGTGGTAGAACAGTAGCCTTGAGCTGAATAGCAGAGAGACAGCGCCCAGGCCCAGAGTTCAAGTGCCAAGACCAACAACAACAACAAAATGCAAGTAAAGAAAAATAAATGCGATCTTAGCCACTAGTTCATTACTATTATAATCCCTGCTCTCTCAAGATGGACTTTTTTTTCCAGTTAAATCCATGCCCTTATAGTTGACTTGAATTGGAACCAGAATTATTCTTCCATTCTACTTTTTAAAAATTTGTGTGATTAGCAAGTGTGATTTAGAAAGGGAAAGGCCTCATACTTCATGTTCCACTTAGGAACACTCCCATAAATCTACATACTGGACTTGGCTTTATTGTTTCGATGTTGTCTTATTTGTAGTCTTCTATAGTGTATTGAACCCTTATACTTAAACACAGAACTTCTCTTTCTCCTATTATTGTAAATGTTTCTCTTACTGTTAACTCATGTGCACTAGGGAAATAATGCACAGCACATATACTCAAAAAAAGAATGATCTGAGGACCTTCTTCCCATTTAAAATTTGGCTTAATTTGCAGAGCAATTATGAAGTTTGAACTAAATGTACTCATGGATAATGTATTTATAAGCAATATAAATTTTATATTTTCTCTTTACTAAGTTGTCTCTGAAACACCTGTTACCTCATGCCCAAAAGTGTCCTTGTGTTAGTTCAATGAAGCCCGAAAACATTCCTTAGACTTCAAGAAGCACCAATGATTGTTACTGGATTTTGTGGAAACTGAGCCCAGGAGAGGAATTGAACATAGAGGAATGATAGAGTTCAAATTAACTTCTGCATTCCTTTTTACTGTACAAGAAAAGAATCCCAAGGCTTGAAGGAAACTCTGTCCCGTGCCTTTTCCAGTGTGTTTTTTATTCATATAAACTTGTCTGTAAACTTCTAGTTGAGAGTATTACAAAAGATAATAGTGTGCCATGTGAAGGCCAGCATAGAATAAAAGGAATTAACATTGTTGTTTTTTTAGTTAGTTTGTATTTGTTTTTGCCAATTGTGTGGCCTTAACTCTGGGCCTAGGCACTCTCCCTCAGCTCTTCAGCTCAAGGATAGTGCTCTACCACTTGAACCACAGCGCCATTTCTGACTTTTTCTGCTTATATGGTACTGAGAAATCAGGGCCTCATGCATACAAGGCAAGTACTCTACCACTGAACCACATTCCCATCCCCTAATAACATTGTTTTAAAATTGTTCTACTGCAAAGAAACAAAGACATGGAGGTTTAAAAGTGTCTTATGGATGGATATTTCACCCCTGAGATGATTCTCTATTTGCAGGAGTCAGTTATCAATTCCTTTAGTCTGGTCCTAAGTTCTCCATAGCTATAAGAATTCCAAAAAAGCAGGATCCTTTGAGTATGATCCACACAAGCAGTCTCTTCTCAGACCAGTTTCCCTTTAAGGAGAGTCCCAAAGAAATATCGGGGGTTGTTTTTGTTTGCTTGTTTGTTTAGTTTGTCCTAGTTCTGGGGCTTGAACCCAGAAGCTGGACTCTGTCCCTGAACAGTTGTCTTTCTTGCCCACTGATCCTCCAAGATAGTACTCTACTGCTTGAGCCAAAACTCCACTTCAGGCTTTTTTAGTGTTTATTTACAGATAAGAGTTTGACAGACTTTTCTGTCTGGGTTGGCTTTGAACTAAGACAGTAAGAAAGCCAAGTGAGATCAACAGTATGGACTTCTCTTTTGGAAAAAGAAATATTAGATGAAGTTTATTATAAAGCTAATATTTGACAATTTTTAAAAGAAGAGAATATGCCCAGCAAAGAAGCCATAACTTAAATAACTCAGCAAAAGTAGGTGTACTGAATCATTTTGGAATTATTTTTTATGCTTGGAAAGATTATTATTGACCTTGTCATTCCATTTGGGGAAACTGAAAGTCATATTTGCACTTTTTTTGTTGGTCATGGAGCATTCACTCTGATCCTGGGCGCTGTCCCTCATCTCTTCATCTCAAGTTGAGCACTCTATCACTTTAGCTACAGCACCACATCTGGGTTTCCTGTGATTAATTGAAGATAAGGGTCTCATGGACTTTCCTTACAAGGCTTGCTTTGAACCACAATCCTCTGGTCTCATCCTTCTGAGTAGCTAGGATTACAGGCTTGAGCTACCAGCACCTGGCTCATATTTGCATTTATGTGTACTTAATGACACTATGTAGACAAAGAATGGAAATTTGATGACATTGCAGCTTTTCAGAAAAATTGAGGTAGGAATAAATATGTCCTCATTTTTCCATGTGGTTATATTAATGACTCATGAGCTATGGGACTCTTACATTAGCATCCTATGCCATCTGTGTAGGTGTTATTTAGTGTTAGGCAATATTCATAGAGTAATATATAAAGACTGAGATATTTAGAAAGCAAAGGAGATCAGGTATGAAAGAACAGCATAGAAGGAGATACATTTATCACACAGATATTAAGAAGTAGCCTAAGAGATTTAGAATGTTAAAGGCAATGAGGTATAAGCCTAGTTGATAACTAGTTCTTCAATAACCAAAAATATTTCCCTAGAACAATTTCTGGTATACGTTAGTTACTATCATTTATTCATTCCATCTGGAGTTATTCTTTCTCTTCTATCACAACTGTTAATTAGCCTATGCCTTTTTGGTGCCATGACTGACCAAAAAGATTTCCAAATCTCACTTAGACTAGCCTTCTCTGTGATTAACAGTGACCACTCAAAAGCCTGGAATCTTTGAATTTCCAGAATTCATCTTCACTTCACATCTAAGTACATTCCTGGCATTAACTGCGGTGATCTAATGAACAAAACATTTTTGTTCAACACAGTATCCTAATATAGGCAAAATGCATGAATTAGGGACTGTTGTCAGGTATCCATATGGAAGAAGCAATTATATATTCCAAGTATGTGTTCTTTATTTTGTATTTACTAACTGTTTTGTTTTGCTTTTGATAGTCCAGGGAGCTTAAACTCAGGGCTAGGGAATTATTCCTGAGCTTTTTTTTTTTTTTTTTTGGCTCAAAGCCACCACTCTACCACTTGGGGACAGCACCACTTTCAGTGTTTTTCTGTGATGAATTGAACCCAGGGGCTCATGCATGCTAGGCAATCACCACACCATGAAGTCACATTCCCAGCCCTAAATGACTTTCTTAAGATGACATTACATTTTCATTCTATAACTATGTATCATAATTTTGGCCAGGTGGTAGAAAATGACATACAAAACAGTACTAAGTCCAGTAAGGCTGGATGGACAATGAATAACCGTCATGGTCTAGCCAGGGCACAGAGGGGCTTACCTCGTGGAGCTGGTTCAAAAGGCTGAGCAAGACAGCTCCTAACCCACAGCCTACCTCCAGAATGAGAGGGCCACCTTGGGTTCCAGCCACTTGGGGACGCTGGGCCACTTCCTCCAGCACACATTAAACCATTTTCTGTGTGTGAGAGAGAGAAAGTCAGAAGTACACTTAAGCCGGGTGCCCATGGCTCAGACCTCTAATCCTAACTACACAGGAGGCTGAGATATGAGAATCATGGTTCACAGCCAGCCCGGGCAGGAATGTCTGTGAGACTCTTATCTCCAAAGAAGCACCAAAAAACTGGAAGCGGCACTGTGGCTTAAGTAGTAGAGTGCGAGCCTTGATCTGAGGAGCTTGTGGACAGCGCCCAGGACCATAGTTCAAGACCCAGACTGATAAGAATTGGACTTCTTGACAATAATAGCACTCATTGTACTAGGGAGCATGGCAGAGAAGTCAGGCCAAGCTTCTTGTGAACTGGAGATCATGAGTATGTCACCTGGCTTCTCCTTGCCTCTGAATCACCAGCTGCAAAACTGAACACAGGGAAGGATCCCCTTCCTTATGGGGATAAGGTAAGGATGAAAGAGAGCTATGTTTTGTTTCACAATCCCTCAACTGTTCCACGATTAATAACAGGCTCCACCTGAGCCTTTTCCAGGTATCTTCCTTTCATTTGCTCACAGAATTGCCAAGAAGGGTATCTGATGGCCGCTCCCTCTGTGCCCTATGCCAGAGATCCCTCTGTATAAATCCCTTGTTGCCTCACAATTGTCCCAAGAGGAGACTGCGGTCCAATGTTTGAGGCCTAACACAGGGCTTAGCCTGTGGTCAAGAATTGGCTGCTGTGCAGTAAGAGTTTGAGATAATCCATCTAAACTGATGCCTGAACATGGTGCTACATGTCTACTATCCCACCTACAGAGGGCCAGGCCTGGTGGAGCATGCCGGTCACAGATAGGAGGATCATGATCCAGCCCAGCCTGACCATATATTTAGTCTCTATCTTGGAAATGCCCAAGACAGAAAAGCTTGGCTCACATGGTGGAAGACCTGACTGGCAAGTATAAGGCCTTGAGTTCAAACCCTAATATACCAAAAAGAATCCGAGGCCCCGTGCCAGATGCTCATGCCTATAATCCTAGCTACTCAGGAGTCTGAGATCTGAAGACCACAGATCAAGATTTAAAATAGGTTTGGCGTCACCCATCAGACATCATGGTGAGAAGACCCGGAGTCTGACCTATGCTGGTGCACTCCATACTCGCAGGGTGCACATCCTTACTAAGTTCTGGCTACACAATCTGTCCCCCTGGGAAACCACCCCCTGTGGGACACACCCCCAGGTCCTCCCAAGCTCCCACTGCCACCAACCAGGCCCAAGGGAGTAGACAGCTCCAGGGCACACAAATCCCTTGGTCTTGTAATTTAATGGTGATAAATCCCCTTCAAGCACCTTACCCTTCCAGGCCCCTAGACCTCAGCCATGAAGCCCCCAAAGATAGCAGGAAAAGTTACCAAAGGGTCCGACTATCTTTGTTGCAACCCACTTCTACACACACACAAATCCAGACTGGTGACAGAAGACTCATCCATGCAGCACCTGAAATTTGCCAATTGATCACTCACCTGAGCACTGTCAGGATGTAGAAGTAGAAAGATGATCTCTCTCTCTTTCCCTCTCTCTCTCTCTCCCCCACTCTCTGTCTCTGTCTCTCTCTCTAATGTACACACACACACACACACACACACAAACAAACACACATATACACACACACACACACACACACACACACACACACACACACACACATGACTCAGAGAAGTGCCTCTGTTCGTTCCTCATCTGGCACAATGTACAAGCTGGAGCATGGAGGTTCCCTTGAGAGAACCAGGGGCTCCCACCCAAGGGGAGCACCAGACAAATGAAACAGCACCACCCCTCCTCTCCCTTTCTCCAGGGCCAGATCTTCCCCATTGGGAACAACCAGCCTTGACTCCACAGTCACCAAAACCCTAGGCCAGGATGCTGGGTGAAGGAGTCCTGAGACAGGTGTCTCCTCAGAGCCTGGGAAAGGAAACTAGCAGAGGGTCATGACCTCAGAGGGGTGTCTGACCAGGGGTGGGGGGAAATGGATGGAGTCCTAGGGCTACATACATCGACATACTCCTTACTTCTAACCTACATGCTCCTGGGCTAATTGGTGGATTCTTGGGGAGGACAAGGAAATCAAATGGTACAAGAGCACCAGCACATGCTGGCAGAGCTGGTGATGATCTTGTGAGAACTATTGACAGTTGAGGGGTAGGGGAACAGGCCGGGTGTATGTGTGAGCGGGGTTGGGGTATTCCTCCCAGATATTCACCTTCTGCTTTGACCCCCAGCGCCCTTCACCTCCCTCCTGGGCTTTTCTGGGACCCTCTTCAGGTGAAAGGATGACCAAGCACAGAAGACAAGGGCTCACACAGCAACGGGGGGGGGGTCTATCTTATGCATCCAACAACCTTCATGCCCAGAAAAAAAAAGACCAGAGAAGGCAGGTGTGGAGGTGCTGCTCCCCACTTTCGACTAAAGCCACCAAGTTCCCACTAGGGAGAAAAAGGGTGCATGGCTCTGTGGCTTCCACTGCTCTAGGCCAGTGACGATGTGGCACCCTCTCTTCACCTATCATTACATCTGCCCTTTTCCTGGGACATTGGCCGCTAGGGATGGGGGTGGGATCCCCGGGTTGACACCCACCCCCTACCCTTTTGGCTCATTAGTGGCAGAGCCCTGGCTGGACTGTTGGGTGTGATGGAGGTGCAAGTCTGGGACCTGGGGGGGGGACTCCAGGTACGAGTGTCGCAGTGTGCAGGCCCACTGGGCGGCCACTCACTTGTGCTGCTGGGAGGATTTGTTGGCTGATGCTCCTGGTGGAGTGAGCAGCAATGGAGGGGGCATTGTAGACACTTAGGTCCAGAGCAGAGGACCAGGGGCCGGGACCAGGTCATGGTTGCAAGCTTACAAGAAGCTTGCCGCCACCTGAGGTTTGAAATGTGGTGCCTTGGAGGAAGCAAAGGAGGGGGCTGGGAAGCAGAAGGGCACATCAATTTCCTACTCCAATGTAGCTTCAAGTCTCTTGCTCACAACTCAGGCACCACTACCTTCTTCAACTGCTGGTAGGGGTGACGACCAACCGAGGGAATCCCGGGGGTACAGGGCAGCATGGAATGTGGGCATGGCCACAATTCTTGTATTCGATTGGTCAGAAAGAAACATGAAAGAATGGGATTGTGGCCAGAATCCTGTGATGCAGGCAGCATGTTCAGAGTCAAGATGACAGCAACTCCCCCAGCCACTTTCTCTGGGAACTATATCCAATTCAGTTGGGCACAAGAGGATGACCTGCTTTAGTCAATGGTTGCACAGATTCTTGTGTATGTCTGTTTGTTGTCAGTCCCAAACCTTGAACTCAGGATCTGGGCACAGCCCATGAGCTGCTTTTGCTCAAGGCTAGCCCTCTACCACAAGAGTTACACGGCTCTACTTCTGACTTAGTTGGCACTGAAGTTGGACAGGGGTCTCAAGGACTTTTGTACTTAGGATGACTTTGATCCTCCCATCACAGCCTTGTAAGTAACAAGGAGGATTGCTGAGAGCTACTGCTGCCTGCCTCATCATTGGTCTTGCTGATGTTCTTGGACAGACTTGTGAGTTCCCTATCCTCGGGTTTAAGTGGTGGGAGCTGGAGCCCACAGTTCGAATCCTGGTCCTGCCACCTCCAAATGGCAGGAGATCCTAAGAAATCCATTCCTATCCATATGATTACCAATGGAATGTGATTAATGTCATGAATTAATGAGCAGTTGTTGAGTTATTCTATGAAAAATTTATACACAATTATATTATAGGACACTGATCGATTTTAATTAACACTTTATTAAGCATTTAAACAATCACATTCATAAAAGGGAGGCATAATGAAATACCGAAGAATTGGACCTCATATACTATAAAGGTGCCTTTTTTTCTGCCAAGACTGGGATTGGAACTCATGGTCTGGGTAAGTCTGTTGCACTGTGTGGGAAGGGGAAGATTTCCTCCTTGAAGACAAGAGATTCAAGTCTGTTCCTTAGGCCTGAAATTGATCCCCACCACTAGAAAACATCCTACAATTTACATATATGATTTATATTTATATACATATGTTGACTCCATATTGCATTCAGTGGAGTTTTTCATTTTATTTTTTGTTTTAATCATGTATTGACCGTTTATTTTATTGACTATTATGACACATAGAACATTGATTACATTGAATACATAGTATATAGGTCTGCATATGTATTCCACTTCATATCTGACACCCAGAAGATTCACAGTAAAGGAAAACATGTGTCAACATCAGCTTCTTACTCCACGATTCATTGTTTGGGAGTGCTGGCATCTGAACTCATGGCCTACAAGGCCAAATTCATGAATGGGTGAGTTTCAACACGCCATCCTGGGGCAAATTGAGCTGACAGGCAGTTCCTAGGACCTGAGATCGAGCCCCAGGGGTTGACAAAATAAGAACAGATTGACACACAGATGGAAGTATACTAATAAATATATATCTTTACAGCATGCCAGAGATGTCTGTCCATTATTCACTTATATGGACTACATTTGTACCAATTCTTGGGTATTTATTATGCCTCCATGTAATTATTGTTATTGTTTTCATCCTTAAACTATTAATGAAATCAATCAGTGTCTTGAAATTATTGTGTTCCTGTAAGTAATAGTATTCTTTTAATGCTTCATAAAATCAATCAGCCTCCTAAAATTATGCTAATTTTATAGAAGCATCATTTACAATCAACTTATTCAACCATGACATTGATAACATTCCATTGTAATTCCTATGGATGTGGAACAAGTCTCTTAGTATCTCCTGCCATTGGTTGTGTCTGGACAGGGATTCGAAATCAGGGCCTACCTTGCCACGTGGGCCTATGGCTTCCCCGGTATTCTGCCAGACTTCAGCAATGCAAGGTGAAGTACCCTTTGCAACAGTGTCAGTCAGACCCAGGAGGGTCACCGTGCAAAGGAAGAAAACATAAAAAGCTATCTCACAAAATTTTTCTGTGCATTTTTTCCCTGCAAGGCCTGGGAAAGGATCCCAGGAGCAGCTGTGGATCCATTGGCTCCATCCCAGCCTTGAGTGATCAAAGCTGAGGCAGAGTTGCCACAACCTGAGTTCAAGTGCCGTGCTGAGCATAAAATAAAATAAAATAAAAAATAAATGAGCTCCCTGGCTTGCAATTTGCGCTGTTTATTCTGCCCGGTTTTGGAATTTAAACTCAGGGTCTGGGTACATCTGCAGCAGTGTGGATGAAGGGGAATCTTACCATACTTGAAGATAAGAAAGTCAGGTCTGTTCGTTAGGCCCGAATTCAAACCCCAGCTCTGGAAAGCATACTATTTATATACATTGTAAATATAGGATGTATACTTACCTATAGATGTTCAGTCCATACATGTTTGCTGTGGTTGTTCCTTGTATTTTTTTATTCATTTATTTACCATTGATTTTATTTACTACAATGACACCCACTCCGTTTATTACATTGATGATATACTATTACATAGCATCTAGATTTGTAGACATGTTCTCCATCATGCCTAACACCCAGGACTCTGAGAGAAAAGGAAAATAATTTTCACACTCAGTTTCTTACTTCATGATCCACTTGTTGGTAGTGCTGGGATCTGTCTCAGGGCCTAGCAGGACCAGTTGGTGAATAGGTCAAGGTGAACAAACCAGCCTGTGAGCAACTAAGGAGCTAGGCCATTCCCAGGATCTGACATTGATCCTCAGGGTGCCCCCACTATAGCCATAAATTCATTATTTAAACATAGGATCTATATTAACTTATATGTTTGGACAGCATCTTGCATTCGGTGTACTTCGTATTGTGTATTTTCCTGAGTATGGTGACAGATATAACTGTGATGACATGGATAAAAACCTGTTCCTATGGTTATAGGGTTGCCTATGCATTCTCCATCTTTGTTGAGACCCAGGACTTTCACAGGAGAGGAGAACATGTGCAACGATTGCCTTTTGACATAAGGATGAATCTTTTGTCAGTGCTGGGATTTTAACTCAAGTTTGGGTAGCTCTGTTGCACAGTGGGGGAAGGGGAAGCTCACCATCCTTAAAGACTAGAATGCCAGTCCCAGTCCAGGGCCTAATTTGAAGCCCCAGTACTGGACAAAATAATAAGCCCATCTTTTCTAAACATAGGATCTCTCTTTACCTACAGGTGTCGTATGCATCTTGCATTCAGTGTAGTTTATTTATTTATTTTGTTTTTTATTTATTCATGGATATATTGTGTACATTATTGAGTATGGTGACAGATATAACTGTGCTGACCTGGACAATCTATTTCTATGGCTATAGAGTTGCCTATATAACATTCTCCATCCTCTCTGAGTCCTAGGACTTTCACAGGAGAGGAAAACAGGTAGATCGATTGGATTCTCACATCAGAATGAAACTTTCGGCTGTGCTAAGATTTTAACTCAAGGCCTAGCAGACACAATTGGTGAAAGGGTCATGGTGAGCACACCAGCCTATAGCCACTAAGAGCTAGGCCATTCCCTAGACTTGAGATCAAGCCCTGGTGGGGAACGATATAGTCATACATTCATAATTAAACCAAGGATCTATATTTCCATACATGGGTGGGCAGCATCCAATTTTAGACTCAACTGTTGCATGAACTACTCTTTCAATTGGTATTCGTATGCATAGGAACAAGTCCCTTACGATCTCCTGCCATTGGTAGGTGTCAGGATGGGTTTGAACCAGAAGCCTATGTTAACAGGTTGGACTATGGTTTCCCTGATAGCCCGCCAGCTTTCAGCAATGGCAGGTCAGCTCCAGTTTGCAACCAGGTAATTAAGACCCAGGATAGTCACCTTGCAAAGAAAAAAATCGTAAAACCCTCCAGCATTTTGCAGCTCACCACTTTTTGTGCTTTCTAACTTTTTTTTTCTTCTTGCAAGCCCTCTGGTCCTAGGATCGCCGGATCGAATATGGGTCCAGATGCTGCACCCCAGCCTAGTGTGATCGAAGCTAAGGCAGAGTTGCCACGACGTGAGTTCAAGCCCCATGGTTGGCCAAAAAAATAAGAACAAATAAAAATTAATTAATTAATTAAATTAAAAAAAATAAAGCTCACTTGTTTGGAATTTCTGCCAGTTTTCTTTCCTAGCCTGGGATTTGATCTCAGGGTCTTGGTAAATCTGTAGCAATGTGTGGGAAGGTGCAGCATTGTCACTACTTAAATTCAAACCCTGTGCCAAGCCAAAAATAAAAAAATAAGTCACTGACCAGGGCAGGGGGAGTAGTTGTGGAGATGGGAGAGAAGGTATGGTAGGGAGAATACAGAGGAGGAGGCAACAATGCTCAATAGGAAATATACTCATTACCTTGCTCATGTAACTGTAACCCCTCTGTACAACCTATTTACAATAAAAATGTACAAAAAAAAGAAACAATGTAGTTCTCAGAGAAGCACTTTAGGGGTAAAGGAAGGATGTTTGAATAGCTGTACAAAATTCTCCACTGTATTTTTGTTTAATGTTCAGTATGAAACTGAATAAACATACCTGCTTCCATTAAAAAAAAATTAAGTCTCAGTCTTGGAACTGGGGCCAATATTTCTGCCATTGCTGGGATTTGATCTCACTGTCCAAGTAACTCTTTTGCACCATGGGTGAAGGCGAATCTCACTGTCCTTGAGGAAAAGAAATTCAGGCTAGAGTTCCCAGGGCCCGAATGAAGGCCCTGCAATGGAAAAACTATTTCTATACATGTGTAATATATGATATATACTTACATATGTATGTTTATTATATATTATGATTACTATTGATTTTGTATTTTATTTTTATTTAAGTCATTAATTTATTGTTTTATTATACACATATTTATTACATTTTGAACATACATTATAAAATTATACACAACAATTTAGGACATGAACTCATTTTTCATTAATATTTTATTAAGTGATGAAACATGATACATAATTAAATTGAGGCATTTGTCACAGTCTTCACGTTTAGAGTCTCACTCAAGTATGAGCTGTGTTTTACCTTTGGACACCTTACTGTAGTGATCTCTTTAGATGATTTATAGTCAGAAACATTTTCTTGAGGATAGGCAAGTTGAGGGATAAAATTATAAGGGTGGGGCAAGAAATGTGGCTTAGTGGTAAAGAGCTCACTCAGTTTGCATGAATGCCAGGGTTTGAATCCTCAGTGCCACATACTCAGAAAGAGCCAGAAGATGTGGAGTGGCTCAAGTGGTAGAGCGCTAGCCTTGAGAAAAAGAAGCCCCAAGACTGTCAAAAACAATAGGCCAGATGCCAGTAGCTCACACTTGGAACCCTAGCTCCTCTGAGGCTGAGATCTGAAGACCACTGTTCAAAGTCAGCCTAGACAAGGAAAACCTGTTAGACTTTTATCTCCAATGAACCAACAAAAGCCCACATGGCGCTGTGGATCAAGTGGTACAGTGTTTGCCTTGCTCAGGAAAAGTGTCTAGACATGATTCAATTCACACAACTGGAAAAAAGTAAAGGTTAATCAAAGTACTTTTCCCATTTGCTAATTAGGAGAACATTCTCTGGAAAATGAACGCTGATGTAGACCAGAATTGAAGGTAGAGCTCAAGGTTCAAGTGTAGCAGATCCATATGCCCAGCCTCTCAGACTCTAGCATTATAACCTGTGTCCTACGGGGTTCTGAAAGGTCCAATATTGAAAGACTTAATATGCTCCCCAAGCACTTTGTGATGAGCAGTTGACTTGTATTGTCGATATCATTACACTTCTGAAACAAGCAGAACAGCAGTGGCTCACACCCGTCACCTAGCTCAGGAGGCTGAGATCTGAGGATCAGAGGGTGAAGCCAGCCAGAGCACGAATGTCTAGGACACTCTGACTTCCACTTCTGAAATGTCAGATGTTCAAGAGATTCCTGTGTTTCTCTTGGTGATTAGAAGTTACTTGCACTCTAAATGTTCTTAGAATTCTTGAGCAGAAAAGAAACATTTTTGACCCATCCTGGGTTCAAATGAAGTTTTCAGGATCCAAGCCTTAGCCGTGTTAGCAGGAAGAACTCCAGTGTATCACTGTATTTCAAAGACAGAAAACAGTTTCAAAAGACATGCTAGATGAAGAGACCTAGGCCTGCAGGATTAGGAGGCAGAATGTACATAATCAACAGGGAAGTCAGCTGCAAAAGCACTTCATGCATTCCAGGCACAGCTAGCAATGGGGGGTTCCTTGAAACATTTGTTAGAGTTACATCAGGGTCAGGCTTTTCTCAGCCTCTTCAAACAATGACTGATTAGCTTTCTCCCTCAGGTGAAGGGAGCCTCAGCCTATCTTTAGGTTAACAATAGAGAGCCAGTTTAGTGGGGGAGAGTGGAGGAACAGAGAAGAAAAACTCTGCTCTCTGTCTTAAGGAGTGGGGTTTTGACTCTCCATCTGTCAGATTTAAAAGACTCTTCTTCTACCTCTGCCAGTCCATTCTCCTTCCTTCATTCTGCACATCATTAATGCAAATTCCCAGTCCAAGGAGAAGCAGGGCCCTTTCTCTTCTGTCTCCAAGCACCTGAGTTAGAACTTGGCTCTGCCCTCTTGGCTCTGGGGCCTTCGGCTGCCTGAGAAGTGGGACAGAGACAGTCTTCCTGCTCTGTGGTTGTGTGAAGGCAATGTGGTGGCCTGGCACCCTGCAGAAGGCCTCACACTGGGCTGTATTCCCTTCTTTCCTCCTGACATCCAAGATCTATCTATCCACCTACCTACCTACCTACTTTCCTACCTACCTAAGTAGGTAGCGATCTCTTACCAGTTTTGGGGATGAATTCAAAGCCTGGGCACTGTCTCTAGCTCTCTGCTACTTGAGACAAAGCACCAATTCTGGCTTATTTTCTGTGTGCTACTGAAGAATCAAACCCAGGGCTTCTTGCATGCTAAGCAAGCACTCTCTCACTAATCCACATTCCCAGCCCCCTCATCTTTTTGTTCATGGTAGTTTTTACATAAGTATGCTCCAATTTTACATCCCCAAGTTAAATTTTCTGAATATTGGTTATTTCTATGAACCCTAACCTTTTCTTCCCCTGCATGATTTGTGACTTTCCCTGCCTTGGCCTCATAATAAAATGTAAATAAAGGCTGCTGAAAGCTTAAGTGTGCATCATATAAAGACACAGGCCTGGAACCATGGAAGAGAAAAGCCATGTACTTGAAATGAAGAGAATGATGCAGTATGTGCAATGAGTATATCTAAAAATAAATCAGCATATAACTCAGAAGCATTGAATATGGTCTGTTTGCACTCAGGGTGGGAATATACACACATAAGTAGATAGGGCACTGATACATTACTTGGTATTCTCTTTTTTAATTTATTTTTTGGCCATCCCAGGGCTTAAACTCAAAGCCCGATGCGTTCCTCAGCTGTTTTGCTCAAGGGTGAGGCTCTACCACCCCCACAGCTCCACTTCAAGCCATCTGGTCATTAATTGGACATAAGCACCTTCCAAACTTTCTTGCCTGGTCTGGCCTGTTTTTCCTGCTGGGCTTTCTGTCTCAAAGCTGGAGCTACCCTCTGGGCCAGTGCTCCACTTCTGGTTTTCTGTTGGTTTTTGGAGATAAGAGTCTCAAAGACTTTCCTGCTTGGGCTGGGTTTGAACAGCAATCTCCTGAGGAGGCTTCAAGCGGCTTTCCTCAAGGATTCTCCAAGGAGGTGCTCCACACAAATCCTTAGTCTACATCTTGAGACCATGAGCTCAGAGCAGAAGCCCAGAGCTTTACCATTTTGTGTCACAGCTTCATTTCTGATCTGTGTGTATGTGTGTGTGTGTGTGTGTGTGTGTGTGTGTGTGTGTGTGCATGCACACTTCTGCTCTGAGCTCATGGTCAGCACATAGGCCCTGCATTCAACCTCAAAACCTAGCCACCCAGGACCCAACTAAGAGAACTGAAACATTTCAAAACCTAATGAGCTTTATCATACTCATATGACAGGAAGCATTGTGATACCAGACATATGCTTGGATTTCCCAAGCTTCCAGAAACCTGGGAGAGGCATCATAGGTCCATCATTGCTGCAGGTCCTGGGGTTGAACTGTGAGCCTAGGCATACTCCCTGAGCTCCTTTTACTCAAGGGTATTGCATTAACCTTGAATTCCAGCCTTAATTCTGGGGTTTTCTGTGATCTCTCAGAAATAACAATGTCAGGGACTTTCCTATGCTGGCTGGATTCAAACTAAGATTATCTATATCTCAGCCTCCTCAGGAGCTGGGATTACAGTCGGCAACCACTGGCACCTGCCTTTCTCTTCTTCATTTTTTTAATCTGGACAATATGACTTCTTAACAGTGTCATTCCAATGGTTTGAATTTATAAGTAAACTACCCCAATGTTCTTTACAGCTGCTTTCTCTGAGGATTTTCTCTCCTCATCTTCTCCTCTAGTCACAGGTTTGAAGCCAAAAGTGAGAAATGAGTGCCACAGGATTTGGGAGCAAATGTCCACAGGACATGCCAGATTTGTCACTGCATTGAGTTGTAGTGAATGTACTGTGTCAGGATGAGAGGACCAAAAGCTGGAGTGATCCTCATACTCTCTGCATTGCTCTTTTTGTCTATAAAATGACCTAATAATTATGAGTGCATTGTGTCTCCAACCTTAAGTATCTAGAACACACTAGAAGCATCTACATGTTTCTTTTTTGGTCTAGCACACCCACATGCACGTACAGCTTCACTTCTGGTCTGTGTGTATGTGTGTGTGTGTGCGTGTTTGTGTGTGTGTGTGTGTGTGTGCATGCACACGCAGGCACATACACATGTGTGCATACATCAGTCCTGGAGCGTGAACTCAGGACCTGAGCACTGTACCTAGTTTCTCTTATACAAGGATAGCCCTCTCCCACTTGAGCCACAGAGCCACTTCAGGCTTTTTTCTAGTGAAGTGGTCCTTAGAAATCAAGCCCAGGGTTTCATATATGCAAAGTACTCTACCTCTAAGGCACATTCCCAGCCCACTAATTCAGGTTTGTTTGTTTGTTTCTGTTTTTTATTGTTGTTGTTGTAGGTTTTAGGAGTTAAAGTCTGGGCCTGGTGCTGTCCCTGAGCTCTTCAGCTCAAGTTTTATGCTCTACCACTTGAGCCACAGAGCTACTTCAGGTTTTCTAGTGCTTCATTGGAGCTATGTGCCTCAAGGTCTTTCCTGCCCAGGTTAGCTTTGAACCATGATCTTCAGATCTCATCCTCCTGAGTAGCTAGAATGACAGGCATGAGTCACAAGCACCCAGCTTCCACTTCAGGTGTCTTAGTGGTGAATTGGAGATAATGGTCTCATGGGACCTTTTGTGTCTGGGATAGATGGGAACCCAGATCCACAGATCTAAGCTTCTTATAAAGCAAGGTGACAGACTTCAGCTATCAACTGCTAGGCCGTGGCACTCTGCTGCAAAGGCGTTAGTGGCTCCACGTGGTGGAGTGTTAGCCATGAGCCCAAGAGGTAAGTGTCAGCGCCTAGGCCCCAAGTTCAAGGTTCATGACTGAGAAAAATCAAAACACAACACTTGTCCACAGGAGACAACTCACTAGTCTTCAGTAATACATAATTTTGTCTCTGCAATGGGGACATATCTGAGCCTCAATATTCTTGTCTGCATAATCATCTGAGTTGTGGAGGTCTTCGAGTACCAGGTGAAAGAATGCACCCGATGAAGGACACACCACATGTTACTCTTTGCAGAACTCAGCTGATAGCACCCTATGAAGGACTCAGCACATAGATCTATTCGATAAGTTGTCATTAAGATTAGGGTTCTTTCATCAGTATCACCATTCTTTGAGGAATATTTCACAAACCAAACAAGTTCACATCTAATGGTTTAATGGGATTTTTTTTTTTTGGGGGGGGAGGGAGGCGCTGTCCTTCAGCTCTTCAGCTCAAAGCGAGCACTCTACCACTTGAGCTACAGGGCCACTTCCGGTTTTCTGGTGGTTTATTGGAGATAGGAGTCTCACGGTCTCTCCTGCCCAGGCTGGCTTTGAACCGCGATCCTCTGATCTCAGCCTCCTGAGTAGCTAGGATTACAGGCGTGAGCCACTAGCACCCGGCAGGACTGGGTTTTAAAGCCCCCAAGCAGCCAGGATGATAGGGGTAAGCAAGCAGCTTCTGGTTCCTTGCAGCTGGGTTGCAGGGGTTTACATCTGGCTAAGTCAGGTTAGGTGGCAACTGTCAGCACCAGACTCCTAGCTTGCTTTGTGATGAGGTATTTGAATTCCTGTCCTTCTACAGTTGCAGTTAGAACATTCTGCCTTTTTTGGCAGCAGTACTGGGGCTTGAGTAAGGGCTTTGACACTGTCCCTAAGCATTTGTGCTCAAGGCTGGCACTCAATTGATTGAAAGACAGCAGAACTTCCAGGTTTTCTGTTTATGTAGCACTGAGGAATCAAAACCAGGGCTTCATGCTTACTAGACAAGCACTCAACCACTGAGCCCCAGGAGTGAACAAGATATAAATAGATAGAGATTGCTGTATATAAATATTATATACACAAAAAGAGAGATATCTGTATATTATTAAATTATAGATAATATTACTACCAATTATTAGGTATTAAATTATGTCTCCGTTTAATGATGTGTCCCAGTTGAACCATTAATAAAGCATTAATTAATAATTACTCAATACCTTGTTATTATTTATCAAATATGTATATACATCCATACATATAATTACATATTTTATAGAATGAGACAGATGTCTATATATAATTAAATTATGTATGCATCATCTGCTACTACCAATTATTATGTACTTAATTATGTCTTCATGCAGTTTTTATTCTGTTAGTGCTTAATAAAATATTAACCTTAATGCAGTCCTATACTTATTATATCTAATTTTATCTTACAATGATTCATTACTAATTCAATTTGTTTATCATTTATTGTAGTGATAACTTTTCCACCTATGACATTTATTACATTTATGACATCCTCTTACATAGCATATAGATTTGCATACGAATTATACATCCTACCTGACACCGAGCACTTTCAAAGAAAAAGAAAACATGTGTCATGCTCAGCTTCTCACTCCACGATTACGTTTTTGGCAGTGCTGGGATCTAAACTCAGGGCCTACAAGGTTCAATTCATGAATGGGTGACTGTCAGCACAGCAGCCCTTAGCCAATTCATCTGCCAGGCAGTTCCCAGGTCCTGAGATCAAGCCCCATATGTTGACCCATATTGCGTTTAGTGTATTCATTTTATTTTTTGTAGTATTCATTTATCTACCATTTATTTATTGACTGTTATTACACAAGGAGTATTTATTACATTTATTACATAAGGCATAGATTTGCCTGTGTATGAAACTTCACACCGGACACCCTGGCCTTTCACAGAAAAGGAAAACGTGTCAAGATGGGCTTCTTAATCCACGATTCAATTTTTGTGAGTGTTGGCATCTGAACTTATAGCCTATAGGGTCCAACTCATAAGTGGGTGAGTGTCAGCACGTCAGCCTGGGGAATATGGAGCTGACAAGCAGATCCGAGCACCTGAAATCGAGTCCCAGGGGTTGTCAAAATAAGAACAGATTGACATGCAGATGGTAGTACACAAATAAATATAGATCTTTATAGTGCCAGAGATGTTTATACATTATTGTTATATATGCTACATTCCTACCAATTCGTGGGTATTCATTATGACTCCATGTAATTAATATTATTGTTTTCATCCTTAGTGAATTATTAATTAAATCAACTAATGTGTCAAAAATATTAATTAAAATCCATCGGCCTCCTAAAATCACTCTAATTTTATAGTAGTATGATTCAAGAAGAACTAATGCAACCTTGACATTCAAAACCTTCCATTGGTATTCCTATGAATATGAATGAGACTCTTAGAATGTCCTGCCATTGGTAGGGGTCAGAACTGGGCTTTGAACTCAGGGCCTATGTTGCCATGTTGGCCTATGGCTTCCCTGGTAGCCCGCCAGCTTTCAGCAAGCCACGTTAGGAACATTTTTCAGTTGTGTCATTCAGATCCAGGATGGTCACCTTGCAAAAAAAACAAATGTAAAACCGTCAGCCATCTGCAAGTTGAACGGTTTTATTCTGTGTTGATTTATTTACTTTTTTCCTGTCAGCCTTTGGGGCCTAGGAACCCAGGTTCGGCTCTGGATCCAGTGGCTACACCCCAGGCTAGAGTGATCGAAGCTGAGGCAGAGTTGCCACGACCTGGGTTCAAGCCCTGTGGCAAAATAAGAATACATACATACATACATACATACATACATACATACATACATACATACATTCATACATATATACACTACAAATATTTAAAAAATTATAAGGCTCCTTGGCTTGGAATTCATGCCATTTTTTTCTGGCGACATGGGATTTGAACTCAGGATCAGGGTAAATCTACAGCACTATGGGGGAAGGGCAAGCTCACTGTGTTGGAAGACAAGAAACTCAGGCCTGTTCCCAGAACCTGAATTCAACCCTAGCACTCAAAAACATAATATTCGTATTCATTTTAAATACATGACTTATATTTACTTAGAATTGTTTACTGCAGGGGCTGGGAAGGTGGCTCAGTGGTAGAGCACTTGCCTTGAATGCCTGAAGCCATGGGTTCAATTCCTCAGCACCATATAAGCAAAAAGCAAAAAGCCGGAAGTGGCAATGTGGTTCAAGTGGTTGAGTGCTCCTCTTGAGCTGAAGAGCTGAGGGACAGTCCCCAGGCCCAGAGTTCAGGCCCCACTACCAGACCCAAAATGTTTACTGCATATTGCAGTTAGTGTAGTTAATCATTTTGTTTTTAATTATTTGTTATGTATTTTAGTGAGTATGATTACACATATAACATTTTTTACATCCTATCACATAGGACAAAGATTTGCATAACTATTGTACATCATACTTGAGACCCAGGACTTTCACCGGTAAGGACAACGGTAAGGAAACCATGTGGGACAATTGGCTTCTTCCACCAGGATTAAGTTTTTGGCAATTCTGTGATTTGAACTCAGAGCCTAGAAAGCCCACTTCATGAATAGATCAATGTTAGCATACCAGTCTGATGCAAGTGAAGTTGTCGGGCAAATTTGAGGACCTGAGTTCACGACCTAGGAGTGGCCAATATATAAACAGATAGATGTGTATACTGAAATGTGTGTGTGTATTTACATATGTATATGCATCTATCAATAAATGTATACAGAGACAGACATTTATGTAGATTCTAGTGTATAACTCCATGTAAAGTGTGATGTCTATATTGTGTATATATATATATATGTATATATATATATATATTTTACTAACAATTATTTGGTATAAAATTATGCCTCCATTAATTAATCATGGTAGAAGATTTAATGAAGTATTAATTAAATTAATGATCCATATTTATTGTGTAAAATCTTATACTAGAATGACTAGCTAATTAGTGATTCAATTAGTACATGTCAACATTCTATTAGTATTCCTATAGATAGGAACGAGTTTCCTCGGATCTTCAGCCATGTGTAGGTGGCAGTCTCAGGATCGAACTAAGGGCCTCTGTGCCTGGCTTGGGCTCAGGCTTCATTGACAGCCCCCCAGCCTTCGGCTATGCAAGGTCATGTAAAATTTTCAAGCTTATTCACTGTCACCCAGGATGATTACAGTGCAAAGGAAACAAAGGTAATACTGTTGTGTATTATTCATCCTCCATTTTTGTTGGTTTGATGTTTTTTTTTGCAAGTGATGGGAGTTGAACTCGGGTCCTAGAATACCTGGGTCATCTGTGGGTGTAAAAGCTGCACCCCATCTTAGGGTAATCAAGGCTGAGGCAGAGTTAGGACAACCTAATTTCAAGACCCATGCCTTCCCCCCCCCAAAAAAATGTTAACACATTGACTTGGATTTGGGCCATTTTGGGTGACATTGGAGCTCACCCGCCTTGAAGAAAAGAAATTCAGGAACATTTCCCAAGGTATGAATTACAGGCCCAGGAGTGGCCAAAAATAATATTTATAAACATTTATAATGTACATCATATATATGTATGTATTTGCATAGATATTACATATTGTACCTAGGACACAAGACTTTCACAGAAAGGAAAACAGTTCAACGTTGGCTTCTTACTCCACCTATTGACTTTGGCACTGCTCTGATTTGAACTCAGGGCCTGCAATGTCCCCAATTCTTCAAGTGGTCAGTAAGCACAGCAGCCTCAAAATAATTTACTGCCAGGCAGTTCCCAGGACCTGACTTCTAGCATATGTGTATATATATATATATATATATATATATATATATATATATACAGAGAGAGAGAGGGCTGGGGGAGAGAGAGATTTATAGGTATATTCGATTGTATATTTAAATATATAAAAATATTTATAGAATGCGAGATGTCTACATATAAAATTACATGTAATATATTACTAATAATTAATAGGTATTGAATTATGCCTCCATTTAATGATTATCATGTTTTAAGGCGCAATAAAATGCTTCCTTGAGCAAAAGGAGCTCAGGGACAATGTCTAAGCTCACAGTTCAAGACTCAGGACCTGCCGCAAAAAAAAAGAGCCAGTAACTCCACGTATCTGTGTATATATGCAAGTATTTCTATCGGTGAACATCCAGAGTTACTATGAAAAAAGGAAATTTGCTTTAAATAGAATGATTTCATAGCACATCTTTCAAGACAGTGCATGTTCCAGAGCTCCCCTCACTGTTCCCAGTGTAACCTCAGGGTTTGTCCACACCCCAGGCTACTGGAGGAAGTCTGCTTCATTGTTGGAACAGGCAAAAAAAAAGCCTTACTCCTGTACAGCTGTGTAACAAACATTTCATCCAGGGCAATTAGTGAGGATGAGTGTGGGTGGGCTCTAAAGGCCAGGAGAAAAAGGCCTCCTTTTACCCCAAGCTATCTCTCTCCCCAGTGCTCGGTTTTGACAGGAAGTCTTCATTTGTGCCACCTCCTGTGGCAGGCCAAGTTCCCTGTACTCATCCTGTCTTTGTTACACTATGTTCCAATGTTGAGACAAACTGCTACAATTAAATAAAGTGTCCTTCTGGCAGTCAACTAGGGCCATGAGTCTAATGAAATGATTCATAGTTGGCAGTGTTGCCTCCCTAGGTTTCCGGAAGCTTGCTAAATCTAAGCACTTGTGCAAAATCACAATGCTTCCTGTCATCTAGGGCTGGTGAAGCTAATCAGGATTTGAAACCTTTGACCTCTCCTAGTTGGGCCCTCGGTGGCTAGGTTTTGGGGTTGAACACAGGGTGAAGGTGCTGACCATGAGATCAGAGCAGAAGCTCAGTGCTTTCCCATTTGATGTCACAGTTTCACTTCTGCTCTCTCTCTCTCTCTCTCTCTCTCTCTCTCTCTCTCTCTCTCTCTCTCTCTCTCTCTCTCTCTCTCTGTGTGTGTGTGTGTGTGTGTGTGTGTGTGTGCATACACCAGTCCTGAAGGACTCAGGACTTGACCACTGTACCTCAGTTTCTCCTGTACAAGGACAGCACTCTACAACTTGAGCTACAGAACACATTAGATTTTTTTCTAGTGATGTGGTACTGAGGATTCAAGCCCAGGGTTTCATACATACAAAGCACTCTACCCCTAAGACACATTCCCAGCACTCCACTTCAGGTTTCTTTTTTCTTATAAGTTGGAGGAGTTGAAATCTGGGCCTGGGTGCTGTCTCTGAGCTCTTCAGCTCAAGTCTAGAGCTCTACCACTTGTGCTAAAGAGCCCCTTCAGATTTTTGGTGGTTCATTGGAGATAACCATCTCAAGGAATTTCCTGCTCAGGCTGGCTTTGGACTGTGATCTTCAGCTCTCAGCCTCCTGAGTAGCTAGGATGACAGGCGCTAGTCACCGGTACCCAGCTTCCACTTCAATTTCTAAGTGGTGAATAGGAGATAATAGTCTCATGGGACCTTTTGTGTCTGGTATAATTTGGAACTCAGATCATCAGATTTCAGCTTCCTGAGTAGGCAAGATGACAGACCTCAGATAAAGACACCTAAGCTCTGACACTTTTATACAAGGGGTCGTTGGCTCCACGTGGTAGAGTGCTAGCCATGAGCCCAGGATGAAAGTCAGCGCCTAGTCTCTGAGTTCAAGGTACATGATGGAGAAAACTAAACCAAAACAATTGTCTGCAGGAGACAACTCACTAGATTTCAGTACATACATCATTTTGGCCCTGACATGGGGGCATATCTGAGCCTCAACTTTCCCATCTGCACAATCATCTTAATTGTGGAGCTCTTACAAGGACCAGATGAAAGAATGAACCCCATGAAAGACTAGGCACACAACAACTCATGAAGAACTCATCATGTCAGAGTGAAAGTGGAAACATGTACTTACTCACTTAACGGAAAGTTACTGACAAGAATGATGTTAATGGGGCTAAAAGCCCATTTGGTAACTTATCCACTCCACCATGTTTCCTCAAAACTTGTGAGTCAGCCTGAACAGTGAAAATTTTGAATGCAAGGAATGTGTTTGAGCATGTAGCTTGTGAAAGTAATAATGAAAAGCTAAACACTGGAAGCTCAGGCCTGTAAAACTAGCTACTCAGGACCCTGAGATATGAGAAACTCAGTTCAAAGACAACTGAGCAAAAAAGACTTCTATCTCCAATTAAAGAGTAAATGAAGAAAGCTGAGCTGTGCTTCAAAAAGTAGAGTATTAGAATCACAAGAAATGCTAAGGGACAGTATCTAGGTCCTGAATTCAAGCCTCAGTACTGGCTCTCATACACAAAATACTCATGACAACACCACAGTATATGCATATGTTAGCAAGGGATGTAGATGAATGGAATGATGACATCATTTACCTCACTTTTACTCTCAAGCATTCTGTAGAGTGTAGCTCAGTCTGTTAAAAGCTCTAGGTTAAATCTTTCCTCAAAATCAGCAGATACATCCTCATTTCCCTCAGGACATTCACACATACACATAAAGGTCTATATTTTTCGAACTAATTTTGAAATACATAACCATAAACACATGCTTCAGAATTGTGTGCCATTGTTTAGGTTTCATAGGGAGCACAATATATCCAGTATCTGGCTCATTCTTGTAATCGTAGATGCTCAGGAGGGTAGGATCTGAGGATCACAGTTTAATGCCAACCCAAGCTAATAAATCCTCAAGATTCTTATATTCAATTAAGTAGCATAAAACCAGAAGTGCAGATGTGGTTTGAGTGGCACAGTGACAGCATTGAGTAAAATAACCTAAGCAAGAGCTCCAGACCCTCAGTTCAAGCCTGAGTACTGGCCCACTAGCCCTCCAAAAGTAAAAAAAAACCCAAAACACCAAATCAAATATATGTCAAAATATTTTGTAACTTTTGTAGCAAAATCCAATGAGGCAACATAGTTTCTGGTTTGTTGAAGATTTGGTGGGGAAACCCCAAATTCAACATGTGTTTAAGTGATGTAACAAACGAGCAACCAAATAAAATTTCCCAGTAAAGAATCTTCCTTAGTATTCACTGGGACCCCTGACAAAGGGATTTTTTTCTATGTTTTTTGAAAATCAGTGTTGTTTATTTTCAGTAAGGGAAATAGTATAAATCTTTACTATAAGTTTAAGAGTCATTGGAAGCGCCAAGTGAAGTGAATGTACAACCAAAAGCACACAATATTATAATTTTCTATGCCTCTGTTGAGACACTACAAACCTGTAGTAGTGTGGCCTCTCAGAAAGAGAAGGGGGATGCTCAGCATCACTGGTCATAAAAGAAATGCAAATCAAAACCCAAACCACATTTTGATGCCCCTTACCCTAGTTAGAATGGCCATTATCAAGAGAGCAAATAATTACAGATGTGGGGGTGGATGTGGCTAAATGGAAACACACTAAACTGATGGTAGGAATGTAAGCTGGTTCAACCACTCTGGAAGGCAGAATGGAGGTTCCTCAAAAGACTAAACATAGAACTCCCCTAAGATGTGAAGTAGGTCCTGAGAGGAGACTTGAGCTGGTACAGTTTCTTTCATGGCTTAGCCTTTGTTTTAGGGATTTTAGAAGAAGAAAAACCTTTAATCAAGGTTTACTAGAACTTGGTTCCAACCAGCCCAGTTCCTGGAATGGACAGAATTGCCCTACGTCCCCTCCCCTTAACAACCTAAGTCACCTTGATTGTTCTGTTACAGACTAACCAATAAAACAGATAGATTGTAAACTGGCTCCTACTGGCAACATCTCGAGCTTACCGAGCTTACCGTAAACTGCACTTTTTTCATGTGCTTATGGTAAACTCCACTAAACTCCTCCTTTGTGTATTCTTACCATAAACTCCGCCTTTTGCGCGTACTTCACCTTACCCACTGAATTAGTGAGTCATTTAAACCAAAAGTTATAGGCGGGTTTAAATAGCCATTATGTGCCAAACTGTAACCTCATTGGCCACCTCCATGTGATCTAGTATGACTGTGCAATCTTTTGTATGTGTGTCAGTCTCATTGGTTACCTGCATGACCAGGTTTGGCCTCCTGAATTTTGCCTTTAAAAAACAAAGTACATGGGCCCCTAGGGGTCACAGTAACAGCTCCCAAGCCTGTGCTGCGGCCCTGACCAGTCAGTGTAGGAGCCTTCTTAATAAAGTCACTTCTTTGTTAACAACTTTGTCGCTGTGGGCTCTGTCACACTGGATGAATAGGTGATCTGGCCTGCCTGAGTAGGGGTCTTCCTACTACAGATCCAACAATCCTACTCCTCAGCATTTATCCAAATGATCTCAAACTAAGGCACAATAAGCTACCAGCACAACTATGTTCATTTCATCATTGTTTACCTTAGCTAAGATACAGATCCAACACATTTGACTCAATAGATGAATCAATAGATGAATGAATCAAGAAAATGTGGTATATTTACACAATGGAATTTTATGCTTCTATCAGAAAGAATGAGAGAGTCCCTTTTGTAAGAAAATGGAAAGACTTGGGAAAAAATCATATTAAGTGAAGCAAGCCAGGCCAAAAGCAACATGAGCTCTATGATTTCCCTCATTTGCAATGATTAGCATTAGCCTGTTACTCCTGAAAGTGGATCATAATAGCTCAGGAGTTATCAACATATATATGATCATACAAAATGATGCTAATTGAAATGAACGCCAAGACATAGGAACAGGAGGTCTTCTTTTGTTTAATTGTCAAGCTTGATGTAGCCAATGAACCACAGGTAGTTCTTTCTTCTTACTTTATGTCATTTTTCTTTTCCTATTGGTTTTATCCATAGCAATTCCTGTCTTTGATTCTGGTACCCTGCATCCAGTATATGCATTTATTTGATTGGGGAAAGGGAAGGGAAATAACAAAATGCTGAAAGAAGTACAAAAGGTGAACCATTGCAACAATGATACTCACAGGACACTATGGCGGAAATTAACTTTACAATGTAATGGTGGCAGAGGGGCAGTGGGGGGAAGGGACAAAGGGAGAAAAAAACTGGAGTGGGTAACAATGTTCAATGAGAAATGTAACTAACTCATGTAAATGTAACCCCTCTGTACAGCATCTCTATTATAAAATAGACTTTTAGAAATAAAAAAATTAAAAAAGTGTTTTTCCCATAAAATCTCAATCTGATACCAACGGAACTATTGAGTTCATGTCAAAGAGTGTGTGGGGACTTTCAAGAAGCTAGTACTAAGTACATATAACCACAATTAAGTGATAATAAGAAAAGTAGCTCTTTTATTGTATTATATGAGTAAAGGAAAATTTCATTTCTGTTTCCTATAATTTATGTTTGTGATCTGTGTTGTTCCCAAGTCAGACTAATGTCTTGTTCTTCGCTTTCTTTGGTATGTATAGTTGGACATGTAATCTGAGGTATAAGAAGTATTCTTTGTTCAATTTGGAGGCCTAGCATAGAAGCACTCCTCCCTGGCCAAAAAATTAGACTGGAGGACCCCTAACACTCACTGTGGTTTCTCTCCCACAGCTCACTGTGGAATTTAGGAGTTTGAGACTGTGACTGCTAATTAAGTGCCACTTATGGTTAAGAATTATTGGTAGAATCTGAAAACATATTTTGGTAATAAATAGACTAGAAAAAATGTTATTTCCTATTTTTTATCACTGTATTTCTTTTTGTCTAAGTATAAAAGCCAGCCTTACACTAAGGGCCTAGAATAAGCAAAATGGCTTATAAAGCTCAGATCATTTCTTTCCACAGAAGATGACAGCAGCAGAAGAAATACAGGTCCACAACTGGCACAAGGAAGAGAGAGTGATGTCTCCTTAACTCTTAGGTTCGAATGCTCAATGAGGAGCATTCAGGACTGATGACAGCTTAAGGACCTAACATTTCCTGTGTTGTTCCATCATAGGAAGCAGTCACCAGTCTTCCATCACACTGTAGCTGCCACACCTGACTGGTGACCTTGGCTGTGTACTGAGAACTCCCAGCAGGGCTTTGTCATGGTCATTGGAGAGTCAGGATTGCACTCGAAGAGGACATAGAGGAAGGTGGTAACATGTCCTGAGTCAGGGTTTTGTCAGATATATAGGATTTGTAACAGGCACTACTGTCTTCTGGCTAAGAATGTGGGGTCCTGCACATGAATTTATCACAACAAGTGTTAGCTTCCACCATTTCCTTATGAAAGCCAAAAGAAGGTCATTAATGCCCTCTGGGCATATTTTCATCAATATTTAGTAGGTAAAAAGCTATACAAAATTAAGTTCATCATGAGAAAAAAACCCAGATGAAAACCAAATTGTAGGAGCATTTACAAAAAAAAAATTTTTCTGTACAAATCAAATGTGACAAAATATTAAAAGTTATTGAAGCTTGGAAAGTTAAATTGATTTCATTTTTACTATGATTGCAATTGTCTTTTATATTTCAACTACTTAATGAAAAGAAGGTAGGCCAACACCACCAGTGGCTCACACCTGTAAGTCTAGCTATTTAGAAATCTGAGATCTGAGGAAAGTGAATTGAAGCTAGACTAGGTAGGAACAAACTGTGATACTTGATCACCAATTAACCATTCAAAACCAAGAAGTGGAAGTTTGGTTCAAGTCGTATTCTTTTACCCTTCAGTAAGAAAGCTAAAGGTCAGCTCCCGGAGTTTAAGCCCCAGTATTCACACACACACACACACACACACACACACACACACACACACACACACACACACAGACCCTTTCTCAAAAATAACCAGTGACCAGGAAACAGACACAAGATGGTGTTTTTCTTACACTTTTCATTTTTGTCATTTTTAAAAAATTTATCTCTGAGAAGTTAAAGGGGTCATAGAAGAGGAGGGACAAAGGATATACATGTGAAATAGCGGTATTCAATTGGTACTATTTTGAAAATGACCTATGAACTTTTTTGTGTGGAAGGACGGGAAAACTGGAAGAGATGAAGGAAAAGGATGATATTGTCCAAAAAGAAATGTCCTCAGGGAAGTAGAGCTGTGGCTCAATATGAGTGCCATTCTTTAGCAAAAGAGCTCAAAGACAGTGTCCAGGCCCTGGGTTCAAGCCTCATTACTGACTAAAACAAAAACAAAGACAAAAGAAATGTAATCACTACCACATGAATGTAACTAAAACCTCCACAGCACAACAACAACAATAATAATAGTAAAAGAAGAAGAAGAAGAAGAAGAAGAAGAAGAAGAAGAAGAAGAAGAAGAAGAAGAAGAAGAAGAAGAAGAAGCAGAAGAAGAAGAAGAAGAAGAAGAAGAAGAAGAAGAAGAAGAAGAAGAAGAAGAAGAAGAAGAAGAAGAAGAAGAAGCAGAAGAAGAAGAAGAAGAAGAAGAAGAAGAAGAAGCAGAAGAAGAAGAAGAAGAAGAAGAAGAAGAAGAAGAAGAAGAAGAAGAAGAAGAAGAAGAAGAAGAAGAAGAAGAAGCAGAAGAAGAAGAAGAAGAAGAAGAAGAAGAAGAAGAAGAAGAAGAAGAAGAAGAAGAAGAAGAAGAAGAAGAAGAAGAAGAAGAAGAAGAAGAAGAAGAAGAAGAAGAAGAAGAAGAAGAAGAAGAAGAAGAAGAAGAAGAAGAAGAAGAAGAAGAAGAAGAAGAAGAAGAAGAAGAAGAAGAAGAAGAAGAAGAAGAAGAAGAAAAAGAAAAAGAAAAAGAAAAAGAAGAAGAAGAAAAGTTAATAAAACCAAACCAATGAGAGAGAAAAATTGAGAGAGCAAAGGAAGGGGTGATCTTTCATAAAAAGAAATATATCCATACCTGATTTATATGACTGTATCATCTGTGTAATTCAGTTTTAGAATAATAATACAAACGAAAAAAAAAAAAAGAATTATAGTGCGGGAGTCATAACTCAAATGGGAGGTCAGACTAATATGAATGTGATACCAACGTCAAACCCCATTACCAATTTCCCCTTCCAAAATGGATCTTCTCATCACTTATGCTTTCCCTAGCTTATGAAAGGGAGTGCAAACAGTTAAAGAGAGAAAAAGATAATCATATAATGCTCTAAGCTGGGGCCACATACTCTTATGCACCAGCTGTAAATAGTCAAGCTTACACAGAAATTCAGTATCATCCAAATCAGCAAGCAATTCAGTTTGAAGGATAGGGATAATGGGTGGAGGGTGTCCCTACATTATTTGAAAAAGAGTAAAGCCAAGCTGATAGGGTGAATTCCTTACTCTAAACAGGGCAAAAGGAAGGGGAGATACCCAGTCTGTGCCAGTCTCCAAGGCCAATTTAGTTAAGGTATCTTTTAGAGACCTATTCATTCTTTCTACTTGCCCTAAACTCTGAGGTCTATAAGCACAGTGCAATTTCCAATTCGTCCCCAGTGCTGCGGTTATTCCCTGACTTACTTTTGAGACGAAGGCCAGTCTGACCTGATGGTGGATGGGAAGCCATATACCTGGGTAGGATTTCTTCCAGGACCTTCTTAGCCACGGCATTCGCGGTCTCATCCTTTTTTGAATAGGC
The DNA here is from genome assembly GCF_019054845.1 of Dipodomys spectabilis. Lineage (NCBI taxonomy): Eukaryota > Metazoa > Chordata > Mammalia > Rodentia > Heteromyidae > Dipodomys > Dipodomys spectabilis. Next base: position 2,995,693 of record NW_024870972.1, on the reverse strand, counting down.
TTCAACCCACACTGTAAAGGCATTTACGAAAACTAGCAAATATTTATATCCAAATTTTCCAGTTTTAATTTCTGTGAAGTCTACTTCCCAATACACACTTAGCCTATCTCCACGGAGTAGAGCTCCTTTTGCAGCTGGTTGATTGGGGGCAATGGTAAGCTGACAGGCTTTACAATTTTTAACAATGTCTTCAATGAGTTGATTTCCTTGCTTAATTTTTACTTCTGAGTGTCGGAGCAAGTCCTGCATTCTTCGGGTTCCCATGTGAGAGACCCGATGGATTCTCTTAAGAATCCCCTTGCCCAATCTTTGTGGCAAGGTAAGTTTCCCCTCATGAGTTTTCCACCAGTCTTTGTTTCCTTCTCTGTCCAGGGGTTTATAGGCCATGGGAATTTTCTTTATGCACTCCAACTCTTCTTGGGAGTACTGAGGCTCAGAAGGCAAATCTCATGGCCCTGGGTCTACTAGAATCAGTACTTCTGCTCTGGGCTGGAGGGCCACCTCACTAGCTGCCTGGCCGGCCAAGTTATTTCCTTTGGTTATAGAATTAGTTCCCTTTTGATGGCCAGGGCAGTGCATAATGGCAATATTTGCTGGTTCCCACATGGCCCGGATGAGGCTTAAAATTTCTTGTTTGGTTTTAATAGTCTTCCCTTAGCTATCACTAGCCCCCTCTCTTGGTAAATGGCTCCATGGACATGCACGGTGGCAAAAGCATACTGACTGTCCATGTAAATGTTTAGTCTCTTCCCTTTTCCCACTTGTAGGGCTTTTGTTAGTTCCACTAGTTCTGCTCTTTGTGCAGATGTTCCCTGGGGAGTGTTTCTGCCCACACTATCTCAGTGTCTGTGGTGACTGCTATACCCGTGTACCCTTCTACATCTCAAATGAAACTGCTGCTGTCTGTGAACCAAGTAAGCTCGACATGTGATGGTGGCAAGTCCAACAGGTCTGGCCTCTTTTCTTTGCCCGGTCTCTCTTTTCACGCTCAATTTCATGTTCTCTGTCCTTCTTTTCCTGTCTTTGCTCCTCTGTCTTTCTTATTGTAAACATTTTCCACCACGGCTACTAGATCCCTAATACACTTTTTACCAAGTCTGTCTAGAGCCTGCAACTTTCACTGTATATCTGGTGCAGCCTGATTTATATAGGCAAACATAACCATCTTAGCCGACTCCTGGGTCTCAAGATCATATGGGGTATATTGACTAAAAGCTTCAATAAGCCACTCAAGATATGCTGCTGGATTTTCCCTTCCTCCCTGTCTAACATCATAAACTTTGGCCATATTTGTAGGTCTGCGAGCTGCTTCCTTGAGACCTGCCAACAGAGCCTGGCGGTAGATGAGGAGTCGCTCCCTACCTTCAACCTTATTATAGACCCATGTTGGTTGGATCTAAGGAAAAATGGCAGCGATCAGGGCAGGATCCATGATGGGCACTCCTGTGGGGCCAGTGATATGTTTCTGGGCTGCCTCTCAGATACACTCTCTCTCTTCCATTGTAAAAAGGACCTGTAAAAGTTGACTACAATTATCCCAAGTGGGCTAATAAGTAAAGAGAATAGTTTCAAGCAAACAAATTAAATCCTGGGGTTTCTCAGAAAAGGGGGCATTTTGGGTGCACGAATTGTATAGATCACTGGTAGAAAACGGCCAATATTGGCGTTGCTGTTGACCATCCACATCCACAGGACCTACAGCGCCTAAGGGAAAAACAACTGCACTAGAAGGTGGGCTGATCCCATGGCATCATCGAGTGACTGGCCCCTCAGAAACTTTAAGGGCAGGTGCCAAGCATTCGGCTGCTCATTCTAATAGCTCCCTCCTCCTCTTGATCATTCTCAGGCTCTGCAGAAGGAACCTGGGAAGTGGAGTATGGGGGAAGGAAACATTTCTTCTTCCAAGTTATCTCCCTGAAAAACCGGGGGATACAATTTCTTTTCCTCTTTCTTAGTTTCTTTTTGTAAGTCTAGGGGGCTAGATGGAGTGTTGCCCATGGTTTCCAGTCCTATCAGTAGTACAGTCCAAAAAATAATAAACAGTACAAACAAAAACATGCAGGCCTGACGGTTACGAAATAAAAAAGCTTACAAAGTGGAGATCTCCTGAATTGGTCCACTGACTCCTGTCACATTGGGGATCCACACCCACGCCCCACAGCAGAAGGAACAGACCCACAGTGGGTGAGTTGGGCCTCAGTTAGGAGGCCATCTTGGTCAATTCCGGCCCAACACAGAACCAACCCCTGCTCCACAATTCATACGGCGGGTTTCCTAGGACCCCCGCCCCACACGGTGGGCTTCCAAGGAACCCCACTCCACAAGGCAGGGTTACCCCCGTGCCACAAGAGGGTCTGGGATATCTCCCAGTTCCTCCAAGGTTGTTGTGCAAGCGAGTCCACTTCGACAACCCTTTATGAATCTGAGGGCCTTCCTCACAAGGGAAAACAAAAGTAAAACAAACAAATGACAGGTCAAGACAAATTAACAAAGACAGTGCTGTTTTACCTTTGGAGTCTGAGGTCTTGGGGACCTTTGGGGGGATCCCAGACGAGCCCCCACTAATATGTTGTTCCAAGGTCGCAGGACACCCACCAAGAAGACCATTGAGAAGCACACTTTACAGCTGTTTTAAGGTTTTATTTAAACGGGCTGCAGTTCAGGCCTCGTCCTACACTCTGAAACAGCAGAGCCTAGGAGGAGAGTCCCCAGCTAAAGATTTGCAGGGGTTATAAAGCACACAACCAACCAGGTGTTTGGATTACCACCTCGTGTTGCTCTGTTAGAAACAAGCAACAAGTGGTCACTGCCTCAAAACTTTAACCCTTCATAAGTTTTGGGCCAGAGCCACAAGATTGTTTCTCAGGACCATAAATCAAGGGGGGGAATGAATGGTTAAAGTACTTGAGGCAGTGACCATTTGTTGCTTGTTTCAGAGCAAATCAACACATGGTGCTAAACCACCTGATTGTGTGCCTTTATAAGACCTGCAAATCCTTAGCTTGGGGATCTATTCTTTGGCTCCACTGTGTCTGAATGTAGGACGAGGCCGAGCTGCAGCCCATTTAAATAAAACAGCTGTAGAGTCTGACTCTCGGTGGTCTTCTTGGTGGGGGTCCTGCGACCTTGGCATAACAATTCTACTGAACAAAATTTAAATAATATAGCTAGACTTGGTACTATCCTACTATGGTAATGCCAGCCAATACTCAAGAACCTGACACAGGAGAATAAGGAGTTGAGGAATTCTTAAATAGTAATCTACTATGAAACATACAATATCTTAAATTTATATAACGGAACAAATAGATCATCGTTAATGGAAGTAAAATCTTGGCAGAAATTTTAAATACATACATATATATATATTTAAACTTGGAGAAATAAAATATCAAGTGGTATTATCTGCATCTTTCAGTCTACATGTCACATACATATTTACTGACACATTGATTTCTGTTTAGTCTTTACAAAACACTGTTCTGTCACATAAGTTCACAAAATTCCAAAACAAAATGTACAAAAATGTACATTATCATAAATATAGTTTAATCCCTACCATAATAATTTGGAGAAAACATGCATTAAGTTAATGGGATTGAATAGTGTGCAAGAAGGGGAGTCCAGGAGAATGTAAATTGTGTGTGTGTGTGTGTGTGTGTGTGTGTTTTCTATGAGTAAATAACGGAGTTAGAATTAGACCTATTATTCTTGCTTTGTCTTTTTGCTCAAAGCTAACACTCTACCACTTGAACCACATCTCCACTTCTGGATTTTGCTTTCTTAATTGGAGAAATATCTCAGATTTTTTGCATGGACTGATTTAAACCTGAATCCTCAGTTTCTGACCTCTTAAATAGCTAGGTTTTAAAACATGAGCCACTGGTGGACAGCAACTACGTTAACATTTTTGCATGTTTGAATGAATTTTAAAGTAAGACATATATGTTACTTTTGAGAATGGCAGGAAATAGTAATTAATGTTTAACAGAATTTAAAACATACAAAGCTGAGAATGGCAAGTAGTTGAGAATAGAGTGGAATAAATCAAAATTACCTATGACAGTATTCAGTCTGTGCACATAAATGATTACATTGTTTGAGCCCAATGCCATCAGATAGCTGAACTCCATCTGGCTGCTATGCTCTTGAGGCCAGCTAGTGCTATTCACAAGAATCTGATTTTGTTGGATGCCAAGGATCAGCTTCAAGTTCAGAACCTGAAATATTTCTATTGATCCAGAAGGGGAAACATACCAGGAGAAGAAATGTGATTAACAGTGCTGAATGCGAAAATCATCCAGTCCAAGGAAGACAGAATAGCTCCTTTCATTTTTTTTTTAATTCAAGTCTTTTTTTTTTTTTTTAAGCTGTGATAAATTCCATACAGAGGGGTTACAATTACATGGGCAAGATACTGAGTACATTTCTTATCAAGCATTGTTGCCTTCTCCTTTGTTTCCCCTTTCCATCCCTTCCCCTCTTCACCCCCCTACCCCCACACCACCACCACCATCACAACCCCCCAACCTCCGCCAAAGTTGTAAACTTCTTTTTTGACATCTTGTACATCGCATTGTTGTAATGGGTTCACCTGTAACCCTATTCAAATGGTTTGTTTTTTCCCTTCCACTCCACAAATTATATCAACATCAAATAGAGTGAAGGCAGGGCTTATATCATAGGGGAGGTACATACAAAACAACAAAGAAATCATCTTATAAATATGTTGAAAACAATTGCAAGAAAGGAAAAAAAATACATTTGAAACCTGATCTTGGGGTTCATTTCACCTAACATCAACTTGTCTGACAATTTCTGTTTGTCTCAGACATATACTATTTATTTTATTAATTGAAGTACGCCAGGCTCAAAGAAATATAGGTCCTATGGTTTCCCTTATATGCAGAATAACTTTTTCTGTATGTGAAAAGAGTATTCTCTCACAAAGAATCCTGAGCTGAATATGATAGCCATTGTTTGTAATCTCTGAACTTGGGAGGCTAATTTAGAAGTTATCTTGAGATCAGTCTAAGTTTTAGGCCAACTGAAGGACGTATAGTAAAATGCAATCTTAAAACAACAACAACAAAAGGCCCAATGACTGGGAATGTGGTTAGTGGTAGAGTGCTGGCCTCGCATGCATGAAGCACTTGATTTGATTCATCAGTATTACTTAAGCAGTAAAACTGGAAGTGGTGCTGTGGCTCAATTGTAAGTGTGCTAGGCTTGAGTAAAAGAAGTTCAGAGAGAGTGCCCAGGTCCTGATTTCAAGCTCCACCTCTGGCAAAATTAAAAAAAAAAAAAAACCAACCAAGTGCAAAATGCAGTTTGTTGAAATAAATATGTTGAAGAAAATTGTGCTGTTGAGCATTCATAATGAACTTTGTTAGGAAAAATTAAAATTAAAATTAATTGATGAAATATTATCTGTCATTGGACAGGACATAGTGAGATATAAAAATGATTGCTGCCTATGGTTACTTTGATACAACAACGTTAGAGATAAAATTGCCAGATTGTGATTTTTTTAAGTATACAATCGTGGGTTTTTTTCTTTTTCAAAATAATTTTACTGCCAGGCCCCAGTGGCTCAACACCTGTAATCCTAGCTACTAAGGAGGCTGAGAAGTGAGGGTCTCTGTTCTAAGCCAGCCAGGACAGGAAAGTCTGTGAGACCCAGATCTCCAACTAAAGGTTCAGAAAATGTGAAGTGGCACTGTTGCTCAAGTGGTAGAGTGCTAGCTTTGAGCTGAAGAGCTGAGGGACAATACCCAGACCCAGAGTTCAAGCCCCACAAGAGACAAAAAACATAGCAATAATATTAATTTTATTGTTACTATTAAGGTGTTATATATAAAGGCTACCATTTCATAACTTTGTTACTTTCCTAAAAGAAACACATATCCATCTTCATTGGCAAGAGCTAAGATTTGCTTTCCAGCTGATTTCTGAGTGTAGAGGCAATGGATAATACAAAGCAATACAAACCAGTTCTGACTATAATTTTTCTTTGCACATCTTAAAAATCAATGCTGACAACATGAAATAAAAATTACCTAAGTTTAAAACATTCTTCTAGACACATTGAACAGTGGGAACAAGTATTTTAAGAATAATGTCAGAGAGCTTAACTCAGGGCCTGGGTTCTGTGTCTGAGATTTATTACTCAAGACTATTGCTGCTACTTTGAGCCATAGATTGCCACTTCCAGTTTTCTCGTGGTTAATTGAACAGAAAATCTCACCAAATTTCCTCTCCAACCTGGCTTTGAACTAGGATCTAGAGATCTCAGCCCTCTGAGTAGCTAGGATTATAGGCATAAGGGCCTGGCACCTGGGTAGAATAAATGTTTACCTGAGACAGAAGCCAGTTAGTATTAAATGTCAATCATGTTTAACTTTGTTAATTAAAGTTAACTGAAATGCCTTCCACTAGAAATAAGGAATCAAATGTGTAGGTGGGTTAAAAAGACTTACCAAAATATACATATTTTCCTTATTGTTTTTTTCTTCCAAATTTGTTTGCTTTCCAGAATCATACCATCTCTTTCCTTGCTGGTTCCTTTAGTTTATTTCATACATGCCAACAGCTTCTTCAACTATCATTGATTTATGTGAAGAGCTTGCAAATATGTATTTTCAGTCCAAACACCTTGTATGCACCTCTCATCCATATATTCAACTGCCATAAAAACTTGTGAAACAGTAATAATCTCTTATCATTACTGGATATTAATGTGTAAATAAAATTTAAGAAAATAAAGAATAACATCAGGAAATATAACATGATTTTAATAGTAATGCTAACCATAAATACAACGTTGATTATTATCTGAGCAATTTAATAAAATCCTCAAGAAAATATCAACTTTTTTGAGTGCTTATGTTATGGTTTAAACTAAGGACCTTACCTTCTCAATTAAGCTTTTTCTCTCAAGGGTTGTGCTCTGTATTTGATCCATAGCTCTCCTGCCAATTTGGGGGATTATATAGAGATAAGAATTTCATGGAATAAAAACCCATTTGTGTCCCTATCTTGGGGTTCATTTCATATAACATCCTCTTATATGGTTATATGGTACCATGTACTAATTACTGCAAGTAAGGTTAACCATGGGACCTGTGGTTGTTTGAGCCTGGCTTATTTCACTTAATATAATTGTTTCTGCATCTTTCTATTTCCTAGCAAATGAGGCGATGTCATTCTCTGTGATGGAGGCATAGAATTCCATTGTGTGTGTGTGTGTGTGTGTGTGTGTGTGTGTGTGTGTGTGTGTGTGTGTGTGTGTGTATATATATATATATATATATATATATCATATTTTCTTGATCCATTCATCTACTGAGGGCAGCTGGGTTGGTTCCATATCTTAGCTATGGTAAATAATACTGCAATAAACGTAATTGTGCTGGTAGCTTAGTATGGTCTTGTGTATGATCTTTTGGTAAATGCCCAAAAGGGGGATTGCTGGGTCATAGGGGAGCTCTACGTGGAGTCTTGGAAAAAATTATATTAAAATCCAGACCCAAAGAAACATAGGTCCTATGGTTTCCCTTATTTGGAACAACTAGTATATGTCTGGACAAGCATAAAAGTTCAAAAGCTATGTACATACAACCAGATAAGATGATGTTAAGTGAAATGAACCCCAAGATAGGGTTTATAATCTATCATGTGATTTGTTTGTTTCTTTGTATGATCGTCCCCCATGATATAACGCCTGTTTTCACTGTATTTAAGATTGGTGCCCTGCATCTTGTATACACCCTTCTCTAGCTTGGGGAGAGGCAGGGAAAAAATGTTTAAATAGGGATACAGGCTGACCCATTGTAACAATGAGATGCACAAGACACTATGTTGAGAAAGGAATTTACAATATAGGCGGGGAAGCAGGGAAGGGAGGAGTGGGGGAGTGTAGTTGTGGAGGTGGGAGGGAAGGGAGGTAGGGGAAAAACAAAGGAGGAGGTATATATAACCCCTCTATAAAGTATTTTTACAATTAAAACCTCTTTTTTAAAAAAGAAGAAGGTGTCATGTACACCAAGTATTGTAGCTCACATCTGTAATCCCAGCTGATTGGGAAACAGAAATGAAAATGATCGTGGTCTGAGGCCAAGCCAGATAAAAAACTGCCATGACAGCCATCTCAACAAATGAGCTTGCCATAGTAGTTCACATCTGTAATCCTAGCTAATTATGTGGGAGGCATAGTTATCAAGTCTCAGTCAATCTAAGATCAGACCCTGGCAAAAAGTTCAGGACCTCAAGTAAATAAAACGGATTAGAAGTATAGCAAAAGTACTTGAGATGCTTGGTGCTATACAAGCAAATCCTATCTAGCAAGCAGAGAACCCCTGAATAGAACCCTAGTAATACTTCTCTCTTCTACCAAAAAGCCTAAACAACTTTTTCCTATTTGAACATCTAATTTCAAGGCCACTGACAGATCAGAGATGATGACATTCTCTTCTTTAAAATTAGGTTATTCAAAAGATACAAAGTTATTTAGGTTTTGAAAAAATGAAAAGGAAGAAAAATGCATGTGATTTTTGTTAGCTCCATAATTTTGAAAACATAAAATGTACTCAAGTATTTAATATATATCCATATGTGTGCATATATCCATGTATGCATGCATATATATATGTATATATATATATATATATATATATATATATATACATACAAGTGGTTCATCTCTTTTCTGTGTAGCAAATGGTACAAATGAATCTGTACAATCACTACTCAAAGGCATGAATAGACAAAGAGAATGAGCAGAAAACTCATATTCAGGAATGTATGGCTAGCCGATAACCTTGAAAATCTTTTCCATCAGTTTGCCTATGTTGGTTACTGCAGTACAGGGACAGTATGATGACAATGGGATACCAGGTAGATGAAATGAGAAATGTGAAATACAAATGGTACAATATTCTTTCTGATCAGTAAGTAGAATTTCATGTGTGTGTGTGTGTGTGTGTGTTAGAATTTCATGTGTGTGTGTGTGTGTGTGTGTGTGTATGTGTGTGTGTGTGTGTGTGTGTGTGTGTGTGTGTGTGTGTGTGTGTGTGTTACATATTCTTGATTCATTTCTTTCTTGAGGGCTATCTGGGCTGATTCAGTAAGCATGGTTGTGCTGAAACCTTTACTATATCCTGGTTTGTAATCTTTCAGGTAAACGCCCAGGAGTAGAGTTGCTGGATCATATGGAAGTGGGTAGTAAAAGAGGGGTGAAGTTAGAAATGGTAGAAGAATGAACAGGAAAAAGGTGGAGAAATGCAGAGGAATCCCGTAAATATCCTACAAAATTAAGCAGAGTGAAGGAAGAGGTGCATAGGGGAGGGATGGATGAGAATGTTGAAGTGTTGGCATTGACCAAGGTATATTGTACGCATAAACTGCATTGATTAATGAGAACTCCTTTGCTACTTAAACTAATAATTAAAAAATCATGTCCCTAAAATGTTATGCAATTAGAAGCACAACATGAGAATCTCCTCAGATCATCTCTAGGGTCTATAAATCTTTTTTTAGTTAGGATAAGTTTTAGAACAACACTAATGATACATATCATCTGAAGAAAATGTAATGATTTCCAGCTATTTAAAATAATCATTTTTGGAGATATGACTCCAGTGGCAGTGCTACCTAGTGAGCAAAGCAGTCAGATATTGAATTTATATCTGGATCTCGACCAAAAGAAAAAACAATCAGTAAGTCAGGCATTTTCCTGAGCTCTGGTAGCTCATGCCTTTAATCCTACCTTTAATCAGAAGGCAGAGTTCTGGGGATCTCAGTTCAATGTCAGCCCCGATAGGAATGTCTGTGAGACTCTCATCTCCAATTCACTGCCAAAGAAAGCTGGAAGTGGACTCGTGGCTCAAGTGTAGAATGTTAGCCTACAGCAAAAAGCTCAGGGACAGAACCCAAGCCTTGGATCCAAGCCTTAGAATAGTGCATATACATACACAAAGGAAGTAAGTCATTCAAGTTCTCAACCTTCCATGGCCCTAATCCTAACTCTAATCCTGGTCAGAACCTTAAGAGTAACCTTAATGTTAATAGTAATCCAATCCTAAAATTAATGGAAAATACTCAAGTTTAGACACATCCTAACAGATGCTCATTGTCTTTGAAATGATTTGCAGTTTGCTCCAAATCTTATAGATTCCCTGACTTGGACTCTGAAATAGTTCCTTATTATGAATCATTAGCCTCAAATCTTCATATAATTAAAACTACCATAGTTTCCACTGATCTTAACTTTTACTGAACTCCTAGATCTCCAAAAAGAAGTTGCAGATTTACTTAAAATCTACTCTAGTTCCTAACCCTAACTATATATCTAAACTTTACTAGAAACCTAACTCTAAATTTAACCCTATTGAACCCTGTATAGGAAACAGGAAAACTCTGTAGTTTTTGTTGAATTTCAAACTTACTTTACTTGAAAGTGTTAGCAGAAAACTGTTTTCCCTTAAAGCTTACCCTGTCCTAAGCCTAAGTCTAACCTGAACTAGAAATGTAACCATAACCATAGACCTAAAAAGCCTTTGGATTCTAAAAGCCATACAAAGACATTAGATTTTACTCATTCCAACTTTGATTCAACTCATCTCCAAAAAAAATTGTTCATAGTTTTACTCAATATCTTGCCATTTTTCTAACCCTAAACCTAACTGGAATATTGAGACTAACCCTCACACTAATCATACTAATAATAATCACACTAATCATACTAATCATAATATTGAGACTAACCCTCATACTAATCCGAATATTGTCAGCATTTTCCTATTTCACATTCATCCTAATTCTAATTCGATTTGTTATTCAAATATTTAGTATCAGTTTGACCCTAAATTTTCCCTTTCCCTAACTCTAAAGCTAACTCCAGCTGGAACTGAAACCTAACTTTCACGCTAATGATAGTCCAATTCTAATGTTTAAGAAAAATACTCTCGTTCTTGTTCATTCTAATGAACACTCCAGTTTGCACTCTGGAAATGGGTTTCATTTTTACCTAATTCCCACAATTTTCTGACTCTACTTCTGAAGTTATCTTGTTCCCTAACATGAACCATTATATTATTTGTCCTCCAGTTCTCTTATCAGGAAAAATACTGTAGTTTCCATCCATTGATCCTACCTTTTCCTGGACCTCTGCACCCTAAATCAATTTCAGATTACTTACCATCTAGTCCATTACTTAACATTAACTCTCAACCTAAACCTGGCTGGAAAACTCTCATTAATCATTGCAAGAATGATCACTGGGAAATAAATATAATGATAATGCTCTAGTTACTATTCATTATCACATTTTTCCCTTTACTTGTTAGTGAAAACTGAATTTTATACTAAAAGTTTTCCTATTTATAAAACTAATAATAATCAGAACAAAATACTGACCCTAATCTTAATCCAAATTATATGTCAATACTAACACAAACACAAGTACACTAGTTTTCACTCATCCTAACTTGATTCAAATAAGCCTTCAAAAATAGGTTTCAATTTTTTTGGGGGGGAGGGTCCAGTTGTGGGGCCTGGACTCTGGGCCTGGGCCCTGTCCCTCTCAGCTCTTTAGCTCAAAGCTAGCGCTCTACCACTTGAGCCACAGAGCCACTTCTGGCTTTTTTCTTTTTGCTTATGTGGTGCTGAGGAATCGAACACAGGGCCTTATTACATGCAAGCAAGCGCTCTACCACTGAGCCACCTTCCCATCCCAGGTTTCAATTTTTTTTCCAATATCTTAGTCATTTTCTAACCTTAAACTTAATCTAAACTGGAACATTGAGAATAACCACAAGGCTAATTGTAAGTAGATTCTAATATTAATAGCAATACTCTAGTTCATATTTACTCTAATTCCTACCAGACTTATTCTAAAATTTACCTTCAATTTGACTCTCATTTTTTTTCTCCCTCACTCTAACCCTAACTATGGCTAGAATCCTAACCATATCCTTGACACTAATAGTATCCCAGTTCTAAAATTTATGAGAAATGCTCATTTTGTGTCATCCTAGCTGAAATTCCACTTGTAATTCTTGAAAACAATTGCAGGTTTTCCTAAACCCTACAGATTTTCTCACTCTTAACTCTGAATCTAACTTGTTCCATAAAGGCATCATTATATCCATTGATCTCAAATCCTGATATTATGAAATACATTGTACTTCCATTATCCCAGCTTTTCCTGCATTCCTAGAAAGTAAAATAAGTTCAGTTTTACTTTAACATTTAACACATTTTTTTTTTCTTTTTGTTGGGCGTGGGTCTTGAACCCTGGGCCAGGGCACTATCCCTGATCTCTACAAATGGATATGATCCCTGAGTCCTTAGCTCAAAGTGTTTGCTTTACCGCTTGAGGCACAGCACCACTTTTTTGTTTTCTGGTGGTTAATTGGACATAAAAGTCTCATGGACTTTACTGCCTCAGATGGCTTTGAACTGGGATCCTCAGAAATCAGCTTCCTGAGTAGCTAAGCTAATAGGCGCGAGCCACTAGTTTAACCAATTTTTTTTTTTTTAGGTCCGGTCTTGGGGCCTGAACTCTGGGACTGGGCGCTGTCCCTCTACTCTTCAGCTCAAGCCTAGCGCTCTACCACTTGAGCCACAATGCCACTTTCAGCTTTTTTCTTTTTGTTTATGTGGTGCTGAGGAATAGAACCCAGGGCCTCAGGCATGCAAGGCAAGCGCTCTACAACTGACCCACCTTCCCAGCCCATTTAACCAATTTTCTTTATCCTATTCTCAACCCCCTTTAGCCAGGACCCTAATCCTAATCATAATTTGATGTAACACCAAATGGTTAATGTAAGGAAATTGTCTAGATTCTATTCAATCACACTTTATTTTTGCTTCTACTTCTTATTGGAAAACTAAATTTTACCGTAAATCTTATTCTTCCCTAACCCTAACCAGAACAAAAAAGTAACTCACACTTTAAGCCAAATTATACCTGAATGTTTAAAGTTACAGAAACTGGTTTTCATTCATTCTAACCTTGATGCCATTCATTATCCTTAAAATATGTTGCAGTTTTACACCTTTTTATATCTTAAATCTTATATACACCTTACTTATATACACCTTTTTATATCTTACATCTTTTTCTTATTCCAACCCCAGCTCTAACTAGAACACCTTTCCTAATCCTAAGCCTACATATAACTGAATCATATTGTTAATAGCACACCTCTATTGCACATTTATTCTCTTGCTCAGCATAAAGGTCTAAATTTTACTTGCATTTTGAGCATAAATTTTTAAGTGTTTTTCTATTTCCTGTCAGGTTTTCTTTCTTTCTTTTTCTTTTTTTTTGTTTTTGTTTTTTGGTCAGCCGTGGGGCCTGAACTCTGGCCTTGGGCTCTGCCCCTGTGCTCTTCAGCTCAAGTTGAGCGCTCAACTGCTTGAGCCACAGCGCCATTTCTGGTTTTCTAGTGGTTTATTGGAGATGAGTCTCAGGGACTTTACTGCTGGGCTGGCTTTGAACCATGATCCTCAGATATCAGTCTCCTTATTAGCTAGGATTACAGGCATGAGCCACCGGCTCTCGTCTTCATTTTTTTAAAATTTTATTTTATTGTAAAGATGCTTTAAAGAGGGATTAGTTACATGTGTAAGGTAATGAGTACGTTTCTTGTTGAGCATTGTTAGCCCTTTCTTTGTTGTTCTCCTACTCCCCTACTTCTCTGACTCCTCCCTCCCCATGGTGTAAAGTTCATTTTTAACATATTGTCTTGTGAATATCATTGTTGCAATGTGTCATCCTGTGTTGAAGTTAAATTTTCTATTTATCTAACCCTAATTCTAATTCTGTCTGTGATCCTAACCCTAACTATAATAATAATGATAGCTCAATTCAGAAGTTAACAAAATATATTCAATTTTTATTCATCCTGTTAATCCACTGTCCATCTTGAATCAAGTTGCAGTTTAGCTTAAATCTTTTTTTTCCAAATTAGATTATATGTGCTTATATAAAGATGTAATTTTATGTAAAACACAGAAGATTTTTGGGAGAAGGAGTAATGAAAAGGAAATAGAGGGAGTAAAATAAAATGCTTTAAATATATTATGGAATTGCCACTTCAGACAATTAATAACCATTAACAAAATAACTAAAAATTAATAAAAAAAAAACACACTGCCTTCTAGCGTTCTTTAAGAGAGCCATGATATGTCTTGTGAATAAAATTTGTTAGATAAACTTTGTTAGATAAACTTGTTAGATAAACTTTGTTCTTACATATTTTATATTGTTATTGGCCAATTATTGAACTTAATCAATACAAATATATCAAATAAGATTCCATGACAAAAAAACATTAAACAGTTAATTAGTAATTGTTTGAGAAAAAGTTATAATCATGAGTTTTAGGAAACTAAATTTCTATTTCCTTACAAAGCAATGATTTAGGTATATTAATCTAGTACTTCTAGTAATAGAGAACATAACTGACATGAAAAACAACTAACTGTACATCTTGTTTCTTGAATGAGTGATATTCTAAACATTGTCTTTTATTAGGTTTAGTTATCAAAATAAATGCAATTTTATCTCCTTTCAGAATAAGTACTTTCCCTGCAATGAAATGTATTAGTATATTCAGGTATTTAAAATCTAAATTTTCTATGTTTAATATGAAGCTATACATATTCAGAATGACACGATTTTTGTATTTGTAAATGTCTAACCTCTGGGATTTTTGCTTCATCAATATAAATTATCTCATGAGGTTGTTGTGAAGACTCCAGTAACCATTGTGGTCAAAAACATTTCCTGAATTCTAAATTTTAAATTTAATCATTTTAGCCTTTGATTATATCACTTATTGTCTCTTCAGAGGAATTAAGCTAAAATAAATACTACTTTTTAAACATTTCACTCACATAGTAAAAAATATCAACACAGGTCACAAAGTATTTCAGACTCATCAGAGTTGGTAAACTTAGTGTGAAGAATGTAGAGAGTAGAAGGTTCTTATACTCAATATATATTTTTGGTTAAAGTAAATTAAATTATATATCTGGGTTTCTAATTTGAAGGTAAATCACATGGAAACAGGAAAATAATTTAAAAAGTATATACTTTGGGACCATTTTTCTTCTTAAAATTATGAAGCAAAAATATCTCTAAGAAATATATCTTTCAATAAAATGGTTCAACCCTTACTTAGTAAAGGGCTTTATAAAGTTTATCTCAAATATAAATATATATATATAAAGTTTATATATAAACTTCAATATAAAGTTTATCTCAAAATAGAAATTCTGCAACTAATCTAATGTATGTTTTCATGCACAAAATGCTGTGATTTCTAGTCTTGTTATGTGATTTTAATTACATTTTTTAGTTGTGACATGATCCCTACTTATATTTATTACAAAATTTTGTAATTATGCAAATCATGCCTGTACACACTAATTTACATAAGATAATATTCAAACAAAATTATCTTTTTTCCTGTCCCCAACAGGGAAAGATGATGTGCTGAAGTATATTAAATGAAAGCACTCTAACAAAGAGTCTTTATAAAATCTAAATTTGCAACATGAGGATGGGAACAGGAGCACTTTCTACTTGGCTGAACAGGAATTCTTGTTTCTACAGTACTTTCTTACCTTTTAATCACACAGGGAAAGCCATAAAATTTGAAGTTCATATGAAGGAATTGCATTCCTAAAAGATGTGGCAACCCTGCTCAAACCTCGATCTTATCACTAGTTCTTTTTGCTTGCTGGCTGATCTATTTCTATATCATATGTTTCATATTATCAAGCACAGCAGTAATTCAGCTGTAAGTACATTACAGAAGACTCCTGAAAATCACAGCTATTGCGGTGTAATAATCAGAAGAGATTATATTGCTCTCCAATTCCTCCCTTTGGACTTCAATATGCCAATTAATTTTCAAAATAATCATGTACGATATTTGTTTATTTTTCTCTTTTAAGGGATTAAGCAAGTGTTTTTTGAAGTAAAAAGTGATGACTGTGGTATCAAAGCTCTGGTATGAGCACCTTCTCCCTAACAAGTAATGCTCTAAGGACTGTAAATATGGAAGCCACACTAAAATTCTCTACTCTCTCTCTCTCTCTCTCTCTCTCTCTCTCTCTCTCTCACACACACACACACACACACACATACAAACACACACACAGCTGTCACCCAGAAACATCAGAGATCAGTTCCATTCCTTTATTATGATATTGATTGATGTTTGCTCCATTTCTTTATCTTGACAACAAGATCTTGCCTGGACCTTTATCTTTCCCTGAGATCAAGTCTCTAGTTCTTAGTATACTGTGTATCTGTGTATTTATAATATGTTCCTCGCTGCTTCAGGCCAATTAACAATACCCTGAATACAGTATCCTCAAACTTGACATTGAAGTCAAACTCCATGAATTTATACTACTGTTTCAAAATACTAAAATTTATTCGATCTAGAAACCAAGAAAACACCCACCTTGTTACTTTAGTAGCAATTGACATCATGAAAGTAGAGGAATATAGATCAAGAACTGAGGTAAGGGAATGGGAGTATGTCTAAAATGTAGAATACTGAATGTGTGTTACAGATACAAAATTACCATCTATAGGCTCATTTATTGAAAACTTGTCATCCTATATTGAAAGCACAATTTACAAACAGTTTTCCAGTTACTTTGCTTAACTATCACTTCTGATCACAAATCCTCTCATGATTTTTTATAGTATCTTTGAATAAATCTCACAATTTGCATGTACTTATCATCTTAAGGAAAGACAGTCTGCATTTACATCTTTCATTCTATATGACAAACTCTTATTTTTTTCTTTCCCTGTTTGCTGAATAAATGTATTCCTGGAAACAGGATATTCACATCTAATCTGGGTGTAATTTTAATTTTTAAAATTTGAAATATAATATAAATTTGTTGTGACTTATCATTTTCTAAAAATGAGTGATATTCATGAACACTTATATTTTGGTGACTTTAATTAAATTGAGACTTGATGTGGTATGGTAGTTCTTGTGTCTAATTGACTTAACCATTAGATTATTCATGAATAAACATGTGCATTGCACTTTTTTATTTTTATATATAAAATAGTCCCCAAGGATTTACTTTAAAGTGATAAGGGTGGTTTTCTTCATGTTCCATACTTTATATTTATTTCAGTAAAATTACTAGAAATATATGATGTTTACTAGAGCAATATAAAAGATGAGAATATATTTCTAAAGAGAATAGATTTATTGATTAAAATATAGAAAAGAGTAAAATAGTCAGGTTTCTTGCTTGAGACTGTATAAATTTCATATGAATGTAGCTCAAGATGAGACTCAGAGATAAATTCATATTAATATTATTGAGATTTCAATCACATATAAGCAATATAGGTATTTTAAGGAATTGGTCATTCAAAGCCCTAGATACCTAATGGATGAAGAATGGTATTGAAAACAACAGAGGAAAACAATTCAACATGCAGATATTATGATTTTATAATACTAATATGAAAGAAATGGTGCTTTTGCCTTTCTGAAGAAGAAAATTTAGCCAGTAATTTCAATGTAAGGCATCAATTGTAATGAGTCTAAAGTCTTTTCCTCCAAGATATCCAAGAATACTATATTCATTCTCTGGAGTAAATAAGTAATTATTTTAATTAGCTTTGCTTAATATTAATTTACTTGTAGCAAATACTTTAAAATGTCTGCTCGCTTTCTTTCAATGTAATAACCTACATTTTTGTACCTGTACTCGAGTCATTCCCCCCCCCCGAAGACCACCAGAGACCACCACCAATACAAATAACAAAGGAGTCATTTATTTGCAAATTCGAGGTTGGTCCTCCACGCACTCAGTAACCAGTGAAGCTAAGAGGCCCCCAGCATAGAATCAGCACATGTTTTGTAGTATTGAACAAACAACTTTAAAGAAGTTTTACATGAGAAATTACATGATTGGCTAAAATTTTAAGCAAACTAAGCTATGCATATGTGATTGGTAATATTATTATTGATGTCATTGATGGGAATTGTCTGGCCACTGGGTCACTGTGTCCTGCATGGCCACCTAGTGTTTGGTCAATGCATCTGGAGAAACTTCCTGTGGCTTTCCCAAGGATAGTTTATGTCTCAGTTGTCTGGGAATTTCTTTTCTTTTTGTGTCATTTGTGGGTCAAACCCATGGTTATTTTTATAATTCTTACCTCATAAGATGGTTGCTAGTGTGTAATGGAGTTACTTAGGCCTTCATTGTGCCTCTTTAAGCTTTAGGCTTTCATTTCTCCCCTTTCTAATATGCACCTTAAGGGCCAATCATGGTCCTTACGAGCCTGCACTATGTCTTTTGTCAGGAATCAGTAGATATTGTGTTCTCAATACCATCAGCTGCATGTTATTAACACATTCCTTAACAAACATCACTAGTAGATTGACAACGCAAAGCCTTACTGTGAACACAAGTACCAGAATGATAATGGGGCCATCAGATTGGATATTAAGATGGTTATCCAAGGGGAATAATTAAACCATGACTCCAACCATCCTTCTTGTTTTTCTCTTTCTCTTTTTCATTTTGCTAGTCCCTCTCTTACTTTAGCTAAAGATTCTTTTACAACTCTGGAATGATTGGCGTAGAAGCATCATTCTTCCCCGAGGGCAGCACATAGACCTCCTTGTTGTAAGAAAATTAAGTCCAGCTCCCATCTGTTCTGTAACACTACCACAGCTAAGGAGTCATGTGATTTTTGAAGGTAGGCTATAGTGCTTTCCAGGTTTTTGATATCCTCATCTATAGCGTAAAATGTTCTCTGAGTAATTAGGGATGCCACCCAAGTTCCTAGTCCAACTAAGCCCACTAGAACATCAACTGTTACTGCTGTTACTATTTCTTTTTTAGCTTTTCGTGGCCAATAGCTTGCTGCAGACATCTTTTTCATCATGTCTTCCTGAGAATGGTAGAGTAGTTGTGAGATAAGTTGTACTATGACACAAAAACTGTTAGTCCTATTTCAAACTTCTAAATGGACGCAGGGGGTTAGGATAGTTGAACATGCCCACCAAGCATCTTGAGGAGGTAATAGTTATCCTTCCTCTGGAATCCATTCTTCAGTCTGATTACTTAAGTGTGTAAAGTTAGTTGGTACTCGTTCCACACATAACCCTTGTCCTATAACTGTCTGTAGAATAAGTTTTGCTTCCTTTTGTTCCCACCTGCATGATTTACTTGTTTTAACATTTGTCACATTCTGTATCAATGCAATACTCTCATAAAATGGAGGTCTCATATCAGAACACATCCAACAAGAGCTTGTAATATCAGCACGGGTCTAATTGATAACATTGTAAGTTTGAACCAACAGCTGCCATAAGGAATCCTCTGCCAAGGGGATGCTCTCCCTAAGTCTAGTCTCTCTTTTTCGAAGGAGATGGGATCATTACAGCCCAGAGCTCTTTCTTGTTGTCTACTTTGGGTTTATGGCAGAGACTGGTTTTAAAACTGTGTTTGGTCTCATTGCTGAAGGGGAAGAACTGGTTGTGGCAATTGCTTGTAGGGTTATGAGAATGCCAT
Source organism: Dipodomys spectabilis (assembly GCF_019054845.1). Taxonomy (NCBI): domain Eukaryota; kingdom Metazoa; phylum Chordata; class Mammalia; order Rodentia; family Heteromyidae; genus Dipodomys; species Dipodomys spectabilis. Next base: position 2,976,112 of record NW_024870972.1, on the reverse strand, counting down.
CATTTGTCTCTCCCCATCTGTACAATCTTAGTCCCCAAGTCTTTTCTAATTCCCATCCTAGGGCTTGTTTGCCCTTGTCTGTGAACTGAACTTGCACTCTGGCATCATACTCCTGGGAGACCCTAACTTGTTTACGTACAGACATCCCATTAAAATGGATGCCCATTGGTCCTGGTTTGTTATACATAATAAGGTCTCCTCCCTTTCCTTTCCATTTTCCTGAGGTAATTGTTTTGCAGCCCCAGCTCTTACAGTAAAAGTCCTCTTGTCCTCCCACAATTACTAGTCCTTCCTTCCCCTGGGCATACATACCATTGCCTCCATCTACATTTCATAAGCCTATATCCTTCCCATACACCATCAGCAAGCTGAAACAAGTTAAATGTAAGCTTGTCAGGGAACCATAGGGACAGTCCCTCTTTCATGGCCAAAGGTAAACGTTTACCCATTACCTGATTACTAACAGTCAAGTACAATTATATGGGCAGTGGGGATTGCCGGCACTTACTACTATGCTAATACAATTTCCACTTAAGGTATACACCAATAACCAATTCATGACTAAGTCCTTTTACGGTTCAATTTGAGCTTTAAAGGATATTCTTTGGAGCACAAGACTTGGCACACTGGGTCCTCAACGAGATCTGCTATGATATCTGCAGGCTTTGCATGAGAATGGTGGATCCAGGTAGTGATGCCATCGACTTTGAGGGCCGTCGGAGTCATCAAGATGATCACACAAGTTCCTTTCCACCTCGGCTCCAGGTTTTCCTGTCGGTGTCTTTTCACCAGGACCCATCTCCAGGGTGGAAGTTAACTTGTACAACGCCTTCAGTCCCTCTGTTAGGAGAACAAAATTTCCGAGTAATCATCTTCTCTAGGCAACTGTTCTGACAAATTAAGAATTGTGGGAAGGGGCACTCCGAATACAATTTCATAAGGGGAAAGACCAATTTTAAAAGAGGAATTGCATACACTGTATAAGGCAAAGGGAAGGAGAGTTACCCAGTCACCGCCAGTCTCCATGGCCAATTTGTTCAGGGTGTCTGTTAGAGTTCTATGCATCCTTTCTATCTGTACTGAACTTTGGGGTCTACAAGTACAATGCAATTTCCAATCTGCCCCAAGAGTACTTGCATGTCCTCGACTTACCTTGGACAAGAAAACTGGTCCACTATCTGATCCTATCATAATAGGGAAGCCAAGCCTGGGTAAGATTTCTTCTAGTAACTTCTTAGCCACCAACTGTAATGTTTCGTGCTTAGTAGGAAAGTCTTCTACCTATCCTGAAAAGGTATCTATGAAAACTAACATGTTTATATCCATACTTGCCAAGTTTAATTTCCGTGAAGCCCACTTTCCAGTAAGTTCCTGGTCTATCTCCTCTTATTTGACTGCCTGTTACTGTCTGGTTCTTCCTTTCATTTGTCAGTTGACATGCCTTACGGTCCCTGACAATCTGTTCTATTTTAGCATGACTATTTTTGATCCTAAATCCAGCATTTCTCACCAGATCTTGCATCTTCCTAGCACCCACATGGGTGCTTTGATGCAACTAAAGCAGTACTTTCCTCCCTAACTGCTCGGTAAGATAATGATGCTCCTAGAATCTCTCCACCAACCATTTAGGCATTGTGCCATCAGCAGTTGATCGATCCATTTCATGTCCTCAGTGGTGTATATTGGAGTGTCCAGAATAGTTCTTGTACCAGAGTCTGGGAGGTTAATCATCATTATAGATTACCTTTGTATTGCCAACTTCCAGGCTGTTCTGTCGGCCAGGTTATTGCCTTTACGCACAGCATCTTTAGGTTTTTTATGTCCAGGGCAATGAACAATGGCTAACTTAGGCAGCCAAACAGCAGAAATTAAAGTCAAGATTTCATCTTTATTTTTGATGATTTTTTTCTTCAGCTGTCAGTAATCCTCTTTCTTTGTAAATAACTCTGTGTACATGAGCCATTGCAAATGCATACCGACTGTCAGTGTACACAGTCTTTTGTCCTTTCCCAGTGTTAGAGGTTGGGTCAGGGCTATTAACTTGGCTCTCAAGGTTGATGTGCCTACTGGTAGAGGTTCAGCCCAGACCACATCAGTCTCAGTCACTACTGCCGCTCCCGCATAACTGTCTCTGATGAACAAAGCTGCTTTCGTCTGTAAACCACATGAGTTCAGCGTCTGGCAACAGCTGGTTCCTTAAGTCCTCTTGGATGTTATGGCCTTGGGCCAGGATCTCTGAGCAGTTATGTAGCAGCATGTTTATGTCCGGATCTGGTAGCAGAGTTGCTGGGTTGAGAGCCGAGGGAGCCTGTAAATTGATTCTGAAAGGGTTGATTAGCAGTCCTTGGTAATGGGTTAATCAGGCATTGCTGAGCCACAGATCTGGTGGTTGCTTTAACACACCCTCAATAGTGTGTGTGTGGGGGGGTGGTCACATAGAGTTCCTATCCCATGGTTAGCTTATCTGCGTCTTTTAACCATCAGAGCAGTAGCCACTATCATTCTCAGACATTATGGCCATCCTGCTGCTAGTGAGTCTAATTTGTTTGACAAGTAAGCTACTGGACTCCTCCATAGCCCAAATATTGGGTTAGGACTCCTTTTGCTATCCCATTATGTTCATCCACATATAAGTAAAAGGGTTTAGTGGCATTAGGGATTCCCAACACTGGAGCTGATAAGGCAATTTTTATCTGTTCAAAGGCTCGTTCAGGTTCTTCTGTCCATTGAGACAGTTGCTTCTCTTTGGTAGCCTGGTAAAGAGGTTTAGCCAGCTCCATAAACCTGAGAATCCACAGACAGCAAAAGCTGACTGATCCCAAAAACACCCTTACTTTGTGTTGTGACCAGGGTGTTGGAAATTTAAGGACAGTTTCTTTTCTGGCTTTCATGAGCCATGACTGCCCTCTTTCAATAAATAATCCCAGTAAGTTACCTCTGATTTGGAGGTTTGAGCTTTCTTGGCTGATGCTCGTTAACCAAGGTTTCCCAAAGTCTGGAGTAAATTTCTGTTCCTTGCATGCATTCTTTATCGGTTTCAGTGGCAATTAATAAGTCATCTACATATTGCAACAAAGTCAGACCAGGGTTGCTTCCCCTAAACTCACCCAAGACCTTATGCAGAGCTTCATTAAAGAGTGTTGGTGAGTTTTTGAATCCTTGAATGAGTCTGTGCAGGTCAGTGGTCTGTTGATACCTCCTTTGACATCTGTCCACTCAAAGGCAAAGAGATCTTGAATTCTGGGTGTCAAGGGTAGGCTGAAAAAGGCATCTTTAAAATCTAATACGGTATACTACTGCTTATTTGGAGGCAGGGTGCTCAGGAGAGTGTAGGGTTTGGGTAGGGTAAGGTGAATTCCTTTTACCCTTTTATTGACATCCCTTAAGTCCTGTACTGGCCTATATTCATTACAGTTGGGCTTGCAGATCTGTAGCAAGGGAGTGTTCCACGCCGAATGGCAGGGTCACAATATACCCAGTTCTAGCAGAAACCTAATGTGGGGTGTTATTCCACCCATGCTACATGGACATAGGTTACTGAACTCTAACTGGGTTCGCCCCTGGTTTTACCTCGATGAAGAAAGCTGGTCTATGTTTCGCTAGTCCCACTACGCCAGTCTCTGCCCAACCTTCCAGATACCTTTCCAGCCAATAGGTGATTTCTTGTTCAGGAGGCTGGGGTGTTTGGAGCAACCGGTACTCATCTTCTAGGTCCAGAATCAATACTTGTATTGGTCTTCCTTGAGCATCCTCCACCTGGGGGCCTTCTGGATAGAAGTGAATCTGTGCCTACACCTTGATTAACAAGTCTCTTCCCAAAAAGGGATAAGGGCTTTCTGGAATAACCAAGAATGAGTGGGACACTGGTCCCATCCCCAGGTCCATTCTTCTTTTGGTGGTCCATGAATATTGTTTAATCCCCATGACTGCTTGCACCCAAGAGGTTTTATTTGAGATTTTTCCTTGAGGCTTTATTAAAGCCGAGTATTAAGCCCGGCTATCCATTAGAAATTTTACTGGAGTCCCCTCCACTTTTAGCATCACCCTGGGTTCAAGGAGGGGAACTGAACCCTGAGGTCCCTATTCATTATTAGCAAGATTGTTAACCATTAGTGTCCAGGTTCTATGCAGCTGGCACTGCTTTGTTCAAAGTTCCCTTTTCTTAGGACATTCTTTGGCCTAATGCCTATTTCTTGGCAGTAAGTGCACTGATCTCTGCATAGACCTCGACTATTTGGGCGTTGTAGGGTTTCCGTCCTTGTAAGACCGTGTAAAATTTAGCCAAAATGGTATGATTGCAGGCTGCTGCCCTGAGACCCGCCATTAGAATCTTGCGGTAGACCCATAATCTCCCATAACTTCTGCCGTGTTGTAGTCCCAACCGTTGCTTGGAGCCTGGTTAATGAAAAAGATGCATTGATTAAATTAGGATTAGCAGTAGACTGCCCGTCATCACCGGGAACTAGTTTCTTGGCCTCAGTTTGAATCATTTCTCTTTCTTTCGAGGTGAACAAGACCCAAAATAACTGCTGGCAATCATCCCTGGTCGGCAGGTGCATGAACATTACACTATCTAGGAGAGAAATCAAATCTTTGGGATTATTTGAAAATTTTGCATTTTGTGTTTTCCAATTATATAAGTCACTCATTGAGAAGGGCCAATAGTGAAGTCGGGGGTCTCCAGTTTCATCCAGTCGTCCAATTTCTCTGAGTGGCAGAATCACTGTGGTGTCAGGGAGTCTCAGGCTGGCAGCTATCTGAATGTGACCACGAGTTCTTCCTGCTGGCCCTTCCAAGTTGCTGCTGGCTCCTTGATCCTTGCCTCCTGCTGCCTCCCCTTGCTCCATGGGGGGTGGAGGAGGCAGCAGTGAAGGGTATGGGGGGAGATCGGAGTCTAATGAGAGAAGAAGATCCTCACTCCCTTCTTGTAAAATGGGATATAAGGGGACTGAGGGGGTAGTTGACGTATCTTTTATTGATGCTAAAATCTTGTTTTTATCCACAGAAAGGGGTAGAAAGGGAGACAGACACTTTGGGGGTTCCTACACTAAATTCTGCATACTAAAGTATAGGGAATCTGATCGGGGTGCCCTGTGCTATCTGTTAAAAAAACCCTTCGTTTACCCTTCCAAATAGTATTTAGCCCAAATGTTCCTTTGTTGGGGGCATCCAACCTCAAAGGGAGGCCACTCTGACTTATACAAAGTAAGTAATTTTTCTTTTTTAACTTCAACATCTAAATTGTTAGCTCTTTCCTTATTATCTTTAAAATTAGCTGTCAAGAAAGGTAAAAGGTATACTTTGGTTCTGACCCATTTCAACATATTTCAATCCATACACAAGACAAGAAAAAAGGAGGAAGGCAATTACAAATGTCACAAAATGAAGCAACTTGTGCTTTCGGGGATTTAGGGTGTAACCACAACTCAGAGTGTCCCAAGGAGAAAAGTGTGGATTGGCTGGCCTGTCTCCAATCCCAAAGGGGTAGAGGGAGACACTTGATGTTTCAGCAGTGTCATCTGGCAAAAGACTACCCTACTCTCTCTTTGCTTCAAGTGGGCCAAATTTCTAAGCCAAATTTCGCCCTTCGAGGAGGAAGACAAGAGCGTCTGAGAAAGTAATTATTGTCAGACAAGGAACAGAACCAAGACTAACAATTTTAAATGGAGGCAAATAGGGTTTCCAGGCATCCGCGTCAGAATGAATGTGAAAGAGGAATGTTCCCTGAAAGCCACAATACAGACAGACACACAGACATTAAGACAAGACACATTAACAGCATGTGCATGGTAGTCTGTCAGACGGAAAGTGATGAACTACAGAGAGGAAAACTCCCAAATGTCCGCACTAGTGGACAGTCTACCTTGTAAACTATCAAACAGAAAGTGACAGACTACAGGTGGGCCCAAATGTCGCACTAGTGGATAGTTTACCTCCCTAGGGCATCCGGAGGATGTCTCCTACTGGTCCTGTTGGCTGCTTTATAGTGCATTCACCAAGACTTCTTGCAAACTCCAATACCCAAACTGCAAGCTACAAAAAATACCATACATGGGGCTGGGAGGGTGGCTCAGTAGTAGAGCACTTGCCTTGCATGCAAGAGGCCCTGGGTTCGATTCCTCAGCACCACATAAGCAAAAAGAAAAAAGCTGGAAGTGGCGCTGTGGCTCAAGTGGTAGAGTGCTAGCCTTGAGCTGAAGAGCTGAGGGACATTGCCCAAGTCCAGAGTTCAGGCCCCACGACTGGACCCACCCCTCCAAAAAATACCGGATAGTTACAAAGGGGCAATGTCTTAACTTACCAGCCGTTATTTGCTATTCCATGATCAGATGTCAGGGTGGGCTTATGAGGGAGATCCTATCTGTTGTACCTGGATTCAAGACCCACCGAAGTCTACCAGAGACAACAACCAATGCAAATGACAAAGAAGTCGTTGATTTGCAAGCTTGAGCTTGGTCCTCCACACACTCAGTAACTGGTGAGGCTAAGAGACCCCAAGCATAGAATCAGCACAGTTTTTATAGTATTGAACAAACAACTTTAAAGAAGTTTTACATGAGAAATTACATGATTGGCTAAAATTTTAAGCAAACTAAGCTATGCATATGTGATTGGCTAATATTATTATTGACGTGTTCTTGACGGGATTTCTCCGGCCACTGGGTCATTGTGTCCTGTATGGCCACCCAGTGTTTGGTCAATGCATCTGGAGAAAATTCCTGTGACTTTCCCAAGTATAGCTTATGTCTCAGTTGTCTGGGAATTGTTATTCTTTTTGTGTCATTTCTCGGTCAAAACCATGGTTTTTTTTATGATTCATACCTCACAAGATGGTTGCTAGTATGTAATGGAGTTACTTAGGCCTTCCTTGTGCCTTTTTAAGCGTTAGACTCTTCAGATTTCATATTATTACTGTCTCTTCATACATGCCTGAAATCACTATTTCAAAGTAACACAAACAGAAAAACAAAAATTCCCTGATCAAACCATCACAAATCCTAAATTATGTGAAAAAATCCACAATATAAAAAATAAACCTGAGGAAGAGGAAAAACAATGGCAGAATAACACAGAAAATTATGCTAGCTCTCTCTAATGAAAAATAGATTTAGAGTCCTATCAGGTACTCCACTTCTAGAGGGTCACGCCAAGTCAGCTACAATTATATGTAGATACACAATCCAAAAGAAGATATTATACTGTCTTCAAAAGCACGCAAAAATCTAGGAAAAGTTACGCAGTCAGGAAGGTGACTGCTGTGACTGTGTTGGCCAACATACTCAAAAGCACAACTGCAGTGTGGAGATAAAAGGTCCACATGGGAAAACATCACGAACAGAGTCAGTCACATTTAAACACAGACACAATTCACCTTACCACTGGACAGTCCGAACTGTCATTGGAACCACAAGTATTAACATCACAACATCTCACCACAACTGATCTCTTCTCCTGCACTTAATGGTCTAGACAAAAACCTAATTCCAGAAAAAAAAATCACAACAGAAGACCAAAGCAAAACCTGGCAAATCAACCAAGAACATAGATAGTCACCTATTAAGATCATAGATCCCCCAAATGAAAGCCAAGAAATCTTCCAAATGGACAGAACAAATCAGAAAAATATGAGGAAAGTGATGCCAAGGTAATATAATTCACAAAGTAAATAAAAAGGCATTAGAACAGACAATCAAGGACCTAGAAGATAGTTTTCAAAATACATTACAAATACTGCTGAAAAATGTGGCTAATGAAAAGATGCAAAACCTCTACAAGGAAACTTGTGAACAAGATGAGCCCAACCAAAGATTAGCAAAATCATTCATGGAGACTCCAAACAGAAAGAAAAATAAATTCTGAGAAAGCAAGAGTGTCCAAGGAAAAAAATAGATACCTAGTAAAAAGATATTAGAGAAGACACAGCTAAAACCCATATCCCCCAACTCCCCACCCAAAGAATAGTTTAAAGAAAGTCCATACAAGATCTAAAAAAAGCTTTAATAAAGAGATAGAAGTCCTAAAAATAACCAATTAAAAGGCAAGGAAATAAAAAACAAAATAGAATGTCTCCACAGAAATAGATGTTATAGAAGATAATCTCAGGGATCATAGACAGAATAGGTCTAATAGGAAAGAGGAAATAATCATTTAGAACAAATCCAAGAAATAAGAAATGATCTTGCTGGAAGTTCAAGACTCAGAAGATCAAATTGGGGGAGATAGGTATCAAGAGGGAAAAGAGCAAGAAACTAAATGGATGGGAAACACATTACAGAATACTATCAAAGATCATTCCAAATATCCAAAGAGATAGGCTCATTCAGAGAAGAGAAGCCTTTAGAACACCAAACAGAGAATACCAGAACAGAACAAACCACCACCACGTCATAATCTATTAGAGGATCATTAGAGATCAAAGAAAGGATTCTTAAATCTGTCAGGAGAAAAGACGGATTATTTATAAAGGATATACAGTCAGAATAAATACAGGTTTCTTAGCTGATATGGTCAAAAGGAGAGCCTGGCATGATATATGACAAACATTAAAGGCAAACAACTACCAACCATGAATATGGTCCCAAGCCAAACTCTCCTTTACATTAAAAGGATATGTAAAAATATTTCATGACAAAGAAAACTTGAAACAATGTACCTTTACCAAATCAGCAGGATAGAAGTTATTCAAATATATCCTACATAGAGAAGATCAAGAAGAACAGCAACTGGTTATATAAAATGTTCCCTACCCGAGAACAAGGTAAATATATTAAGACTAGATGAAGCACAGCTCCTAACAGCAGGTGCATAACATAGCAGGACTTATCAGATATTACACAGTCTTAACCTTTAATATAAATGGGCATAATTTTCCAATTAGAAAACATAGATGATTAAATATTAGTATCAAAAAGATGCATCTATCTAGTATCTACAAGAGACACATTTTACTGACAAAAACAAACACATACTCAAAGTGAAAGGCTGGAAGGAAAATTTTCAAGCACCATAAAAAGGCCACAGAATTACTAACATAAGATAAAATAGAATTCAAATTAAAATTAGTAGGAAGAGACATTATATATTGATAAAAGAAACTCTCCATTAGGAGGATATAACAAGTCTAAATATCAATGCCCTGAATCCAGGAGCACCCCCACTTCATCAACCAAATACTACTTAACCTAAAAACACATCTCAACACATCATTGTTATCAATTGATAGGTCATCTAAGCAAAACTCAACCAAGAAACTGAAGACCTAAATAACTACATTGACCACCTGGCCCTAACAGATATCTACAGAATATACATTCAGTGTCAGAATATAAATTCTTCGCAGCAGCTCATGGAAGAGTCTCCAAAATAGAACATATCCCATGGTAGAGTGCTTGCCTTGCATTAATGATGCCCTGGGTTTGATTCCTCAGCACCACATAAACAAAAGAAAAAAGCCGGAAGTGTTGCTGTGTCTCAAGTGGTAGAGCACGCGCCTTGAGATGAAGAGCTGAAGGACAGCGCCCAGGCCCAGAGTTCAAGCCCCACAACCGGACCCCCCCCCCAAAAAAAAAAATTCTATCTAAATTGAAAGAAAAATTGATCAAATTCCCAAATCTTGTCAGAACACAACAGAATAAACATAATTAAACAGCTAAAGTAAAAAAATTCTCAAAGCCATGAAGACTGAACAACACATTGCTGAATGACCAATGGGGCACTGAATACATTAGTATGAAAATCTGAAAGTTTCTGAAATTTAACAAATTGAACACACAAAATACCAAGTCCTCTGGGACACAAAAATGCAGTACTTCGAGGAAAATTTATAGCTCTGAGTGCCTACATCAAGCAATTGGGGAAATCTCAAGCCTGTATATTAATTATATACCTCAAATTTCTTAAAAACAGGAATAAGCCCAAACTCATAGCAGTAGACAGAAACAAACAAAAAAATTAAATCAGAAATAACTAAATAAAGACAAAATAAAACATAAAAAGATCAACAAAATAGAGTTGGTTCTTTCAATAAATTAACATTCTTGACAGACCCTTGACAAATCTGACTAAGAAGAGAACTCTTATATATACAAAGATAAATAGAAAGCCCACCAATTGGGAGAAGATCGCTACTTGCTCTGCAACAAGCAATGGCCTCATATATAAAATATATTTAGATCCCCAAAAGGTAACCCCCCAAAAAACAAATCCTCAAAGAAACAACATCCTCGGGCTAGGAAGGTGGCTCAGTGGCAGAGCGCTTGCCTTGAATGCCTGAGGCCCTGTGTTGGATTCCTCACCTCCACATAAGCAAAAAGAAAAAATCCAGAAGTGGCGCTGTGGCTCAATTGGCAGAGCGCTAGCCTTGAGCTGAAGAGATAAGCGGCAGCGCCCAGGCCCAGAGATCAGGCCCCAAGACCGGACACCCCCCCCCCCCAAAAGAAACAACAACCCTCTGAATAAGTGGACTACAGATTTAAAGAGAGACCTCTCTGAAGCAGAAATATGAATGGCCAATAGACACATGAAGAAATATGCAACATTTCTGGCCATAGAAATGCAAATCAAAGCAACATTTTGATTCCACCACAGCCCAGTTAGAATGACCATTATGAAGAAAACTAATAACAACAGATGCTGGGCTGGTGGGGATGTGGCCAAAAAGGAACATTACTACACTATTGGTGGAAATGTAAACTTGTTCAAAACTCCATAAAGAAGTATAGAGTTTCCTCCAAAGAGTTCCCTATAACTCAGCAAACCAACTCCTGGGCATTTACCCAAATGACCACAAACAAGGACACACTAAAGCTACAATCCAACTATGTCCATTGTAGCATTATTTACCATAGCTAAGAAATGGAACCAACACAGATGCCCCTGTGTAGATGAATCGATCAAGAAAATGTCATATATATTCACAATAAAAATCCTATGCTTCCGTCAGAAAGAATGACATTGCCCCATTAGTAAGGAAATGGAATCATTTTTAAAACATAATAAGTCAAACAAGCCAGACCCAAAGAATCATAGGCTACATGTTTTCATTCATTTGGAAAAACTAGAATACGCCTAGGATATTCTTAGAAAAGATCAGAATAGCTTAATAGCTATATGTATATCACCTAAAAATTATGCTTATTGAAATGAGCTCCAAGAAATGAATACAAGATAATTTTTTGTTCTAATTTCTTTTTATTTTAATTTGTGAACATACTGTACAGAGGGGTTACAATTACATTGGCAGGATAATGCATACATTTCTTAACAAGCATTGGAGCCTCTTCCGTTGTTTACCATTCACAACCCTTCCCAGCCTCCCCCCCTCACCTAACCCTCCCCCTCTCCCCCCCCCCCCCCCCCCCGCACCAACATTGTAAAGCTCGTTTTTGACAGGATAACTTGTGCTTCTCATTGTTGCAACAGGTCCACCTATCCTTAAACGACTTGTTTTTCCCCATCTCCTCCACAAGTTATACTGACATCAAGTATAGTGAAAGCAGGGGTTATACTGTGGGGGAGGGACATGCAAAGCAACAAAGAGATAATCTTATAAATGCCTTTGAAACAAATGCATGAAAGAAAAAAACATTAAAATACATATCTTAGGGTTCATTTTCCTAACATCACATTATCTGACCTTTTCTGCTTGACTCATACATATACTAGATATTGCAAAAAAGGGAAACCATGGGACCTATGTTTCTTTGGGCATGGGTTACTTCACTTAATATAATTTTTCCCAAGTTTTTCCATTTCCTAACAAATGGGACCATGTCATTCTTTCTGATTGAGGCATAGAATTCCATTGTGTATATATACCACATTTTCTTGATCCATTCATCTACTGAGGGGCATCTGGGTTGGTTCCAGATCTTAGCTCTGGTAAATAATGCTGCAATAAACATAGTTGTGCTTGTAGCATTAGTGTGGTCTTGTTTGTAAACATTTGGGTAAATGCCCAAAAGTGGGATTTGTGGGTCATAGGAGAGCTCTATGTGAAGTCTTTTGAAGAACCTCCATACTGCATTCCAAAGTGGTTGAACAAGTTTACACTCCCACCCCAACAGTGAAGTAAGGTTCCCTTCTGTCCACATCCCCTCGAGCATCTGTTGTTAGAGTTCTTGATTTTTGCCATTCTAACTCGAGTGAGGTGGTATCTCAATGTTGTTTTAATTTGCATTTCTTTTGTGGCTAGGGATGTTGAGCATTTCTTCATGTGTCTGTTGGTCATCCTTCTTTCTTCTTCAGAGAAGTTTCTCTTTAAGTCTTTAGCCCACTTATTTATTGGGCAGTTGTTTCTTTGAGGATTTGTTGTTGGGGGATTTAAATTTTTGAGTTCCAAGTATATTTTAGATATGAGACCAATATAGTGAACTGTTTTTCAGTAATTTCTATTTACTTTTTCCCCTTTGGTTTATTCCCTTAAGTCACTGTTTTGATTTCTTTACCCTTTGTCTTATATATAAGTTAATCTGATTTGGGGAAGTGAAGGGAAATCACCGAAATGGTGGGACAAAGATTAAACAAAGCAACAGTGATATACACTAGACACTATGTTAGAAATGAAGTTTACAACTTTGGGGGAATGGCATGTCAGGGTTGGTGGAAGCAGGAAAAAAATAAGGAAGCAGTAACAAAAAATGTACGCATTACTTATGTAACTGTAACGCATCTCTCCGAATATCACCTTCATAACAAAAAACACCGAAAAACCAATAAGAGAATTCACCCAAATAGAGAAAACTAGAGAAAAAAGTGAGGCATCACAACATCAATAAGGAAAATTGAGAATATTATAAGAAAGTACTTTGAAAACTGTATGCCAATCACCTGGAGAATCCTGGAGAAATTGATGCTTTCCTATACTCGAGCTGAGCCAAGAAGTGATACATAAGAAGTAATGAAAATTAAATATCACTAATCACTAAAAATTTTCCCATACCAGAAAAATCTAGTACTCAATGGATTTACCATGAAATTAAGGGCTGAAAAAAAAACTTACAATACTCAGATTTAACTCTTCAATTGAATAGAAAGGGAAATGGAATTATTAAACACATTCTATGAAGCTAGAATTAGACTCTTTCCCAAATCGATAGGGACTCCTCAAAGAAAGAGAACTATGAACCCAACTCTTTGATAAGCATTGATGCAAACTTCTCAATAAATTTCTCACCAACAATTTCAGCAACTAACAAAAAAAATCATATGCTATGATCAAACAGTATTCATCCTAGGATACAATTGGATTCAATATACTTGTCAATAAACATAACACACACCATCAGTAGAAGTAGGGGAAAGAACCACATGATCATCAATATGGGTGTAGAAATAGCTTTTAACAAGCTCCAATACCCCTTTATGATTAAATGTCTGAGAAGCTAGGAATGCATGGAACTTTCTTAAATATAATACAGAGTATGTATATGATGAGAGATAATAAGCGTGTACTTAATGGTGGAAGCATGAAGACATTAAAACCAGGAATGAGAAAAGGATGTCCACTCTATCTACTATTCTTCAATATAGTAGTGGACTTTCTAGGAAGAGCAATAGGCAAGAGAAAAACATAAACGGGATCCAAATAGGGAAAAAGTAAAACTATCCCTTTTTACAGATGAAATGATCCTGTATATAAAGGACACTATAGCTTCCTCCCCCATGTTAGTAAAGGTGATGCTAACCTTCAGTAATGTAACAGGGTATAAAACCCAAAACAATCAGTAGTTTTTCTGTGTTACCAACAATGTGAACATCCACGCTGAACTCCAAAACACAACCTCATATGTATTAACCTCAAAATCAAATCAAATCTATTCAAAACAAAACAACAACAACAAAACTAGGAATTAATAAATTTAACTAAAAATGTGAAAGACCTCTGCTCTGAAAACTTTACAACACTAAAATAGGAAATTTAAGGAGATTCAAGGAAATGGAAAGTCTTTCAATGCTCCTGGTTGGAAGAATTAACATTGTGAAACTGCAATACTGCCCCCAAACAATTGACAATGCAATACCCATCAAAATCCCAACAATATTCTTCAATGCAGTAGAGAAAGCAATCTGAATGTAATAAGAAATTACAAAATTACAGGTGAAACCAAAGGCTTAGAAATGAAATCATGGGCAATTTTACACACACACACACACACACACACACACACACACACACACACACACACACACACACACACACACACAATGGAATTCTATTCACCCATCAGAATAGATGACTTTTCACCAGTCTTAAGGAAAATGAAAGGCTTGGGAAAATTATACTAAAAGAAAGGAATGTACACTCAGAGCAATATAGTTTTCATAGATTCATTCATTTATGGTAGCTAGAAGGTGCCTACAAATCTACAAGTACAAGACAGATTCTACATCGTCCCAGATAGAATGGCCATTTTCAAGAAAACTGACAATAGCGAATGCTGACAGGGATGTAGCCTGGGAAATTAAACTTGTTCAACCACTCAGGAATGCAGTACGGACGTTCCTTAAAAGACTAAACATAGACCTCCCTTAACACCCAGTAATTCCTGTCTTGGGCAGTAATCCAATAAGTAACAAGCAAGCTCACATGAAAGCTACCAGCATAACTATGTTCAGGGCCCCGACCCAGAGTTCAAGGACTGGAAAACAAGTTACCACTGATGGTATTTTTTCCCCAAATAGGAACCTTTTTTTTTGGGGGGGGGATCTGGTCATGGGTCCTGAAATATGGGCCTGAGCACTGTCCCTCAACTCTTCAGCTCAAGGCTAGCGCTCTACTACTTGAGCCACAGCGCCACTTCCAGCTATTTTCTTTTTGCTTATGGGGTGCTGAGCAAGCCAATCCAGGGCCTCATGCATATAAGGCAAGCCCTCTACCACTGAACCACCTTCCCAGCCCCAAATATGAATCTTTTGACATAAGATACCAAATCATTCTATTTGTAGCAGCTAGGATAGGACTTAAATGTAGTGGGTGATAAAATCGCTTCTTTATTGAATGTTAGGAAAAGATGTATGCAGTCCAAGAAAAGGGAGATTTGTTGTTGTTGTTGTTATAGGGGCTTGAAATCTGGGCTTGGGCACTGTCCCTGAGCTCTTCAACTCAAGGTAAGGGCTCTACCTCTTGAGCCACAGTGCCATTTCTGTTTTTCTGGTGGTTAAATGGAGATGAGTCTCTGAGACGGCTTTGAACTACAGTCCTCAGATCTCAGCTTCCTTAGTAGCTAGGATTAGAGCTGTGAGCCACTGGCACCTAGCTAAAAATGGGAGACTTTTATAAAATAAAATCTACCTCTTCACCTGTGTCTAAACCTCAGATATCACTATTAGAACACTTCATCGTTGACTCATTTCATCAGACATTTGTAAATTTTCTTTTTTCCTTCATGTGGGAATATTGCAGTCAATATCAACTCAGCTGTGGGACTGGTTCAATTGTATGGTAATTGCTAGCACCTAAATCAAGAACATTTAGATCAAAACAAATGAAACCCTCATTTGGAATAATTGTTTTCTCTTTTTATTACAAATCTGTGCTTTATTACTTCCTAATGTGATAATGGAACTCCTAACAGAGTGATGATATTTTCTTTTTCTTCAGCAATTGGCCTTTTCCCACATGTGGTCAAATATTTAAGAATTCAAAGATTTCCATTGACAATTCATTAAGCTGATATCTAAGAAAATGTGCATTTCTGGAATGTGGTCTGCTGTCTTGTTCTTACATGCACAGGACTTCTATGATTTATTTGTTCTACAAGGAATACTATTTTCCAATCTTTGTGTGACCAATTTTAATCTCTCTGATCAATCTTTCTGACCCTGTCTCTGGAGTCTCCTTTCAGTCTGCCTCATCAAAAATATCTTATTTATCAACTAAATTACTCTCAGCTTCTGTTTTTTGCCTGACTTCATATCGGCTATGATAGCAGCCTTGACTGGCAGTGCTTACTGGAGTTATTTGTTTGTTTGTTTTATTTTTAGAGGTCTAGGATTACTCTTTGATGTATTGGCTTCTCTGGGCCCCAGTGATCCGCTGGCCTAGAGTCAATGGGTTTTTCTCCTAAACATACAAATACAGCTGACTAAATTCCTGTTTCAATTGTCTCAAAATGTGGCAATCTGGCTTCCTTGGAAATCCAGGAATAATCCACTGTAACCACTTACAGAAATGGTCTATCAAGATGGCTTTTCAATGTTGACTGTAAAAAATGTTCATTTCCAACTCACCACCATAAAACAGATCACATCCCTGGGAACAAAATTTTAGAAAGAAGGATCCCCTTCCTTCCTTCTCTTATGATAGATCAAACCATAATATTCTGCAGTTGTGGCCAGCCTGGAGCACATTTTCCCAAGAATATTCTGTAATGTAAAAGAGGATCAACTATCAAAATAATGGTGAAAATACTTGTCTACTACAGACGGATTTATCTGGCTTCTATCTGTTGTTATTTTCATTACTAAAAACACATGGATAATTTATAGTGGGATTAGACAAGTGGCAAAGGATTAATGGAATAAACATTGAGTTTATTTTCATATATCCAATATAATACACTTATTCTTTTATAGAAAATTAAATCCAACTGTAGAAACAATGTCAGAAATATAAAATAAGCCTTAATACGTATAATCAGGCACACGTACACCATCATCTACTCAGAAATTCATTCTCTCTATAAATATTGATTTGGTACAAAACAATAAAAATTTAATTAATGAATATGACTTTTAAGTATCATCTGAAATACTCCTTGTGTCTATAATTGCATATAATTGTATAGCTGTCACCTAGACAAAAATTTAACATGCATGTAGAAATCAAATTTCTAGAATATAAGCTAGATGAGAGGAGACATACCCTCATGTAATGTGTGGTGAATTTTTACCACAATTCTGAACCGTTCCACCTAATACCAAGAGTCATGTGCAATAATTTATTATTTGATGTTAAGATGATTTCTAAGTGCAGAATACACTTAGAATTATTACATTAATTGACAGAAATGAAACAATAATGACATATTATGTGTTAAAATTCTAATGCTTCTCAATTTTACAATTCATAAAATATATTGTTAAAATTAGTTTCACTTTCTTCTTTTCTGTAGGTGCTGAAATTAAACTTATATATTTAACATTGAATATTAAGAAATCAATAATAAGTAACCTACTATTAAAATGATCTACTATTAAACTGTGATTTGAATTATATTTCTAACAAATTGTGATGTAAACAACATTTGTCATTTGTTATTGTTGGTCCAAGTCATCTCTTCACCTTAATTTTTTAGTTTTCTATTTTATCTCTGTTGGTTTGCTGATTGTGCATTTTGTTTTCCCTTTTCAGTGACTGACATTAGGCTGTAAATCTGTATGCTAGTTTATTACTTCCTAAGGTAAAGTCAAATTATTGCTCTCCACAGCTGTTCTACTCTATTATACTACAGTACTTCTCCCACTCCCATCTCCTGTATTGCTGCTCTCATATATTTTATTTTTATTTAAATTTGATTGTCAAGGTACTGTACAGAGGGGTTATAGTTACATAAGTAAGGTAATCAATTCATTTCTTTTCTAATTTTTTTACCCCTTCTCCAATGTCTCTCCCTCTTCACTGCCAACAACCCCCCCAAGATCATTTCCAACATATTGTCTTGTGAGTACATAGTTGCATAGGTTCCCCCTTTGTCTTTTGTCTCACCATTTTATTTTTTCCCTTTCCTTTGCCTAGTTCCCTAGTTCCCTAGTTTTAATACCCAGGGTATGAAAATCAAATACAATGACTACAGGGGATAAACCATTGGTGGGGAAAACACAAAAGGATGAAAAGAAATCACGTAGTACTTTAAGAACAACACCAACAAAGAACATGTCTTGGAGTTCATTTCACTTGGAATCACCTTATAAGGTCATATGAATATCGCTATTGAGTTATTCTGCTCGTCTAATAAGATTATCCTTATATGCACAATAATGCTCCCCTTTTTACCCAATAATCCCACTACTGGGCATTTAACCTTGTGACTACAAACAAGACCACACTGAAGCTACCAGCACAATTATGTTTATCACAGTATTATTTACCATAGTAAGATATGGAATCAACCCAGATGCCCCTCAGTAGAAGAATGGATCAAGAAAATGTGACACACACACACACACACACACATACACACATACACATACATGGAATCCTATGCTTCCATCAGAAACAATGATACCACCTTATCTGTAAGGTAATGGAAGATCTTGGAACAAATCATATTAACTGAAATAAGCCAGACTTAAAGGAACATAGGTCTCAAGGATTCCCCTTATTTGTAATAATTAGTTTACTTCAAGGAAAATTTCCTGTATTTTAATTTGACATTTTGTTCTATGTTGAGCATACATTATTGCTATATTTTTTGTTATTATTTCCTTTTTTTGAGGAGGCCTAACATTTATTTAACCAATAAAGTGAAGTATGTAGCCACTGTATCAGGTGTAATATAATGTATCTTCTTAATATTTTTTATTGTGAAAATACCGTACACACGGGTTACAATTACATGGGCAAGGTAATGAGTACATTTCTTATCAAGCGCTGTTGATTCCTCCTTTGTTTCCCCTTGCCATCCTATCAATCCCCTTGCCCCGTGCCAAAGCTGTAAAGTTCCATTTTTGACATAACATCTTGTACATCTCATTGTTGCAATGGGTCCACCTGTATCCCTATTTAAACAATTTTTTCCTTCCCCTCCACAAATTATACCTACATCAAATACAGTGCAAACCAGGGGTTATAACGTGGGGGAGGGACATACAAACCAGCACAGAAATATCTTATAAATATTTTAGAAACAATAGCAAGAAAGATTAAAAAAAGAGTTCTTATCTTGATGTACTTTTCGCCTAACATCAACTTATCTGACCATTTCTGCTTGTCTCAGATATATGCTAGTTATTATAAATAAGGGAAACCATGGGACCTATGATTCTTTGTGCCTAGGTTATTTCACTTAATATAATTTTTTTCAAGTCTTTTCATTTCCTGACAAATGGGGCAACAGGCAATTATACTTAAAGGCTTATGTTCATCTTATCCATTACTGAAGGAAGAACAACTGAAAGAGCAACCCCTACGAGGAAGAACAACTCCTACTTATCTTCATTCCTATGTAATGCCAGTGTTGTCCCCTGTATGTATCCTCAGGTTGTACATTACAACTCTATGCTTGGTCATCCTGTATATCTACTATCTTCTACATAGTGACCTAAATGCCCGAGCAATTCCACTTTGCTTTACTTTTTAAAAAATTCTCTCTAAATGTTTGAGTTTGGTGTGTGTGTGTGTGTGTGTGTGTGTGTGTGTGTGTGTGTGTGTGTGTGTGTGTGTTGTTTTACAAAGATAAAGAAGACAGTATTTTTCTTGATATGAATACATCTTTTAGGTTATTGTAAGTTGTGGCAAATGGGAAAATTCTCTTGCTATTTTAAGTATGAAACAGAAAAATGTATTTGTGCATGCACCACAGTTGCTTTATTAGTCTGTACTTGAACACTTAACTTCGATTTTTATCTTGGCTGTTGTTGTGAATAATGTGAATAATAATGAACTACAGATATATTTATCAGTTACCCATAGAGAAATAATCACATGATAGGTGGATCAGATGATATTTCAAGTTTGCATTTCTTAGAAAACTACATACTACTTTCTATAATGAGAATACTAACCTGTATTATGACCAAGAGTGTAGAAAATTTCCTTTTTTCTACACTCTCACCAACATTATTACCTTCTTAGTTTTTTGAAAGGGCATGTTTTTACTATGTTTAGTACCCTAGACTGGCCTTAGACTCAAATCCCCTTACTCCAACCTCTCAAATGCTTGGAATTACAAGCCTTTACCAGCACACCAGGTTCCTCTGATTTTTTAATGAGTATAATAGTTATGAAGTAGTATCATATTAATTTTGAATTGCATTTCTCTAAGGACTTCTGTTCAGAAAGCATTAAACCAGCATAGAAGTGGTATTAAACATAACTTTATAAAGCCACTGGCGGTTTTCAGGCTATTGGAAAACATGTCTATTCAGAACTTTTGTCCATCCCTGTACATGTAAAAGATTGTAAAGGATTTGCCATTTCTTTACCACAAATAAATCAACAAGTCCCTCATCAGCGCTTCCAGTGGAAGGTGTTGCCCCAAGGAATGATGAATTCCCCAACTATATGTCAGATATATGTTGATAAGGCCTTAAAACCTGTTAGACAAAAATGGCCTCACATTTATATTTCTCATTATATGGATGATAATTTATTTGCAGGACCAAATATGACAGAATTAGAATTGGTGTTACAGTGCTTAATCTCTATATTTAAAGATTTTGGATTAATAATAGCAGCTGAAAAAATACAAAAAGATACGGTGGTAAAATATTTAGAATATGTTGTTTCTAGACAAACAGTGACACCTCAAACAATATCTTTACGACGTGATCAATTACATACGGTAAATGATTTTCAAAAGCTATTAGGAGATATTAATTGGAAGCGAATGGCCTTAGGAATTCCTACTTATAAATTACATAATTTGTTTTCATTGTTACAAGGGGAGCCTGATTTACATAGCAAAAGAACTTTAAGGAAGCTGAAAGAGAATTATAATTTGTAAAACAGAAAATAAAAGTAATGTTTTTACATCACTGAATCAACCCATAAATTTATATATTTTGGATACATAAAAATACCCAACAGGAATTATAGGACAAAATGAGCTACCATTAGAATGGATTTATACAAGGCATGGATTTACAAAAAATATTATGCCTTATGAACAACAGTTGGCGATTATTATTCAACAGGCCAGGCAATGGGTATTTACCCTATCGGGGTATGATTTATTTGAAATTATTTTTCCTTTGCCAAAAGACCAAGTAGAATATTTGTTAAACATTTCTGAAATGCTATAAATAGCATTAGTAAATTTTACTGGGCAATTTTGCTACCATTTTCTCAAAGGTAGATTTTGGGATTGCTTGCATAAACAACAATTCGTCATTAATGATATAATTCCCAAGACCCCTATTCCCACTGCTCTTACCATTTTTACAGATGGCTCCAAAACAAAAAGTGCTTACTGGACAACAAATAAATATTGGGTACAGACAACTACTTTAGCATCAGTTCAACAAAATGAACTTTTTGCTATTATTAAGGTGTTGCAAGATTTTGCGTGAGATATTTATATTGTTTCTGATTCTGCCTGTGCTGTAGGAGTTGTGACTAATGTAGTCACTGCTGTTACATATTCATCTAAACCCCAGCTAAATCAATTATTTAAACAATTACAAGCATTACTGTAACAACTTAATGCCAAAGTGTTTGTAAATCACATTAGGGCTCATTCTTGGTTACCTGGGTACCTTGTATATGGCAATAATCAGGTTGATAAATTAGTCAGTTTTGCTTCTGCTGAACAGGATCATGCTCACTTACATACAAATGCTGGCTATTTACATATGCATTATAAAATACCTTATTCTCAAGCTAAACAAATTATAAAAAGGTGTCCTATCTGCAGACCAATGCATTTGAGAGTTGTACCTGCTGGAGTAAATCCTCGAGAATTACAACCTAATGAGCTCTGGCAAATGGATATAACCCATATACAAGCCTTTGGCTGTTTTTCCTTTGTACATGTTACAATAGATACTTATTCCAAATTTGTTTGGGCTTCTGCCCTTACAGGAGAAACTGTTAACCATGTAATAGAACACTTATTGGAAGCTTTTGCCATTATGGGAGTGCCTACCAAAATAAAGACTGATAATGCACCAGCCTATAAAAGTATCAAATTTAAAAGAATTTGTGAACTTTTATGATTTGGTACATATTACAGGAATAGAATATAACCCCCAAGGACAAGCCATTATTGAACGTGTTCATGGCACTCTAAAACAACAAATTAAAAAATTAAAAAGGAGGAAAAGGTGGATGAAGGTATGGATATGTTGTGGTTTTCCATGTAAAATTATTTAATATTTTGCACAAGGAGATATTGTAACTAGAGCTGAGCGCCATTTTGAACAAATATCAGAAAAATCTTATTTAAATGTTACTGTATGGATTAAGATTACATTGGACACAGAATGGCAACTAGGAACATTATTACATAAGGGGCGATGATATGGTTTGGTGTCTACACAGGATGGCAAACAATACTGGCTTCCTGCCCGATGGATACAGATGCAGCCAGTGAGGACAGCCCCGTATCCTGCAAGGAATCGACCTCCAGTTGAGGAAGAAGAAATCCCCACTGCCCACCTGGGCACAGGTTAAAAAGTTGACTGGAGAAGGACAAAAGATGTTACAACACACTGGTAAACCTGTCATGGCCGAAAACTTGTTCCTGGCCATGTGTGCCCTGTTTACTGTAAACTCTGTCCATGCTAATGCTAATGTAAGTTATTGGGCCTTTGTTCCTAACCCTCCTTTATTGGAACCTGTTGTTTGGGGAGACATGGATATAACTGTCTATACTGTTCCTGCTGTTTTATCTCCTCCTTGGAATAATTTGACATTTTACAATAAGGATGATGGCAGCTTTTTTAATTTTACTTACTATTCTCATTCCTTGCCTGTTTGTCTGGGGCCTCCTCCATGTTTAGTTATAAATTGGCAACATTTGGTTTTACCTGGGAAACTCACTTCCAATTCTAGAACACAGCTGCAGTGATTAACTACTTGGTCCATTAATAGTAGCTGGGAAAGTATCAACTTGATGGCGAGTTATCCTTACCTATGTGCCCTGATTTTACTTATATTGATTTAAAATATCAGCCTTTTGTGTGGCAAGAGTGTAGAGGAACATTTGGAAAAACGTTCAATAATTTTATTAATTGGGGACCTTTTGGACAGTTTATTAACACTTGTTCAGAATGGAATATTAATAGATGTGATATATCTAATGTTACTAGGATGCCGGATGCCATTAATGGATCGCTTACTGGAGTTCGATTGATGGCCTGGGGAGATGGAGGCATTGCAGATGCTTGATGGACTTTCATGGTTGCACCCACTGCTGTTCAGATTCATCTTTGGAAGGTCGCAGCGGAGCAGAAACCCATCATGCTATCAAATGGATTGTTTTCAGGGACAGCTAATTCTGGGTCCACTTATAATTTTATTTTGTACAAATGTTATGATGTAACTGCTTGTGTACCTCGCCTTATGTATTTTTAGTGGGAAATTTTACATTTTCTCCTACTATTTCTTGTTTTAATTGTCGCCTGTATTCTTGTGTTAATTCCTCTCTTAATTTTAATGACAGTGATAGTATTATGATTTTACAACAAAGAACTCATATTTGGCTACCTGTTAAATTAGGAAGAGAATGGTCGCAAAATACTTTGGATAATGTTGTTACTGAACTTTTTACCAAACTACTAAAACATATAAAGCATATGATTGGAGCCATTGTAGCTGTGATTTTAAGCTTAATTGCTATTACCATTGTTGCTGTGGTGTCTGGAATTGCCCTACACACTTCCTTACAAACTAAACACTTTGTGGAAGAATGACACCGGGAGTCACATGAATTGTGGGTCTCACAGGTAGAAATTGATGCTCAATTACAAACACAGATTAGTATTCTTAAACAGACTGGGATGGTTAGGAAAAAAAGTTATTGGTTGTGGAAAAACAGTTATTGTTAAAATGTGATTGAAATTCTACTACCTTTTGCATTACTAATGTAAAATATAATGAATCTATTCAAGATTGGAATTTAATACAGCAGTATTTATCTGGAAATTCTACTGCTGCTCAATTGATTGCTTAGTTACAATTTAATATACATGATATTTTTGGTAAACAATTTGCAAATATGACACTTCTACTATCACTGATGCATTTATTAAACATTTGGTAGGGTTGGATCCGAAAGGAATACTACAAACTATTTCACATACTACTAGTGGTCTGGAAATTATGATTGTTATTATTTTGTTACACTGGTACTGTTATATTTCATTTTTATGAATCCAATGCAAGATTCTATGATAACCCTGTGAAAAGCTTTACTTTTAAAACAAAAGAAAAAAGGAAATTGTGAAGAATCAGGGTCTATGTTGAAGAGGCAGAATGATCCAGGCTCCAGCCTCAGGGTTATCTGAGGACTGTGTTTGAGTATTAGGAAAGCTCTTGGAATGCCAGGCTAGAGAGGGAAAACGTTCTCTCTCCCTATCTCAAAACACATGCCACAGACTCCTGGGAGCTGAGGAAGTAGCTCTTCTGCTTGCTTAAACATAGATGAACAGCTGGTCAAACATTTTCCTGAGACTGGAAAAGTGGTTTGAGCTTGCTCTAAAATAGTTTAGATAATAATATACCAAGATATTGTCTCATAGGTTAAGTAAAAATGTATCTGTTGAAATTTTTTGTGTGAATGTCTTGTGACTAAATCTTGGCAAAGATCCTGCTTGCTTGTCTTTAAATACCCACTAACAATATAGCACAGCATGCAGTGGCAATTGCTGTTTGCACTCTGCATCCCCTGTGTTCTGGTGATTTCGTGACCCTTACCCAGGGACCCCAACGCACTAGACGTTGACTCCCCATGACTGACCAAAGAAGAGAAAAAATATATATATACACACATATATGATGCGATGAATTACATTTAAATATAAATGAATATTTATGGTACACATTTAAATATAATTAATGTATATTTCCCTTATATAAACATATTTACATATATAAGATCATATTATATTTGTATGTTTATAAATAGATTTGTAATTAATATCCAAAGAGTACATCTGAAGATTTTGGGGAAAATT
This sequence comes from Dipodomys spectabilis, assembly GCF_019054845.1. NCBI lineage: Eukaryota > Metazoa > Chordata > Mammalia > Rodentia > Heteromyidae > Dipodomys > Dipodomys spectabilis. The sequence continues at coordinate 2,951,275 of NW_024870972.1, read as the reverse complement.
AGAGTTTCTAAAGGCTTACTACTGACTCATTATACTTTCAAGCAATTTTTCCACTTATTACAATTTCTGGAGTATTAAGATTGGATGATTATGAAACAGATTAGCTGTTTTATTCCTTATGATTTTGGAATAGAAACATCTACTTACTTGGTATGAAACCTACAAAAATGTAATCCGGAAATCACACTCCACATACTAGACATATACATCAATTTAGCATCTTACAGGTATGAAACCTTCATTTGAATCCTATATCTCACATAAATTCAGTTTCCTTAGAGTCAGCTACATATAAAAACATGCAAGCATTTTCATGCTCACATACATCCCCACACTCACATGACACGCTAAATGAATCACTGTAATAGGTAATAATATAGATACTGAAAAAGAACACCTTTTCAAATGTAATTACATTTTATTTTTTAGATATAATACATTATTGAAATAGTTATAAAAGAGCAGTTGAGATGATGTTTCAAATACTAGAGTGCCTGCCTAAAGACCATGTTTCCCAGTCCAAACCTCATTATTTCCATTCTTCTTTCTCCCATATAAAAAACATAAATAACTACAGAATTAAGCTACATGTTCCTTAATCATTAATTGAATAAAGAAATTGTAATATATATGCATATATACACAAGATATATTATTTAGCCAGACATAATAATGAAATTATAGCATTTTAAAGAAAATAGATAAAACTGGAAACCTTCATATTGAAGCAATAAGCCATACTATGAAAAACAAATACTAGATTTCTCATATGCAGACTCTAGACCTAGAAAATAAAATGGCCGGGCACTGGTGGCTCACGCCTGTAATCCTAGCTACTCAGGAGGCTGAGATCTGAGGATCGCGGTTCAAAGCCAGCCCGGGCAGGAGAGACCATGAGACTCCTATCTCCAATAAACCACCAGAAAACCGGAAGTGGCGCTGCAGCTCAAGTGGTAGAGCGCTCGCCTTGAGCTGAAGAGCTGAGGGACAGCGCCCAGGCCCAGAGTTCAAGCCCCACGACCGACAAAAAAAAAGAAAAGAAAATGAATGACTAAGGTATAAAAGATGGAACTGATTAAATTTAGAAAAAAGTAAGAGAGGAGATAAAGAGAAATATTGTGGAGTATATATTTTCAAATAGTTTATGTTAGTATGATGGCATAATAAAAGTATAAAAATAGGATTATGAAATTAATAAAATGAATAAAATTTAGCAAGCTACATTATATAGACCTATGTGTATAACATAATAAAATACTTTTTCATCTTAATATTTGCTAATAAAAAGACAAAAATTCATTCCTGTTTTTATAGATTTATATGTTAATTTCCAATTTTTGTTCAGTTTTTTCCCTGATAAAGTAAAAGGAGAAATTGGTTTTGCTCCTTTAGAAAGACAATCTTGCCGATTTAGCATTAAAATATTCTAGTTAGTTGCTGTCAATGTGAAATTGTTCAATCCAATTAATTATTATATTAGAATATTTTCAATAGACTCTTCAAAATATTATCCCTATAAGTATACACTTTTTGCTATATATTGAATATGTTTTCATTACTTAATCGCTACATACCATTTTCTGAATGTAGTTTGGTATATGCAACTAGGATATGTTATACCTGACATGGAAATCAATTAATCAAACAGTTTTTATCCAAAAAGCCTATAATGAAATAAAGAGGTAAATCCAAATTATTTATATTTGAACACAATACTTGGTTAGTCTTCTTCTCACATTCCCAGTTCCTTTCTTGAGAATAATACACATTGTAAGGAAATGATAAGAATGTTTTGGGGAAATAGGTTGACTTTAAACCAATGAGTTACTCTATGCTGCATTTTTCTTTACTTTATATTCAGAAAAGCTAAATTCTTACCTTATCATTTTTCTTAGGCTTTATACTCAGGTTTAATCTCTGATGAGTGACAAAGATATAAACATTTTTTAACAGTGATTAAATTTAGGATGAAGAACCTAGGGACAACTATACTCATGCAGATATGCCTCATCAGTCATGAGACCATGATATCAAAATGTTAACCTATGCTTACTGAAATCATGCTTATGAGATTCTGTGTAATATAAACAGTGGTTATTAGCATTTGTTTTGTAATCAACATCATTTCATGGGTTAGGAACTGAAGTGAGACATTATACTCAGAACAAAATTTAAGGAAGCATCCAAAATTAGTTACCAAGTTATACACTATTCAACAAAATGTTTTAAAAATGCAAGCTAAAGTAAATAATTTATGGAAAAAATTATTTAAAATAAATACAGAATTAGTATGATTGATTTTTCTTATATGCCAGTTTGCAATACGGCCTGCATGATAATTTTTTGGATTATATGTTTAGTTAAATCTTGATATGTAGTTGGAGAAGTTATGTTCTTTCGTATCTTATTTGTCAGATCAAAGAGGAAATGAATTCCACGCCCGGGTCAAATCCGTAATAATGTTACAGTTGTATCCTGCTTCTTTGCCAAAGTTTCAAATAGATCCAGTAACTTGGGTCTTTTTTGGATATAACCAATTAGGTGTGCAATTTTGTTAGTGCTAGAAAGATTTTGACCACCATTTATTAAAATAGTTTTTTTTCCAGAAACTACTTCTATTCTCTGTTTTCATTAGATTTTTTATTTCATTTATATCATGTGTTTATGGTTTCCTTTAGGTAAACCACATTCAGTCTTCTACACTGTAATTTAGTGTAGTTTTAAATTATGTACACTCATGTACGCTCCTCAGATGCTATCATTTGCACATTTTGTTCTTGTTAAATCAGTAGTTAGTTCTCAATATGGATACTATTGGACTTATTCATTGCCTTTCTGAAGTTTTCAAGTATGTCATGCTGTTTGTGATTTGATACTGTAGCATTTTTTTCTTTTAAATATGTGCAGATCTTACTTCACATACAGTTACTTTTATTTTAAACAATTTGATCCATTCACGGGATTTGCTATATTACGTTCATCTAGATGAATTTAATTACAAATTAACACAACCTTATTTCTGAGAGACAGTTATCCTTATACTCTACTCAAATTAACATGTATTTGATGTTTTTGTACTTTAAAAATCTGGGTATAACATGTTTTTGTTCCTGGGGGAATTCCAATCTCTTGATTATTTTTCCAGCTGTGGTGACTTCAACATAAGTGTGCATTTTATTTCAATTGTTTTGTGTCTAAATTTTGTCTCATATAACACAAAGTAGAAAAAGAATCAGTGACTTAGACCTTTTCCACATAGAATACTAAGAGAGACACTTGAAATTTTGTGACAACTGGGACCAGGGAGGTCTTGTTAGTGGAAGATGAGGGAGAATAACAGATAATGTTAGACGTGATTTGAAATCTGCCTCCTCTTGCCTCATTATTTCCAATGGTAATAATCTTGTCTGTATGAACTCAGAATTTTTGGTTTATTTGAGACACACTACACATTCTTATTGGATTTTAACTCTAAAATCTTCTTTCCTTCATTTAAAACCACAGATGTGAATTTATAATGCTAAAATAGCATCTACTAATTTATATGAAATTGTTCAAACTATTTTCTATTTTCACTTCACATGATATGCAGTATAGAATGTAATAATAATAATGTGAGTAGTATGAAATAATTGACTTTGGAGAAAATCAATTACACTGGATTTTTGTGAGATACTTAGTAATAGTAAAAATTATATTGGTTTCTATTAAAAAATTCCCAGTTACATCTAAAAATAACTCATAGTTATAAACTAATGTTGAAAAGATAGATTTTTTTATTGGAAAAAAAGCGAGAAGTTTCAATAAGATTGCTTGTTTAAAAGTGACTTGAATCTGGGATTTGGTGGTTCATGCCTGTAACCCTAGATACTCAGGAGTCTGACATCTGAGGATAGTGGTTCAAAGCCAGCCTGGGCAGAAAAGTCTGTGAGAAAATTGTCTCCAATAAACCACTTAAAAACCAGAAACAGCACTGTGGCTTAAGTGCTACAGTGGTAGCCTTGAGCTGAAGAGCTGAGGACAGTGACCAGGCCCAGATTTCAAGCCCCACAACTGACAAAAAAAAAAATTGACATGGACTTGGACTTTATTATTTCATGATTTTTTATGAGTGGTTGTTCAGTGAAAATGTAATTAGTGTTTATATTTTGTGTTGGCATAAAATGAGCCTACCATTGTGTTAATTTAGTCAAAAAAACTCTCTGATTATATGTCAGCATAAATTTGATGGATAATGATTAAAACCAGGTTGCCTTTCTGGAAAAACAATATTTATATCACCCCCACAAAAAGAAGTACAAAAGAAAATATATGCCAGGAAACTTATTCTGTAAATCATAATGGACTAATATTCTGTTATTGGTGAAGATGTTGCCATTTGATTTTAGTATACCCCAGAAAGGCCTATGTGTGAAAGAAAAATGGCTTTCCGTTCCCTCTCAGACTGTGGAGAATACCTGAATAGTTCTTCTGGAGATTGAGTTCTTCAGAGTGAAACCCATGAAAACATAGTCTCTCATCTACTTTCTTATTTTATATTTTAATCATTCTAGGTCATAAACATTTCTCTTTGACATACTCCCCACCTTGACATAGTCTTGCCACAGGCCACCAAAGCAATAAAACCAACTGAACATGCACTGAAATCATCAAACTTGTAAATCTGAGTAAGCCTTTCTGCTTAATACATGGACAATATCACCTATTATGGTAGGTTATAAAGCTAACACAGAAGTCTAGTCTTTCTAACAATGTAGAGTACATAAAAATGTGCCTCATTATAAAATATCTTACTCCTTGTTGTATTTTGTGTTTTTGTTTCTTTTGATCCTAGGGCTTAAACTCAGGGTCTGGATGGTGCTTTTGTGGTCAAGGCCAATGATCTACATACAATTTGAACTGGAACTCCATTTGCCCCTATGGTTAATTGGAGATAAGAGTCTAAAGAGCTTTCCTACTCTTGCTGGCTTCAAATTGTAATCTTCAGATCTCAATCTCTTAACTAGCTAAGATTAAATCCTTGAACCAGCAGTGCCTACCCATGTTGCATATTGTGTGAAATTCCAATTCTCAGCATTGTACAGATGTTCATACCACAATGTAAAAAATACTTAAAACATACTAAGGGTATTTGTAAAGTATATTACGAAGAAAGAATTTTCATCCTTTAAAAAAATCTATGCAAAATCTATGCTAACTATTGATATTTTACTGTACCTTTCCTACAACCAGTTTGATATAATTTAATAATTGTCAGGTCAAGTTTCTCTATATTCAAATGGAGATTTACTATTTCACGCATGCAAATAAATGTATATGTATACATGTCTATCTATATATCTTCCAATGCGGATCATCAGATTTGATACTTAGCTTTGTTTTGCTGTTCAGCAGTTGAACCTGGTTGGCTCATTCTGTGACAATATCTGTGCTCATTCTCATCATTCCTTATTTACCACACCATCAGCCTTCTAAAATCAACCTCATTTCCTGGAAAGGGTAACCAATCAGTCCAACCCACAGGGTTGTAATAAAGCAAGCTTTAAGAAAGGAAGTTAACATGAAGTGACAACTACAGAATTTCTACAGAGACTTAGTAGGTTATCAAAATTATATCTGACATCTTTCCATTTCTGCCTTTCTTCTCTTCTCATACTTAAGAAAGCATTGACTAACACTATAAATAGATTGCATTTATAACTTAAGGATCAATTTTTTTCCAACCTCCAGCCTTTTTTCCATGATTTTTGACATAAACTTTTGGGAGATTTTTTTGGATTGTTATGAGATTCCATCCAAAACAAAGCCATGTATATCAAGTAAGCCAATGTTTTCAACTCAGAGTATTAAACAAAAGAGGGAGAAATTTAAGGTTAGTTATGTATGTTAATCACAAATATAGGCAATATCAAGATATTTTCAAATAATATACTTTTACTGGATAAAGTGGCTCAAATCTGTAATCTTATCTACTTGGGAAACAGATTAGAGATTCCAGTTCCAGGCAAGCCTAGCACAAAAAGAAGTTTCAGAAACTCTAACCATTTGCTGGGTACAATCTTTTTTACTTGTGTTAAGATTACCACAGTCCAGTCAGGCCCAGGCATAGTGATACTAAATCAAAATAAGCAATCCAATAACAATCTGCAGGTATGGCAGTAGTAGAAATGCTGTTTCACAAGTACAGGGTTTTGGGTTCAATCCCCCGGTACCGCTAGGAATTTAAGAGTCTGCCAGGGTAAGAATTTGGCATGTCTAAGGTCAAGACTTCATACTTCATACTTCTAATAAAACCTTTACCTCTCTTGCTAATTGTTTTACAAGTACAACCATAACTTCTGTGTCCAAACCAAATAATTTATTATTCGAGATTTTCTTCTATCCATTAAGTAATCTGTTATGTGTTGGATACTGTCCCACTGACATCATACTAAAGATCAAAAACCCATTGCCTCAGAAAGTGACTGCATTTGGAAACAGAATCTCAAAGGTAGCATTTAAGTTGAAGTGTCCCCCAAGAGAAGCAGAAGGCCTTGAATATGCCAAGGAAAGAGGACTCAGAAGAAGACAACTCTGACCTAGGAGTTCTAGTTCCACAATCTCAGAGGCAATGTATTTACAGTGTTAACACTACCCAATCTATGGTAGTTTATTATTACAATTACTAGCAAACATGTGGAATCTATAAGACATGAAAAGTCATTGATTCTTGGGGTCCATGACTCATCTCTATAATCCTAGTGATTAAGAAGGATGAGACTTGGAGGATAATGGTTTTCAGGCTGGTAGTAAAGTTCATAAGGTTCTATCGCCAATTAACTACAAAAATCTCTGGGCTGGAGACATAGTTCAAATGGTAGACTGACTACTGTTAGCAAACAAACAGAGCATGAGGTATATTGAAGTCTAATTGGGAAGAAAGAAAAAGTCCTTAGAAGAATAGTATGAGAAACAGAGTTATGAATAGGAAAGCAGAACCAAAAGAAATGAACTTATTGATACAGACAAAGCTTCCCAATGAAATATGGCACGAAATGTAGTATTTAGTGTTTTCCTTCCAATACAGTTGAAATAAAGGTATTTTGACAATGAAACTAAAGTGTAAAACTGTATGCAATAAATAATCACATTACTTTTATGTTTCCATAATTTAACTGGTTTTCCTACAAATTTTTAGAATACTGTAGCTATGGAAAAAATCAATAAATATTGCATTTCCATATAAGATTACATATCCTTGCAAGTGTTGTCTAAAATTGATCTACACTGAAAAGATTGCCATTGATATCTTTCTGATGATTGCAAATGTTTATAATTTCAGCTGACCTTTCACAAAACTCATACCCCAAACATAACTTTTTAGTTTGTTCATGCAATCATATGAACACAAACATATGGCGCAAAATGTTAATCACTTTTATCTGCTGTCATTAATGTAGTATACCTAATAGAATTAAATATATACCCTGAGCTTAATAAGATTCTTCCTTCTAAACACAGACTTGCAGGCACACACCCAGACACACACACACACACAGACACACACAAACACACAAACGCACAAACGCACACATATTTATCACTCTGATTAGGTTCCTTACATTGGGTATCAGACAATGTTCTAATAATCAAACTTCCCTGCCCAGACATAAAATACACTCATAATTCCACACATACAAAAACACCAGATCATTCAAAATAATGAGAATATTTAACAAACCACTCAGCTCCTGAGCCATCTATTTCCTGATTTCATTCATTCATGATGATGCATTTTTCATATCATATTTAAAAATCTTTTTGAGTCTCTCTGATTAGCAGATAAAAATATGCTATAATATAATAGGCATTGTAGGTAAAATTACTTGTCCCTAGATAATCTTTAATATCTTATCAAAGACTTCTGTTAATTTCTTGCAGATTCTTTTTCTGGCATTTTGCTCTAATGTCTAATATTAAATTACAAAGTACAAGCCATATTCCTTAATTCATTTTTCCTAAAGGTTATGCTATGGAGTTGAATCTGATTTGTTTGCTGATTGTACATTAAATTTTCTCAAAAAACTGGAATTATTGTTTATGTTCCTCCTAAGCCATTTGAAATATCTAAAAGAACTGCAAATTCACCTTGGCAATCATTTGTGAATGGCAGTAATGGTTGTGGAGAGATGAAGGACTTGAATCACCTAGAGTGCCTTAAAAATGGCACTGTTATTTAAAGGGCTGATCGTTTAGTAAGCTTTTAAAGTGTGGTCTTCATATTTCATCTAAGAAGATAACAGTACACTTTTCATCACATTCTTGCATGCAAAGTAGTAGAATTATTTCCTTTGCACAATTTATGCCCTGCTGCTACTGTAGTGAAACCAACAAACAACTGCACAGCTGTGTTAGCTGCACTATATTTTGAAATTTTCTTCCAGTAGCCCTAGTGATTTTAGCTCAGATTCATGGGATAGTCACATAATCCACAATTACAAACCACCACAATACACAAAGACCATTTCAAAATGAGGTTCAATTTTTATGTTTGTTGTTTCCTTTCTTATTGATTGTCTTTTAAGGAGATAGGGGCTGATTCTTTCTCATTATTATTCATGTGACTTAAATAAATTTACCATATTTTTTTTAGTTGAATTTTATTTTATTTGTGAACATACTGTACAGAGGGGTTACAATTACATGGGCAGGATAATGCGTACATTTCTTACCAAGCATTGCAGCCTCCTCCCTTTGTTTACCCTTCACATTCCTTCCCAGCCTCCCCCCTCCCACCCCAATCCCAATCCTTCTCCTTCCGCCCTTCCCCCCCCCCCCCCCGACGTTGTAAAGCTCGTTTTGGACATGACAACTTGTACTTCTCATTGTTGCAACAGGTCCACCTGTATCCTTAAACAACTGGTTTTCCCCCATCTCCTCCATAAGTTATACTGACATCAAATATAGTGAAAGCAGGGGTTATACTGTGGGGGAGGGACATGCGAAGCAACAAACAAATAATCTTATAAATGCGTTAGAAACACATGCATGAAAGAAAAAAACATTAAGATACATATCTAAGGGTTCCTTTTCCTGACATCACATTATCTGACTTTTCCGCTTGACTCATAGATATACTAGATATTGCATATAAGTGAAACCATGGGACCTATCTTTCTTTGGGCCTGGCTTACTTCACTTAATATAATTTTTTCCAAGTTTTTCCACTTCCTAACAAATGGGGCAATGTCATTCTTTCTGATGGAGGCATAGAATTCCATTGTGTATATATACCACATTTTCTTGATCCATTCATCTACTGAGGGGCATCTGTGTTGGTTCCATATCTTAGCTATGGTAAAATTTACCATATTTTTGAAATAAAATAAAGAGATATAAAAAACATATTTAGTCACAAAATAAAAGTAAATATTTGAGTGATTCTTTCCATTCTAGTCCTGTTCTACATTGAGATGAGCAAAGCATATGTGTAAATTGACACGTATTAAGCACACAGGACACTGGAATCTTTGGGCTTTAATTTCTTTATCCAGTTCACCTAGAAAAGAAAATTATCACATGTTTCATGTGTTAAGTAATCTCGTTAAAATCAGTTATATTAATTTTATCAATAGTTCACATAACATGGAATTGATGCATTGCAATTGTATTTGATTTATTACTTCCACTAAATTAATATTACATATATTTTACCTTTTTGCACATGAAGTTATTTAATTTTTTGGGGGGGTGGTCCGGTCGTGAGGCCTGAACTCTGGGCCTGAGCGCTGTCCCTCAGCTCTTCAGCTCAAGGCTAATGCTCTACCACTTGAGCCACAGCACCACTTCCGGCTTTTTTCTTTTTGCTTATGTGGTGCTGAGGAATCGAACCAACTACTCGAGCATGCAAGGCAAGTGCTCTACCACTGAGTCACCTTCCCAGCCCAAAGTTATTTAATTCTTGAGGTTAAAACTTTCCTGTTTTTCATTTTGTTTGCCAAAATGGAACTATTAGACATTTTGAAAACTTAACTATAATTCTAAACCTTCAGATTTCACTGGGACTTGACTTGTGTTACACATTTAATGTTAAAATAAAAAGCATTACTTAAATAGAAAGCAAACTTATAAGTTATCACACTTCAATCCCTGAATTGACTTTATGATAAACAATAATTATATTTATATAACATGATTTACATAACTGAAACAAACTATGAGATATGGAAACAGAAGACTTCTTTTTTGTTTTGTGTCTGATGTTGTTGTTTATAGTTTGTGATGATTCTGTCTTCTTTACCTTATGTCTGGTATATTCATTTTACGTCTTCAAGAAGGTGGAGGGTGAGCACAGAGCTTTAGGGAAATCGGTGAAAAATGGCAGCAGTGGAGTTCATTGAACATTGATGAAAGTGAACGATCTAACACATGGGTGGGGACAGTAGCGTAGGACTGGGAACAAGTAAAGGAACTGAAGACATTCCATAAAAGAAAATGTACTCATTACCTGACTCATGTAATTATAATCAATCTTAAAGCACCTTAATAATAAAAACAGAGTAAATCTATTTAAAGGCAAACAAATCTTTGTTTCTTAGAATCCTAGTAGCCTGTTTTGTTCACTGGTTTGAGCGGTTGAGTCTATCTCTGAAAATAGCTACACTGACATTCATTGGGCAAATTTGTGAGCTACTAGTAGATAAAAGTCAATTATGATTATTTGTATGTTTTTTGAGACTCTGATTCATGTATTACTTTAATCTAATTTGTATTATTTCTGTCTACCGGTTTTTGGTTTGGTTTGTTCCTGTTTTTCAAGGACCTAGTGGTGCATCATTAGTGTTGCTTCAAGATTGATCTAGTTTGTTGAGGCACATACTCAAAGCTATAAATTTTACTCTGAGTATTGCCTGTGTTGTTGTGTCCCAGAAGAGGCAGTATTTTGTGTGTTCACTTTCACTGATTTCCATAAACATTGGAACTTCCCTCCATATTCCATCAGTGACTCACTAATCATTTAACAATGTGTTATTTTGTCTCTGTGAGTTTCAGAATTTTCTGTGATGCCTTTTGATGTTGATATCTAATTTGATGTCAATGTGGTCTGTCAGGATTCAAGGAGAATTTCATTTTTATTTTTGAATTTCACAGATTTTCCTTGTGATCTAAGATATGATCTATTTTGGAGAACATTCCATGAGTTGCTGAGAGGAATATATATTATGATGCTGCTAAGTTAAATAATCTCTAGATATCTGTTAGTTAGAGCTTGTCAATACTGTTATTTATCTCTAAAGTTTTTTGGCTAAGTTTTTACCTTAATGGCCTGTCCAGAAGTAAGAATGATGTGTTCAATCAACCAACAATCTGTTTGGATGCATGCATGATTTTAGGGTAAGTGGTACTTGTAGAAAAATTTAGGAGCTCTAGGATTCAGGGCATTGATATTTAGAATTCTTCTTTTGTTGTTGTTTTTTTTTTTTTTGGTCCAGTCATGGGTCCTGAACTCTGGGCTTGGGCACTATCCCTCAGCTCTTCATCTCAAAGTGAGTGCTCTACCACTTGAGCCACAGCGCCACTTCTGGCTTTTTTCTGCTTATGTGGTGCTGAGGAATCGAACCCAGAGCCTCATACATGCAAGGCAAGTCCTCTACCACTGAGCCACATTCCCAGCCCAGAATTCTTACATCCCCCTGATGGAGACTTTTCTTTATCAATATTTAAGGTCCCTCTTAGTCTCTTTTTACTTTCATACCACTTTTAATTTAAAGCTTATTTTATCTAATATTAGTATAGCTACTCTGGCCTGTTTATGAGGTCCATTTTTAATTTGTAAAAATGATGTACAGAAGGGATACAATTACATAAGTCAGATAATGAGCACATTTCTTTTTGAACAGTGTCACCTCTTCCCTCATCTTCTCCCAGTTTTTCCCTTTCAACCTCCCTGCCCCCAAGTTGTATAGTTCAGTTTTAATGTAGTGTCTATTGAGTAGCACTGCTGCATTTGTTCACCCTTTGTCCCACCATTTCTGTTCCCCCTTGCACTTTTCAAACTTACATATAAGACCAAAGGTGCAAAAAAATAACCAGCTTCAGAAGACAGAAGGAAAAATCAAAACAATAAAAGAACCCTCATTATCATTTCTTGAAGGTCATTTTGATGAACATTATTTTATATGATAATATTCATATAGCTATTGAGCACTTGTGATACTCTCCAAAGAGCATCCTCCTTTGAGCTCACTGTATAAATGTTTAGAATCTTTTATAATTTATGATGTCTAAGTGTAATGTTTTCTCTTTTACCATCCAACTGTGTTTTGCTTGTAGAATTATAGGCACATTCTAATACAACAAATGAGGGAAATCAGACAACCTTTATTTCTTTGAGTCTTCCTTTCTATAAATTTTGTTTTCTAAAGTTTCTTTCTATAAGTTTGTTCCAAGTCTTTCCATTTCCTCATGAATGGTGTAATATTATTTTTTCTGGATCAATGGAATTGCTTCATACTGAAGTTGTTTCTTCATAGCAAAAGAAAAGTTAGCAGGATATAAAGAGAGCAGAATGGAAGAATATTTTTACTAGCTAAGCATCAGACAAGGGTTTTCATAACTAACCCATAGTTAGAGATCAATAAGTAAAACCCAACAAAAATAAACCTTCAAACAAACAAGAACCCAATTAATATATGGGATAAAGATTTAAAGATAACTTCTTAGAAGTAGTAAGAATGACAAATATACACATCTCTCTCCATAAAAGAAATGCAAATCCAAACACAACTGAGATTCATCTCACCCCTGTTACAATGTCATGAAAAAACGAACAATCACAGATACTGATAGGGTTGTGGCCTAAAGCAAACTCTATTACAGTGTTGGTGGGAATGTAATCTTGTTCAACCACTTTGGAAAACACTATGGAAGTTGCCAACAGAAACAAATAGAGAGCTACCTATGATCCAGCAATTCCACTTAAGAGCATTTATCCAATAGAGCAGAAACAAGGCCACACTGGTGCTATCAGAACAAACATGTTTATGTTACATTATTTTCTGTAGCCAACATATGGAATCAGCTCAGATGACTCTCATTGTAAAAAGAGATCAAGAATTACATATGTATATATGTATTATATATACATATAAGTTATATATATAATTTTATTGATCCCTAATCACAAGTATGTATGTATATATATATATGTGTGTATACATACATACATACATACATACATACATACATACATACATACATACATATATACATATGTATATATACACATATATGCATACATATATACATACATAATGGAGTTCTGTTCATCCATAAGAAAGAATAATATAGCACCATTCTTAAGGAAAATGAAACACTTAGAAATAATCATATTCAGTGAAATAAAGCAGACCCAGAAAAACTTAGGTTGCATGATTTTCCTCATTTGTGGTAGGTACAAGGTGCCTATTAATGTAAAAGTAAACACACTGGATGGTACAAATGAACTATCTGAAATGTCAGAGTTCATGGAGAGTGAAAATACCCTAAGTTTCTTAAAAGACTAATTAAAACTCAACAAAATAATTTCCAGTAAATATGTACTGCAAGAGAGGACGGGGGGGGGGGCAATTTGACAGGGGTAGGAAATTGAAGGTGAAAAGGATAGAATACAGGCAAGAATCCATTGTTTACTTCCCAGAATTGAAATATACAAAGGAAGGCATAGTGTTAAATGAGAGTGAAGATGTTGAATTGATAACACAATTCCAGGTGCATTGTACACATAAACTGCTTTGTTAAATGGCAAGTAATTCGATAACATAATATTGAGATACATAAGGAATGTTGTTGATTGGGAGGGGTGGATGAGAATGTTTAAAGTGATGACATTGATCAAGATGCACTGTATCCATATACTGTTTCAATGAATGGCAACTCCTTTGAACAACTACTTGAAGATAATAAAAAATATTTGGAAAATTAATTATGATAAACTGTTTAGTGAATGGCAACTCCTTTGTACAACTACTTAAAGATAATAAAAATATTTGAAAAATTAATTATGAGTTGATTAGAGTTGAAAATCAATTTAATTCCCATTTAAAAATATTTTTAACCTGGGGACTTGGAGAATAAATTTTAAATAATAAAATATTATGAATCCTTTTTTATCAGAATTTGTGATATTTAACTGAAACTACTGTGCTTTTTCTCAGCCATTGGGCTTTTATAAGTGAATTCTTCAAAGTATGTGGCATAAAACCATCAGAAATATATTACCCATATTCTAGAAGCTTGAACATTGATTATAAAAATGGTTGTTCAAAGCAATTCCTTGTCTTATGGGGTTCTACTTTCTGGTTCATCTTAATCTCTTTGCTGGACATCCACATGGCAGAGTAATTATATTTGGCTCCTTTTATCAGGATCATTATTGTAGTGTCATCTCTGAAAGGCTGATTCTAATGTCACCAGAAAGGGAAATAGAATTTCAACATGTGTAACTGAAAGGAATTACATCGTCCAATACACTTTGCAACTTTTGCTTTAACTCAGTGTAGTGTATCATTAGGATATTTTTTCATAGAAGATAATAACTTAAGGACAAGCTTATATCATGTGACTTATGTGAATGATTCTTCTTACAATGGGAATAATTATCGTGATTGTAAAGTGAAGTATGATAGTTTAGTGGCTCTTGAACCACATCTTATGTAGCCATGTAAAGCCATGTACAGCTTTTCTAAGGTCCTTCTGATGTATTTGAAAATCTCTGATGAGTTAATTGCTTTCAGAAATATGCATTTGAGACAACAAATACAGATCTCCTTTGATTGTAATTACTTTTTACTATTAGGCCTCCCACAGACACCAAAATCAGAGGATTCTAATTTCTCTGATAAAGTACATAATAAAATTTTTATAATTAATATAACATGAAGAGTGTAATATTAATAGCATTATAAATACAGTATTCACATTATATAATATATTAACATCCTTTGGTTACATCAATTTTTAGAATATTTATAACTAAGTGTAAATTGTTTGCAATGTACAGAAAATGAGAAAAAGATTCGCATACATATTACTACAGATGCAAACAGATTCACCTGGCTATTTATAATGCTTCATTTGTTGGTTTCATTCATGCATGGAGAACATGCGAAGAAGTGAAAATTGCAAACTTAAATTCACTAAAGGGTTAATTACATGAAGTTTATGTAGGACTAATAACGGATTTTATAAATTAAATTATTTTGTCCCTTCCTTTCTCCCTCTCTCCCTTCGTTCCTTCGTTCTTTCATTCCCTCTTTCTTTCTTTCCTTCTTTTTTTCCTTCCTTCCTTTCTTCCTTCCTTCCTTCCTTCCTTCCTTCCTTCTTTGTTTCCATCCTCCTTCCCTCCATCCCTACATCTCTCTCTTTCTCTCCTTTCTTTCTTTCTTTCTTTCTTTCTTTCTTTCTTTCTTTCTTTCTTTCTTTCTTTCTTTCTTTCTTTCTTTCTTTCTTCCTTCCTTCCTTCCTTTCTTCCTTTCTTTCTTTCTTTCTTTCTTCCAATCTTCCTTCTTTCTTTTACTCAGAATATTTCTTATGGCTCTGGAAATAATACCAACTGTTGTCCTCCAAGGTGTTATGAGTAATTATATATATTAACTAGTTTAATATTAATTTTAATAACCTATGTTTATCTTAAGACAAATTATACTAAAACAACTTCACAAACGTTGCAAGATATATGACAAATATTACTTTTCATGATATTGTTTATTTCTTGAAACTAAAATAAGAATTTTGGTATAATATTTTGTGTGTGTTTCTTGTGATTTGAACTCAAGACCTATCCCTTAGGTTTTATTTCCCCTCAAAGATATTACTCTATAATTTGAGTCACAATTCCGTTTTTGGCTTTGTGTAAGTGTGTGTGTATGTATGTGTGTGTGTGTGTGTGTGTTTGTGTGTTGTGATGCATGTGTGATTTGTGTGTGATATATGTATGTGTGTTTTGATGTGTGTGGGCTTTGAACCCCAGCGTACTGAGTAGCGAGGATTACAAGCTGGAGACACCCATATTCAGCACAGATTTAATATATCCAAGACTAAATTAAATTTCATATTATTTGAATTCTAGGGGCTCAAATTAACAAATTAACATTTAGATATTTATTTAGTTATTAAACCTGAACCTGCAATTTGAAAAATAGTTTTCATTTTTTTAAAAATATACACTCAAAAGTTGAAATGACAGAATCTTTGGACAAATTGAAATATTCTATTATTTAAAAGTGAAAAAGGGATGGTTAATCAAATTTTTCATGTCAGCTAAAAGCAATAGGCTCTTTCATGCTGAATAAAGCAATTTTACATTGAATTAAATATTATCTACTCTGGTCACATGATTTTCTCTTCCTTTAAACCTAAACTATATTTGACATAAAAATGTAAATTCATAAAATTTTTGAGTATATAAAAATCTCAGTTATTGGTCATGTATTTCTGAGGTTTGAGTAACAAGTAGTTTCAGAGAAACACTGAATTTTGTGTGTTTTATGTCAACAGTTATTTTTAGAAATTGAATCAATCTCAATATGAGATAACTAAAGCAAAATATTCCATCACTTATCCAATTATTCCAATAGACTTGAATATAACTAATTTTTGAATGGCAGGAAATTCATAATATACCTGCTCTCTATAGAATAACTAAGAAATAAATGACTGTGATAATATTCATTTTCCTTCAACTGGCAAGAAAGAACCTCACTATAGAGGACAAATACTTGATTGGAAATGCCATAAAATTATGAAAAATTTAAGTCATTATGAGTTAGATGAAATAGTCATTTTTGAGGGTCAAAAATGAAATCTCTTGAAGCTTCTTTATCTGCTAAGTAAAAGGTATTTGCACTCAAAATATTTCATTCATCTTTCTAGCAATGGTAAAACCAAACCACCTCTATGCCAAATAGCTTCTCTGCTTAACTCAAGTAAATATTTAGGTGTCCCTAAATATTCTGTTGACGTTACCACAATTGTATAGAAATATTATGCACCACTCTAGAAATTAAATCTGAAATCATAAAGGATTGGGATTAATAATTAGCTTTCAATATGTTGCCATAAATAGGTGAACCCTTTCAAGTGGGCATAGTCGTGGAGATTTGGTCACTGAGAAAGAGTGATCAAAAAGGATGCTAAGATCAAAATCCTTTCTTCCTCTTCCTTCTTTTTCTTCTCTGTCTCCTTCTCCCTCTCCCTCTTCCCCTCCTCCACTTTCTCCCTTTCCCGACTTCTATTCCTCCTCTTCTTTACTTCCTGGCTTCTGTGAATACACATACTCCATCACATGTTCCTGACATGGGGTAATGTGCCACCACCAAACCAAAGCAATCATAATAAGAAACATAAACTGAAATGTATAAAAGCAGAAGTCAAGATTAATCTTTCCTTCTTTTATGTTAATTTCATAAATATTTCGTTATATTATTAGGAGACTGACACAGCATGCTTTCATTTATTATAAGGGATAAAATTTACTGGAAAAAATCTGACCAACATCGCCCTAATGAAATGATTGATTAAATTAATATTATATTAGGACAAATCTACTTTAAAATATAAGATATACTTCAGTAAGAGGCAAACAATTCACCACTATTGTTTGCTATCAAAAGACAGCAGAATTCACCCTGCTCCTCAAGGAAATTGACCTATTATTGGCAGTATTGTCAATTTAATAAATGATGTAAGAAGACTGAAGAACATTTCAACCCAAAGTGCATGATATAAAATTTACTTTGTCCCCTGTAAACAATCTTTTAATCCTATGTCTTGTTCCCAAAATGACTTGTATTTTATTCTAATCACATTTTTTAATTAACTTGAAGTGGTTTTATGGAAATTGCTGTTTGACAAAGCAGTTTATGAATAGTGTTTATTGAGGTTTTTTTAATTTTTTTTCTCTCCTGAGGTTTGAACTTTGGATCTGGGCGATGTCCCTGAGCTCATCTGAATGAACGCTAGAACTCTGCCACTTGAGGCACAGCAGCACTTTCAGATTTTTCTGAGATTTAATTGGAGATAAGAATCTCACAGACTTTCCTGGCTGGGGTGGCTTCAAACCTCAATCCTCAGCCTCCTGAGTATCTAGGACAGCAGGTGTGAGCTGCTAGTGCCTGGCTTAATACAATGCATCTTTTTTATTTTTAGGCTAGCCCTGGGGTTTGAACTCAGGGCATTGGCAATGTCCTTGTGCTTCTTTTCCTCATGCTAACACTCTACAACTTGTGTCATAGTGCCAATTCCATCTTTTTTTGTTTAAGTAGTACTGAGGAATCAAACCCAGGGCTTCACACATGCAAGGCAAGCAGTCTACCACTAAGCCACATTCCATGGCCAGTACAATGCATCTTGATGATCATTATCCCTCATCCCTCTCAATTCTCTCTCATCCCTTTATTTACATAATTTTTTAGAATATTCACTCACTCACAATGTCATGTATAGTCACTCAGAGAATATATCACAGATCATATTTTCTTGATAGTCTTATTCATTGACATACTAAACTTATACATTTCAGAATTCTGTGCTTTTAAATTCTAAATTATCACTCAGATTCACTGACTACTATTCTAAAATTTTTCCTAAGGTTAATGTAAATGTTCTCTGTAATTCTTCGATAAAATACAATGATTCTTAGAATGTTAAAGAGTTGGTGTAAGAACATCACCCTCAGTTCTAGAACATTTTATCATCACTCCTCTTTCAAAGTACTGCAATATTTATCAGTAATCACTTCCTGACATCATTTCAACCTACCCTCCTCTTGAGCAGCTATTATTTCATATTCTACATCTACAGATGTGCCAATATTAAAAAGCTCATGTAATTAGAAAATATAGTCTATTTTATCCATTTAGCCCATGTAATATTACTGTTTCCAAAGTAAGTCCATGTAAATTTTTCTCATGGATAGAGCATATTGTTTTATATGCATGTGTATATTGGTATAACATCTTCAATGGGGATTTCAATATTTTATTATATGTTATTGTAAAAGGTTTTGCTATGTATATTCTTGTACATGTGTCTCATTGGACTTATGTTGAAACATATTTTGTATATAAAATTATGATTCAAAATCCTGGATCATAGAGACAACTCTATGTGTAATATATATATATATATATATATATATATATATATTTTTTTTTTTTTTTTTTTTTTTTTTTTTGTCAGTCGTGGGGCTTGAACTCTGGGCCTGGGAGCTGTCCCTCAGCTCTTCAGCTCAAGGCGACCCCTCTACCACTTGAGCTACAGCGCCACTTCCGGTTTTCTGGTGGTTTATTGGAGATAGGAGTCTCACGGTCTCTCCTGCCTGGGCTGGCTTTGCACCGCGATCCTCAGATCTCAGCCTCCTGAGTAGCTAGGATTATTACAGGCGTGAGACACCAGCGCCCGGCTATGTGTAATATATTAAAGATCGCCAGTATGTTTAACAAACTGACTATATCATTTTAAGTGTCAATCACCAATGTATAAGGATTCCAATTTCTACATAGTGGTCGTGCAGGCTATCTTATTGTTGTTTCTATTTCCCCTAATCTCTATATGTATGCAATGTCTAGGTATGCTATGATCTTTTCATGTCTCCCTTTGTTGTTGTTATATTACTAAAGAGATATGTATTTGGACTTTTTGATAATGTATTCAGGATGGCTAAAGTTTTTCATTGTCATTAATATGCTCTTAATATATTTCTGATTCGTCTCTTTAAATAAATATATATGTATACACATTATGTGTACATATACATATATTCACACTTAATATGTGTATATATACAAATATCTATAGATATGTATACATATATATGAATATACAGATGTGTATGTACATGTATATAGACATATGTACATTATTATTTTCATTTGTCTGTATCTTATCTGTATCTTTCTTTCATTTCACCACAGAAAATGTATTTATCCTTTATGTCATATTGAATACCAATGCCTTTGGTAGATATTTATTTATTGGTGTATATTAATTGTACAAAGAAATCTTATTGAAATATTTTACACACTCACATATTGAGCAAGGGCCTGATTAACCTGTTTCTGTCTTTCTCCATTCCCATTGTCCCTTACTTCTCAACTGTTTACTGTGAATTTGTTTGTGCTAACTCCACACACTGTCAAAATGTATTAAAGTGATATTCACCCACCGTCATTGAAAATTATACAATGCTGAATATAAAAGCAAAATTTAAAAATCTGAATAAATGGGGACATATCATTTTTGTGGATTGGAGGATACAATTGAACAAAGATATAAATTGCCTCCCTACTTTTTTTTTTTTTTGATCATTCATGGGACTTGAAATCTGGACCTACGTGCTGTTCCTCAGCTCTTCAGCTCAAAGTGAGGGCTCTACCTATTGTGCAACAGTGCCATTTCTGGCTTTCTGGTGGTTTGGACATAAAAGTCTTTCGGACATTCTCGTTCCGCAATCCTCAGTTCTCAGCCTTGTATACAGCTAGGATTACAAGAATGAGCTAACAGCACCCAGCTTCACTGTTTTATTTATAGGTTTATGACAATTTCTAAAAACACCTGACCAGTACTCTTTGACTCATTGACAAAGGAAAATAAACTGGAACATATTTCTCTGTCGAATATTAAACCTGTTAGCGTAAAATGTTATGTTTGTAGAGGAAAGATTACACAGCTCAATAGGTCTGTAAGGCACCATATTAGAACGACATAATTATTATCAAGGAATAGTTAATAAGGGGTAAAACTAAGTATTTGTGGAATGAAATTCTCTTTAATAAGTGGTGATAGGTTAGAAAGTATTGGGGAGAATTAAAGAGTGAAAATTGACTTATTGAAATATTACCTTCAAGCAGAATTAAAACATGCATATAAAACAAAAGGAGTGATGTAAACATAAAGCAGAGAAAGATGTCTTGACAATTTTGGAGATGAAGCATTCTTAACTTACACATTAAAATTATAGGAAAGGAAACCTTGGTATAGTTGAACTCAATAAAAGTGTAAAATAATTTGGTCTGTGAAAGCTCATATACAATTAGTGAATAGAATTTGGGAGCAGGGGCTCATGAATTTCGTCCTAGCTACTTGGGACGCTGTGATATGAGTATTGCTGTTTGAAGCCAGACCACAAAATAAAGTCTCTGAGAATCTTATCTCTGATTAATCAGCAAAAAACAGATGTGAGGTATGACTCAAAGGGTTAATTGTTAACAAAATGCAACAAATCTCAGAGACCCTGAGTTCAAGCCCCAAGACCGTACATACATGTACAAATGTAATGGTAGTAATTCTAATAGTGATGAAGATGATGAGGAGGAGGAGGAGGAGGAGGATGTTGATAATGATGGTGAAGGGTACTCATAGTCAAGGATAAAATATTTGCAAATCTTATAACTGAAAAATGCCTCAAATCTAGACTGTGCATAGAACTCTCAAAATCTAATAAAAAGAAGGGTCAACAAAGGAGGAGGCTGCAATGCTTGGTAAGAAATGTATGCATTATCCTGCCCATGTAATTGTAACCCCTCTGTACAGTATGTTCTCAAATAAAATAAAATTAAATTAAAAAAAAACAGAACATCAATTCAAAACCAGCAATATACATCTTGTGTAACCAAAACCTAACAAAAAGAACATCAATTCACAACCAGCAAAATACATCTTGTGTAAAAGAAACACAAGAAAAGCATCATCAATCCTCAAATAAATGCACATTAAAATAAAATGACATCACAAAACATGTATGAGAATTACTTAACATAAAACAATAATGACCTTAATAATGATATCAAGAAACAGAGAAACTGAATGCTGGTAGAAATGTCAAATGGGAAAGCCAATTCTGAAAACATTTTGACAGGTTCCTAGAATATGAAATATGCAACCACCCACACCATAGCACAGGAATTCAGCTCTTCAGGCTTTGTCTCATAGAAATAAAATGTAACATTCACCCAAAGGCCAAAACACAGGATTATAGCAGCATTATTTCCTCTAGTCAAAGAAATGGAAATCAATTCAGGCTTTCTTCAGGTAAATGCGAAACGAATTTTGCTACATTCTCTAATAACAGAACCAAAAGGCAACTCGAGTGAGTACAATACAATATTAAGGCATAAAATAACTGGGAATAATCTACCATAGATTTGAAGGTAATCTTAAAAGCTTATTTATTGCATGGTATAGAAGTCGGTTGCCAGGATGAAACAGGTTTGGAATGGGACAAAGAGAAGTAGTGGGTTCAATTATTAAAGGGAAGCATGAAACAGACTTATTTTTGGTAAAGTAACGTATCTGTAGATATGGGATATTCATATAATTGTTAAAAAATATATTGTACTTAATATGTGCACAAAGTAATTAAAATAACTGAAGTATTTGTGAAATATTAATGTCCTACTTGTGATGTCATACTATATATAAATAAACTGGAAAAAGTATTCAACGGATTTATCTGTGTTATCATAACATCATAAAGATCCATATTAACCTCAGTATACTTTAATGATATCTAGAAAACAGAAGTCAACATTGAATGTTTGCATTGAAAAATAGTCTAGGTTCAAGTTTCAGATGAATCATACCTTGCTAATCAGAAGATAGATTTAGAAGACTGATATCAGGGCCAGTTTTGACAAAATTCGTGAAAAATTACCAAAAAATAAACTAGATATAGTGTAAATTCCCTGTTATCTCACACTTTTGGAAGCCATAGGTAGATATCATCACTCATGGAGTTTTGGCCTGAAAAATAATCTAAAGTGGTTAGATCCTTAGAAACTTCAAGCACCAGTAGTGCCAAAGGAACAAAGAAAGGAAGAAAACAGAAAGGAAAGGATAGAAAAGGAAAATATTTCCTCTTCATACTTGTAGTTTCATGTCATTAGGTACAAGAATTGAGAGGATTTGTTTATTGTTTGAGGATTCAGGCCTCTCTAATATGAAAGCATTTATTTCAAATAATTATTGTATTACTACTATTCATTAACTTATTATTCTTGGAGATTGAACCCATGGCTTTGTACATATTAGTCTAGTTCTACAACGGAGCAGTACTCCAGGTCTCTTGTATAGTTTTGGAAATTGTTTATGAATTCTTCAATAGTTAGCTATTCTACTTTTCATCTTATCTTTTCTCTCCCAACTTTTCCCCTACATATTTTAGTTTATGTGTTGAAAACTTTCCTCAATTTTATCTTCTATACGTAGAATCTTGCTGCTGAGTTTACAGAGAAGTCGGTTGTTTTATGACACCTTTTAAAAATATATACATATGTATGTAATTCACATGTATGATTGATTCTTAGAGTTCATTACAATAAGCAACATTTAATCTCATCATATGCATATAGGTATTGAGCCATTGTGATCCTCTCCTAGGAATAGCTTCCCTTCTTCTTGCCATGCGAATGCTTAGAGGGCTGTTAGTTAATCATGTCCAAGTGTAATTATTTGTCTTTTACTATCTATTGTATTAAATTGTAGATTTATGGACATGGTGCAATTATGACAAATGAGGAAAACCAGGCAGCATATATTTAATTGAACCTGGCTTATTTCACTTAATATCATTTTTTCCCAGTCTTTCCATTTCCTCAGGATTAGTGTAATGCCATTCTTTCCAAAGGAAGCACAGAATTCCATCAGTACAAGAGAATTGAAAACCCAGAAATGAATCCAACCCTATAGGCACATAATCTGTACTCAGAAAACTGAAGTTAGATCCTTATATATCCCCCTTCACCAGAATTGATGCCAAATGGATCGCAGACCTCAATGTAAGTCCAGATACCTTGAGAATGTTACAGGAAGATTTAGAGGAAACCCGAGAGCTCCTTGGCACAGGTCACAACTTCCAAAGTAAGTCCGGATAAATGAGATTACATCAAACCAAATCAATCATTTGTCAGACTCAAAAGCCATGAAGAAAAAAGAGATAGTGTAGCACAGATTTGTTAGGGAGCAAACCTATAGATGAGAGTCTCAGCCAATGATAAACCCTTACTGCATTTTCTAACTAGGTTATTTATTATGGTTTTACATGAATACAAGTGTTTTCTGATGGGGATTAGTAAGAAAACAACTAATGCTAAAACACAGATAGCATGTAGAATGTGTTGTAGCTGGAGAAAGGGCGGGATTAAGCCTCGGGGGGGTGTACTTCAAAGACTTGGTTTGGTGCCAGCTAAGTAATGTAAACCTGCACAAAGGGAGAGGTGTAAAGCAGAGTGGTTATAAACAAAAGCACTGGTCTTAAGCCTCAAAATAAGGACCCCAGTCTGTGTGAACAAAACAGTCTCTAACGTGAGATTCTTTTTAAATTAACAAGAACGATTTTAGATTTTTACAGAGTGGGATGGTGCATAGTCACAGGTAATGTGTGCTATGTCAGGTAATCCAGTCTGCTCTTTCAAATGTTACCCAATAGCCAGGTTTCAATGCAAATAACTACAATGAGATTGTACAAATGAGACTGTGACTTTTCCCTCTCATGAATCAAAATTCTGTCAAATGATTTCTGTCTTCCAGATGTTTGCACAACATTTCTCATGACCTTTTCTACTATTTTGTCTTCATTATTGATGTTCATAATATTTTTTGTAGTTGTCTTGTGTGTGTATGACATTTATAGGGCTTGAACTCAATGTTTATTTTATCCCTTGTGTTTTTTTGTTCATGGCTGATGACAATCTATTCCTTGAGCCACATCTTCACCTTCTGCTTCTTGTCTGTTTAGGCTGACATTTAAGCCAAATCTTCAGGTCTTTGCCTCCTGAGTTTCTAGGATTCTACACATGAGCCGCAAACACCAAGCCTTACTTTACTGTTATTTTAATTATGTGTTAGAAGAAAGTGGAAGCATATTTGTGTTAAGTGTGCGATTTTCAAATATAAGTTTGAATCAACTTGATATAATGTAACTGTTATCAATTTTAAGTTAAATCAATGAATATTACACATTTCCAAAGAAATATAATTGGAAACAAAAGGCATAATTTTTTTCTTAAAACAAGTAATGGAACCATGAATTTCCTTCACTTTACAAATCATGTTTTATATAACTTTAATTAGCAGACTTCCATGACTATAAGTAAATCTACTAATTGTATACAACAAGATGTAAAATGATTATAGTTAAGAGTAGATATTTCATCAGAGCCAGAAGATAAGTTTTTGAGCATTCTCACTAAAAAGAAATGTTACACAACACATACATGAATGGGATTACCATTGAATACATCATAAATATGTAAAAACTAATTGTGTAGCTAGGTGCTAGCGGCTCATGCTTGTAATCTTAACTACTAAGGAGGCTGAGAGCTGAGAAACATGGTTCAAAGCCAGTCTAGACAGGAAAGTCCATGAGACACTTATCTCCAATGAGCCACCAGAAAACAGGCAGTTGCTCAAGTCAGAGAGCAGTAGTTTTGAGCTGAAGAGCTGAGGGACAGTGTCCAAGCCCAGATTTCAAGCCCCATGACCGAAAAAAAAGCTAAAAAAGTTAAACATATTTTGACATAAATATTAAAATAAATTCTAAAAAGTTTAATTTCCTTTTTCAAGTTTTTAAAGTTTTCATCATAGAGGTCCTTCACTTCTTTGGTTAAGTTAATTAATTCCTAGGCATTTTATTTTTTGTGGGTTATTACAAATGGAGTTGCTTTCCTAATTTCAGCCCCACTTTTCTCATTGTTGTCATACAGAAAAGCCATTGATTTTTGAGGGTTAATTTTAGACCCTGCTACTTTCCCAAAATTTTGAATCAGCTTGAGTAATTTGGGAGTGGAGTCTATGGGATTCTTTAAATACAAGATCATGTCATCTGCAAAGAGGGGGAGTTTTATTTCTTCTTTCTCTATTTGGATCATCTTTATGTTTGCATCTTGTCTTATTGCTGTAGCTAGGCATTCTAATAGGTTGAAGAGAAGTGGAGAGTGTGGACATGCTCCTGGTTTGGAAAGATTAACATCGTGAAAATGGCAATACTTTCCAAGGCTATCTACCAATTCAATGCGATATCTATCAAAATTCCAACCTCATTCTTCAAGGAAATAGAAGAGGCAATCCAAAAATTCATATGGAACAATAAAAGACCCAGAATAGCAAAAATGATCCTCAACGGAAAGAACACTGCTGGAGGAATATCAACACCAAATTTCAAACTCTACTATACAGCCATAGTAATCTAAACAGCTTGGTACTGGCACAAAAACAGACCACAGGACCAATGGAATAGAATTGAAAACCCAGAAATGAACCTACAGACTTATAGCCATCTAATCTTTGATAAGGGAGCTAAAAAAAAAATAGAATGGAAGAAAGACAGCCTCTTCAGTAAATGGTGCTGGCAAAATTGGTTAACTACTTGTAGAAAACTAAAGCTGGATCCTTCTATATCACCCTGCACCAGAATCAACTCCAAATAGATCAAAGACCTCAGAGTCAAAGCAGATGCTCTAAAAACATTACAGGATGGAATAGGAGAAACTCTAGGTCTCCCTGGCTCAGGCCGAAATTTTCTTAATAGAGACCCAGAAACACAACAAATCAAAGAAAGGTTGGATAAATGGGACTGCATGAAATTGCAGAGCTTCTGCATGGCAAAGGATATAGCTAGCAAGATCAAGAGAAAGCCTACGGATTGGGAGAAGATCTTCACTAGCCATACAACGGACAAGGGTCTCATATCTAAAATATACTTGGAACTCAAAAAATTAAATTTCCCAACAACAAATCCTCAAAGAAACAACTGCCCAATAAATACGTGGGCTAATGACTTAGAAACTTCTCTGAAGAAAAAAGAAGGATGGCCAATAGACACATGAAGAAATGCTCAACCTCCCTAGCCATATAGAAATGCAAATCCAAACAACATTGAGATAGCACCTCACATCAGTTAGAATGGCAAAAATCAAGAAATCTAATAACAACAGATGCTGGAGGGGATGTGGACCGAAGGGAACCTTACTTCATTGTTGGTGGGAGTGTAAACTTTTCCAAACTCTTTGGAAAGTATTATGGAGGTTCCTCAAAAGACTCCACATAGAGTTCCCCTATGACCCACCAATCCCACTTTTGGGCATTTACCCAAATGTTTACAAACAAGACCACACTAAAGCTACCAGCACAACTATGTTTATTGCAGCATTATTTACCATAGCTAAGATCTGGAACCAACCCAGATGCCCCTCAGTAGATGAATGGATCAAGAAAATGTGGTATATACACACAATGGAATTCTATGTCTCCATCAGAAAGAATGACATTGCCCCATGTGTTAGGAAATGGAAAGACTTGGAAAAAATTATATTAAGTGAAGTAAGCCAAGCCCAAAAAAACATAGGTCCCATGATTTCCCTTATTTACAATATCTAGTATGAGTCAAGCAGAAAAGGTCAGATAAGGTGATGTTAGGAAAATGAACCCTAAGATATGTATTTTAAATGTTTTTTTTTCTTTCATGCATTTGTTTCTAACGCAATTTTAAGATTATTTCTTTGTTGCTTTGTATGTCCCTCCCCCACAGTATAACAACTGCTTTCACTGTATTTGATGTCGGTATAATTTGTGGAGGGGAAGGGGAAAAACAAGTCGTTTAAATAAGGATGCATGTGGACCTGTTGCAACAATGAGAAGTACAAGTTGTCATATAGAAAACGAACTTTACAACTTGGGGGGTGGGAAGATTGTGTGGGGAGGGAGGGAGAATGGGAAGGGATGGGAAGGGTAAACAAGGGAGGAGGCTACAATGCTTGATAAGAAATGTACTCACTATCTTGCCCATGTAATTGTAACCCCTCTGTACAATATTAAACTAAAATAACAAAAAAAGGGAAAAAAATTATAAAAAATTTAAATCTTCACTAGATATAATAGTTTATATAAATGTAGAGCAGTGTTTTCTGGTTTTAGTTGTCATTGAGTCAATTGTGTAAATCATACATTTCTCACTCAATTCATATTCGTATGTTTATACACTAATATGCCATAAGTATAATTAACTGATAAGCGATAGGCAGTGCTGTTTTATTAATCTCCCTAGGGTTTCTAACATTAACCCTTCTACTCTAAAATCGCTATGCCTTCAAACCTTGTAAAAGGTTTCATCTCATTAGATCAGAATAGTATAAGCCATAATCATTGTTTGGAACAAGTGTAACATTTTACATGCATTTCACTTAGTTTAAGAACCAAAATATTCAAGTCATCTTAACCATACCAGTAATAGCAAAATGTCTTCTGAGCTTTTCTGTCTCTTAAGAGATGAAAATCTTTAATTATACATCTTTTATTTTGTCTAACATCTTATATCTTAGGAATATCTTTTTGGGTAACCCTGTGGTCCTGGTTAGAAGACCGGAACAAAGGCAATAATGAAAATAGCCAAGGAAAATGCTTGAAAACAATTAAAAAGCAATCATATACACTCTTGTTTTCACCGGTTTCAATGAGAATATGCGTTAAAGTTTCATGCTTTTTATTATCATTTAAAAAGCAATAATTAAACTTGAATTATCAATGAAGAAGAGAAAAGAAAACTTTGCTTGAAAACAGCTTGACTGAACAATCCAACATAAGCATAATGAATTTATATCGTTTTTCTATGTTGTTGCCAAAATAATAGAGAGCAACACCCAAAAGCAGGAAAGTAACTAAGCCAAAGAATAACGTTTTGCTATAAAATAATTGTGAGGTTCTGACTCTTTCAAAGTCAGGCTTGCAAAGAGGAAAAGCGTATTTGATTTAGTGTGAATAATAAAAAGTATAAAATTCCTTTATTAATGTTTTACATAACTTTACTAGGACTTCTCATGTTGGAGAAGAGGAAAGGTATGTAAAATTTCAAGATTGTTTGACTATTCCCCAAGATCATTCTTATTTATCAGCTATAGCAACACAAGTAGCTTTGGTTACTCTTAGAATCATGCTTGTTTACATTTAGAAGCTTTATTGGTTGCTGGGTTATAACTGCAAACCCTTGAGTATTAATAAAAATTCATTTCCTAAGTGAGGAAAATTGCTGTGAAAAGAAACATAAAATATCAAAGACTTAGCATAGTGGAAACTATTTTCTAGCTATATTACAATCTGTAGGTGTAGATTTTGTTTCACATTGTTCCAGGGGACCCATTTTTGTTATCTTCTTTTTCAACATCTAGTGATCCTATAACATCCTATGACATCCTGGGAATCTATATCTTCACTGGATTCTCTAATTTCTGTTGGAAATTTAGGAAGAATAGGAAATTGAGTTTCTGTTTCTGTCATCATATTTTGTATTACTTTACACACTATAACTCAAAATGACAAATTTTCTTTATAATATTAGGAGACAGATTTCATTTCCATATTCTTACGCTAGCCTTCTACATAAGTTTGGTAGTTAGTAATCCCAAAATGTGAAAATAAAGTTAGGGAGCTTCTTATTTAGATATTATTTAGAATTTCAAGACGTCATTAATGAAGGCCCTTAGTAGTATTTACATCATACACGTGTACAAAGCCGGTGGCAACTTTTTCTTATTCTCAGAAACTAGGACATGTGGTGTCCCTGTAGTTGCATCAGGAAAAGGCCGAAATTTAGTTAGTTTACAAAACCAAATCTCCTGCAAAAAAATTTCTACAAGTTAATTGGCTGAAATAATGCATATTTTCATTTTACACTTCTAACGGACAGAAATCTAAAAGAAGTCTCACTAAATTAAAATCAAGCCATCTACAGAGCTAAAATATTTTTCAGATGATTCTAGTGAAAAAGTGATTTACTTCCTGTTCTGCTTTCCACAAACTTCAGAATCTGGGTGGTTTTCCTTTATTTTCTAATGTAGCATCTTTACATATTTCTGATGGTTCTTACCTAATCATGTCCCTTTGAACTACAGCTGGGACTTTTAAGTAACCGTTTGAGTATACTTTCCCCATCTGATAATTATTGAAATTTGTGTTCCTTGGGTAATGAAAGGTGATTGTTTTACAAAATTATATATAAAATGTAAATCTACATTTGAGGGATTAGATATATGGGGACTATGTATATTTTGGGAAGGTATTTTACTGCCTACCACAGTGAGTGTGTAAGCATTCTTTCTATTATAACCTGTTATCCTTTCATTAATTTTGAACAACATATTTCTTCAATGAAATATAACTAGAAAAAAATTTAGCTCCTGAAAGCATTTAATCCTGATTAGAACATTGTTATGTACAAGAAATCTTAAATGCTAAAGAGCAGCTCTTGAAACAGTTCTGGAACTATCACTTTTTATACACTTTGCTTAAAAATCTCTTTTCAAGAGCATTTGATTGTTATTATTTTGGAATTATGGTTAATATTTATTTGACTGCTATTTTTAAAGAACTCACCACCCAATACTGGTTCTTTTCTTCTAACATTTTTGGGTCTAATCTAGTTCTGAAAGAAACACAGTTATTTGAATTACATGAACTGCTTGTTGAAGTTGAATCAGTGTGGAGAAGAAAAGAAGAAAAAAGATGTCTCTGTGTGTATGTCACGTTAAAAATGTATCTAAAAGCTATGTATCTTAAAATCATGTATTTTTCATTATGTTTAGATTCTGATAAAATTTAGCCTCTCAACTCACACAGTGTTAATGCAGTCTTATTTCATACCTCCTAAAAGCAAACAACAAATTACTATTTATTTTAGAAATATTCTTTTTAATTTTTAAAATTCTATTTATTTAAAAAACTATATTTTTAAAAAGTTAGGCAAAGCAAATGGTGTATTAGTTATTTAGAGTCATGTTCAGACTCTATGATGGAAGCCAGAAAGGGAAAATAGTTATGTTATTATTCTTACTCTTGCCACTCTGATTTACTTCATCTATTTCTGAAAGAATGAAATTCTGTCTTTGAAGCCTTTTGCTTGATATCCACAATGTGTCATTCTTCCTTTATTAATAGGAGAATTTGGAGAACGGATGAGAATTCACACTAGAAAAAGGAGAAGAGCAAAAGAGAAGGTGAAATCTAGATATTTTGTTCTTCCTCATCTCAATCACAAGGTCTGGATAATGATTGTGGATATTAGATACAGTGGTCTAAAGTGATTAAAAACATTTATAAAAAAGTTAGCCCCACAAGTGATCACATAGATAATGCTTATTTATTAAAAAATTTGATTTATTAAAAAATCAAACAGGAAGTGTTATCTATTTGTTTAGTACTTATTCAGTATTTGTTAAATTTTGGTGTGTTATGGTCAACTATCATAAAGGTAAACAACAATGGTAAGAAACTAATATCTTAATATCATATTCTAATATTAGCTTAATTCTTCCTTGTTTGAGTTTTGCCTCAATTTCACATACTATATTCTCCCAGTATGTAAGTAGAAAGAAGAGTCCCTCTGTATATATGCTTTTTTTTATAGCTAAGCGAAAAGAAGTTAGTTCTTAGACAGTGACAAGGGGATAGAAATCTTCCCCTAAAAATAAAACCTTTGACCACTTCTGGTTCATTTTTGTAAGCTTAAGTATGTCACATGACCCATCTTGACATTGCAGAGTAGAGGTAAATCTCACCTACAGTAAGCTGATGCAGGGCAGAATAATATGCCAAGGTATGCAACACTTGAGATAAAGAAGAAAAAGAAGAGAACTATAACACAATCAAACATACTTGCCATCACATGTCTCTGCAGGAAGGAAGGTATTATGTACCTTTGTTTCTAAAACTACTGATATCTTCAAATTATTTCTTTTATGCTTGGATATTACTAGAATTAGAGAACATTTTGATTATGAGACAGCATAAAATGTCAAAGAAATCTGGAGTAATCATTTCAATATTACATTTTTGTTTTGCTAGGAACAATACTTTATACTTTCTTAGCTAGTCTCTTTTGTTTCCAGAACTGGATTTTGATAATATATGTGACTATCCACCAGAAGAAATATCTTCATTTATCTGCATCTTGTGCAGATAGCATAGTCAATTATATGTATGTGTGAATTCATCAGTAACACTTTTTAAAAATGCAAAAAAATGTGGACAGGGAGCCAATATACATATATTCCCACCATCAACTTCCACATCCTCCTTCTGCCTTCCTTGGAATCACACTCAATCACTAAAAGGCTGACATTTTTGGCTCTTTTTTATTTTTTATTGTGAAAATACTGTACAGAGGGGTTACAATGATATGGGCAAGA
Organism: Dipodomys spectabilis; assembly: GCF_019054845.1. NCBI lineage: Eukaryota > Metazoa > Chordata > Mammalia > Rodentia > Heteromyidae > Dipodomys > Dipodomys spectabilis. The sequence continues at coordinate 2,919,065 of NW_024870972.1, read as the reverse complement.
TAATGAGTGTATTTCTTATCAAGCATTGTAGCCTCCTCCTTTGTTTCCCCTTCCCATCCCTTCCCATCCTCTCCCAGCCCCCCACCCAATCCTTCCCACCAAAGTGGTAAAGTTCATTTTCGACATAACAACTTGTACATCTCATTGTTGCAAAGGGCCCAGCTGTATCCCTAGTTAAACGATTTGATTTTGCCCTTCCCTTTCACAAATTATACCAACATAAAATACAGTGAAAACAGGGGTTATGCTGTGGGGGAGCGACATGCAAAGCAACATAGAAATCACCTTATAAATATGTTGGAAACAATTGTGTGAAAGGAAAAAAAAAACATTTAAATACTTATCTTGGGGTTCATTCCCCTAACATCAAGAAAATGTGGTATATATACACAATGGAATTCTATGCCTCTATCAGAAAGAATGGCACTTGTTAGGAAATGGAAAGAATTGAAAAAAAATTATATTAAGTGAAGTAAGGCAGGCCCAAAGAAACATAGGTCCCATGGTTTCCCTTATTTGCAACAAATAGTATTTGTCTTAGTCAAGCAGAAAAGTTCAGATAAGTTGATGTTATGGAAATGAACCCTAAGATACGTATTCAAATGTTTTTTTTACTTTCATGCCATTGTTTCTAACACATTTATAAGATTATTTCTTTGTTGTTTTGTATGTCCCTCGTCCACAGTATAACAACTGCTTTCACTGTATTTGATGTCGGCATAATTTGTGGAGGGGAAGAGGAAAAACAAATCGTTTGGCTCTTGACCATGAATGTGAAACAGAATGTTTTGGATATCGGAGATGACTGTTAAATGTTTTTTTCCCCCCCATAATAATGTTACATGAAACAGCCTTATGAGTCCTGCAGTTCTTAACACTGTACTTCCTTAGTGATGTGATAGGAATGTCAGTCAACCTTACTGGGCTTAGTATTGGTTTCCACTTCCTTTTCTACCATCCAGTCTAAATTAAAATAATGGAATGAAAAAGTAATGCCATCTTAAGAAAGTCATTTAAGGCTATGAAAATGTGGCTTCATGGCAGAGATTGCTTATCATGCATGAAACCCTGGGTTCAATTCCTCAGTACCACATAAACAGAAAAAGAAGTGGTGATGCGCCTCAAGTTGTAGAGTGCTAGACTTGAGCAAAAAAACTGAAAAGCTCCGGGACAGTTCCATGGTCCTGAGTTCAAGCCCCAGGACTGGCAAAAAAAAGTCATTTAGCTAGTAAATGACAAATAAAGAAAGTATACTTGAAATATATAATTGTTCTTCCCAACTATGTCTAACAATCGTCCTTAATTCATATACTTTACCTATATTAGAATACTGTGTTGAAAACAAAACAAAAAAAGGTTTGCTAATAGGTCACGACAATTAATGTTAGGAATGTGCTTAGATATCAGGTGAGGATTAATCCTGGAAATTCAAAGATTCCAGGCTTCTGAGTGGTCACTGCTAATAACAATGAGGATAGTCTAAGTGAGATTTGGAAAACTTTTTGTTCAGTTATGGCACCAAGAAGCACAGGCTAATTAATAGTTTTGACAGAAGTGAAGAAATATCTCCAGATGGAAGAAATAAATGATAATAATAAATAATTATACCGGAAACTGTTCTAGGGAACCAGTTTTGGTTATTGAAGAACTAGTTATCAACTATGCTTATTCCTCATTGCCTTTAGCATTCTAATCTCTTAGGCTAGTTCTTAATCTCTGTGGGATAAGTTGTATCTATTTCTATGTTGTTTTTTCATACCGGATCTTCTTTGCTTTCTAAAAATCTGTCTTTCTCTATTTCTCTATTAACAATTATTGATAATAAGTCCACATTCACAGACAGCAGAGGATGCTAATGTAAGAGTCCCATAACTCATGAGTCATTAATGTAACAACATGGAAAAGGAGGACATATTTATTGCTACCTCAATTTTTCTGAAAACCTGCAATGTCACATCATTTGATTCAAATTTCCATTCTTTGTCTACATAGTGTCATTAAGTGCACATAAATGCAAATATGAGCCGGGTGCTGGTGGTTCACGCCTGTAATCCTAACTACTCAGGAGGTTGAGACAAGAGGATTGTAGATCAAAGCCAGCCTGGTCAGCAAAGTCCATGAGACTCTTATATTCAATTAACCAACAGAAACTCGGAAGTGGTGCTGTAGCTAAAGTGATAAAGCACTCAACTGGAGCTGAAGAGCTGAGGGACATTGCCCAGAATCAGAGTCCAAGCCTCACGACCAATAAACAAAAGTGCAAATATGACATTAACTTTCCCCAAAAAGAACTACAAAGTCAATAGTAATCTTCCCAAGCAGAAAAACTAATTCCAAAATGATTCAGTGTACCTACTTTTGCTGTTATTTGTTATGGCTTCTTTGTTGGACATATTCTCTTCTTTTAAAAATTGTCAAATATTAGCTTTATAATAAACTTCATCTAATATTTCTCAAATGAGAAGTCCATATAGTTGATGTCACTTGGCTTTCTTACTATCACAGTTCAAAGCCAACCCTGGCAAGAGAGGTCTGTCAAATTCTTATCTCTAAACACCAAAAAAAAAACAGAAGTGGAGTTTTTGTTGAAGCAATAGTGTACTAGCTTTGGGGTCAGGTGGGCAGGAAAGACAATTGTTCAGGGACAGGGTCCAGCCTCTGAGTTCAAGCCCCAGAACTAGCACAAACTAAACAAAAAAAATAATGCCACATATTTCTTTGGGACCATCGTTTAACACTGTTTGAGAAGAGGCTCTTTTTGCTGATCATACACGCTGCATCCTGCTTTTTGGAATCTTTACTGCTATGGCAAACTCAGGACCAGATTAAAGGAATGGATAAAGGACTTCTGCAACAAGACAATCATGTCACGAGTGAAATATCCATGCATAAGAAATTTTAAAACCTCCATGACTTTCTTTCTTTGCAGTAGAACACTTTAAAACAAAGTTATTTCGTTTTTTTTTTCTATGCTGGCCTGCGAATGGCATATTGTTTCTTTTTGTAATACTCTCAACTAGAAGTTTCCAGAAAAGTTTTATATGAGTAAAGAACACACTCGAAAAAGTCAGGGACAGATTTTCCTTCCAGTCTTGGATTATTTTCTTGTTCAGTAAAAAGAACAGCACAAATTATCTTGAACTTTGTCATTTCTCTATGTTCAATTCCTGTCTTGGAATCATTTACCACTGCCCATAACAGTTCCTTCCATCTACTTCCAATAACAATCTATGATGCTGCTCCCAGTAAAAATGAATATTTTCTAGCTTCATTGAAATAGCACAAGTACATCTTTGGACATGAGGTAACACATGTTTCAGAAACAACTTAGAAATGAGAAAATATGGCATTTACATGGCTTATAAAAATTATCCTTGTACATATCGCCATAGAAGATGATGTTAAGTGAAATGAATCCCAAGATAGGGACACAACTTTTTTTTGCTTTCTTGCTATTTTTTAATGTATCTAACATGTACTATGTCTCTTTTTGGGAGGGGGTTCCGATGGTGGGTCCTGAACTCTGGGCCTGGGCGCTGTCCCTCAGCTTTTCAGCTCAAGGCTAGCACTCTACCACTTGAGCCACAGCACCACTTTCGGCTTTTTTCTTTTTGGTTCTGTGGTTCTGAGGAATCGAACCCAGGGCCTCATGCATGCAAGGCAAGCACTATACCACTGAACCACCTTCCCAGCCCTACTATGTCGTTTGTTTGTTTTTGTTCTATTTTCATCCTCCACGGTATTTTTTCACTGTATTTGAGTTTGGTGATCTGCTTCTTGCACTTACATTTTCCTAATGTGGGGATGGGAAGGGAAATATCAAAATGCTGAAACAAGGATAAAGTATGATCCATTGTAACAATAAGATGAACAAGACACCATGTAGAGAACAAACTTTACAACTTGGGGAAGGGAGGAAGGAGTTGGGGAGGGGGAGAGAAAAGGGATGGCAAGGGACAAATAAAAGAGGAGCTAACAATGCTCGTTAGATAATATATTCATTAGCTTACTTATGTAACAAACCCACAATAAAAAACATGAAAGAAAACATTATCCTGGAGTACATTAAGTACAAATTTCCTAAATGCTCTGTAAATTAAGCCCAATTTTAATTGGGAAGAAGGTTCTCAGAAACATTTTATTGTGAGTGTGGGTGTTGTTCATTCTTTCCCAAGTGTACATAGGTTAACATTAGGAGAAACAATAGGAATAATAGGAGAAAGAGAAGTTCTGTGTTTAAGTATAATGGTTCAAAACACTATAGAAGACTCTGCAAATAAGACAACTTTGAAACAATAAGGCCAAGGCCAACATGTCAATCTATGAGTGTGATATAGAGAAAGCATTACTACTAAGTGGAACATGACTTATGAGGCTCTTTCATCTCTTTCATCATGGTAGCTAATCATGTAAATTAGTGAAAATTACAGTGGAGGTATAATTTCGGTTCCTAGCAAGTCAGATATAAGAGCATGGACATAACTGGAACAAAAAGGCCATGTTGAGAGAGCAGGAATGATACTAGCAATGAACTGGTGGCTAAGATCACTTTTCTTTTTCTTTTTTTCTTTCTTTTCCTTTCTCTCTCTTTTTTATGGTAGTGGGGCTTAAACTCTGGGCTTGGGAACTGTCCCTCTGCTATTAAGCTCAAGGCTAGTGCTCTACCACTTGAGTCACAGTGCCATTTCAGGATTCTGGTAGTTAATTGGAGAAAAGAGTCTCTGGGCCTTTCCTAGCTGGGGTGGCTTTGAACCTCATCCTCAGATCTCACTGCCACCGGGCTTAAGATCACATTTTTAACAGTGTACACTCAGGATATGTAATGTGTATGTTCACCTATCTTTATATGTATTCTTGAGTTAAAAATTTGGGCTACAGCTCAGACTTTATACTCACAAAAATGTTTGTCGTTTAAAAGTTGATACTCCTGGAGAAATAAAACCTAAGAATATAAAGGAGTCTGGGAAGTTCAGTTTATATCCAGCCTGGGAAGAACAGGCTTTGAGACACTACCTATAATTATCCAGGCAAAGCTGAATTGGAAGAAGGGCTCACGAGATGGAATACCAGTCATGAGCAAGATGGCTGAATAAGAGATTGAGGCTTTTGCATACATACATACAAACATACATATACACATACACTCAGAGGCACTTTTATGTGCACAAACAAATGCACAAATGAAACAACTCTCAGAATATGTAGAAAAGTTAGAAAACAATAGAAAATATTTCCTGAGTAAGACTAGAATCAAGTGTTAATTTTTAATATTAGAAAGTATTCAAGTGAACTTTCTTCAAAAAAGTTTGAGACTATTACATAGGTAGGGACTAGAGATAGTAAGAAAGTCAAGTAATCATTATTAATGGGATCAGATCCATGGAGGAATGAATCAGAGACCCCTGCAGGTGCATCTGAAAATGTTCATATCCTGTGTCAAATGTTAGAACATCTTTCAAAACTGTACATAAACAGTCTGAGCAGTCAATCTCATGGATAATATCATCAGAGAAGTTCAGAATTGCTAGTCTGTATCTAGATTAAATAAACCAACAAACCATGGTAGGAGAATGTGATACAAGACAAAAATTCTAGCACTGAGACTAAGACAAGAGAATAGAGAGTGGAATTACATAGCGATACCTTCCCTGGACCAGGTAGCATAATTTTGTCTCAATAAAACAAACCAAACAACAAGAAAGGAATACATTGTTTGAAGTTTGCGCTAATTTTGTCACTATGTTTTGAGATGTCAAGTTTCCTATTGACATGCAACTCATATATAATCCTCAGTTGTGTTTTAAATGCTCTTTTCATTACAGAACATTCCCAGATGCAAAATGACTCATGATTCCCAACGAAAAATTTGAAAAAGTAAGCATCATTCTGTTGGATTCCAAAGAAATGATGAAGTATTACGAAAGCTTAAGCCTGGAGAAATAGCAAAGTTCATCTAATGTAGGACTTAGTAGACCTGGCTAAATTAGAATTTAGATTTAAAATAATGTTTTGGGTTTGTAATTTCATATTCTATAGGATATTACAAAATGCTTTTCAAGTAGATGATTTAATCCCATCCCTGGCCCCTGGCTCCTGAAAGCTTCTGGGTATGGACAGGAAAGTTCATTTATATCTGTCCCCAGAGGCCTCCTCCCCTCCCAGCATGTAGGGGCATGCCCCAGCCATCACTCTGGGCCCGGAACTGGCTCCAGAGCCAGGCCAAACCATCCCTCCTTCTCCCCTTGTGCCAGGACTCGTGTGGGAGTTAGAGTCCACCCGGCCTTCTGTTCCCATGGCCGCCATAGGCCTCAAGCTCTACAGCCATTCCCACCCCCGTCCCATGCCCCTGAGCCTGGATGCTAACTGCTCCCCCCTTTCCTGTTTCTCCAGGCCCCAGTTCCTGCATGTCCAGCAGTCCAGGCCATAAGTGTGCCTGCCCCTAGAACAAGAGGCCCACTGGAGCCTTCCCGCACTTCTGTGCCCAGCACCAGATGGGGTTTTTCACAACTCTCCCCCTCGCCCCCCACCCCCCGCCAGCTCTTCCCTGCTCCACCCACTGCTGAGCCAAAGGGTGCTCCCTGTACACCATGCATCCTCCATTGCTCCTTCCTGGGCTTGATTCTGCACTGTGCTCTCCCTCTCCACCTTCCCCGTGCAGGAAGGACCTCTCCATGGCTGGATAAGGCTTGTGGGATATGCCCTTGCCCCCTCCCCCACCTAGGGAGCCAAAGGCGCAATCCCACCCCTCCCTCCACTCCAGGGAGACAGCTCACTAGGAGAGATGGACTCCATGGTGGGGCAGGGGTAGGCCCAAGCACCTGGCTCACGTTTCCCCCTCTTCCTTCCTGGCCTGTTTCTGCTGTGGTCTCTGCAGGTGCATGCGGCCTCCCCCAAACCCTTTCCTCTGGAGATGACTTTCCTCACCCCACCTGGGAAGGTCACCAGCTGATTCCCCCCACCCACTCATCCCCAGCTCCTTCTTGACTCCCTCTTGGCTGTCCAGCCCTATGCAACCAAGTCTGATCTGTGTGGGAAATCCAGAAGCTGGGCTGCCCCGTGGGAGGCTCCCCCCTCCACTGCTCCCAGATGTGTCTTGAGTTCCATCCCGCAGGTTCACCCATTTACCCGGGAAATGACCTCACACACAGCCACAGCCACACACAGAGCTGGGTCATGTCAGCCACAGTGGGTCTGAATTAGAGAGGCCTCAGGAGCCAGAAGGGACCCACAGGTTGAGGGCAGCATTTCCTATCTCCTACATTCCCCCTTCCCAGGATGTTATGCTGGGAGGAGGTAGGCCTCACCCACTGATGGTGCTGGTGCCCCGTGGCCCCACTGGTAAGGTCGGATGTGCTGTAGCAAAGCCTGCTGGAGGCCTAGCCCCGCCCCCAGGCAGATGGCAGCAGCCCCGAGTTCCCCCTTCCACACTGCTGGGTTGGCCTGCTCTCCATTTGCTGCCCTTCCCTGGCAGCCCGGGTTGGTTCTCATTGAGAAAGCCCAGAACTCCTGCCTTCCTCTTCCCCACTTGGCCAGCCCATTTTCACTGACTGCTCTTGCCTCTCCTGCCCCTTCAATCCCTCTCCTGCTTCTCCTAACCATAGGGGCATAGGGGACCAGCAGCCACAACACCAAGACTCCCTCCCCATCTGCTCCCTTCTTGATCCTCCATTTCCCCTATCGGCCCCACCTCCTCCATTCCTGGCCTGCCCCTGTCCTAAGTTTCATGCCCCTTCCACTTATCCCAACCCTCCTGGGCAGCCCGGCCCTCTCAGAATGGCAAATGCTCCATGGGCCATCAAGAGTCAGTTCCCAGTCCTGGAGCTTGCTCCAACCTCATCCCTTCCGGGCCTGCTCCTTCCAAAGCAGCCTTTCCTGGGGTAAAGTTTCCAGGTGCAGACCCCCATTCCCCCTTCTACTCCCAACCCACAAATCTCTACTGAGGGCCCCGCTCCCCAAGGGTGCAAAAGCACACTTGGCTGGCTCAGCTCCTCAGTCCTCTGTCAAGGGCTCTGCACCAGTTCTCACTGGGTCTGGGTAGGAAAGCCCATGGGATTCAGAGGCCATGCAGGACAATAGAACCTTGGATCACCCATGTCTTACCTTCCAGCTTCCCAGCCTGTTCCCAACATGACTTCCTGTGGTACAGGGCCATCCCCTGATTTTCAGGAAATGACTTCTGGAGCTTTCCCACTCTCATGGGTTAACACGGGGAGGAGGAAGAGTTGCTGGGTCCTCAGCCTGGAGGTCTTGCCTGGGGTACCGGGGCTGCAAAAGGCCTACTGGGAACAAGGCACTGGTTTGTGGGTCTGACCTGGGATCCGGGATACGAGCAGCAGCAGGAAAAATGGGGTGGGACCAGGCTCAGGAAACAGATGTCAGCAAGCCTGAAAGGGCAGGGCCCTGGCACAAGTCTGTCCTGTGATGCAGGTGGGAGCAGGAGGAAGTGGGTGGGCTCAGTCAGGCCCCTGCATCTGTTCTGCCCTGAATCTAAGGGATGGCGGGAGACCTAAAGGGTGATTCCTGCCCAAGGTGCGGGTACTGGTGGGCAAACCGATGGGATGGGGCCCTAGTTCAGATGCTGCCCAAGGCACTCCTGCCAGAGAGTCCCATGGCAGAAACCACCCTAAGCACCTCTGCTGGCAGGCAAGCTAGGAGCTGGAGCTCTGGGGCTGGTCTTGTCAAATGATGCTGGTGCCTGCAGGCAAGAATGGATAGATGGAGCCCAAGTGCCAGCAGGTGCCAGCCAAGGGGTGGAGGCCCGTGCTGTCTCCTCCAAGGCAGGGGATTCTGGAGGCTGAACTACGGGGTGGAGCCCAGGTGTAGTTGCCAGTACCTCCTAAGACACCTCTGCTTGTGAGTGAATTGAGGGACAGAGCCCCGGTGCAGGTCCTGCCCCAGGCAGGAGTTGCAGGCAGGCAATATTAGGAACAGAGCCCCAGTGCCAGAGGGCTACATAAGGGGCAGATCCCTAATGCTGGTCCCGCCCTAGGCAGCCGAAGGGGCAGATTCCAGGTGTGAACCTCCTTGAAAGCGCTGGTGCTGGTGTTGGCGGGCGAACTAAGGGGTGGAACCCTTGTGCAGGTCTCGCTTACTGGGCAGTGCAGGAGTGTGAACGAATGGGCAGAGCCAAGGTGTGGATGTTGTCAAAAGGACCGCTGCTGGTGGGCAGTCTGAGGGGCAGAGCCCAGTGCTGATGTCGCCCAAGGCACCACCACCATCAACTGATTAATGGGTGGAGCCCACCGGCCATCTCTCAAGGTTGCCAGTACTGGCGGCTGAGTCAAGGGGCGGGGCCGAAATGCAGGTGTCATCCAAAGCACCTATGCCTGCTGGCAAACAGAGGGGCGGAGCTCCTGTGTTAGTCCCACCCAAGGCGCCCGTACTGGCCATCTAATGGAGGGGTGGTGCAGGTCTCGCCCAAGGGTCAAGCCCCAATGAGGGTCTTGACCTAATGCAGGGAGCAGGGGTGGTTGTGACCTAATGCGGGGAGTCCGGGGTTGGTCTTGCCAAAGGCCTGGGGACTGGTGGGCAAACCAAGTGGTGGAGCCTCCCTGCAGTTCTGTCAGAAAATTAGAAAACAAGATAAACTTGCAAGGTTCATGGAACAGGGACTTTGAACCCCCGACTGGATTCAAACCGCCATCCTCTCCATGTCAGGTTCCTGAGTAACAGTTTGGGTAGCAGGCCTGAGCAGGTTCAAATGTCGTTCCATACTACCACTTCTTTGAACTCCACTCCGCTGCTGGATACCCCCTAATGTGCATGACACCAGGGCCTGGGTCCTGGGACTATGCGCCTCTCTCCTCTCTCTATGTATATTCACATCAATACATTTGCCATATGTGTATGTATTTATACATGCCGTTTTTCTGTACTGGACTTTTTTGACTTCGGTCATGCAGACTCTATAAATACACACAAGTATATATACACACACACATTCATGCATTTTGTCTCCGATGAATGATAGAAAAGTGAGTTTGCCCAACATTAGTAAGCTAGGACCCGACTTGGGTAGGGCTTTTCTCCCATAGAAACTCTGTAGGGAACTCAGGTTTCTCCTGAGATCTAAAGCTTTGAGACCCTAAATATTGACAGGGAGAGACTTCAAGATGAATGTGGACCTAGATCTTCTCTTGGTTCCATAATTAGGGAGTCAGATGGCATTCTGAGGAGGTTGACTGCACCTGCACCTGCCACCAATCCCAGTTCAAAGGAGAGAAGGCACCCAGACCCCTCACCCCCCACATTGGCACCTTTCAGTGACCATGTCAAGTGGGTGCATTCCTTTACACTGGAGGAAGGAGGTGGGGGGGTCTATGAGGAATGTGCCTTTCCCCTCCAGTGACCTGAGACCTGTGGCCAGCTATGGGCTCCCGAACAGGACTGAGAAGGGCTAACACAAAGAGTCTTGCTTCTTGAGTCCTTCCTTCAGCCAACCAGACCTGTTTCCTTCCATGCTAGAAGCCAACTGAAGCACTTCTGGAAGAAACACATTAGCAGACAGTCTAGGATAGGGGCTTAGTTCCTTCTGGAAGAGAAAGACCAGCCTGGTGGAACACTCCAACTGGAAAGGCAAATGATAGAGAGATCCAGGCACCAGTTCTCGTTTGAAAGGAAGGGAGAGTTTACACACCAGAGATGTTGGAGGTCTTCTCTCCTCTAAGAGTCCCTAGTGTTAGGATGGAATGGGATTGTATGAAGCCAAGCCTGACACATCTCTGAGTGGCCATGAATGACTGAAATCAGGAATGGTATATCTCTAATTACTGGGCAGGGTGTGTGTGTCTCAGCACCTCATTCTGCACAGACCCCCATGGATAGTTCTTCACTGGCCTCTCAAAATCTTCCACATGGCGACGCCGTGCTTGCCGACTGCTCCCGTGCATGTACCAATCCCATATCAAGTAGCTTTAACTGGAGAAACCTGAGGCATCATGAGACCAGGAGGTGGTTCATGGTTTCTGAGCCAAGAAAGGATTTTAAGCTGAGTAAACACAGCCAGGAAGTCTGGATATGAACACATATGTTCTCATGAGTTCATGTGCACGACTTGAACTGAGGGTCTGGATGCTGTGCCCGAGCTCTTTTGCTCAAGGCTGGCATTCTAACACTTGAGTGATACCTCCCTCCACCTTTGGCATATATATATATTTGGTTCTTCATTGAAGAAGAGATACTTGTGAACTTCAGTCCCTGGCTGGATTTGAACCACGATGCTCAGATCTCAGCCTGCTCACTAGCTGAGTATTACAGACACGAATCATCGGTGCCAGGCCACATACATACGTTATAAGGGAGAAGCTGGTGGCCCACTGAAAAGATGTGGTTAAGGAACAGGAAACTGAAATGGGATGTGCATCCTAGTAGAGTGCATGGGAGAATGTTCTAGTCTAGACACCAGGCACAGATAGAAACAGGCCCTCTTAGAACACTTGAGAGGAGCTTAGGGTTGGCTCAAAGGGCATTGACCACGCACTACACACCAGCAGTCTGGTGAATGCAAGAATACTGAAGAGGTAGGCCTTTGGAATGAAAGCCCTGATGTAGGAGACACAGGAGGGCAGGGTGGGGCTCTAGAGTACCAGGCAAGGCTTCTGGGGGGACCAAAGGGAAAAAGGCCCAGCCACTAGGGCAGGAGGGACTTTTCTGCCAGGGGCCTAAAGGTGCTTGCTTTTGAATTTCCGCCTTGTGAGCCACATCCCCAATACAGCTTCTCAGCCAACGTGTCTGCCCATCTGTGTGACTGCTGATCATGGTAGTCACTCTGGCTGACTGTCATGTCTTTTTGACTGTTCAGGTAGATGAGCCTTAGGTGTTAGCTGCAGGTTCCTTAAGCTTCCTAGCTGAGCTTGGTCTTACAGGAACAAGGTTGGCACTGACTGGCAGTGTACCTGGCAGAAGCATAGCCCCACCCTAGGGAGACATAGAAAGGAGGTAGTGGCTTTCAAATGGTTTCTGGGGGTTCTGGCTGGCTGTCGTCCCAGAGCCCACTGGGCCCACTGTCACCAAGAAAAGGTATCTTGCTTCCCTCTCTCCTTGAATTTTCTGGGGCTCTCTGAGTCTTTCATGACATGCACCCCTGCCATCTCTTGCTCTGTTTGTCTCTTCACCTGATTTTTTCTGATTGGTCGGCCAGCGCTTTTTCTCTCACTTCTCTGGCTGTCTTTGTCTTTGTCTCCCTTTCTGAATGCCTATCCATCTATCAACGAATGTTTTTTGTCTGTTCTCTAATTGTGTCCCATCCATCTTGCTCCTGGGCCTCTGTTCTGTCTAGTTCAGTATGTGTCATGGTGTGTGTGTGTGTGTGTGTGGATTTTCCCCTCATCTTTCTCTGTCCCCTCTCTGGGTGCCTGTCTGTCTCTTTCTGACCTCTGATGGGGCCCCACCTCCATGCCGACCTGGCCTTTAGACCCCTATCAGGGTCTACAATGAATCCTTAATTGCCAGAGACCCGCATTCCAGATATTCATTGGGGCCCAAGTCTGGCCTGTCCAAATCTTTGGCCACCTCCTGGAGATTCTGGGTCAGCAAGGCCAGCTGGAATTAGGGTATCCGTGGGTCTTGGGGTGGGGCTTAGTCATGGGATGTCCTGTCCTTTCTTCAGCTGTATTTTTGGCTGTGCATCCCTCCCAGAAGGCTGGCAGTGGAGTGGGAGAAGGTAGGAGCATTGCCAGGGGCTCTGGTCAAATTGACCTAGATAGCTGACTGAAGGCCACCCAAGCAAGTAGGATCCGGGGCTACATGGGAGGTGGGGCCAAGGTGGCTTGGAAGTGTATCCGTAGGTGTCTAGGAAATGTCAGCATACCTTATCACAGGCAAGTCTATCTCCTGGCCCCAGCTGGGCCTCTCAGGTCCTTCTAGACATTTCCAGATGCCCAGAATACAGAGGCACAGACTTTAGATTCCAGGGCCATTGAACTGGGGAATGAGAGAGTGGTATAGACAATGCCTTAATTTTCTGGGGCATTAGCCTTGACCTGGCTATGCTCCCCTTGTGTATGCTCACTTTTTAACCCAGTGCTGGCCACACACCAGCCACTTCTGGCAGTGCTATGGAAGTGAGATCTAGGGTGACTGAAGTCTGGATTTATGGCCTGATTGGGGGTGGGGTGGAGGCAAAGGGTGTCTTTAAAATAAATCTTAGAGCTGGAACTCAGGTTCTAGGCACTGCCCCTGAGCTTCCTTTGCTCAAAGCTAACATTCTACCACTTGAATCACAGCTCACCTTTCATCTTTTTTGGTAGTTTAGTAGAGAGAAGAGTCTCACATACTTCCCTGCCTAAGCTGGCTTCAAGTTGCCATCCTAAGAGTGTAGCTCCTTGAGTAGCTAGGATTGCTTGTTTGACCACTTGGCACCTACTAAGGATGTCCGTGTGTGTGTGTGTATGTGCGCGCGCATGCACGCGCGCGCACGTGTGTGTGTGTGTGTGTGTGTGTGTTTAGTGGGGCTTGAACTCAGAGCATAGGTGGGTATCCTTTAGCTTGTTTGCACAAGGATGGTGCTGTACCACTTGAACTACAGCAGCTATGCTTCCCACCTTTTTGATGATTTATTAGAGATAAGAGTCTGCCCAGGCTAGCTTTAAATCTTAATTGATCCTCAGGTGACAGCCTTGGATAGCTAGGATTATAGGCATGAGCCACTGGCACCCAGCTGCAAGGATGTATTTTCATCCTGTCTTCTGTTCTAACAGCTGTCTACTTGCCCTGGCCTAGACCAAGGGTGGGTATGTTTCATCTGAAGCCTGGGATAGGAGGGGAAGCTGTAGATGGGTGCACGGCTTGGAGAAAGGTAGTTTGTATTAGCCAAGAAGGAAAGCGTGGCCAGATATTAATAGCTCATATTCTCATATTCCTAGCTCCTCAGGAGGCTGAGATATGAGGATTGCCATTCAGAGGCAGCCCAGCTAGAAAAGTCTGTGAGACTCCATTTTGCAAATAACCACCTGAAAGGTGGAAGAAAAGCTGTGGCTCAAGTGGTGGAGTGCTAGCCTTGAACAAAAAAAAAAAAAAACTATGGGACAGAGCTCAGGCCCTGAGTTTAAGCCCTAGTATCAAGATGTGTGCACACACACACACACACACAGAGGAAGGTAGTAATGATGAGCTGAGCTAGAACTGTGGGCAGTCCTGAGGCATAGACATAGTAAACTCTCAAGGCAAATCAAGTAGTTTCTCTCTATCCTTCTTGGGCTGAGGGTTCTGGGCCATGGCAGTTAGTGCCATGGAACCTGCCCCTCAATCCATGCATGGGCCACAGGACCAAGGGAAGGACACTATGGATGCTCCTTTGTAGTCGGCCCACCATTGCAGACCTTCATATACCCCCAAGCACTGGTGAGGAAAGCAGGGCTCTGAGCCCTGGGATTCCAGAGATAGCCACTGCTACAAGCAGCAGCCAGCTGGCTTTAGATTCTTGAGCCTACAAGTCTATCATGAGCCCAACTCAACACCCGCTCAAGGTGTGCCTGATGATTCACAGTTATGATACTCATGTAAGTGGGTGTTATCTGCTGTGCTATTTTGCAGCCCTTGCCCCTCCTGGCCCAGAACTATGATCTGAGACGTCAATTGCATGGTCTGATGCACACTGCACCCATGACAGATGCCGTTCTAATGACCTGACCGATGACCTCTGTACCCCAGGGCTCGATCCTTCTCTGATACTGTGGCCTGCTCTACAGGAAAAGGCCTCAGAAGAGGCTGCACTCAAGACTTGTAATACACCAAGACATTAGGAGATCCTCAGGGGCCCACTGGAAAGTACTCTGCCTAGAGTCACAGAGTGAGGTCCAAGAAGGCCAGGTGTTGGTCATGGGGCTGGAATGCTAGTCCTGGGTGCTGTCCCCCAGCTCTTCAGCTTACCATTTGAGTTACAGGGCCAATTCCGTTATTCAGGACGTTCCTTTTAGATCATAGTCTCCCAGAATTCCTGCCTGGGGTTGGTTTTGAACCGAGATCCTGATATCTCAGCTTCCTGAGGAGGTAGGAGAGATGTGAGTCACTAGCACCTGGCTGATCTGACCTTTCAGGAGCTCCTGAAAGTTTTATTTTATTTTTTAGGTGCCAATGCTGGGCTTGAACTCAGGGTCTGGCCTCTGGTCTCTTAAATTTTTCCCTCAAAGCTGACACTATACCACTTGAGCCACAGCTCCATCTCTGGCTTTTGGTAGTTCATCGGCAAGAAGAGTCTCACTAACTTTTCTCACCTGAGCTGGCTTGACCCATGATCTCTGATCTCAGTCTTCTGAATAGCTAGGATTTACAGGGGTTGAGCCACTTCTGGCATTGTGTTAGAAGCTTTTCTTAAGCAAGCATTCTTCCCTGTGTTTACCTTGAATCCTCCATGCAAAGGAGGCCTGAGGGTCAGGAGGTGTGAAAAATAAGCTTCCAGCCACAGGAAATGGCTGGGGTCCATGGTGAAAAACCAAGCTAATCTTCCCCCGGGCCCCATTCTGGTACCCCACCATTTGCCCTACCTGTGTCTCAACAAACCTTGACCCAGCCTTGAATGTTCTGCCAGAATGTCTGAAGCCACAGTACCTTCATTCCACCTACACCACTTGCTCCAATCGACATCGAAGGACCGTTGTCCATCCATGATGGACCTTCTGCCTGAGGCTCTCTGTCCCGTTCCACGCCTTAGAACTCTTGTGGAATTTTGGCATTGGTTATATCACCTCCTGGAGCAAGTCTTTCCTTCCCTTCTACCTTTTTTTTTAATATTGAGTTGCTATAGATGGAACTTTGTGCAGGGTGACTGGCAAATGCTCTATCTTGGTGTGTTGAGTGTGTGTGTGTGTGTGTGTGTGTGTGTGTGTACGCGCGCGCGCGCACGCGCACGCGCGCACACAGGTTCGAGCATGCGCGTGTGTGCGTGCCAGTCCTGATGTTTGAAATTATGGCCTGGACACTGTCCTATCCCTGAGCTTTTGTGCTCAAGGCTAGCACTCTTCTACTAGAATCACTGCTCTACTTCTCGCTTTTTGGCTGTTTAATTGGAGAAAAATGTCTCATATAGATTTTTATGTTTGTAATTGGGATCCTCAGATATAAGCCTCCTGAGTAGCTAAGATTACAGGGGTGAGCCAGCAGCACCTGCCTTCTACCTTACCTCTTACCTATAACCTCGGCCCTCCTCTGTGTCCCAGAAGAATATGTCTCACCAGACTCACTTTTTTTTTTCTTTTTGCCAGTCTTGGGGCTTGAACTCAGGGTCTGGGTGTGTTCCTGAGCTTCTTTTGCTCAAGGCTAGCACTCTCTCACTTAAGCCACAGTGCCACTTTTGGCTTTTTCTGTTTCTGTGGTACTGAGGAATGGAACTCAGAGCTTCGTGCGTGCTATATAAGCGCTCTACCACTAAGCCACATTCGCAGCCCAAGGTTCACTTCTAACAGGAGTTATGAGGGTGGTATTTATTGACTTACCCCTTTTGGCATAGAAATCACTGATTATTTCATGTCTATGCCAAGATTTGGGACTAGCCTTTGACTTGGCAATGAGGAATGATAGATGAGTGATAGCCACCAGGCCCCAGAGCTCTAGGCTCACATCCTACAGAGGGATAGAGACTATGGAGAGAGAACCTTGGACAACTCCTACAGCCTAGGGACTGTGGATTCTCTGGAGGCAGTGGCTGGCTGCAAAGTGTCCCAATGGGATGCCTCAGTCAGAACATTATGCACCCATTGCACACACTAGCCCAGGCAAAGCCTTCAGGGCTTCAGTTATTAAATGGCAGAGGGTGCTTTGTTCAAGCTGCCAGCTCACACTTAGAACTCTATGAGGGCTTGTCCCAGTTTGCCCAGGTTGGGACGGCTGGGAATGGGCAACCTGCTGAATGCCCATCATCCATACAGAGATCCATGCATGGAGTTATTGTAACCTTTTTAGGGGAGGGCAGGTACACTGTTGTACTATGATCCTAGCCCCTGTTCTTGACTTCCTTTTCTCAAGGGTAGCGCTCTGCCCTTGAGTCACAGCCCCATTCATGTTTATTTTTCCGGTGATCTCTTAGAAAGAAGAGTCTCCTAGACTTTCCCACCCCAGCTGAATTTAAATTGGCATTTTCTACATCTCAGCATCCTGAGGAGCTAGGGTTATAGGAAGGAGCCACTGGCACCTTACCTTCTTCTTGTTGTTCTTTTTTTCAATCATAACAGTCTGAAATTTTCAATGTGTCATTCCAATGGTTTGCATTCAAAGTAAACTACCCAGGCCTGGAGCTCGAATACTAGGACTGCCACCCACAAATAGAGGGAGATCCTGACAAACACATTCCTGTTCATGTGAATGCTAATGAAATATTATAAAAGTAATAAATGTGCCATTGATTCATGATTCTATTTTAGAATGCCACACAAAAAATATTGGACTTATGTCTTCCATTCTAGCACCATGGAATGATTAAGGATATTGAATAATTTTTAATTAATATTTTTATAAGTATTCAACAGTGATATTTCATTAAATGGAGGCATAATTTAATAACTAATAATTGGTAATAATATCTATAATTTAATTTCCTCACAGTCCCTCTCGTTGTATATGTATATATATCAATGTACGCACGTCTCTATCTATATCTATCTATCAATCTATCTATCTATCTATTTATCTATCTATCTAAGTACCAGGCACTCCTGTGGATTGATCACAGGTACTCAGAACTTCCTGGCAGCTCAGTTTGCCAGAGGCTGGTCTGATAAGACTGTGATCCCATTTATGGATTGGGCATTCTAGGCTGTGTGTTGAAATCGCAGGATGGCCAAAAATTTGTTCATGCAGTAAGAAGCCAATATTAGCACATTGTTTTCCTTTTCTGTTAAAGTCCATGGTCTCAGAATGATGTATAATCTATATTTACATATATCCTATGTGAGATGATGTAATAAAAGAAATGTTATATGTGTAATAATGCTAAATAAGTAAGGGTAATAAATGTCATATTTCTACAAAATTTTGGTCAATCGACATTCAACAATTCATTCAAAAAATCATACACCACGATCAAACAGGATTCATTTCAGGGATGCACAGCTGGTTCAATATATGCAAATCAATTAATATAATTCGTCACATAAAAAGGAGCAAGGATAAGAACCACATGATTATCTCAATAGATGCAGAAAAAGCATTTGCCAAGATCTAACACCCCTTTATAATGAAGGTTATGGAAAAATTAGGAATCCATGGAACATTCCTCAATACAATAAAGGCTATATATTACAAACCAACAGCAAGCATTATACTTAATGGTGAAAAACTAAAGCCATTTCCTCTTAACTCAGGAACGAGACAAGGAGGTCCACTCTCTCCTCTTCTTTTGAATCTAGTATTAGAATACCTAGCTACAGGAATAAGACAAGATGTAAACATAAAGGGGATCCAAATAGGGAAAGAAGTAAAACTCTCCCTCTTTGCAGATGACATGATCTTGTATTTAAAGAATCCCTCAGACTCCACTCCCAGATTTCTCAGGCTGATTCAAAACTTTGGCAAAGTAGCAGGGTATAAAATTAACCCTCAAAAATCATTGGCTTTTCTGTATGCCAACAATGAGAAAAGTGTGGCTGAAATTAGGAAAGCAACTCCATTCGTTATAGCCCCACAAAAAATAAAATACCTAGGAATTAACTTAACCAAAGAAGTGAAGGACCTCTATGATGAAAATTTCACAAAACTGAAAAAGGAAATCAAAACAGAATTTAGAAAGTGGCAAAAGCTCTGATGTTCTGGATTGGAAAGATCAACATCATGAAAATGGCAATACTTCCAAAGGGTATCTACAAATTCAATGTGATACCCATAAATATTCCAACCTCATTCTTCAAGGAAATAGAAGACGCATTCCAAAAATTTATATGGAACAATAAATGACCCCAAATAGCAAAAATGATCCTCAACAGAAAGAACAGTGCTGGAGGAATATCAATACCAAATTTCAAACTCTACTACAAAGCCATAGTAATCAAAACATCTTGGTACTGGCACATGAACAGACCTCAGGACCAAGGGAATAGAATTGAAAACCCAGAAATGAACTTCCAGACTGATTGCCACCTAATCTTCGATGAGGGAGCTAAAAAAATAGAATGGAAAAAAGACAGCCTCTTCAGTAAATAGTGCTCGCAAAATTGGTTAATCACTTGTAGAAAACTAGAGATAGCTCCTTATATATCACACTGAACCAGAATCAACTCCAAAAAGATGAAAGACCTCGGAGTCAAAGCAGACACTCTGAAAACATTACAGGTTGTAATAGGAGAAACCCTAGTTCTCCTTGGGACAGACCAAAATTTTCTTAATAGAGACCCAGAAAGGCAACAAATCAAAGAAAGGTTGGACAAATGGGATTGCATGGAATTGCAGAGCTTCTGCATGGCAAAGGACATAGTTAGTAAGATCAATCAAAAGTCCACTGATTGGGAGAAAATCTTCAGTAGCCATACAATGGACAAGGGTCTCATATATAAAATATACCTGGAACTCAAAAAATTAAATCCTCCTAAAATAAATCTAGACACATGAAGAAATGCTCAACCTCCCTAGCCATTAAAGAAATGCAAATCGAAACAACATTGAGATACCACCTCACCCCAGTTAGAAAGGCTATAATCACGAACTATAATAACAACAGGTGCTGGAGGGTATGTGTACAGAAGGGAACCTTACTGCATTGTTGGTGGGAGTGTAAACTTGTTTAACCACTTTGGAAAGCAGTATGGAGTTTCCTCAAAAGACTCCACATAGAGCCTCCCTATTACCCAGCCATCCCACTTTTGGGCATTTACCCAAATTTTCACAAACAAGAGCACACTAAAGCTACCTGCATGACTATGTTTATTGCAGCATTATTTACCATAGCTAAAATATGGAACCAGCCCAGATGCCCCTTAGTAGATGAATGGATCAAGAAAATGTGGTATATATACACAATGGAATTCTATACCTCTATCAGAAAGAATGATATTGCCCCATTTGGAAATGGAAAGACTTGGAAAAATTATATTAAGTGAAGTAATCCATGCCCAAAGAAGCATAGGTCCCATCGTTTCCCTTATTTGCAATAACTAGCATATGTCTGAGTCAAGCAGAAAAGGTCAGATAAGTTGATGTTAGGGAAATGAAACCTAAGATATGTATTCAAATGTTTTTTTTTTCTTTCATGCAATTGTTTCTAACACATTTATAAGATTATTTCTTTGTTGCTCCCCCATGGTATAACCCCTGCTTTCACTGTATTTGCTGTCGGTGTATTTTGTGGAGGGGAAGGGAAAAATCAAATCATTTAAATAGGGATACAGGTGGACCCATTGTAACAATGAGATGTATAAGTCGTTATGTCAAAATACGATCTTTACAACTGTGGCGGGGGTGGGGGACATTGGGGGATGATTGTGTGGGGAGATGGGAGGAGGGGAGAGAATGGGAAAGGATAGAGGGGGAAACAAAAAGAAGAGGCTATGATGCTTGATAAGAAATGTACCCATTTTCTTGCCTATGTAATTGTAAACCCTCTGTACAGTATTTTCACAATTTAAAATAAAAGAAAAAAGTAACAATTAAATTTTTGATTATATAAAATTATGCACAACAATTATACTACATTGACTAATTTTCAATTAATACTTTATTAGTTATTCAATCATGTTACTTAAAAAAGGAAGGAATAATTTAAATAGCAATAATCGGTAGTAAAATTTTATATGCAATATCCTAGTATACAGATATCTTTCTCTTGTTTTATACATATGCATCTATTTATCTATCTACCAATCTACATATTTATGTATTCATATTTACATATTCATATTTACATATTCAATTTACATATTTATGTGTTCATACACTTGTCAGTCATGGGGCTCATTTGTAGTTTGCTCACCTACTACTTACAAAGCCCTGGGTTCGATTCCTCACTACCTTGTGCACAGAAAAATCTAGAAGTCGTGCTGTTGCTTAAGCAGTCGAGCACTCGCTTTGAGCATAAAAGCTTCGGGACTGTGTCTAGACCCTTTCTCAAGACCCAGGATTGGCACCAAAAAAAAAAAAAATAGAATATTCTGACTGCAACAATATAAGTATAGTACTGCAAATACCTCATCACAGAACAAGCATGGAGTTTGGTGCTTGCAGCTGCCATACTACCTGACTTAGCCAGAAATAAACCACTGCAACCCAGCTCCACGGAACCAGAAGCTGCTGGTTCACTCACCACTGTCATCCAAGATACTCGTGGGCTGATCTGTGAAACTCTGAGCTTTGGTTCACAGTAGTAGAGATCTAGCCTTGAGCAAGAGATCTTAGAACAGTACCCCCAAATTTTCAGTGCATTCCCTGTGGCTCCTTGCAACAGAGTTATGATCTAGACGTCTGTAGCTGAGGTCTGTCACCCTGCCTACTCAAGAAACTGAGATGTAAGGATCTGGGTTCCAAACTATCCCAGACACAAAAGTTCCCATGAGACTATTATCTCCTATTCACCACTTAGAAACTTGCAATGGAAGCTAGGCACCAGTGACTAACGCCTGTCATCCTAACTACTCAGGAGCCTGAGAGCTGAGGATCATGGTCCAAAGCCAGCCTGGTCAGGAAATTCCTTGAGATGGACAATTCTCTCCAGTGACCCACCAAAAACCTGGAGGGGTGCTGTAGCTTAAGTGGTAGAGTGCATGGTTTTAGCTGAAGAGCTCTAGGATAGATAGCACCCAGGCCTAGACTTCAACTCTTCCAACTTACAAGAAAAGAAAAGAAAGAAAGAAACCTAAAGAGGAGGGGTTAGACTGCTTTGCATGTATGAATCCCTGGATTTGAATCCTCACTACCACATCACTAGAAAAAAGCCTGAAGTGGCCCTGTGGCTCAAGTGGTAGAGTTCTATCTTTGTACAGGAGAAACTCAGGAACCATGCTCAGGTCCTGAGGTCAAGTTCCAGGACAAGTGTATGCGTGCGTGCACACACACACACACACACACACACACACACACACACACACACACACAGAGATATCAGAAGTGAAGCTGTGACACCAAATGGTGGTAAAGCACGGAGCTTCTCTTCTGAGCTCATGGTCAGCACCCTACCCCTGTGTTCAACCCCGAAACCTAGCCATCCAGGGCTCAACTAGGATAGGTCAAAGGTTTCACAATTTGATGCACTTCACCAGCCCTAGATGACAGGAAACTTTGGGATTTTGCACAAATGCTTATATTAACAAGCTTCTGGAAACCTAGGGAGGCACCATTGCCAATTAGGAATCTTTTCACTAGGTTCAGCTCCCTTATTGACTGCCAGAAGGACCCATGAATTAATTGTAGCAGGTTATTTCAATACTGGAACATAATCTAACAAAGACAGGATAAGTGCAGGGAATTTGGCCTGCCACAGGAGTTGGCACAAATGAAAGCTTCCTGGGGAGAGAGATAGCTTAGAGTACAAAGAGGCTTTTTTCTCCTGGCCTTCAAATTCTGCCTACACTCAACCTCACTAATTGGCTCAGATGGAGTTGTTTGTTACACAGCTGTACAGGAATGAGTCCTTTTTGTCTGTCTGTCCACACCATGAGGCAGACTTCCTACAATAGCCTGGAGTGCACAGAAACCCTCAGGTAACACTGGGAACAGTGAGGGGAGCCCCAGAACAGGCATGTCTTGAAAACACTCCCTGTGCTATGAAATCATTCTATTCAAAGCAAATTTCCTAGCTGGGTGCCTTTCAACATAGCGACTCTGGATCTTCAGCAATATAAATACATGCATACATACATGGGGAGACATAGATTTACTGGCTTTTTCTTTTTTGGCAGGTCCAGGGCTTGTACTATGAGCCTAGGCACTCTCCCAGAGCTCCTTTTGTTCAAGGGTGGTGCTCTGCCCTTGTGTTTCAGTCCCACTCATGGGTTTTTATATTCCTGTGATCCCTTAGAAATGAGAGTGTCCTGATCTTTCCTGTCCCAACTGAATTCAAGCTGACATTCTCTAACTCTCAGCCTCCTGAGGAGCTACGATTACAAGTATGAGCCTCTGAGACCTGGCTTTCTTTTATTCTTGTTGTTCTTTGTTTTATCATGACTATCTGAAATCTTCACAGTGTCATACTAATGGTTTGCATTTCAAAGTAAATTACCCAGGCCTGGAATTCAAATGCCAGGACTGACACCTACAAATAGAGGGAGATCTTGAGAAAATAATTCCTATTCATGGGAGTGCTTAATGGAATGTTATAAAAGTAACAATTAAATCCACAGTTTTTCATGATTCTCTTAAAGAATGCCACACAAAAAGTATTGGATTATGTCTTTAATTCTAGCACCATGGTATGTTTCTCCTAATTAGAGAATACTGTATACTTTTACTTTAATGCTTTAATAAGTATTCAACCATGATACTTCATTAAATGGAGGCTTAATTTAATTACTAATAATTCACAATATATATTATTCAATATCCTCATATTGTCTCTCTCTCATATATATATAGAGAGAGAAAACTACACATCTATCTATCTATCTATCTATATCTATATTTAAATCTATATCAAGGCCACTACTATGGCTTGATCACACGTCCTCAGAACTGGCTGGCAGCTCAATTTGCCAAAGGCTTTGTCTACAACTGACACTTTCATGAATTGGGCATTGTGGGCTGTGAGTTCATATCCCAGAATGGCCAAAAGTTTATAGGTGGAGTAAGAAGCCACATTTGACATATATTTTTCCTTCTCTGTATAAGTCCTGGGTCTAAGGATGATGTAAAATCCACATGCAAATATATCCATGTGATACGATGTAATAAATGAAATAAATATTATATATGTAATAATAATAAAATAAAGAATAAATAAATAAGAGTAATAAATGTAATATGGGGTAAACACATGTATGTAAAAAGATCTCATACATGAATATTATTTTTTCCAGTGCCGTGGCTTGAATTCGGCCCTGGAAATTGGTCTGAATTTCTTGTTTTCAATGATGGTGAGTTTCCTCTCCCCCACAGTGCCACAGAGTTACCTAGACCCTGAGTTCAAATCCCAGGACTTCCAGAAAATTGGTGCAAATTCCAACCCAGGGCCTCATTTTTCTATGGCCAGGCCCGGGACTTGAACTCAGCTTGTATCAACTCTGCCTCAGCTTTGATTATCCTAGGCTGGGGTGCAACCTCTGGACCCACAGCCCATCCTGAGATCCCAGGACCCAAGTTTAAATCTCGGGACTGGCAAAAGAAAAAAAAGGTGAAGGGCTGGGAAGGTGGCTCAATAGTAGCGTGCTTGCCTTGCATGCATAAGGCCCTGGGTTCGATTCCTCAGCACCACATAAGCAGAAAACAAGCTGGAAGTGGTGCTATAACTCAAATGGTAGAACGATAGCCTTGAGCTGAAGATTTGAGGTACAGGACCCAGACCCAGACTTCTGGCCCCACAACAGACCAAAAAAAAAAAAGATGGGGAAAAAAGGAGAAGTATAAAACTGGGAAGTTCCGGAAGGCAGTTTTACATTTTTTTTTCCTTTGCATTGTGACCATCCTGTGTCTAAATGACAGGACCCGAAAACTGTACATGGCCTCGCATTGTTGAAGTTTGGTAGGCTATCAGGGAAGCCACAGCCTGAACCAGCAACCTAGGTCCAGGGTTGGGATCCCGTACTGCTACCTACAAATGGCAGGAGATCCTAAGAAACATATTCTGATAGACATCCATATGAATGGAATGTTGTAAAAGTAACAATTACATTAGTATTTAGTGTATGATTATATTAAAATTATACACAATAATCATAGTACATTGACTAATTTTCAATAAATCCTTTATTATGTATTTAATCATGATACTTAAATAAAGGAAGAAATAATTTGTTTTGGTTTAGTTTTCTCCATCATGAACATTCAACTTTAGAGCCTAGGCACTGACTTTCCTCTTGGGCTCATGGCTAGTGCTCTACTTCGTAGCTAAGGACCCCCTTGGAGCAAAGTGTGTCTTTAGCTGAGGTCTGTCCTCCTGCCTTCTCAGGAAGCTGATGATCTAGATTCCAAACTATCCCAGATACAAAAGGTCCCATGAGAATATTATCTCCTATTCACCACTTAGAAACTTGAAGTGGAAGCTGGGTACTAGTGATTCATGCCTGTCATCCTAGCTACTCAGGATCCTGAGAGCTGAGGATCACAGTCCAAAGCCAGCCTAGGCAGGAGATTCCTTGAGATGCTTATCTCCAGTGAACCACCAGAAAGCCTGAAGGGGCGCTGTAGCTCAAGTGGTAGAGTGCTAGACTTGAGCACCCAGTCCCAGACTTCAACTCCTCCAACTACAAGAAGAGAAAGAAAGAAACCTGAAGTGGAGTGCTGGAAATGTGTCTTAGGGGTAGAGTGCTTTGCATGTATGAAACCCTGGGTTTGAATCCTCAGTACTACATCCCTAGAAAAAAAAAAGCCTGAAGTGGTTTTGTGGCTCAAGTGGTAATGCACTATCCTTGTACAGGAGAAACTCAGGTACAGAGCTGAGGTACTGAGTTCAAGCTCCAGGACTGGTGTTTGCACACACACGCACAGACGCACACAGACACACACACAGACACACACCTACACACACACACACACACACACACACACACACACACACACACACACAGATACCATAAGTGAAGCTGTGACACTAAATGGTAAAGGAAAGAGCTTCTGCTCTGAGCTCTTGATCAGCACCCTGGCCCTGTGTTAAACCCCAAAATATAAACACCCAGAGCCCAACTAGGAGAGGGCAAAGGTTTCAAAACCTGATGAGTTTCACCAGCACTAGATGACAGGAAGCATTGTGATTTTGCACAAGTGCTTAGATTTAGCAAGCATCCGGAAAACTAGGGAGGCACCTTTGCCAATTAGGAATCTTTTCATTAGGTTCAGCTCACTTGTTTTCTGCCAGAAGGACCCTTGAATTAATTATAGTAGTTTTTTCAACACTGGAAAATAGTCTAACAAAGACAGGGTGAGTGCAGGAAACTTGGACTGCCCCGAGAGGCAGCACAAATGAAGGCTTCCTGTCAAAACAGAGCACTGGGAGGAGAGATAGCTTGGTGTACAAAGAGGCCCTTTCCTCCTGGCCTTCAGAGTCTGCCCTCATCCTCACTCTTTGCTCATCCTCACTAATTGCTACGGATGAATTGTTTGTTACACAGATGTTCAAGAGGGAGGCCTTTTGTCTGCCTGTTCCAACATTGAGGCAGACTTCCTTCAGCAGTCTGGGGTGCACAGAAGCCCTCAGGGTACACTGGGAACAGTGAGGGGAGCCCTGGAACATGCACTGTCTTGAAAGCATTCTCTGTGCTATGAAATCATTCCATTCATACCTTTCTTCATAGCAACTCTAAATGTTCACTGCTAGAAATACATGCATACATACACAGACACATGGAGTTACTGGCTCTATTTTTGTAGCAGGTCCTGAGGCTTGAACTGTGACCCTAGGCACTATCCCTGAGTTTCTTTTTCACAAGGAAGCACCGAATTGTGTCTTAACCCATGATTACCCTAGGCCGGTTTGCCGCATTTACACCCACAGATGATCCAGTCATCCTAGGACCCCAGTTCAACTCCCAGCACTGGCAAAAATACATCAAACCAACAAAAATGGAGGAGGAAAAATGCAGAAAATTTTACACAACCGTTTTACCTTTGTTTCCTTTGCACTGTGACCACCATGGGTCTCAATATCTCGGCTTGAAAATTGTATGTGACCTTGCATGGCCAAAGGCTCACAGATTGTTGGTGAAGCCTGAGCCCAACCCAGATACCTAGGCCGTGAGTCCGATCCTCGGACTGCCACCTACACACAGCTGAAGATCCTAGGAATCTCGTTCCTATCAATAGGAACATTAATAGTATGTTTGGCATGTACAAATTGAATTACTATTTAGCTAGACTTTCTAATATAATATTGTACGCATAAATATATGTCATAGATTAATTTAATTAATAACTTATTAAGTCTTCTGCCGTGATTAATTAATGGAGGCATAATTTTAGACCAAATAATTGGTAGTAATAGAATATATAATTTGTAGTAATAGAATATATAAAAATAAGATATAGACATCATTTTATATAAAGAGTTATACACTAGAATCTACATAAATGTCTGTCTCTGTATACATTATTTATAGATCCATATTCATATGTAAATACACACCCACTTCAATCTATATATCTATCTTTTTATATATTGGTCACTTCTAGGGCTTGATATCAGGTCCTCAAATTTGCCCGACAACTTCATTTGCATCAGACTGGTGTGCTAACATTGAGCCATTCATGAAGTTGGCCTTCTAAGGCCGGAGTTCAAATCACAGAACTGCCAAAAACTTAATCCTGGTGGAAGAAGCCAATTGTCCCACTTGTTTTCTTTATGGGTGTCAAAATTCCTGGGTCTCAGGAATGATGTATAATACATAGGCAAATTTATGTCCTATGTAATAGGATGTAAAAAATGTTGTATGTGTAATCATACTCACTAAAATACATAAGAAATACATAAAAATAAAATAAAATGAATAACTACACTAACTGCAAGATAAGTAAACATGTGTATGCAAATATAAATCATGTATTTAAAATGTATATGAATATTATTTTTTGAGTGCTAAGACTTGAATTCAGGCCCTGGGAACAGGCCTGAATTTCTTGTCTTCCAGCACGGTGAGCTTCCCCTTCCCCGACAATGCTGCAGATTTACCCAGACTCTGAATTCAAATCCCAGGCCTGCCAGAAAAAATGGCGTGAATTCCAAGCCAAGGAGCCTCATAATTTTTTTAAATATTTTTAATGAATTTATTTATATATTTTTAGTTTGTCAAGCACAGGGCTTGAACTCAGGTTGTGGCAACTCTGCCTCATCTTTAATCGCTCTAGACTGGGGTGCAACCACTGGACCCACAACCGAACCTGGGTTCCTGGGCCCCAAAGATTTACAGGAAAAATATAAATAAAATGACACAGATAAAAATCTGGCCACTTGCAGATGGCTGTCTGTTTTACATTTGTTTTTTTTGCAAGGTAACCATCTTAGGTCTGAATAACATTGCTGAAAATTTTGTAACCTGACATTGCTGAAGGCTGGTGGGCTACCAGGCAAGCCATAGATCAACACTGCAACATAGGCCCTGTGGTTGAGACCCGGTCCCGACTCCTACCAATGGTGGGAGATCCTAAGGGTATCATTCCTATTCATAGGAATACTGATGGAAGATTATGAATATCAAGATTAAATTAATTGTTCCTGAATGATACTACTATAAAATCAGTGATTTTAGGAGGCTGATGGATTTTAAGGAATATTTTGACACATTAAAGAATATTATTAATTACATGGACGCAATAGTTTTGTGATAGTGGTTAATTAAATTAATAATTCATTAAGGATGAACACAATAATATTAATTACATGGGGGTATAATAAATACCCAAGGATTGTTAAAAATGTAGTCTATTTAACTAAAGAATATATAAACATCTCTGCCACTCTATAAAGATCTATATTTATTTGTGTACTACCATCCACATGTCAATCTATCTTATTTTGTCAATCCCTGGGGCTGGATCTCAGGTGCTGGGAACTGCTTGTCAGCTCCATATGGCCCAGGCTGGCCGTGCTGACACTTACCCATTCATGAATTGGGCCTTGTAGGCTTTGAGTTCAGATGCCAGCACTCACAAAAATTGAATCGTGGAGTAAGAAGCACTGGTGACACATGTTTTCTTTTTCTGTGAGCGTCTGGGTGTCCGGTGTGAAGTTTCTTACATAGGCAAATCTATATCCCATGTAATAAATGTAATAAATATTCTATGAGTAATACTAGTCAATAAAATAAATGAATAAAACAACAAATAAAATGCATAACTACACTAAGCGCAATATGGGGTCAACATACGGGGCTCAGTCTCATGGCCTGGGAACTGCCTGCCAGCTGAATTGGCTAGAGGCTGCTGTGCTGACAGTCACCCATTCATGAACTGAGCCTTCTAGGCCCTGAGTTTAGATCCCAGCCCTGCCAAAAATGCAATCTTGGTGTAAGAAGCCGAGAGTGACACATATTTTCCTTTTCTATGAAATTGCTCGATGTCAGGTAGGATGTATAATTCATATGCAAATCTATATGCTATGTAATAGGATATCATAAAGTTAAAAATGTCATAGGTGGAAGAATTGTCACTATAATAAACGAAAAACAGATTGAATTATTAGTGAATCATTCTGGGATAATATTAGACAAAATAATTATAGAATGTGGATTAAGTTTAATTACTATATTATTAAACATTAACAGAATGAAAAGTAAATGGAGACATAGTTAAAAACCTAATAATTGAAAAAAAAAACCTTATAATTGGTAGTAACACATGATGCATAAATTAATATAAATAGACATCTCATTCTATAAAATATGTAATTGTATGTATGGATGTATATACATATATGATAAACAATAACAGTATATTGAGTAATAATTAATGTTTTATTAATTGTTCAACTGGGATCCATCATTAAATGGAGACATGATTTAATACCTAATAATTGGTAGTACTGTTAGCTATAATTTAATAATATGCATACCTCTCTCTCTTTATTTTTTTGGGGTCCAGTCGTGGGCCTGAAGTCTGGGCCTGGGTGCTGTCCCTCAGCCCTTCAGCTCAAGGCTAGCACTCTACCACTTGAGCCACAGCACCACTTCCGGCTTTTTTTCTGCTTATGTGGTACTGAGGAATTGAACTCAAGGCCTCATGCTTGCAAGGCAAGCGCTCTATCACTGAGTCACCTTCCCAGACCACATATCTCTTTTTGTATATATAATATTTATATACAGCAATCTCTATTTATACCTCATGCATTCCTGGGACTGGGTGGTTGAGTGCTCTCCTAGTAAGCAGGAAGCTCTGGCTTCCATTCCTCAGTACCACATACAAAGAAAAACCGAAAGTTCTGCTTTCTTTCAATCAATTGTGTACTAGCCTGGAGCACAAATGCTTTGGGAGAGTGTCTAAGCCCTTACTAAAGGCCCAGGACTGCCGCCAAAAAAGGTAGACTGTTCTAACTGCAACTATAGAAAGTCAAGACTTCAAATACCTCATCACAGAGCAAGCTAGGAGTCGGGTGCTGACAATTTCCACCTAACCTGACTTATCCAGATGTAAATCGCTGCAACCCAGCTCCACCAAACCAGACGCTGCTGGCTTACCTCAGTCGTTCTAGCTGCTCATGGGCTTTAAAACCCAGCCCTGGCAGGAAGTCTGTGAGACTCTTCAAAATGTGGTTCCAAGTAGTAGGGCTGTAGCCTTGAGCAAATGTTATTAGAACAGTATCCCTATATTTGAGTTCAAGCCCCATGGGTAACCTCCCCCCCTAAAAAGAAACACCCCACTAAACCATTAGATGTGAACTTCTGTGGTTTGTGAAATGTTCCTCAAAGAATGGTGATACTGAAGAAAGCATGTTGATTTTAATGACAGCTTGTGGAATAGAGCTATGTGCTGAGTCCTTCATAGGGTGCTCTGTGCTGAGTAATGCACAGGGTGCTATATGCTGAGTCCTTCACAGGTTACAGTGTGCTGAGTCCTGCATTGGGTTCTGGGTGCTGAGTCTTTCACATGATGCTGTGTGCTGAGTCCTTCAAACAGTGTCATGTGCTGTGTCCTTCACAGGGTGCATTTATTCATCTGGTCCTTGTAAGAGCTCCACAACTGAGATGCTTACACAGATAAGAATATTGAGGCTCAGATATAACCCCATGGAAGGGACAAAATTAAGTATTACTAAAGACTAGTGAGTTGTCTCCTGCAGACCTTTGTTTTGCTTTGTTTTTTTCTCAGTCATGAACCTTGATCTCAGGACCTAGATTCTGACCCTTACCTCTTGGGCTCAAGGCTAGCACTCCACACGTGGAGCCAAGGATCCCTTTGCAGCAGAGTTCCATGGCCTAGGGGTCGATAGCTGAGGTCTGTCATCCTGCCTTCTCAGCAAGCTGAGATCTGAGGATCTGGGTTCTAAACTATCCCAGACACAAAAAGTCCCATGAGACTATTGTCTCCAATTCACCACTAACAAACATTAAGTGGAAGCTTGGTGCTTGTGGCTCATGACTATCATCCTAGGTTCTCAGGAGGATGAGAACTAAGGATCATGGTTCAAAGCTGGAAAAGCTGTTGCTGCTATTGATGCATAACATACTGCTATTATTGGTCTTTTTATACATATATATATATATACATATATATAATTTGAATTTTTGGAAACTTTACCTGTGCTGTCAGCTTTGGAAAAAGTATCCCAGTTTACCGTGTTGAGTTGGCATTGTACAGAAATTAATAGCCATATTGGTCTAGAAACGTTAAACTTAAGTTTTTTCCATTTGTACAGAGGTAAAAGCATTGTATTAAATATGTATGGTCTTATCTATGCGGGTTTGATTACAGAAACTAATAAAGTATTCTCTAAATAATGAGAAAAAAAAGAACTAAGGATCATGGTTCAAAGCTAGCCTCGGCAGGAACGTCCTTGAGACACTTAGCTCCAATGGACCACCAGAAAACCTGAAGTGGAGCTGTGACTCAAGTGATAGAGCACAAGACTTGAGCTGAAGAGCTCAGGGACAGCACCCAGGCCCAGACTTCAACTCCTACAACCGACAACATTAAAAAAAAAAAAAAAAAAAAAAACAGAAACAATCTAACAAACCTGAAATACAAGGCTGGGAATGTGCCTTAGGGGTAGAGTGCTTTGCATATATGAAACCCTGGGCTTGATTACTCAGGACCACATCACTAGAAAAAGTATGAAGTGGTTCTGTGGCTCAAGTGATAGAAGGCTATCCTTGTACAAGAGAAATTAGGTACAGTGCTGAGTTCAAGCTCCATGACTGTATGTGTGCACACACATGGACATACACACACAGACACACACATAGACCAGAAGTGAAGCTCTGACACAAAATGGTAAAGCATTGGACTTCTGCACTGAACTTATGGTCAGCAACCAGGCCCTGTGTTTAATCCCCAAACCTACCCACCCAAGGCCCAATTAGGAGAGGTCAAAGTTTCAGAACCTGATGATCTTCACGAGCCCTAGATGACAGGAAGCTTTGTTATATCAGACATGTGCTTGGATTTCTCAAGCTTCCGGAAAACCAAGGAGAGGTATCATAGGCCTATCATCACCTTCAATGTAATATTTCATTATATATTATATTGAGCACTGTATCTGAGCACCGGAATATAGTCTCACAAAGGCAGGATAAGTGCAGGGAACTTGGACTGCCATGGGAGGTGGCACAAATGAAGGCTTCCTGTAAAAACAGAGCACTGGGAAGAGAGATAGCTTGTAGTGAAAGAGGCCTTTTTCTCCTGGCCTTCAGAGCCCACCCACACTCATCCTAACTAGTTGGCCTAGATGGAGTTGTTGTTACAAAGCTTTACAGGTCTGATGCCTTTTGTCTGCCTGTACAGAAAATGAGAGAGACTTCTTCCAGCAGGCCTGGGATGCAGAGAATTCCTCAGGCTACACTGGGAACAGTGAAGGTAGCCCTGGAACATACATTGTCATAAAAGTAGTCTCTGTGTTATGAAATCATTGTATTGAAAAAAAAATCCTTTCTTGGTGCCATTCATCATATCTACTCTGGAGATTTGCCTATAGGAATACATCCATACATACACAAAGACATGGAGGTATAGGCTCTATTGGGGGTGGGCAGGTCCAGGGGTTGAACATTGAGCCTAGATATTGTCCCTGAATTCCTTTTGCTCAAGGGTAGTGCATTAACCTTGAGTCACAGCCTCACTTCTGGGTTTTTCTGGGATCTCTTAGAAATAAAAATGTCATGTCCTTTCCTATGCTGGCTGGGTTCAAACTAAGATTCTCTACATCTCAGCCTCTTAAGAAGCTGGGATTACACTGACACCTGCCTTACTTTTCTTCTTCATTTTTTTAATCTGGACAATCTGACTTCTTAACAGGATCATTCCAATAGTTTGAATTTATAGGTAAACTACCCCAATATTCTTTATAGCTGCTTTCTCTGAGAAGGATTTTCTCTCCTCATCTTCTCTGGTCACAGATTTGAAGCCAAAAGTGAGAAATGAGTGTCACAGGATTTGGGAGCATATGTCCACAGGACATGCCAGTTCTGTCACTTAGCATTGAGCTGAAATGATTTTACTGTCTCAAGATGAGAGTTCTGAAGCTGGAGTGATCCTCATACTGTCTGCATTGCTCCTTTTGCCTATAAAATGATCTAATAATTATGAGTGTTTTGTGTCTCCAACCTTAAGTATCTGGAGAATACTAGAAGCAACTGCATGTTTCTGTTTTCTCTAGTATCTCCCGAGATTTAGACTAAGGGTTTGTGTGGAGAGGCTCCTCAGCGAATCCCTGAGAGAAGCCGCTTGAAACCTCCTCAGGAGATCGCCATCCAAAGTCAGCCCAAACAGGAAAGTCTGTGAGACTCTTATCTCCAATAAACCACCAGAAAACCAGAAGTGGAGCAGTGGCCCAGAGGGTAGAGCTCGAGCTTTAAGAGAACAAGCTGAGTGGGAG
The DNA here is from genome assembly GCF_019054845.1 of Dipodomys spectabilis. Classification (NCBI taxonomy): domain Eukaryota; kingdom Metazoa; phylum Chordata; class Mammalia; order Rodentia; family Heteromyidae; genus Dipodomys; species Dipodomys spectabilis. The sequence continues at coordinate 2,885,488 of NW_024870972.1, read as the reverse complement.
ATTCAGTCCAGACGAGGCAGGAAAGCCTGGGAGGTGCTTATGTCCAATTAACAACCAGATGTCTGGAGCTGTGGCGGTGGTAGAGCCTCAGCCTTGAGCAAAACAACTCAGCAACGCATAGGGCCCTGAGCTTAAGCCCTGGGATGGCCAAAAAGAAAATTCAAAAAGAGGAGGCCATGTTTATGAATCAGTGTCCTACCTATTTATGTGTGTAAATTACCTCCCCGAATGTAAACAGAGCACATGTAATGCTTCTGCTCTTATTTACTGATTTATTTTTCAGATATGTTCATTGTGCATACTACATCATTCTCTTCACTTAAGGCCCATCTCTTTTCTCTTCTAGGATTCCTGGCCTCTGTCTTTATATGATGCACACTTAAGCTTTTAGCAGCCTTTATTTACATTTTCTTATGAGGCCAATGCCACAAATGAGGCAGGGAAAGAGAAGATCAGGTTTCATAGTAGTAACCGGTATTCAGAAAATTAAACGTAAAATTAAACGTGAAATGGAAGCATGCTTAAGTAAAAACTACCATTAACAAAAAATGAGGGGGCTGGGAATGTGGATTAGTGAGAGTACCTAACATGCAAGAAGTCCTGGGTTTGATTTCTCAATAGCACATATACAAAAAAAGCCAAAATTGATGCTGTGGATCAAGTAGTAGAGTGCTATAGACAGTGCCCAGGCCTAGAGTTCAACCCAAGAACTGGCAAAAAGATACCTAGCTGGCTAGGTAGGTAGATTGATGATAGATAAATAGATAGATAGATACATAGATAGATGATAAATGAAGCTGATCTTGGTCGTTAGAAGGAAAGAAAGGAACAATTCTGTTATGAGGCCTTTTACAGTGTGCCAGACACCAGCATTGCCTTCACACAATCACAGAGCAAGAAGACAGTCTCTGTCCCACTTCTCAGGCAGCCGATGGCCCCAGAGCCAAGAGGGCACAGCCAGGTTCTAACTCAGGTGCTTGGAGACAGTAAAGAAAGGGCATTGCCTCTCCTTGGACTGGGGATTTGCATTAATGACGTGGAGAATGAAGGAAGGAGAATGGCCTGGAAGAGGTAGAAGAAGGGCCTTCAAATCTGACAGATGGAGAGTCAAAAATCCACTCCCTAAGTCCAGAGAGCATGGCGTTTCTACTCTGTTCCTACCCTCTTCCCCACTAAACTGGCTCACTATTATGAACTTAATGATAGCTTGAAGCTCGGTTCACCTGAGGGAGGAAGGTTAATTAGTCATTGTTTGAAGAGGCTGAGAAAAGCCTGACCCTAGTGAAAGTCTAACAAATATTTCAAGTTTCCCCCTATTTCTGGCTGTGCCTGGAATGAATGAAGTGGTTTTGCAGCTCTCTTCACTGTTGAGTGTGTACATTATGCCTCCTTATCCTGCAGGCCTAGGTCTCTTCACCTAGCCCGGCTTTTGAAACTGTTTTCTGTCCTCCAAATATAGTGTTTCAGTGGAGTTCTTCCTGCCAACAGGGCTAAGGCTTGGATCCTGAGAACTTCATTTGAACCCAGGATGGGTCAACGATGTTTCTTTCCTGATTCTATAGCTCAAGAATTCTAAGAACAGTTAGAATTCTTGATCTATAGAAGCAGGAAAGAAACATCATAAGAACATTTAGAGTGCGAGTAACTTCTCATCACCAAGCGAAACACAGGAAGCTCTTGTGAACATCTGACCTTTCAGAAGTGGAAGTCAGAGTGTCATAGACTTTGCTGCCCTGGCTGGCTTCAGCCTGTGATACTGAGACCTCAGCCTCCTGTGCTAGGGTGATGGGCATGAGCTACTGGTACTCTGCTAGCTTCAGAACTGTAATGACATTGACAATAGAAGTCAACTGCTTATCACAAAGGGCTTGGGGATGATATTAATCCCTTCAGCATTGGACCTTTCAGAACCCTGTAGGACACAAAGTTATAATGCTAGAGTCAGAGAGGCTGGGTATATGGATGTGTTCACTTGAACCTTGAGCTATGACTCCAATTCTGGTTACATCTGTGTTCATTTTCCACAGGATGTTCTCATAATTAGCAAATACGAAAAGTACTTTCATTAATCCTCACTTTTTTCCAGTTGTGTGTCTTGTATCAAGCCTGGGCGCTGTCCCTGAGCCCTTCCGTTCAAGGTGAACACTCTACCACGTGAGCCACAGCGCCATGTGAGGTCTTTTGGTGGTTCATTGGAGATAAGAGTCTAACAGGCTTTCCTTGTGCAGGCTGTCTTTGAACTGTGGTGTTCAAATCTCAGCCTCCTGAGAAGCTAGGTTTCCAAGAGTGAGCCACTGGCATCTAGTCTATTGTTTTTGACAGTCCTGGGGCTTGAATTTAGGGCCTGGGTACTGTCTCTGAGCTTCTTTTTCTCAAGCCTAGCGCTGTACCACTTGAGCCACTCCACAGCTTCTGGCTTTTTCTGAGTATGTGGCTCTGAGAATTCAAACTTTGGCATTCATGCATGCTGAGCAATCTCTTTACCACTAAGCCACATTTTAACCACACCCTTTCAATTTTATCCGTCAATTTGCCTATCCTCAAGAAAAGGCTTCTGAGTATAAATTATGTAAAGAAATCCCTATAGGAAGATGCCATAGATAAGTAAGACAAGGTTCATACTAGGGACAGATTCTAAACATGTTAAGACTGTGACAAATACCTCCATTTTATTATGTATTTTGTTTCAACACGTAATATAGTATTAATGAAAAATGAGTCAATGTCCTAATTTATTTTGTTTTTTTTTATAATACATGTACAACATGTAAAATATGTGTATAATAACACTAAATACAATAAACAATAAATGAATCAAATAAATACAAAATCAATAATAAAAATAATAATATGTAATAAATATACATATGTAAGTATATATCATATATTACACATGCATGGAAATATTTTTTCCATTGCAGGGCCTTCATTTAGTTCCTGGGAACTCTAGCCTGAATTTCTTTTCCTCAAGTACAGTGAACTTCACCTTCAACCTTGTTGCAAAAGAGTTACTGGGCAATGCAATCAAATCCCAGCAATGGCAGAAATACTGGCCCAGTTCCAAGACAGTGACTTGATTTTTTTTAATGGAAGCAGTTATGTTTATTCAGTTCCATACTGAGCATTAAAAGCAAAGCAGTGTAGAATTTTGTACAGCTAGTTAGACATCCTTCCCTTACGCCCCAAATGCTTCTCTGAGCATTATATTGTTTTGTTTTTTTTGCACATTTATAATTGTAAAAATGTTGTACTGAGAGTTACAGTTACATGAACAAGGTAATGAGTACATTTTCTATTGAGCATTGTTGCTTCCTCCTTTGTTTTCCTCCTACCATCCCTTCCCTCCAATCTCCACAATTGCTCCCCGTGCCAAGGTCAGTGACTTAATTTTTTATTTTGGCTTGGCATGGGGTTTGAACTCAAGTATTGGCAACTCTGAACCTTCCCTGACATTGCTACAGATATACCAAGACCCTGAGTTCAAATCCCAGGGTAGCAAAGAAAATTAGCATATATTTCATACCAGGGAGATTTTTTTTATTTAGTTAAATAATTAATTAATTTTGTATTTATTCTTTTTACTTTTGCCAGCCATGGAGATTGAACTCGGGTCGTGGAAACTCTGTCTCAGCTTTAATCACCCTAGGCTGGGGTGCAGCTTCCAGACCCACAGCCAGTGCTGGGATCCTAGGCCCAGAGGGTTTGCAGGACGAAAGAAAAAGTGGGACAGCACAAAAAGTTACAAGCTACAGAGGGCTGGGGGTTTTACATTTTTTTTCTTTGCATGGTGACTCAGTTGCAAAGTGGACCTGACCTGCCATAGCTGAAGCCTGGTGGACTATCAGGAAAGCTATAGGCCCACCTGTCAACATAGACCTCATTTTCAAATCCCAGTCCCGACAACTACCAATGGCAGGAGATCACAAGAGACTCGATTGAGAGAGTAGTTTGTACATCAGTCAAGTCTAAAATTGGATGCAATAATCCTAGGATGCTGATGGATCTTTTTTTTTTGGGGGGGGGGGGAGTGCATCCAGTCATGGAGCCTGAAAACTGGACCTGGGCAATGTCCTTCAGCTCTTCAGCTCAAGGATAGCACTCTACCCATTGAGCCACAGCACCACTTCCACCTTTTTTCTTTTTTCTGCTTATGTGGTGCTGAGGAATCAAATTCAGGCCTCATGCATGCAAGGCGAGCGCTCTACCACTGAGCCACCTTCCCAGCCCCTGATTGATCTTAATTAATAGTTTATTAAGCATGGAAAGAATAATATTCCTTCAATGGCAGTATAATAAATACCTAAGTGTTGGTCGGAATGTAGTAGAGGTCATTCAGTCATAGATAGACAGCTCTGGCAATCTTTACCAATATATATTTGTTTGTATACCACCGTCTGGCTATTCATGTATTGCTGTTTTGGCCAAACCTGGAACTCGATCTCACTATGTGGGAATCACCAGACAGTTTCATTGTCTAGCGGCTGTCGTGCTCACACAGACCCATTCATGAATTGGGCCTGCTAGGCCCTGACTTCAGATCACAGCACTGCCAAAAATTTAATCTTGGAGTAAGAAGCTGAGTGTGACACATGTTTTCCTTTTCAGGGAGAGTCCTGGGTGTCAGGCATGATGGAGACCACATCTGCCAATCTAGATCCTATGTGATAGGATGTAAACAATGTAATAAATGGTATAGGTGTCATCAGAGTCAATAAAATATATGGTAAATAAATGAATAAAACAAGAAATAAAATGAATAACCACATCAAACATGATATGGACTGAATATCTGTATGGAAGTGTAAATCCTATCTTTAAAATCTACATAAAGAGTATGTTTTCCAGGACTAAGGCTTGAATTCAGGCCTAGGGAACAGGCCTGACTTTCTGTCTTCAAGCATGGTGAGATTCCCCTTCCCCCACAGTGCTGCATATTTGCCCAGACCTTGAGTTCAAATTCCAGGCATGGCAGAAAAAATATACCACGAATTGCAAACCAGGGAGTTAAGTAATTTTTTTTTTTACTTTTTTTAGTTGTCTTAATTTTTTTCTTTTTTCTTTTCTTTTCTTTTCTTTTTTTATTTTTTTGGTCATGCATGTGGCTTGAACTCAGATCGTGGCAGCTCTGCCTAAGCTTCTATCACACTACCCTGGGGTGCAGCCTCCGGAACCAAAGCTGATCCTGGAATCCTAAGACCCGAGGTCTGACAGGAAAACAAAATGAAAATGGCACCAAAAAAAAAAAAAAAAAGCCGTGAGCCACACATGGTAGGTGGTTTCTTGGCTTTGGTTCCTTGCACGGTGACCATCATAGGTCTGAATGACATGTCTGCAACACACAGGTGACCTGTCATTGCTGAAGCCTGGATGGCTGTCAGAAAAGCCATAGGCCAACCACACAACAGAATGCCTGAGTTCAAATCCCCGTCCTGACACCTACCAATGGCAGAAGATCCCAAGAGACTCCTGCCCATTCATAGAAGTTCAGATGGAATGGTATCCAACTCATGATAGAATGAGTAGTCCGTGCAGAGGTCTAGTCTCAAATTAGATGCAATAATCCTAGGATGCATATTGAATTTAATTAGTGGTTAATTAGGCACAAAAAGAATAATATTCCTACAATTGAGGCATAACAAATACCAAAGACTTGGTAGGAATGTAGTAGATGTCATTGAATACTAGATACATGGCTATGGCACTCTGTACACATTTATTGGTATACCACCACCTGACTATCCATCTATGGCTATTTTGGTCACCCCTGATGCTCAATCTCAGCTCCTGACAAAAATTTCATCCTGGAATTAGAAGCCAAGTGTGACATCTGTTTTTCTTTTCTGTGAGAGTGCTGGGTGTCAGGCATGATGGATAACAAGTCTACAAATCTAAATGCTATGTGATAGGATGTAATACATGGTTAGGTATCATCACAGCCAATAAAATAAATGGCAAATAAATGAATAAAACAAAAAATACAATAAATAACCACACCAAACATAACATAGAATGAACATCTGTATGGAAGTTCAATCCTATCTTTAAAATATATATAAGGAGTAGGTTTTACAAGGCTAGGGCCTGAATTCAGGCCTAGGGAAAAGGCCTGACTTTCTGGTCTTCAAGTACAGTGAGCTTCCACTTCCCCCACAGTGCAACAGAGGTACCTGGACCCCAAGTTCAAATCCCAGGCCTTGCAGACAAAAAATGTCACACATTCCAAGCCAGGGAGCTTCATTAGCGTTTTAAATATTTTTTTAAAGTTCACTTTGCCTTTATTTGATACATTTTGATTTTAAAACATGAGAGTTTTTCAATAAAGGGGTTTAAACCTTTACATTTTAGCATAGCACATTGGTGTTTCTATTTTGGCCATCTGCCATGAAGAGTGAGAATGAAAATGAGGACATCATTTCTCCCTAGAAGGTTGGGAGAGTTGATGATATTTCTTTTTCTTTTTTTCTTTTTTTTTTTTTGGTTGGTCCTGAGGCTTGAACTCTGGGCTTGGGAGCTGTCCCTGCGCTCTTCAGATCAAGGCCAGCACTCTACCTCTTGAGCCTCAGCACCACTTCCGGTTTTCTAGTGGTTTATTGGAGATAAGAGTCTCATGGACTTTCTTGCCTGGGCTGGCTTTTAACCGTGACCCTCAGATCTGAGTCATTGGCACCTGGCAACTGATGTTTTTTTCAATTCAGAGTTACTTCTGTAATTATAAACTGTCTGCAATTTGTGTGAGTTTTCCTCGTGCCTACCACGAAATACACTAGGGGTGTCTTCATACCACAAAAGGTTGGGTTTGTGGATAAAAACTCACTTGTGTGAGGAGAGTAGTTACTTGTAAGCATTTTGGGAATAAACTGGATTGTAAAATTAAAAACAAAAACATTGGGACTGGGATGTAGCCCAGCAGTGGAGTAGTTGCCTAAAGAGCATAAGACCCTGGAAGAAAAGATTCCTAAAGCTTAGAATGTTAGAGTTTTGTATGAACAAAGTTCTTTCTTCGGTGGTGGGGCTTGAACTCTTGGCTTGGGCGTTATCCCTGCGCTCTTCAGACCAAAGGCGTGCACTCTACTGCTTGAGCTACAGCACCACTTCCAGTTTTCTAGTGGTTTAATGGAGATAACAGTTTCACGGCCTTTCCTGCCAGAGCAGGCCTTGAAACACCATCCTCAGATCTCTGCCTCCTGAGTAACTAGGATCATGGGCATGGGCCTCCAATGCCTGGCACATGAACAAACGTCTTAAAGACTGATTCTGAAGAAAGAAACTTGGAAAATACTTTTAGTACAAATAATTTATAATGCCATGGTTAAGGCACTAATTCAGAAGTATTTATTCATTGACTGGTTTCTTAGTTTCTTCACATATATATACATTATTAATATATATACATAACATACGTTATTAACATATACATATATATTACTAGAAACATAGCTTTGAAGTGTACCTAAGAACATATGTGATCATGTAAAGTTATACAACTGCACAAGCTTGATCTTTTTTTCCCATTGTTTGGTACCCTAAATTAGGTGGGATTTGTGTACTGTTGTTTGTTCTCTGTTTTTGGAGGAGTTCTCTCCCCTTTATGCCCCAAACCCCCTCTCCCTGCACTTGATCTCAGCTTGCTCTTTCTTGGCTTTGTTTTTCATAGCTGATTTTCTACCAATTCAGCCATCCCTGTAACCTGGTTTTTGACCAGTTAATTGGAGATGACATCTCTCAGACTTTTCTGCTTGGATTGGCTTTGAAACTTAATCTTCCACTTCTCACCTCTGAGTAGCTGGGATTACAGATGTGAGCCACTGGGGTACTTATGGATAAATTAGACTTTGGTTGATGTATTCATTGTTTTTCTATGCATGGGATGATCTACTATAGAATTTCTGTGAATGTCCTGGGTCTGAAGTAAGATATATAATGCATATGTAAATCTGTATAGTTCTCAGAAGATGTAATCAATTTAATACATAAGTATAATAATAGTCAATAAAAATAATGAAGGAATGAATAATACAAAAAGTAAAATAAATATACTCAAAGCAATATGCAATAAGCATAAGTATGTAGATATTAATCATTATTTCAAATGTGGATGAATATTACTTTAACAGGGCTGGAGATTGAATTCAGGCCTAGGGAACAGGCCTGAATTTCTTGTGTTCAAAGTGGGTAAGTTTCTCTGTCCCCAGCAGTGCATTAGAGTTATCCAGTCTCCGAGTTCAATTCCCAGGCCTGGCAGATAAAAAAAGGCATGAATTCCAAGCCAGGGAGCTTCATTAGTTTTATATATATATATATATATATATATATATACATTGGGACTTGAACTCTGGCCTTGGAAGATGTCCTTGGGCTCTTCAGCTCAAGGCAAGCACTCTACCACTTGAACCACAGCGCTACTTCGCTACTTCGGGTTTTATAGTGGTTTAATGGACATAAGAGTCTCAAGGACTTTCCTGCTTGGGCTGGCTTTGAACCGCGATTTTCAGATCTCAACCTCCTGAGTAGCTAAGATTACAGGCGTGAGCCTTTGGTGCCCGACTATTTTTAATATTTTAAAATTATTTTATTTATTTATTCATTCATTCATTTATTTATTGCCAAGCACAGGGATTGAACTCAGGTCATGGAAACTCTGCCTCAACTAATATCACCCTAGGCTGGGATGGTGCAGTATCTGGACCCATAGCCCATCTTGGGATCCCAGGCCTAAGGGGCTGACAGGAAAACAAAATGAAAACGGCAGTGAAAAAAAGTCACAAACTGTGGATGGATGACGGTTTCTTGGTTTTCCTTACTTGCATGGTGACCATCCTGGGTCCAAATGACAAGACTGCAACCTATATGTCACCTAGCATTGCTGAAGGCTGGAAGGCTGTTAGCGAAGTCATAGGCCAACCTGGACACCTAGCCCCTGAGTCTGAATCCCGGTCATGCCAGTATAAAGGGCTGGAGAGCCTAAGAAACTATTGTCTGTCCCTAGGAACACCAGAGGAATGTTTGTATGAGTAGTTCATAAATCAGTCTAGCATAAAATTAGACCTAATAATCACAGGACACAAATTGATTTTAATTCATAGTTTATTATGCATTAAAAGAATACTATTCATTAAATGGAGTCCTCACTAAAGACCTGAAAATCCGTAGGAACACAATATATGTCATTTAATACAAGATAGACATCACTGGCAATATCTAAATACCTAAATATATATTTATCTGTATACCACTGTCTGCATAGAAAGGTATTGCTCTTTTGGCCAAACTTGTGGCTCCATCCCAGGTCCTAGGATTCACTTGGCAGCTGAATGGGCTAGAGGATGCCATGCTGACACTCACCAATTCGTGAATTGAGCCTCTTAGGCCCTCAGTTCAGGTCCCAGCATTGCCAAAAATTTCATCTTGCAGTAAGATTCATTAAAAGAATACTATTCATTAAATGGAATCCTCACTGAAGACCTGAGAATCCATAGGAATGTAGTATATATCATTGAATACCAGATAGACATTTCTGACAGTAACTAAATATCTAAATTTATATTTATTTATATACCATCATCTGCATAGAGAGTTATTGCTATTTTGGCCAAACCTGGGGCTTGATCCCAGACACTGGGATCCACTTGGCAGTTGAATGGGCTAGCGGCTGCCATGATGACACTCACCCATTCATGAATTCGGACTCCTTGGCTCTTAGTCTAGTTTCAATCATTGCCAAAAGTTTCTTTCTGGTGTAAGATTCCATGTGTGACACCTGTTTTCCTTTTCTGTGCAAGTACTGGGTGTCAGGTATGATGTACATAATATATCTGCAAAGCTACATGCTATGGAATAGATTGGAATAAATGTAATAAATGTTATAGGTGCACTCACAGCCCATAAAATAAATGCTAAATAAATCTATCAATAATAAAATATAATGAATCACTCCAACAAACATGATATAGACTGAATATATAGATGTAAGTATAAATCATATATTTAAGATGTCTCTAAATGTTACGTTTTTCGGGCTGGTGCTTTAATTCAGGTCTAGGGAAGTGTTGAGAAGTTAATGCATGATTCACATAGGAAATGATAGAAAAGACCTTTGGCACAATGATTATTTTAAATTAAGACTTCATGAAGTGTGACAATAATACTTACGTTCAGGAAATCAAGGCATTGGGAAAGATCCAAGAATCGGTACTCACATGGTAGATAGGATTCCAACACAGTTCGCCACATCTCCTACTCTATACAAATAGGTATTTATTAGCACACAAGTTTCAGCATAAGAATGGATGAATATGGTGCACCAGCCCCACCCTGGGGCTCAAGATCAAGTTATGGGAATGCCCTAGCACCTTAGTGGCTCACAGGCTGATGTGCTCACCTTGACCCATTCACCAATTTTGCTTGCTAGGCCCTGAGTTCAAATCCCAGTACTTCCAAAAGATCCATCCTGATGTGAGAAGTCCATCAATCTACCAGTTTTCCTGTCCTGTGAAAGTCCTGCACCTAAGCGAGAATGGAGAATGCTATATAGGCAATTCTATAGCCATGGGAATAGGTTGTCATCCATGGCAGCACAGATATACCTGTCACCATACTCAATAAAATACACAATACATCCATGAATAAGACTCAAAATAAAAAAAAAAAACTACATTGAATGGAAGATGCATACCACAACTGTATGTAAATAGAGATCTTATGTTTAAAAGAGATGAGCTTTATATTTTGTCTAGTGCTGGGGCTTCAAATCAGGCCCTGGACTAGGCCTGACATTCTAGTTTTCAAGCATGTTGAGCTCCCCTTCCCCCACAGTGTAATGGAGTTAACCAGACCTGAGTTCAAATGACAGCACTGACAAAAGTTTCATCCTGATGTCAGAAGCCAGTCATTGCACCTGTTTTCCTCTCATGTGGAAGTCCTGGGTCTCAGCTAGGATAGAGAATGAATGCATAGGCAACCCTATAACCATGGGAACAGGTCATCATCCATGTCAGCACAGTTCTATCTGACACCATACTCAGCAAAATGCACAATACCTCCATGAATTAGACCCAAAATAAGGAAAAGGAGTGCACTGAATGCAAGATGCTGTTCACACATATATGTCAATATAGATCCTATGTTTCAAGCATGAATCTATGCCTATCCTGGCCCTCCCTGGGGCTCGATGTCAGGTCCTGGGAACAGCCTAGCTCCTCAGTTGCTCACAGGCCAGTGTCCTCTCCTTGACCCTTTTGCCAATTGGCCTGCTGTGTTCTGAGTTCCGAACACAGTACCGAAATCACAACAGTACCGAAACATGAATCCTGATATTAGAAGCCCATAGATCCACCTGCTTTCCTGTCCAGTGAAAGTCCTAGGTCTCAGCTAGGATGGAGAAAGCATAGGCAACTTCATGGACATGGGAATCGGTGTCCATCCATGTCAGTATAGTTATATCTGTCATCATACTCAGTAAAAAACAAAATGGAAACACACTGAAAGCATGAGGCATTCCACACACATATGAAAATAGAGATCCCATGTGTAAAATAGGTGGGCATATGATTTTTGCCAGTGTTGGGGCTTCAGTTCAGGCCCTGGGAGCAGGCCTGACCTTGTAGTCTTTTTTTTTTTTTTTTGGGTCCGGTCGTGGGGCCTGAACTCTGTGCCTGGGCACTGTCCCTCAGCTCTTCAGCTCAAGGCTAGCGCTCTACCACTTGAGCCACAGCACCACTTCCAGCTTTTTTCTTTTTGCTTATGTGGTGCTGAGGAATTGAACCCAGGGCGTCAGGCATGCAAGGCAAGCGCTCTACCACTGAGCCACCTTCCCAGCCCTGACCTTGTTGTCTTTAAGGATGGTGATCTTCCCCTTCCCCCACAGTGCAACAAAGTTACCCAGACCTGAATTCAAATCCCAGCTCTGGCAATAAAATGGCGTGAATTCTGAGCGAGGGTGCTTCATTCATAATTTTTTATTTATTTATGTTTTTTTTTGCCAAACCCAGGCCTTGAACTCAAGTCGAGGCAACACTGCCTTTAATGCAATCATCCTAGGCTTTAGCCTCTGGACCCACAGACCATCCTCGGATCCTAGGAGCCCCGGGCTTGCAGAAAAAAACAAAACAAAAAAAACAAGAAAAGGCCAGAAGGGGAAAAAAGCAGCAGGAATTTCCACCTCGTGCTTGTACGTTTATTTTCCTTTGCATAGTGACCATGTTGGTCTGAACCCAGCGGCCTAGAGAGTGAAGGTGACCTGGCATGGCTGAAGGTCTGCTGGCTATCGGGGAAGTCACAGCCAACCGTGCAACGGAGGGCATAGGTTGGAATCCGGGTCAGCCCCCCTACATTGTCGGAATGGTGGAAGATCCTGAAGTACTCCTTTCCGGACCTAGGAAGTGTGGAATGTGATCATCTCATCCTTGAATGAGTAGTTCCTGCAGGATGAGAGTAGGAAATGATAAGCAAGACTCATGGGGTATCCATTATTTTTTATGAAGAGTTGATGAAGTGTGACAATAATCATCACAGTCAAGAAATGGAGGCATTGGGGAAGATCTGAGAATAGGTAGTCACATGGTAAATTGGATTCCATCACAGGTCGCCATGTCTCCTACTCTATTCAAATATGTACTTATTTGCATACTACCTTCAGCTTATAAATGGACAACAATTGTGCTCCCCCTCACTCCGGGCCTTGATCTCAGGTCCTGGGAATGGCCTAGATCCTTAGTGGCTCACAGGCTGGTGTGCTCACGTGGACCCATTCGCCTATTGGGCCTGCTAGGCGCCAAGTTCAGATATCAGCAGTGCCAAAAGATTCATCCTGATGTCTGAAGCCAATCGTTGCACGTGTTTTCCTTTCCTGTGCGAGTCCTTGGTCTCCTCTAAGATGGAGAATGCATGAGCCACCCTGTGGCCATAGGAATAGGTTTTCATCCATGCCAGCCCAGTTATACCTGTCATCATATACTCAAGAACATACACAATACATCCATGAATAACACACAAAATGGAGAGGATAACTATCCTCAATGCAGGAGGAAGTCCACACATGGATGTGAATAGAAATCCCATGTTTCAATGATGCATTGAGGATTATTGTGGCCTCCCTATGGCTAGATCTCAGTTCCTGGGAAAGGCCCAGCTCCTTAGTGGTTCACAGGCTGGTGTGCTCACATGGATCCATTGGGCAGTTGGGCCTCCTAGGCCCCAAGTTCGAACCCCAGCTCTGCCAAAAATTCACCCTGATGTGAGAAACCAGTCGTTGCACCTGTTCTTCTGCTGTGCAAGTTCTGGGTCTCAGCTACGATGAAGAATGCATAGGCAACTCTCTACTCATGGGAATCAGTTGTCATCCATGGCAGCACAAATATACCTGTTACCATACTCAATAAAATACACAATACATCTATGAATAAGACTCAAAATTAAAAAAAAAAAAAACTACCTTGAAGGCAAGATGCATACCACCCCAGTATGGAAGTAGAGATCCTATGTTTAAAGAGGTGGGCTTGTTATTTTGTCCAGTGCTGGGGCTTCAAATCAGGCCCTGGACCAGGCCTGACATTCTAGTCTTCAAGGATGGTGAGCTTCCCCTTTCCCCACAGTGCAATGGGGTTACCCAGATTTGAGTTCAAATCCCAGCACTGACAAAATTTCATCCTGATGTCAGAAGCCAGTCTTTGCACCTGTTTTCCTCTCATGTGGAAGTCCTTGGTCTCAGCTAGGATGGAGAATGAATGCATAGGCAACTCTGTAACCATGTGAACAGGTTGCCATCCATGTCAGCACAGTTATATCTGTCACCATACTCAGTAAAATACACAATACCTCCATGAATTAGACACAAGTTAAGGAGAAGTGCGCCGAACGCAAGATGCTGTCTACACCAATATGTTAATACAGATCTTGTTTCAATTATAAATTTATGCCTATCCTGGCTCTCCCTGGGGCTCGATGTCAGGTCCTGGGAACGGCCTAACTTCTCAGTTGCTCACAGGCCAGTGTCCTCCCCTCGACCCTTTTACCAATTGGGACTGCTAGGCTTTGAGTTCAAATCCCAACTCTGCCAAAACATGAATGCTTCTTTCAGAAGACCATTGTTGCACCTGTTTTCCTGTGCTGTGAAGTCCTGGGTCTCAGCTAGGACACAGTATGCTATATAGGCAACTCTATACACATTGGAATAGGTTGCCATCCATATCAGCAAGGTTATATCTGTCATCATATGCAATAAAATACAAAATGCATCCCTGATTAAGACACAAAATAAAGAGAATAACTACACTGAATGCATGATGCATTCCACACATGTAAGTAAATAGAGACCATCTCTGTAAATTATGAATTTATAACAATAATGGCCCCCACCAGGGCTCAATCTCAGGACCCGGGATGGACCTAACCCTCTATTGGCTCAGAGGCTGGTGTACTCACCATGACCCATTCACCTCTTTGGTTTTCTAGGCCTTGAGTTCAAATCCCAGCACTGTCAAAAGATGAATACTGATGTGAGAAGCCAAGTGATCCTCCTCTTTTCCTTTGCTGTGAAAGTCCTGCTTCTCAGCTAGGAATGGAGCATGCTATATAGGCAACTTTATAGCCATGTGAACAGGTTGACATCCATGTCAGCACAGTTATACCTGTCACCATACTCAGTAAAATACACATTACGTCCATGAATTAGACACTAATTAAGGAGAAGTGCACTGACCTCAAGATGCTGTCCACACATGTATATGAATAGAAGTCCTATGTTTAAATTATGAATTTATGCCTATCCGGGCCCTCCCTGGTGCTCAATGTCAAGTCCTGGAAACGGTCTAGCTCCTCAGTTGCTCACAGGCCAGTGTCCTCACCTTGACCCTTTCACCAAATGGGCCTGCTAGGTTCTGAGTTCAAATCACAACACTGCCAAAACATGAATCCTGATGTGAGCAGTACATCAGTTCACCTTCTTTCCGGCCCTGTGAAAGTCCTGGGTCTCATCTAAGATGGACAAGGCATAGGCAACTCTATAGACAGGTGAATAGGTTGTCATGCATGTCAGCACATTTATATCTGTCATCATACACAATAAAATACAAAATGCATCTCTAATACACAGAATAAAATAAATAACTACACCGAAAACATGATGCATTTCACACATGTATGTAAATAGAGATCCTATGGGTAAAATAGGTGGGCATATGATTTTTGCCAGTGTTGGGGCTTCAATTCAGGCACTGAGAGCAGGCCTGAACTTGTACTCTTCAAGAATGGTGATCTTCCCCTTCCCCCACAGTGCAACAGAGTTACCCAGACCTGAGTTCAAATCCCAGCTATGGCAGTAAAATGGGGCGAATTCGGAGCTAGGGTGCTTCCTTCACAATTTTTTTTAACAGACTCAGAGCTTGAACTCAAGTCGTGGCAACTCTGCTTCAGTTCCAATCATCCTGGGCTGCAGCCTCTGGACCTACAACTCATCATCGCATCCTAGGACCCCAGGGCTTGCAGGGAAAAAAAGCAGCGAAGGGGAAAAAAAAGTGGCAGGAAGTTCGATCTGGCGCTTTTTATGTTCATTTTCCTTTGCATGGTGACCATGCTGGGTCCGAACTCGGCGGCCTGCAGAGAGAAGGTGACCTGGGCTTCAGTTCAGGCCCTGGGAGCAGACCTGACCTTGTAGTCTTCAAGAATGGTGAGCTTCCCCTTCACCCACTGTGCTATAGTGTTACCCAGATCTGAGTTGGAATCCTAGCTGTGGCAGAAAAAATGGTGCTAATTCTGGGCTAAGGTGGTTTATTATTTATTATTTTTATTTTATTTTATTTTTTGCCAACCAAGGGATTTGAACTCAGTTCATGGCAACTCTGCCTCAGCTTCGATCACTTTAGGCTGGTGGGCTGCCATGGGCGCATAGCCGATCCTGTGATCCTAGGCCCTGAAGCCTTGCAGGAGATAAAAAAAAAAAAAAAAACCGCACTGGAAAATACCTGCGGGATGGATTTTTTACATTTTATTCCTTTGCATGGTGACCAACCTGGGTCTGAATGACAAAGCTACAAGTTTACTTCACTTTGCATTGGCCAAGGGTAGCGGGCTATCGTGGAAGCCACAGGCCCATATGTCATCGAAGGCCCTAATATTGAATCCTGGTCCTGACACCTACCAGTGGGGAGATTTCCCAAGAGACTTGTTCCTATGCACGGGAATAACGATGGAATGTTTGCAAACTCATGAATGTATAAGTTTCTGCGGGCATGGGTCCAATCTAAAATGGGATGCAATGATCCTAGGATGCTGATTGATCTTAATGAATGGTTTATTAAGCATGAAAACAATACTACTCCTTCAATGGCAGCATAATAATACATAAGAGTTGGTAGGAATGTAGTTGATGTCATTGAATCCTAAGTAGATGTCTCTGGAATTCTATACAAATATATATTTATTGGTATACTGCCACCTGCCTATCCATGTATGGCTATTTTGTTCACCCTTGTGGCTCAATCTCAGGGTCTGGGAACTGTCTGGCAGCTTCCTTGGCTAGAGGTTGCCGTGTTGAATTAGGTCTGCTAGGCCCTGAGTTCAGATCCCAGCACTGCAAACAATTGGATTGTGGAATAAGAAGTCAAGTGTGACACCTGTTTTCCTTTTCTCTGAGAGTCCTGGGTGTCAGACATGATGGAGAACACGTCTACAAATTTAGATACTATGTGATGGGATGCCATCATTATAATAAATGGAATGCATATCATCACAGTCAATAAATGGTAAATAATTGAATAAAACAAAAATACAATCAATAACCACAACTAACAGGATATGGACTGAACATCTGTAGTAAATACAAATACTATCTTTACAATAAATATAAATAGTATGTTTTCCAGGGCTGAGGCTTGAATTCAGGCCTAGGGACCAGGCCCAACTTTATTGTCTTCAAGCATGGTGAGCTTCCCCTTCGTGCACAGTGCTACAGAGTTACCCAGACCATGAGTTCAAATCCAAAGCATAGTAGAAGAAAACAGCATGAATTGCAAGCCAAGGAGCTAATTTATTTATTAATTTATTTATTTATTTTTGCGAAGCAAGATCTTGAACTCAGGTCATGGCAACTCTGCCTCAGCTTCCATCAACCTAGGCTGGGGTGCAGCCACTGGAGCCACAACCAATCCTGGAATCCTAGATCTCCAAGCTTTGCAAGTGGAAAAAATATGCACAGAAAAAAAGTGGCAGAGCCGGGGGCAGGTGGCTCACAACTGAAATCCAAGCTACAGAGGAGGCTGAGATCTGAGTATCGCAGTTCAAGCTAGCCCGGGAAAGAAAGTCCGTTAGAATCTTATCTCCAATAAACCACTAGAAATCCGGAAGTAACACTGTGACTCAAGTGATAGAGTGTTCGCCTTGAGCTGAAGAGCACAGGGACAGTACCTAGGCCCAGAATTCAAGCCCTATGACCGACCAAAGAAAAAAATGTTGCATGATTGCACTTTTACATTTCCTTCCTTTGCACTATGACCATCTGGATCTGAATGACAGGGCTCCAAAGGGTGCTTCATCTTGCATTGCTGAAGGCTAGCAGGCTATTGAGGAAGCCATAATCCCACACAGGAATATAGGTCTAGATTTCGAATCCCAGTCATGCCACTTCCAAATAGTGGAAGATCTTAAGAGATTCGTTCTCATCCATAGGAATAACGATGGAATGTTATCAATGTCACAGTTGAATGAGCTAATCGTGAATGCTACTCATATAAAATTAGACATCATAATTTCAGTAGACTGATTTTATTTAATATGAAGCATTAAAAGAATACAATTTCTTACAGGGATATAATAATTTCAGGACCTTGATTTACTTAATAATTTGTTAAGGATGAAAACAATACTATTAATTACATAGAGGCATAATAAATACCCAAGAATTGGTAGAAATGTAGTCTATATAACTGAATAATGTGTAAACATCTCTGGTACTCTATAAAGATATATATTTATTAGCATAATACCATCTACATGTCAATTTGTTCTTATTTTGTCAACCCTAGGGGCTTGATCTCAGACCCTGGGAACTGCCTGTCAGCTCAGTTTGCCCCAGGATGGCGTTCTGATATTCACCCATTAAGGAATTTGGCCTTGTAGGCTTTGAGTTCAGACACCAACACTCCCAAACAATGAATCATGGAGTAAGAAGCTGATGGTGACACATTTTCTTTTTCTGTGAAATTCCTGGGTGTCAGGTATGAAGTGGAATACATATGCAGACCTATATCCTATGTAATCAATGTAATCAATATTCTATGTGCCATAATACTCAATAAAATAAATGGCCAATACGTGAATAAAACAAAAAATAAAATGAATAACTACACTGAATGCAATAAAGAGTCAACATATGTATGTAAACATAAATAATGTATGTAAAATATACATGAAAAAGATGTTTTCTAGTGCTGGGGATTGATTTCAGGCCTAAGGAACAGACTTGAATTTCTTGACTTCACGGAGGTGAGCTTCCCCTTCCCACACAGTGCAACAGAGTTACCCAGACCATGAGTTCCAATCCCAGTCCTGGCAGAAAAAATGGCACCTTCATACAATGTGACACCCAATTCTTAGATATTTCATTATGCCTCCATTTAATGAATATGATTGTTTAAATGCTTCATAAAGTGTTAGTTTAAAATTGATTAGAGTCCTAGGATATAATTGTGTATTATTTTATCCTAGAATCGTTCAAGAACTGCCCATTCAATCATGACATATATCACATTCCATTGGTATTCATATGGAAAGGAATGAGTTTCTTAGGATCTCCTGCCATTTGGAGGTGGCAGGAACAGGATTCAAACTGTGGGCTCCAGCTTCCACCGTTTAATCCTCAGGATAGGGAACTCACAAGTCTGTCCAAGAACATCAGCAATACCAATGATTAGGCAGGCACCCGTGGCTCTCAGTAGTTCTCCTTAATACTTACAAGTCTGTGATAGGAGGATCATGGTCAAAGTCACCCCTGTCCAACTTCAGTGCCAACAAAGTCAGAAGTAGAGTCGTGTGGCTCCAGAGGTTGAGGGCTAGCCTTGAGCAAAAGCAGCTCAAGGACTGTGCCCAGATCCAGATTGAAAGGTCCAGGACTGGCAACAAACAGACATACAGAACAATCTGTGCAGCCATCCAGCTAAAGCAGGTCACCTTCTTGTCCCCAGCAGGATTGGACAGAGTTTCCTTGGAAAGCAGCTGCTCTCATCTTGACTCCGCCCATTCTGCCTGCATCACAGTATTCTGGTCACATCCTCATTCTTTCATGGTTCTTTCTGAACAATGGGATACAAGAATGGCTGCCACACCCAAATTCCATGCTGCCCAGAAGGACCAGGATTCCCTCTGTTGGTTGACACCACTACCAGCAGTTGAGGAAAGTAGAAGTGGCTAAGTGGTGAGCAAGAGACTCTAGGTGACTTTGGAGTAGAGTACGAAATTTACATCCTAATTAGTGAGTGGGAGAAGACAGGATTTCCCAGAGCCTGGGAACGTGGCCAGCCCATCTTTCCCATCCTAGCGCTCAGATGTCTGAAACAACAAGACTCCATGAGAAAGCTGTGGGGATGAAATTGCCACCAGAACACCGGTAGAAGAATCCTCCTGACAGATCTGCAACATTCAAGAAAACAAAGAACATGAAAAAGGGAAGGGTCCGGCCAAAGGTGATGCCCACCACTGGCCTCCCGTGCCTTTGGACACAGTCACAGCCACGAGGTTCCAGAGTGTCAATGGTCCTGATACCACCAAGGATCTGCAGAGGTGCTACTGACACGTGGTGCCCACCCTGGACCCCAGCAAATGAAGAAACCAGGCACTCTATGCCAAGATCCAACCACTGAAGCAGGAAAAGTCAGACCTGCAGGATCAATGGAAGAAAGAGAGGCAGAAGATAGCCCAGGTGCATGCAGCACCTAAAATGGAGCTAGAGATCCACAAGGCACCCATACAGAGTTTGATTTCCGCAGAAGGCAATTTACAATGTGCACCCGCCTGCATGCAGCAGGTGGCCAATGACACAGAAAGGGAGCATGAAGCTCTCACCAGCTGCCTGCAGGCCACAGAGCAGTGCGTGGTAGAGCTGGAGATGTCGGCTTCTGTGGTTACTGATCACAGAATGAGACTGAAATGTTCTTTGAACAGCTGCATGAGGTGACCCTTCTGCTCAAGGAAGGCGAGAAGCTTCGATGACCTGGAGCAAGTAAACTCAAAGTTACAGGAGAAGCTGGATGTGCTCTGGACAACAGGGAGAAAGGAATCTGCAAGTTCCAACAAGCACTGGTGGGGCATGAAGAATTGAAGAGACTACTAGACAACGTGAGCTGACTGGTGAGCACAGTGAATCTAGAGAGAGACACCTTCACAGAAGACCTGAACATTGAGAGGACCACGTGGAAGGAGAAGTCCCGGCAGCTGACCCAGAAGGTGAAACAACTGACAGAGGATAAGGAGCGAGGGTCGAGGCAGGTGTTCGGCCTAGAGAATACTGGAAGAACCATGGCCCATCTCAGGCTGAGTGGCAGTTCCAGGCCCAGGCCTACTGCACAAAGATGGAGTTGAAAAACCTGGAGGAATAACTTCACATCCAGATCCAGGAAAACCAGAGGCTCTATCTCCAGAACGCAGAGCAGCAGGAGCAATTGTGCAGACTGGAGAAGGCCAAGGATTGGCTGGAGATCCCCGAGACCCCATGATGTGCATATGTGCGTGACAGACAGCTGGAGGAACACCTGGCCCTGCTGTGGGAGGCTCTCCACAGGGTGATCGGTGAGGAGAAGGAGCTCGCCAGCATCCTGGACACAGCAGCAGGTGAAGAAACACCTGTGGGAACAGCTGGTACACACAGAGGAGAAGAGAGAGGAATGGAAAGAAGTGGCTGAGAGAGAAAGAAAGCCAAGCATCTCAGGACCAGCAGGAGCAGTCCCTGGCCCCGCTGCAGGACCTCAGAGCCATCTATGAGCGGCACATCACCACCAATTAGTGGCTTAGCTCCGAGAAGGAGGCCCTGCAGCAGCACATAGAGAGGCAGACCCAACTCCTGGAGCAGCTGAATAAAGTGCACAGCCCGACCAACTGAGGAGACCAGGTAGTGCCTTCAAAGTGGCAGGACACTCTCAAGTGCCTGAAAGTAATCAGACCACAGGAGGAGCGGTTGCAGGCCCAGCTGAGCTTCCTGGTGTTCCTTGGGGAAGGGGAAGTCTAAAACCCTGGAGAAGCAAAAGGAGAGGAGTCGACTCCCCACCACATGACCATTGCAGAGGATGGAGACATTCCCCAAACTGAGAGGGACATGGATTTGTGAGCAATCTTAGTGGCTGAAATCTACAGGGGGAAACTCCTGCAGCAGGAGTGGCAGGCCTGCTGCAGGCACCAGGTTCACCTGGCAGCTCAGTGCCAGAGAAAGCTTGAGCCACAAGCACTCCATCCCATGAGCTGGCACCACAGCTGTGTGGGGATGGGAAACGGGACACGTGGGCGTCTGAGAAGAAATTATACTTTGTCCACGACCTGCCTGATAAGATGGACTTCCATAGTCCAGCGGGTGATCTTCAACATAGATGCAGCCAGCTGTCGGCACAGATCGCACTGTTGAGGAGTCCCTCGTGGCATGTAAAGAGCAGATGTTCATTCTGGCTGAGCTGTATCAGAAGAAAACTGAGCGTGTGTACCAGCTGTCCTAGGAGAAGATGGAGAAATGGAGAGGGCTGTGGGAGCCGTTGTCACTCCTCACAGGGGAAGACATGGACAACAGGCTCCTGATGCCAGCACAGGCTGAGTCTCCTGTCACTGCCGCCACTTTGGATGACTCCAGGCTCCAGGGCGGGCGAAATGAGGGAGGAGAAGAAAGGTTTTAATGAATTGCCACTTTAACACAGTGTGGAAACTACCAGCAGTGAGATCAAGATTCCCAACCCCATAGAGGACTCCCCCACAAACCACATCCTGCCGCAGCTGCCCCACATCCAGAGCTACCCACAGCTCATGGGCTCAGTTGAGGAACGGTCCCTCCCTTTCTTCTGTAGACTGATGTAGATGATGACTATGTGACATGATGATTCTCCAAAGCCTCAGCAGCCACCATAAGTAGGTGGCCAGGTGGCCTTCTCTCAGGCCTCCATCTGCTGGGTCATGGAAAGGGTAAACTGCGGGTTGGGTAGGGCAAAGGCTGCTGGGAGGTGGCCCATATTCAAGGGACATCTATTGGTGGCCAGGGAAGAGGCCCATGCTATGCTTATCACAAAGAAGAAATTGTTTTCAAAGGGAAAACAAGCCTCCAATAAAGATTTGTTCTTCCAGTCCTGGAGCTTGAACTCAGGTTCCTGAGCTCTTTGTCTCATGGCTAGCACTCTAACACTTGAGCCACAGGGCCACTTCTTGTTTTCTGATGGTTCATCGATGATAAGAGTCTCACACACTTTCCTGCCCAGGCTGGCTTTGAACCATAATCTTCCAGATCTCAGCTTCTAGATTAGCTAGAATGACAGGCATGAGCCACCAGTGCCCAGCTTTTGATACCTTTTGAAGGCATCTTGGCGAGTCTGTAAAAGGAGACCTAAAGGGCCTGGATAGACCTTGACCCAGTCAAGGAGCTGGGTGGGGGAAGGCTGACCTTCTAGCCATTCTGTTCCCCAAAATTAAAGATGCCAGGTGTTGTTGGATGCATCAAACACTTAGGCCAATAGCCACCAGACTCAGTGGGAAAAAGGTAGAGAATACCCAAAGATTTCAGTGTAGAAATCCTTGATTTTGCATTCATGTGGTGTGTGCGCGTGTGTGTGCGCACGTGTGTGTGTGTGTGTGTGTGTGTGTGTGTGTGTGTGTGAACTTAGGGCCAAGGCTCTATCCCTGAGTTTTCTTGCTCATGACTAGTGCTCTGCCACTTGTGCCGCAGCCCCCCTTGCTTTTCAATGGTTAATTGTAGGTAAGTCTCAAGGACTTTCCTGTCCAGGGTGGCTTCAAAGCATGATGGGAGCCCCAGGGAAACAAGAGTAAATACAACTGATACAATCCTTATGGTGGACAAATCCTGCCTCCTGGTGGCTAGAGGTGGAACATGCATCCCTCTGCCATCATGGAGGACTATCGTCCTCTAGAGTTCAATTTGGGAAAGTGACCAGGGCCAACCTGACTTTCGCTCACCCTGAGTGATGATTCCAGAGCAGATCTGTTCCACCCTAGGCCAAGAGAGCTCCAGTAGGCCCTGCTCCTAGGGGCACAAGGAAGTGAGAAGTCAGCTCCAGGCCCAGCTAGGAGCCTTTGCCCATGGACACCCCAACTTGGCCTTCCTGATTACCATAAGGCCTGTCAAAGAACAACCCAAAAAAAAAACAAACCAAAATTGGACCTGTGAATCAAAGTGGTAGAGCTCTAGCATTGAACCAAAGAGCTCAGGGACAGGGGCCCCAAGCTTTGAGTTCAAGACCCCCAGCTGACCTTCCCCCATAAAACACACATTAGCTAAATGTGAATTAGTAGGATTTGTGAAGTGTTTCTGAAGAATGATGATACTGCAGAAAGCACCCGAATTCTAATGACAACTGAACTTGTGGCATACAGGTATGTGCTGAGTCCTTCACAGGGTGCTGTTTTCTGAATCCTTCCCACATAGGGTGTTTTTTCTGAGTCTTCAAAAACCATTCTGTGTGCTGAGTCATCCCAAAGGGTGCTATGTTCTGAGTCCTTGAGAAGAGTAGGCTGTGCTGGATTTTTCAAAGGGTGCTGTGTGCTGAGTCCATTACACAATGTACTTTATGCTGAGTCCTTCAAAAGTGTGGGATGCTTATTCATCCCAAATGGTGCTATGTGCTGACCACTTGAGAAGGGGGGGACAGGTGAATTTTCCAATGGGTGCTGTGGGCCCATTCCTTTACACAGGGTACTTTTGCTGAGTGCTTCAAAGAGGGCTGTGTGCTGAGTTATCTCAATGGGTGCAATGTGCTGCATCCTTGAGAAGAGAGGATGAGGTGAGTGCTATATGCCGAGTCCTGTAGACAGTGATCTGTACTGTCTTTCAAATAGCGGTGTGTGTTGAGTTCTTCCACAAGGTGGTATGTGCTGAGTCCTTCAAAACTGTGGTATGTGCTGAGTTTTTCTAAGGGTGCTGTGCACTGAGTGTTTTACACAGGGTGCTACATACTCAGCCCTTCAAAGGGTAGTGTGTATGGAGACTTAACACAGGATGCTATATGCTGAGTCCTGGGAAAGGGTGCTACATGCTGAGTTTTTCAAAGTGTGCCATGCACTGAGTCCTATACACTGCATGCTATGGATTCCCTCCTTCAAAGGGTGCTGTGTGCTGAGTCATCCCAAAGGCTATTATATGCTAAGTCCTTCAAAGGGCACATTGTGCTGAGTCTTTTACTCAGGGTGCTTTGTGATGTTTTTTGAAGTATGCTGTGTGCTGAGTCATCCAAAAGGGTGCTATGTTCTGAGTCCTTGAGAGGTAGTTTTCCCCAACAATCTCTCTCAGTCTCTCTGTCTCTCAGTCTCTCTGTCTCTGTCTTTGTCTCTGTCTCTCTCTGTCTCTCTGTCTCTCTCTCTCTCTGTCTCTCTCTCTCTCTCTCTCACTGGGTCACTGTGCATGTGCTTGATATGTGGAGTGGAGAGGCTTGGAGGAGAGTCTCCTCTTGTCGTGGGGCTGAGGGGAGATTCGATCCCCTGAGCAAGTGCTAGGGTTGGTGGGGAGTGCTGAGCTGAGGTGAGGCTGTAATTCCCATGGCCTGGAAGCCTTAGGGCCCAGTCAGGGCTGCTCTTGTGGGCAAGGGTAGGGGGCGGAGCCAAGGGGAAGAGGGGACTGGGTCGAGGGGAGGAGGAGGCAGGGCTCAGGGGCCTCACTGTGGAGGCAGCAGTGGCCAGGATCTCACAGGGGCAGGTGCGCATACGCAAAGGGTGTGAGGCGGCCCGCGAGAGAAGTGGAGGTAGAGAGAGAGAGCAGAGAGTAGCTAGGACAGGCACGAGGGGAAGTGGCTTCACATGCTCTGTTCATGGATCAATAGAAAAATAGCCAAAATGAGAAAAAGGCAACAAATGTACAGCCAAGAAGAATATAGTTAGAATAAAGGTAGAGGCAATAAAGGTGCAGCCAAGTGTATAGGAAGCCTTGAACCAACACCCCCTTCCTGCAGGCATGCTTCCATGAAGCTTATGCTTTGTCTGGCATGATCTCTCATGCAGATTCAGCAGGAGGTGTCATGGAATTTCTTCCTTTTTTATTTTTTAATTGAAGCTCATGAATGTCTTGGTTCACAGAAGAGACAAATCTAAAGATCATCCGGAAAATGACTGGAAATATAAGAATAAGAATTGGGTGAATTGAACTGACAATGGCAATTATAATTATTACATGAATCCAATCCAGAGGATTGAGGGCCTCCACGTTATGCTTAAATAACGCTGCCAAAGATTGTAAATTTTTTACATCTGAGCTTTACTAACTGCTGTAATTTTGTCCTGTAAAACCTCCATAACATTAGAAACATCTTTATCTATCCAAACTCCTAACAAATGATTTTTGGTGGCATTCCAATTAAAAGAAAATTTATATTTTAGAGCAGTAGCACAGATATATTTAAAACTAGCCTGACATTTACCTAAAAGTTGTGTTTTTAAATTTTGAACTTCCTGACCTATAGACAGAACCACTTCCTCCCGAGCATTTATTTTCATTTCTAACTTTTTATCTATAATTTATTGTTTTACTAGGGCTAATGAAATATTTTTGCTTAAATCAGTAACAAAACGAGCAGTGTTTACTTCATTTATTAAGGCTGCTGTAGAAATCGCTAAAGAGCTAATTATTGTTATTAAAGCACTTATTCCTAAAATCAAGGCCGCAACAAAGCGCTCTGGCTGCAACATAATATCCAGAGATTTCAACATTTGTAAAGCAGAATTTTTAAACCAAGGGTCATTTTATAGATCTACACGTAACATTACATATGAAGGTCTTTTTAAAATAAAAATTACAGAATATGTTTTACCCAGAGAAGAAGTAAAACAATTAGTAAAAATAAAATCCTTACAGATAATATAATAAGATTTTCCTTGATTAATAATGATTAAATTATCTAGTTTTCCAGCTAAAATTCCCATAGGATAACCCACACATGCTCTTACCCCAATTGCAGTACTCTTAGTTTCCTTGGGCTTTTTCAGTAAAATCATGTTTTTTGCTGCAAAAAGTCTGAACAAATCCAGCTGAATGCCCGTTTTATTGTGAAAGGGAGAGTAACTAACCAAAATGGAAGCCACCCACCCTGGAGTGAGCCATCTTTTCAGGGGTTCCCCGTGCGTATCAGGAGCATAGCCATTAAACTTTGATGAATTATGTTTTAAGTAGGAGGCATAATCATAATCGGGGTTAGCAATGGAAAAATCAAAAATATTCTCTGGTGCCCAATAGGATTATAAAAAAGAGGCCTTTTGAAATCCACATTCCCACCATTTTGGTGAGGTAATTAATGCATCCCCAAACTGATCCTTGTCATGATATTTTTGTAGGCAGTTACCTAAATGTATATTCCTCTTGGGAATGAAAAAGGATTCATTATAAGTATGAAAGTCTAATGTCATCATGCCAATTTCCCACATCAATTTTTTTGAACTTTTTATCATTGGATTGATCAAGGGCATCAGTCAAAAAAGTTCTATAGTTTATAGGCAAACACCCAGGGAGATTTTCTCCTGATAGCGTTATACAAATTGGAGTTTTATCTGTCATTCCTTCATAATTAATTGTTTGAGAAGTCATATGAGAATTAGAATAGTCCTCCAAACCCCCTAGCAGGTCACTATTATTTGCTATTACTTATATCTTCATCCCCCCCATTGCACGGGATATAGAAGAGGAGGATTAGGAACATATGCCCAGTATTGTTCTCCTGAAACAGACACTGACTGCATAGCAATAATGGCAAGCATAGGAAGAAACATATTTTCAACTGTGATAGTCTTTCCCGTAGAAACCACAATCTCCTCCGCAGAATGGGTGATCTTCTTAATTTGTTACCAGGTTGGTGGTTGAGCTTTATTTGTTGTCTTTACCTGTTGAGGAGAAAGGTGAAGACTTTTGAGCTTCTGCATCGTTTTCTTCATTTGCATCTTCTGTTTTTGTTTTTGTTTTTTTTTTTTTGCTGGGTTTCTCTTATCTTTGTAGAGGCACACGAGTCGGTTGAGATTCCAGATGGGTGACTCAGCATCCTGTGGAAACACACATGTATACCCTCTTCCCGAGGTGATTAATACTTCAGGCCCTTTCCAGGTACCTGTGAGCAAATCTTTCCTTTTAATTTTTGGCTGAACTTTAAATCCAATTTCGCTCCAATGTTTTTGCATAAGTGTAAGTTTTTGTTCATTAGTATTAAGGTGATTAATTACAAATAAAGCATGATGGTTTCTGTAGTTAATAAGTCAGCCATCATATTTCCAAATGAAAGAGGTGGGAAACCGCCATCTATTCCCTATAATGTAAGCTGCACCAAACTTAGTCATAACTGTTGTGGGAATCTTTCTTTTCCTTTTATTATCAGAGGTCCCTTTTTCTATAACTCTCTGTGCTTTGGGGATAACTCCTTCTGGTTTAGTTTAATTCATTAATTCTGCCTATTGCAACATATCTGGAAATTTTATATTTCTATATTTCCTATGAGGGAGCCGTAAAACTGCTTTTGAAGTTGCAGGAGTTTCTGGAGGCAACATCCCATCAGATGATATATTGATTGGGGAATTGTCCACATCTAATCTTTGGTCCTAGTCTTTATTATATAGAGAAGCTGTCTCTATTGGACTGGAAAGAAACAACATGCTCTGTTCACGGATCAATAGAAAAATAGCCAAAACAAGAATAAAGGCAGCAAATGTACTGCCAAGAAGAATATAGTAAAAATAAAGGTAGAGGCAATAAAGGTGCAGCCAAGTGTATAGGAAGCCTTGAACCAACACCCCCTTCTGCAGGCATGCTTCCATGAAGCTTATGCTTTGCCTGGCATGATCTCTCAGGGAGACTCAGCAGGAGGTAATGTGGCAGATGGGGTCTGCTCTTAATCATGCAATAGGTGTGGGGTAATGAAACAGAACATGGTTCTCTTTCATCATTACCCAATCTCCATGATGAAGGGAATCCTTCACTCTATTCAGTTTTGCAGCTGGGGAAAATGAGGCATGGAGAAGCCAGGTGATCTACTCATGACCCCCCAGTGCACAGGAAGCTTGGCCTGACTTCTCTGCCATGCTCCCTAGGACAGTGGGTGCTATGCAGTCCACTTCTTATGGTGGGAAGTCCACTGCTTGTCAGTCGTGGGGCTTGAACTCTGGGCCAGGGCACTGTACCCAAGCTCCTCAGATCAAGGCTAGTGCTCTACCACATGAGCCACAGAATCACTTCCGGTTTTCTGGTGGTTCTTTGAGGATAAGAGTCTCACAGACATTCCTGTCTGGGCCAGCTCTGAACCATAATCTTCATATCTCAGCCTCCTTTGTAATTAGGATTATAGGCCTGAGCCACCGGCACCCGGCATAAGTGTAATTTTGGCCTTATTTATCTCTCTGTCTCTCTCTCACACAGGAACTGGTTGAATGGGTGTTGGAGGAGGTGGCCCAGCATCCCTATCTGGCTGGAACCCAAGGTGGTCCTCTCATTCTGGTTGTGAGCTGTGGGTCAGGAGCTGTGTTGGTCACCCTGTTGAACCAGCTTCATGAGGTAAGCCCCTCTGTGCACTGTCTGGACCATGATGGTTATGCATTGTCCATCCCATCAGTCCTTCCCCAAATCCCTCTGCTAGACCATTGAAGGAAATTAGGTGAGGAGGCATTGTCCCCCTGCCTAGCACTATCCTGGGCCTCTGACCCTCACCCTCACCTATCTGGTCAGACCCTGGTTATAAGACAATGAAAACACTCAGTGTCTACTATCCTTTGTTAGGGTGTGTCATTTCGGTTAGGGGGGCGGAGTGCAGAAAAAAAAACCTAGACCTGAAACCTCCCGGGAGACGTTTGTTCTTGTGACAGAGCCCAGTCATTGCTGTGGATAAGGAGGAAGCCACCATCAGACTGACCCAGAACAATGCTCAAAGATAGGAAGGCTATTAAAGTATCAAACCCACTCATGTCTGCTTCCCACTCCCAACAATGGGGTGCAGTGTGGGTGGCTCAGCCCAGGGCCTAAGGGATTATAAATGGATGGTGGTGGTCAGGAGCTGGTGGCTCCGGCCCATCATCCTGGCTATTTGGGAAGCTGAGGTCTGATGTTCGTGACTCAGAGCCAGCCCGGGCAGGAGAGTCCGTGAGATTCTTATCTCCCAAGAACAACCTCCCCCTCAAAACCCACACACAGAAACGCCAGATTTGGTGTTGTGGCTCAAGTGGTAGTGCCTCAGCCTTGAACAAAAGAAGCTCAGAGATAACCTGAATCCAAGCCCTAGGACTCACAAAATAATAATAAAATAAGTGAACTGTGTATACATTTTATCTGACAACCAAGACAGATGGATTCAGTCTTCACGCTGGTACCTGTAGCCAAAGATAAGGGGCTTCCCTTCATGTTCCCCAAAACTTCTCTTTCTCTCCTTTATCTGTCCAGGTTCGGTTGCAGGGCATAATTCAGATCATCCCCCTGGATGTGACCTTAGGTACCCTCCCCCATTCGTCTTCCTTGGGGTGACTATTCTAGATGCACTCCCTGCTGGAAAGATGTGGTACCGGAGGGATGGGGGTAGGTATCCCAGACAGACTCCCACACACCCACACCTACACACCCACACACACCACTAGGCCTACTCAGACTAACCTTTTCCAAAGACACTTTATCTCCTTGGATTAACTGACCTAGGAGAGGATCTTGATCCCCTGAAACTGATTACTTTAACTTGGGCTTGCTAGTTGAAAGGGGAGCAAAAAAATATAATAGCCTTTGGTGCCCGTCAACCGGGGCTAAGGCTCACACTGTCATCCTAGCTACTCGGGAGGCTGAGATCTGAGGATCACAGTTTGAAGGCAACCATAAGCTAGAAAGCCTGTGAGACTCTACTTTCCATGGAACCACCAAAAAGCCTGAAGTGGAGCTGTGGCTCAAGTGGTAGAGCCCCAACCTTGAGCACGAAAATTCAGAGACAGCTCCCAGATCCTGAGTTCAACCCCACACAAAGAAATGGCCCCATCTTGTTGCCCACAGACTGCCTGAGCTTCGAGGGCCCTATCTCGGAGTGTGGTACAACACCTGTCCCTGGGTGGTTTATCAGTGCCTTCAGAAATCCGGTGGTGGGGCCCTTCCCCTTTGTGCATTCTCAACCCACACTGGATGGAAGACAGGGTGTGATAAGGCCAGAAGCCTGCAGAGCAGAGAGGTTCCAGCTCTGCCAAGGTGATCAGAACGGGCTTCATAGAGGCATCACTTGAAAAGGGGGTCTTGCTTAACAAGGAGGAGCTGACAGGAAGCACAGAGAGCAAAGTTGCAGCAGTGATGGAGAACATAGCAGAGCGTGTTCATTTCCAGCCAGGACTGTTGGTGAGAAACATGGTAGAGATGTGCAAGACTGTCTGGAGACAGGCCCGATGGGTCACAGAAGAACAGCTATGCAGGGCTGGGATTGTGTCTTAGAGGTAGAGGGCTTGCCTAGCATGCAGGAAACCCCGGGTTCGATTCCTAGGTCCTGCATACACAGAAAATGTCAGAAGTGGCACCGTGGCTCAGGTGGAGGTGCTCACCTGGAGCCAAAGAAACTCGGGGATACCACCCAGGCCCCAAGGCCAAGCCCAAGGGCTGTCAACATAAAACAGCTCTCCAAGGGACCTTGGTGACCGGTGGATGGCTATGCCCTGTAGCTCTTAATAGATCATGCATGCTTTGTGTTTCCTTCTTTGACAGAAGTGAGCTAGACACTCCTTCTGCCCTGTAAACCCTGGACACATTATCAGCAACCCTCCCAACATCTTCCACTGGGACATGGAACAGCTGGCCCCAGAAATTCTCAGGGTACTGGTTGATTGGGGCAGGGGGATACAGGGAAGGCACCAGAACTCCTAGTGGGTCTGATCTGTCCTGGATGACCAGGCCATCCATAGGAGGCAAATGGTAGCTTAGACAGGGCTAGTGATGTGGAG
The DNA here is from genome assembly GCF_019054845.1 of Dipodomys spectabilis. NCBI lineage: Eukaryota > Metazoa > Chordata > Mammalia > Rodentia > Heteromyidae > Dipodomys > Dipodomys spectabilis. Next base: position 2,854,387 of record NW_024870972.1, on the reverse strand, counting down.
GGGGCCCTTTAATGCCCATGGCCCCACCCAGATTCTGAGCTTCCCTTTGCTATCCCTGAGGGAGGTAGAGGAGTGTCTAGGTGGTAACATCTAGAGGAGGACAAGTTGGAAATTCTGAAGGACAAGACACCTTAAGCCGTGTGCAGGTGGCTCACACCTGTCATCTCACGCCTGTTATCCGGGCCACTCGGGAGGTTGAGATCCAGTGGATCTCATTTCCCAGCCCAGGCAAGAGAGTCCCACGAGAGCCTCATCTCCAATCTGCAACGGGCAGTGGTACTGTGGCTCGTGGTCGAGCACTGGCCTTAAGGAAAATTAGAATTCAGGGACAGTACCGAAGCCCTGAGTTCAAACCCTGCAACCAAAAATCAAAGAAAGGAAGGAAGAAAGAAAGACACCCCTTCCTTGCTTGCAAGAGATGTTGAAGTAGTGAGGTTGCTATGGTTGGGAGACCAGGTGCTGGCCTCACTGTACAGACATTTCTAAGAACTCCCCAGGTTTGCCCCAGTGTGAAACCACAGTAGGATGGATGGTGCCTTACCAAGAACTCTATAGGTCGTGGCCTGTGGCAGGCAGGGATTGGGTGAATGGGAGCAGGGGTGGGATATTAGGGTCAACTATATGCTCTCCATCCATGGAAGAATGGTTTTGGATGCTGATGTCAAAGTCTGAACTGAAGGGTTGCATGTGGTTTGTGGCATGACCAGATGGGTTTCCCCTGGGTCTAAGAAGGTGGCTGAAGCCAGGCGCCGTTGGTGGCTCACACTGTGTCATCCTAGATACTCAGGAGGCTGAGATCTGATTGATGATTGTGGTTCAAAGCCAGCTTGGAAAGGAAAATCTGTGAGACTTTATCTCCAGTGAACTACCAGAAAGCCAGAAGTGGCACTGTGGCTCCAGTGGTAGAGGGCCCACCTACAGCTGAAGAGCTGAGGGATTGTGCACAGGCCCAGAGTCCAAACCCCATGACAGACCAAAAATAAGGTAGCTGAGATTTCTGCATAGTCGTGTGTACATTTAGGAAATTCCAGGCTGTGTTATGAGCCATTCCAGATGTGTGAGAGGCCATTAGTTTTGTCTTCAGTTGGTCTGAGGATAGTAGTACCATCTTCTTGGGGGTGGGATGTTCAGATTGCTCAGGGACTTCTGAGGCCTTGGGCTGCTTGTGTGTGTGTGTGTGTGTGTGTGTGTGTGTGTGTGTGTGTGTGTGTATTTTTCCCTCTTCTTTCTCTGTCCACTTCCTGGGTGCCTGTTTGACTCTTTCTGCCTCAGATGGTGCCCCTCCTCCATGCCGACCATGTGCTTTAGCACCCTATCAAGGTCAACAATGAGTCCTAAATTGCCAGAGGCCTGCATTTCAGCGTTACTTTGAGACCCAAGTCTGGCCTGTCCAAATCTTTGGGCACCTCCAGGGGATTCTGGGCCAGCAGGGCCGGCTGGCATAGGGTCTTCCCTGCCTCTGTGGGTCCTTAGTCATTCGATGTACTATTCTTTTTCTCAGCTGGGCCTCTGGCTGCATGTCCCTCTCTTTAGGCTGGCAGTGAAGTGGAGAAAAGGGGGTTTCTGGTGGCTCTGGCCAACTTGAGCTTGATATCTGACTGAAGGCTGCCCATGCAAGGAAGGTCCGGGGATACATGGGAGGTGAGGCCAAAGTGGCTTAGAAGTATCCGTTGGTGTCTAGGAAATGTCAATGTAACTTATCGCAGGAAAGTCTATCTTCCTGCCCCAGCTTGGTCTCTCAGGTCGTTCTAGACTATTCTGGATGACCAGAATACAGAGGCACAGACTTTAGATTCTACGTACAGGGAACTGGGGCATGAGAAACTGGTATGGCCAATACCTCAATGTTCTGGGGCATTAACCTTGACCTGGCTATGCCCCTCTTGTTAAAAGTTCTCTTAATCCAGTGCTGGCCACACACCGGCCACTTGTGGCAGTGCTATAAAAGTGGCAGGAGTGGAAGTGAGATCAAGGGGTGACCAAAATCTGGATTTATGGCCTGATTGGGGGTGAGGTGGAGGCAAAGTGTGTCTGTAAAAAAAAATCTTAGAGCTGGAACTCAGGGCCTAAGCACTTCCCTGAGCTAAAACTGTGTCACTTGAACCACAGCTCACCTTTCATCTTTTTTAGTAGTTTACTGGAGAGAAGAGTCTCACATACTTTCCTGCCTGGGCCGGCTTCAAGCCACCATCCTAAAAGCTCAACATAGTAAGTAGGTAGGATTGCTGGTATGAACCATTGGGACCTCCTAAGGATGTTGTTGTGTGTGCTTTTTTGTGCATGAGTGTGTGTGTGTGTGTGTGTGTGTGTGTTTTTGCGTGAGTGTGTGTGTATGTGTGTGTTTGTGCGTCTACCAAGGCTTGAACTCAGAGCCTATGTGGTATCCTTTAGCTTGTTTGCACAAGGTTTGTACTCTACCACTTGAACTACAGTACACATAAGCTCCCAGCAGCCCCTGACTGTGTCTGGGCCATGGCAGTAAGTTCCATGGGACCTGCCCGTCCATCCGTGCACAGGGCCACAGGACCAAGGGAAATGTCACTATGGATGCTCTTTTATAGTCGGCCCACGACTGAAGACCTTCATTGGACCTCAAGCACTGGTGAGCCTTGGAACTCCAGGGATAGCGAATGCTACAAGCACCAGCCAGCCGGCTGTGGATTCCTGAACCCACAACTCTTTCATGAGCCCAACTCAACACCCACCTGAGGTGTGCCTGACAGATTTGCACTCTTATGATATCTACATGAGTAGGCTTTACCTGCCATGCCACCTTCTGCCGCTCCTGGCCCAGAACAATGGTCTGAGACATTAATTTACTGCTCAGACCCACACTGCACCCATGACAGATTTCATTCTGATGAGCCAGACAATGACCTCCATGCCCCAAGGCTGGACACTTCCCTGATAATGTGGCTCAATCTGCAGGCAAAAGCCTCCAAATGGGCTGCTCTCACAACTTGTAGGATACCTAGACATTGGGAGAAACTCAGGGGCCCACTGGAAAATACTCTGCTTAGAACCACAAAGTGAGACCCAAGCAAGCCAGGTGTTGGTCATGGGTTGCTGTCACCTAGCTTCAGCTTACCACTTGAGCCAGAGGGCCACTTCCAGGTTTCTGGAGTTTCAGAGTCCCCGGACTTTCCTGCCTCGGCTGGCTTTGAACCGGGACCCTCACATCTCAGCCTCCTGAAGAGCTAGGAGGACAGGCATGAGCCACCAGTGCCTGGCTGATCTGGCCTTTCACAACAGTCGACTAGGAGCTCCTGAAAGCTTTTCTTTATTTTTTTTTTTTTTTGCCAGAACTGGCCTTGAACTCAGGACTGGGCTCCGGTCTCCTAACTTTTTCCCTTGAGGTTGGCACTTTACCACTTGAGCCATAGCACAATTTCTGGCTTTGGGTATTTCACTGGCAAGAAGAGTCTCACTAAGTTTCCTCCTCTGAGCTGGCTTTGCCCCACAATCTCTGAACCCAGTCTCCTGAGTAGCTAGGATTTACAGGAGTTGAACCACTGTTAACATTGGGCTAGAAACTTTTCTTAAGCAAGAGTTCTTCCCTGCGTTTGTCCTGACTCCTCAATGCAAAGGATACCTGAGTGTCAGGAGCTGTGAAAAATAGGCTTCCAGCCACAAGAAATGGCTGAGGTCCATGGTGAAAAGTCAAGCTAATCCTCCCCCTGGGCCTCATTCTGGGACCCCATCCTCTTCCCTCCCAGTGACTCAAGTACAAACCTTGACCCAGACTCGCATGTCCTGCCAGATTTGTCTGAAGCCACAGAACCTCCATTCCACCCACACCACCTGCTCTACACCACACCTCAGGACCTTTGCACATGTTGTACCTTCTGCATGAGGCTCTCTATCCTGTTTCACGCCTTAGAACTTCTGTGGAATTTTGGCACTGGTTATATCACCTGCTGGAGCAAGTCTTCCCTTCCTTTTTCCCTCGAGATATGGAAATTGTGCAGGCTAAGTGGCAAATGCTCTATCTTGGTGTGTGTGTGTGTGTGTGTGTGTGTGTGTGTGTGTGTGTGTGTGTCTGTGTGTGTGTCTGTGTGTGTGTCTGTGTGTCTGTGCCAGTCTTGGGGTTTGAATTCATGGCCTGGACACTATCCCTGAGCTTTTGTGCTCAAAGCTAGCACTCTACTCCTTGAATCCCAACTCTACTTCTGGCTTTTTGGGTGTTTAATTGGTCAAAATTGTTTCATATAGACTGTCCTGCTTGTAATTGTGATCCTCAGAACTCAGCCTCCTGAGTAGCTTAGATTACTGGGGTGAGCCACAAGCACCTGCCCTCTACCTCTTTCCTCTAACCTCGGCCCTCCTGAGTCCCAGAAGAATATGTCTCACCACGCTCCCTTTTATTTTTTTGCCAGTGTTGGGGCATGAACTCAAGGTATGGGCATGTTCCTTAGATTCTTTTGCTCAAGGCTAGTCACAGTGCCACGTTTGGCTTTTTCTGTTTGTGTGGTACTGAGGAATTGAAACCAGGGCTTCATGCCTATTAGTTAAGCACTCTACCCCTAAGCCATATTTGAAGCCCAAGGCTGACTTGTAATAGGAGTTATGAGGGTAGGATTTATTGGCTTACCCTTTGGCATAGAAATCACTGACTATTTCATAATGTTGCCAAGATTTGGGACCAGTCAATGACTCGGCAATGAGGAATGATGAATGAGTGAGAGCCACCAGGCCACAGAGGCCTAGGCTCACATCCTACAGAGGGATAGAGAATATAGATCCAGAAACTTCGACCACTCCTGGAGGCAGTGGCTGGCTGCTAGGTGTCCCAATGGGACACCTCAGCTAGAACATAATGCATCCATTGCACACACCAGCCTAGGGAAAGCCTTCGGGGCTTCAGTTATTAAATGGCAGAGGGATGCTTTGTTCAAGCTGCCGGCTCATACTTAGTACTCTCTGAGGGCTTGTCCCAGCCGGCCCAGGGGCTGCTGGGCATGGGCAACCTGCTGAATGCTCATCATCCATACATCATCCATGCATACACAGAGACATGGAGTTACTGCTCCCTTTTTTGGGGGGGGTACAGGTATGGAGTTTAACTATGAGCCTAGGCCTTGTCCCTTAGCTACTTTTGCTCAGGGGAAGCACTCTGCAACTTGAGCTACAGCCCCACTCATGGTGTTATTTTTTTCCTGTGATCTCTCAGAAATAAGAGTGTTGCCGACTTTCCTGCCCTGGCTGAATTCAAATTGGCATTTGCTACATCTCAGCCTCCTGAGGAGCTAGGATTACAGGCAGGAGCCGCTGACATCTGAGTTTCTTTTCTTCCTGTTGTTCTTTTTTTAATCATGACAGTCTGAAATCTTCAAGGTGTCATTCCAATGGTTTGCATTCGAAGTAAACTAGCCAGTCCTGGAGTTCAAATTCTAGGACTGCTACCCACAAATGGAGGGAGATCCTGACAAACTCATTCCTATTTTTGTGAATGCGAATGGAATGCTATAAAAGAAATAATTAAATTTGCAGTTAATGCATGATTCTAATTTAGAATGCCACACAAATATTATTGGATTTATGTCTTCCATTCTAGCACCATAGTATGATTCCCGAAATGGAAAGATATTGACTAATTTTTAATTAATGCTTTTATAAGTATTCTACCATGATACTTAATTAAATAGTGGCATAATGTAATAACTAATTATTGGTGACAGTATACATAATTGAATATCCTCACATTCCCTCTTTTTCTCTATATTTTATATATATATATATATATATATATATATATATATATATATATACACACACACACACACACACACTCACATACATATCTATCAATGTGTATATTGGGCACTACTCTGGCTTGATCTAAGCTCCTCAGAATTTCCTCACAGCTCAGTTTGCTAGAGGCTGGTGTGCTAAGACTGAGACCCCATTTATGAATTGGGCATTCTAGGCTGTGAGTTAAAATCCCAGCAAGGCCAAAAATTTATTTATGAAGTAAGAAGCCAATTTGACAAATTTTTATCTTTTCTGTGAAAGTCCTGGGTCTCAGTACGATGTATAATCCATATGCAAATATAATCTAGATGAAATGATGTAATAAATGAAGTGTTATATGTATAATACTAAATAAATAAGGGTAATAAACCTTATATGCATTAAACCCATGTATGTAAATAGATCTCATATATGAATATTATGCTGAGGCTTTAATTCCGACCCTGGGGACTGGTCTGAATTTCTTGTCTTTAAGGTCAGTGAGCTTCCCCTTCACCCACAATGCTACAGAGTTACCCAGACCCTGAGTTCAATCCCAGGCCTGCCAGAACAATGATGCAAATTGCACGCCAGAGCCTTATTATTTATTTATTTACTTACTTACTTATTTGCCAAGCACAGGGCTTGAACTTAGGTCTTGGCACCTCTGCCACAGCCAACCCTGGTTTCCTAGGACCCGAGATCAAATCTCAAGGCTGGCAAAAATAATAAGGAAAAGGATAAAATTGAGAAGTTCAAGAAGGTGGTTTTACTTTTTTTTCCCTTTGAACTGTGACCATCCTGGGTCTAAATGACAAGGCCCAGAAAGTACACATGACCTTGCATTGCTGATGTTTGGTGGGCTATTAGGGAAGCCATAGCCGAAACCGGCAACTTAGACCTGGAGGTCGAATCCTGGGACTGCCACTAATGAATGGCGGCATGGTCTAAGAAATGCATCCCGATGTTACATCCGTACAAATGGAATGTTATAAAAGTAAGAATTAATTTAGTATTAGATAGCTAGCTCACTAGGTAGGTAGGTAGGTAGGTAGGTAGGTAGATGATAGATAGATAGATAGATAGATAGATAGATAGATAGATAGATAGATAGATAGATAGATAGATAGATAGGCGATCTGGTCTTAGACATCAGTAGGAAAGAAGGAAACAATTCCCAGTCATGAGACCTTCTGCAGTGCTCTAGGCCACCAGCATCGCCATCACACACCACAGAGCAGGAAGACTGTCCCTATCCCACTTCTCAGGCAGCAGAAGAGCCAAGAGGGCAGAGCCAGGTTCTAACTCAGGTGCTTGGAGATAGTAGAGAAAGGGCCCTGTCTCTCCTTAGACTGGGGATTTGCATTAATGTTGTGGAGAATGAAGGAAGGAGAATGAACTGGAAGAGGTAGAAGAAGGGCCTTCAAATCTGACAGAGAGTCAAAAACCTACTTCCTAAGATCATAGAGTAGGGTTTTTCTACTCTGTTCCCCTCTCCCCCATGAAACTGGCTCTCTATTATTAACGTAAAGATACACTGAGGCTCCCTTCATCTGAGGAAAAAGGTTAATTAGTCATTGTTTGAAGAGGCTGAGAAAAGTCTGCCCCTGGTGTAACTATAACAAATGTTTGAGGTTTCCTCTTTGCAGGCTATGCCTGGAATGAATAAAGTGGTTTTGCAGCTCACTTCCCTGTTGAGTGTGTACATTCTGCCTCCTAATCCTGCAGGCCTAGGTCTCTTCACCTAGCCAGGCTTTTGAAACTGTTTTCTGTCCTTCAAATTCAGTGTTACACTGGAGTTCTTCCTGCTAAAAGGGCTAAGGCTTGGATCCTGAGAACTTCATTTGAACCCAGGATGGGTCAACAATGTTTCTTTCCGGTTACTATAGCTTGAGAACTCTAAGAACATTTAGAGTGCAAGTAACCTCTCATCACCAAGGGAAACACACAGGAAGCTCTTGAACTTCTGACCTTTCAGAAGTGGAAGTCAGAGTGTCGTAGACTTTCTTGCCCTGGCTGAATTCACCCTGTGATCCTGAGACCTCAGTCTCCTGAGCTAGAGTTATGGGCCTGAGCTACTGGTGCTGTGCTAGGTTCAGAACTGTAATGACTTTGACAATATAAGTCAAGTGCTTATCACGAAGGGCTTGGGGAGCATATTATGCCTTTCAACATTGGACCTTTCAGAACTCTGTAGGACACAAGGTTATAATGTTAGAGTCTGAGAGGCTGGACGTATGGATCTGCTATACTTGAACCTTGAGCCCTGACTCCAACTCTGATGTATATCAATGTTTATTTTCCAGAAAATGTTCTCATAATTAGCAAATTGGAAAAGTACTTTGATTATCCCTCACTCTTTTTCCAGTTGTTTTTCTCATACTGAAGCCTAGGTGCTCTCCCTGCATCCTTCAGCTCAAGGCGAACACTCTACCACTTGAGCCACAGTGCCATGTGAGGTCTTTTGGTGATTGATTGGAGATAAGAGTCTAACAGGCTTTCCTTGTGTAGGCTGTCTTGGAACTGTGGTCTTCAGATCTCAGTCTCCTGAGAAGCTAGGGTTCCAAGAATTCCCCACCAGCAACTGGCCTATTGTTTTTGCCAGTCCTGGGGCTTGATCTAAGGGCCTGGGTACTGTCTCTGAGCTTCTTTTTCTCAAGGCTAGCACTCTATCACTTGAGCCACTTCACAGCTTCTGGGTTTTTCTGAATATGTGGCACTGAGGATTCAAACCCTGGCATTCATGCATGCTGAGCAAGCTCTATACCACTAAGCCACATTCCCAGCCCCACCCTTAAAATTTTATCCCTCAACTTGCCTATCCTCAAGAAAAGGCTTCTGAGTATAAATCATCTAAAGGAATCCCTATAGTAAGTTGTCAAAAGATAACTAAGACAAAGCTCATACTTGGGAGAGACTCTAAACATGTGATGACTGTGACTAATGCCTCCATTTAATTATGTATCATGTTTCAACATTTAATATAGTATTAATGAATAACAAGTCAATGATCTGATTTATTGTGTATAATTTTATACTAGATGTACAAAACATAATAAATATTATGTGTATAATAATATTAAATACAATAAACTATAAAATGAATAAAATAAAATAAATACAAAATCAATAATTATAATAATCAATATATAATATTCATGCATATGTACATATATATCATATATTACACATGTATAGAAATATTTTTTACATTGCAGGGCCTCAATGCAGGCCCTGGGAACTCTAGCTTGAATTTCTTTTCCTCAAGGACAGTGAGCTTCCCCTTCACCAATGGAGTAAAAGAGTTACCCGGAAATGAGCTCAAATCCCTTCAATGGCAGAAATACTGGCTCCAATTCCAAGACAATGACTTAAAATTTTTAATGGAAGCATTAATGTTTATTCAGTTCCATACTGAACATTAAAAAAAAGCAATGTAGAATTTTGTACAGTTATTCAGATATCCTTCCCTTACCCCCAAAGTGCTTCTTTGAGCACTACATTATTTATGTATGTTTTCTATTGTAAAAATGTTGTACAGAGGGGTTACAGTTACATTAACAAAGTAATGAGTACATTTCCTATTGAGCATTGTTGCTTCCTTCTTTGTTCTCCTCCTACCTGTTTGATCTTCATCTGTCCCGCGGAAGATGAATGGGGTCCGTGGAAAGGTAAGTGTGCTGCTGGCCCATTCGCCAGCCTCCCGTAGCCCCAGAGACAGTCAGATGCAGCAGGGAGTCAAGTCAAGCAGGAATTCGTTTATCACCATGCAGCAAGCAATCTTTAAAGCAAAAAACCACGTGGCATGGAAGGGGAAGAAAAGGAACCAACCAATCACTGTAGAGGTCACCCTACCATGCACCTAAGCTTTCTATACTTTCTCTGCTGTCTTTCGAGCTATATAACTACAGACGTCACTGTTCCTGGTTGTGGTACACAGTCAGATTTTAACATAAACAACTCTGACTCTGCCCACTCAACTGCCTCTCAGCGCCACCTTTGCTGTCCATGTGCCCTACAGATTCCCCCTTTTATAATGGCAAACCCACCTCTTTGCTGAGGTTCAGGTCAGGGCACCTCTTATGAGGTTCGCCCAATTGGCACCTCCTCTTTCCGTGGTTCACCTAAAGTATGGAGTAATCTTCAGCACTGAGCTTATCATAATAGACACGGAGAGCCATGCGTTGGATCTCTTGGTCTCCACCCTTTCCCATATAACTGCAACCTCTACATCCTGCTCATCTCCCAGTTAGTTATCCTTTTTCCCTCCTCAGTAAAGTTAATAAACGTCAGCCCCATCACAGTTAGAAATGTCCGAAGCAGTTCAATTACTTCTGGGACATATATAAAGTCACTATCTTATAAGGTTGACCTCTTTAAAGCATGGGAGCAGCCTGGATATTGGGGGTACCACACATGAGGCACAGTGCATCTTCGTGGGCCCCCACACTCCGGCCATCCTTGGTAAAGGGGGTCTCAATCTCCAACATCCCAGGATCCTCTAGCCAGGTCAAAGATGTCAAAATGCAGCTCAGGCCACCAGGTCGAAGGGACAGCATCTCTTTTGGTGCTGTTGATGATTTCTCCATTTGATCACTGCTCAGGTCACACATTGAGGTTGATGTGGATTCCGTAGGGCCATTGCCAGGACTAGGAGGGTCAGGACAGCCAACAGCTGGAGTATCACCATCTGCAATTGTTAAAGAACGCAAGAGCTTCTCAAGGGATGATTGCCCTTGGGGATGGTCAGTAATTATCTTTTTAGCTTTCTCTCTTTTAAACACAAGCCTCGACCAGCATAGCCATTTTACTTTCCTTGTTGGTTAGTTTATCCTTGGGCTTCTTCCTGTATAGAAGAAATGGGTAAAACTTAAAGTTCCTGGCTGGGATCCAAATGAGGGCTGTCTCTCTATGGAAAAAACATATCTGAATCCCCTGCCCATGGTAACTAGGGGGTCAGGTCTGCTCCATTGTTGTGTCAGGGGGTCCTTCCACCTGACTTTCACTTGGGGCTTAGGATTTAGTTGTCCCCAGTGTTTCTGAAACCTGGATTCAATTGCCCCTTTTGAAAAATTTAAAATGTTAATGGTAAAAATAGCTATCTGTAACTATATATGGGGGTTAACTCCCATTTCTTTCTATAATTGCTTGGCCTTGGAGATTATAGGGATTTCCTGTATGAGTAATAGGCCATCTCTCAAAGAACTATGACATTGCTTTACTAACAAAACAATGTCCATTATAGTTTTAACTTGTGCTAGTAGACCCAAGGTGGCAAAGCATTGAAGAAAATGTGCTTCTGAATGTTTAGTTCTTTCTCCTGTATGTGCTGTAGCCCAACATGCTCCTGAATAGGTATCTATAGAAACAAATATATATTTAAGCTTACCAAAGGCTGGAAAATGAGTCACATCAGGTTGCCAGAGGACATTGGGTTTGAGGCCTCTGGGATTTACCCCTGGTGGTTGGAGCGGGGGTTCTTTTAAGAAGGGCTGGCATGTTTTACGGGTATGTATTATCCTTTTGAGGTCCTTTACAGGAATCTGAGGAAATCTATGTTGAAAACCTCTCCAATTATTGTGGGTTAAATCATGTAAATGGGTGGCCTCTTGTAACATTAAAGCTTGTGGGTCAGTAGCTAACTGGTCTGTCCAATTATTGCCCATGGATAAAAACCCAGGAAGTTTTGAATGCCCTCTCAAATGTTGAATATGAATAAGGGCTCCCCGTCCATCTAAAAGGCACTTAAGGGTGTCCAAAATGGGAAAACAGGGTTTCCATCCAGCTTAATATGTGCCTGGGGAATATGAGGGAGCAAGTTAATCATATAAACTGTCAGAATACAAATCAAGGGGTTTTTGAATGTCCCGAAGGATCATAATTACGGCAAACATTTCTTTTTATTGTGCTGACCTTTGACAAGGTTGAAATCTTTGTTGGCTTGGGGTCTTTTGTTGCTCCTCAAAGGCTGCATACACAGAGCCTGTTTTACCTCCATCAGTAAAAACATGGAAAGCGCCAGGAATAGGTTTAGGAGAAAATAGAGAAGGCATTATGAGGGGAAGTCACCATAACATGACGGTCCATTTACATGACCCATAATGGCAGTCAATTTGACCTAGAAACCCTTCCAGGGGGAGAGCAAGTTGAGCATTGGCTCAAGTGAACACTCAACGTCTGCCATCCGAAAAGGAAAAACAATGAAGTGAGGGTCAAGGCCATAATGCCTTTGGGATTGGGTCCTTCCCTTGAAAATAGCATCGGCAAGTTGGTCGGCCTGAGAGTACACCTGAGGTGTGCCCCCCCAGAGGAGTGTGAACACACTCTAATGGCTCCCCCTCTTTGACTTAAAACTGCAGAAATCAATGAAACACCTGCAAACAACGAGAGGGAAATGGGCTTAAGAATAGAATACCTTTTCAGGGAAAGTTCATACAGGGCTCTTTGGAACTGTAAAAATATTGCCCGATGGCTGCTTGTAATTATAATAACTTCTTGGGGTGTCCTGTCTTTTAGACTGGTGAATAAGGGCACAAGACTATTTTAGGGATGGGAACCCATGGAAACAGCCAACTGATTTCCCCTAAAAGACTTTGAAGTTTGGTTAGGGACAGAGATGCTGGAATATCCAGCAAAGGCTTAAGCGGGCTGGCCTGAGTCAAGGTAAGGTGGGATCCGAACACCTTAAAAGGAGGTACCATTTGAATTTTATTTAGGGCTATGGTAAAAAAAAAACCCTTTTTTAATATGGTGAGAACCTGGGCTAGAAGACCCTCCAGGTGGCCCAGGTCTTGGTGCCCCAAAATTATTTCATCCATGTAGGCATAGGCAAGGGAGGTTTCTGAACCCAGCACAGGCCCTAAAAGTGTGGCCAAGTATTGTTAGCAAAAGGCTAGGCTATAGGCCATTCCCTGTGGCAGCAACGTCCATTCAAACCCCCGATCAGGATGGGAAAAAATTAAGAGAGGGGATGGAGAAGGCAAATTTCTTGCAGTCATCCAGATGCAAGGGGATCAAAAAAAAAACTACCTTTAATATCAATTACAACCAAGGTATATTCTGAAGCGGGAGTCCAGGGCATTCCTCTTAGGGAATTCCTACTAGCTCTATCCTTTCAGTTACCTTATGTAGATCTTGGAGCACAAACCAAGCCTGGATGCTTTTTGGATAACAAATACAGTTGTGTTCCAATGACTCACAGAAGGAAGTATGTGCCCAAGTTTTATCTGTTCCTCCACCAAAAGGTGGCGTGCTACAAGTTTAGGTTAGGTCAATGGCCACTGCTCCACCCAAATAGGACTTCTCGGTTTCCACCTAATGGGAGGTACTTGGGGGACAACTGCCTTTAGGATTGGGGGTGCACCCAAGTGGGTCCCTTATGTTCTTCTCTGTACTTATGAAAGTTAAAAAATTCTTTTTCTTAACTCCCTCTAGATCCTGTTTAAGTTTTTGTGATTTTACTCTATCCAGGATATCATCATAGGATGCTCGATGGTCTGTAGTGACCACAGCATCCATTTGTCTTAGCATGTCTTGCCCTAGTAAATTGGCGGTGAGGTTTTTTTGTCACTAAAGGGCATATATTTCCCTGCTCTCCATCTAGGCTATTCCATTTCATAAGGGCAACCGACTCTTTGGACTGGGATTTGCCCCCTACCCCCAATATCGGGGGTCCGTGTGCAAGCTTCCAGTCCTAGGGAACTTCCTCCTCCCTGAGTATGGTTCAATCTGCCCTCACGTCAATTAGGCAGTGAAACTGCTTTACCCCTATGAAAATACACATTTTAGGGTGGAGTCCTTCCCTCAGGGGGATGGTCCAATGGGCCTGGGTCGTCCTGCCATGAGGTTGCCTGGGCCTTAGAGCAGAGGGGGTTTCTCCTTGAGCTAACGGGGCTGGAGGATGCCCCTCCCCTAGTTTAAAGTCTTCCCATCTAGATCAAATTTGGATCAACAATCCTTTTTCCAATGGTATCCCTTCCTGCACTTGCGGCAGGGTGTAGGGAGTGGTTTGGACCCCCCTGGCTGGTTGGCAGTGGGTGGAGGGCAGGGGGGATTGTATTGAACAGTCCCACTTAAAGGGGACCTCCTGTCTGCATTTAAAACAAGTCCCTCTCCCTGATGGCCTTGGGTTTCCTTGGCCCTGGGCTGCCAGAGCCTGGGTAAAAGCCTGCAGATGTCTGAGCCTGTAAAGGTAAAGATAGTGATTGGGCCTGGGGCTGTTGTGTTCCACATCCTGGGAGGCCACCACCCATGTGCTCAGGGAACACTCTCTCAATCCCACGCAGGCTGTGTGGTGGTCTGCATTCATCCCTTCCCAAACCAGTAGCTTTACAAACTGATCTCAGAGGTCCCCTGCTGGCGACTTGCGGTGAACATTCTGTTGGACTTGGTCTATAAAATCAGGCAGAAGCTCACCCAGGTTTTGTCTCACTCCTGCTATGGGGAACTTAGTGGGTCCTTCATCTAATTATTACCGCTCGGCAAGTCCGGCCTGCCTCACCTGGTCGCAGTACGGGCCAGTTATTGAGTGATGTCTGTATCTTATTTTTATATATTATATTATTACCAATTATTTGGTATAAAATTATACCTCCATTAATTAATCACAGTAGGAGACTTAATAAAGTATTAATTAATCAATGACCTATATTTATTGCTTACAATCATATACTGGAATGACTAGCTAATTAGTAATTTAATTAGTACATTTCAAACATTGTATTTGTATTCCTATAGATAGGAATAAGTTTCCTAGATCTTCAGCCGTGTGCACTCCCGGGATCGAACTCAGGGCCTAGGTGTCTGGGTTGGACTCAGGCTTCACTGACAGTCTCCAGCCTTCGACCATGCAAGGTCATGTACAATTTTCAAGCCAAGTAATTAAGACCCAGGAGGGTCACAGTACTAAGGAAACAAAGGTAAAACTGTTGTGTAAAACTTCCTGGTCTTTTCCTCCTCCATTTTTGTTGGTTTGATGGGTTTGTTTTTTTTTTTTGTTGTTGTTGTTGTTTTGTTTTTGTTTTTGCAAGAGCTGGGAGTTGAACTTGGGTCTTAGGATCCCTGAATCATCTGTGGGTGTAAAAGCTGCACCCAGCCTAGGGTAATCATGGTTTAAGACACAATAAAATGCTTCCTTGAGTAAAAGGAGCTCAGGGAAAATGTCTAAGCTCACAGTTCAAGCCTCAGGAATTGCCACAAAAAAAGAGCCAGTAACTCCATGTGTCTGTGAATTTATCCATGTATTTGTATCGGTGAACATCCAGATTCTCTATGAAGAAAGGCACCCAGATAGGAAATTTGCTTTGAATAGAAAGATTTCATAGCACAGAGAGTACTTTCAAGATGGTGCATGTTCCTTGGCTCCCCTCAATATTCCCAGTGTAGCCTGAGGGGTTCTTCATACCCCAGGCTGCTGGAGAAAGTCTGCCTCATTGTTGGAACAGGCAGAGAAAAAGCCTCACTCCTGTACAGCTCTGTAACAAACAATTCATGCAGGGCAATTAGGGAGGATGTGTGTGGGCAGGATCTGAAGGTCAGGAGAAAAAGGCCTCTTTGTACCCCAATGTTGGGTCTTCGTCCATCCCACAAGAGAAGGAAGGGGTCCTCCATCAGAAAGAATGACATTTCCCCATTTGTTAGGAAATGGATAAACTTGGAAAAAATTATATTAAGTGAAGTAAGCCAGGCCCAAAGAAACATAGGTCCCATGGTTTCCCTTATTTGCAATATCTAGTATATGTATGAGTCAAGCAGAAAAGGTCAGATAATGTGATGTTAGAAAAATGAACCCTTAGATATGTATTTTAATGTTTTTTTCTTTCATGCATTTGTTTCTAACGCATTTATAAGATTATCTCTTTGTTGCTTTGTATGTCCCTCCCCCACAGTATAACCACTGCTTTCACTATATTTGATGTCAGCATAACTTGTGAAGGAGATGGGGAAAAACAAGTCGTTTGAGGATACAGGTGGACCTGTTGCAACATTGAGAAGTACAAGTTGTCATGTCGAAAATGAGCTTTATAACGTTGGTGGGGGGGGAGGGCGAGGGGAGGATTAGGGGGGGAGGCTGGGAAGGGATGTGAAGGGTAAACAAAGATGAGGCTGCTATGCTTGATAAGAAATGTACGCATTATCCTGCCCATTTAATTGTAACCCCTCTGTACAGTATGTTCACACAACAAAAATTAAATTAAATTAAACAAAAAAAGAAAAACTCTTTTATTAACAGAGAGCAGCCCTTTTTAAAGCCAAAAAGGGCTGGTGGCATGGCAAGGGAGGAAGAGGAACCAATCACTGTCAAGGTCACCCCCTATCATTAACCTGAGCCTTCACGGGCTGGTTAGGCACTGATCGGAAGATCAATTGGGCTCTGCCCAATCTACTCTCTCCCAGCGCCATCTTGGCTGCCCATGTGCTCTACAGTAAATTGGGCTCTGCCCACTCTACTCTCTCCCAGTGCCATCTTTGCTGCTCATGTGCTCTACAGTAAACTAAGCTCTGCCCACTCAACCCCCTCTCAGCGCCATCTTTGCTGCCCATGTGCTCTACACCCCAAGCTATCTCTCCTCCCAGTGCTCTGTTTTGACAGAAAGTCTTCATTTGTGCCATCTCCCGTGGCAGGCCAAGTTCTCTGCACTCATCCTGTCTTTGTAAGCCTATGTTTCAGTGTTGAAACAAACTGCTACCACTAATTCAAGAGTCTTTCTGGCAGACAATTAGGGAGCTGAACTTAATGAAATGATTCATTACTGGCAACGGTGCCTCCGTGTGTGTGTGTGTGTGTGTGTGTGTGTGTGTGTGTGTGCATACACCAGTCATGGTGCTTGAACTCAGTTCCTAACCACTCTGAGTTTTTCTCCTGTACAAGGACAGCACTCTACCAATTGAGCCACACAGCCATTTCAGGCTTTTTTTTTCCCTAGGGATGAGGTACTGAGAATTTAACCCTGGGTTTCACACATGCAAAGCAGTCTACCTCTAAGAAAAATTCCCAGTGCTCCACTTCTGGTTTCTTTCTTTCTTTTCTTATAAGTTGGAGAAGTTGAAGTCTGGGCCTGGGTGCTGCCTCTGTCCTCTTCAGCTCATGTGTAATGCTCTACCACTTGAGCTACAGCACCCCTTTAGGCTTTCTGGTAGTTTATTGGAAATAACCATCTCAAGGAATTTCCTGCCCAGGCTGGCTTTGGACCGTGATCTGGGATAGTTTTGAACCAAGATCCTCAGCATCCTGAGCAGGCAGGTTGATAGACCTCAGCTAAAGACACCTAAGCCTTGACACTTTGCTGCAAGGATGTCCTTGGCTCCACATGGTAGAACGTTAGCCATGAGCCCAAGAAGAAAGTCAGCAACTAGGCTCTGAGTTCAAGGTTCATGATGGAGAAAACAAAACCAAAACAATTGTTTGCAGGAGACAAGTCACTACAGCTCGGTGTATACATAAATTTGGCCTTGCCTTGGGGACATATATGAGCCTCTGCACAATTATCTTACTTCTGTAGCTCTTATAAGGACCAGATGAACCAATATAACTCATGAAGGACTCAGTGTATAGGACCCTGTGAAGGACTCAGCACACAGTACCCCATGAACGACCTAGCACCCCTGGAAGGACTCATCACATAGCTGTATTCCACAAACTGTCATTAGAATAAGGGTGCTTTCATCAGTATCACCATTCTTTTAGATACATTTCAAAAACCGCACAAGTTCACATCTAACGGTTTAGAAAGGTCTTTTTTGTGGATAGGGTCATCAGCCTCTGGGATTGCACTCATAGGTTGGAGGTACTGTCCTGAGACCTTTTCCTCAAGGCTACATCTCTACCACTTTGAGGCACAGCTTATAGTCTGTCAGACTTCCTGCCAGGGTTGAGTTTTCAACCCACCAGTGTCTTATCTCATCCCCCGAGCAGCTAAGGGTGAGCCAGCAGTGTCTGGTTCCATGGTGCTGGGTTGCAGCTGTTAAACTCTGGCTAAGTCAGGTTAGATGCCAACCATCAGCTTCAGATTCCCAGCTTGCTCTGTGATGAGGTATTTGCAGTGTTATCCTTATATAGTTGCAGTCAGAACAGTCTATCTTTTTTTTATGCCATTCCTGGCTCTTGAGTAAGAGTCTAGACACAGTCCCTAAGCTTTTATGCTAAGCTAGTGCTTGGCTGTTTGAGTAACAGCATGACTACTGGATGTTTCTGTGCACACAGTAGAGAGGAATCGAACCCAGGGCTTTGTATGTACTAGGCAAGCACTCTACCACTGAGCCACAGGAATGACAAATGTAGAAACAGATATATAGATTGTTTCATAGATATATAGAAATATGTATATATGCATGTATGTATAAAACAAGACAAGGATATCTGTATATTATTTGATTTTATACACTATATTACTACCACTTATCGATAAATTATTCCTTCCTTTATTTAAGAATGGTGGTTGAATACATAACAAAGTATTAATTGAAAAGTAGTCAGTGTACTATAATTATTGTGCATAATTTTATAATATAATCATATACTACTAATGTAATTGTTAGTTTACAACATTCCATTCGTATGGATGTATATCGGAATGTATTTCTTAGGATCTCCCACCATTCGTAGGTGGCAGTCCTGAGATTCGCACCCCGGGCCTAGGTTGCTGGTTTTGGCTATGGCTTCCATGATAGTCCACCAAACTTCAACAGTACAAGGTCATGTACACTTTCTGGGCCCTGTCATTTAGACCCAGGATGGTTGCAATGCAAAGGAATAAACTATGTAAAACCGCCTTCTGGAACTTCTCAGTTGTATCCTTCTCCTTTTTCCCTCCACTTTTTGTTCTTCTTTTTTTTTTTTCGGTATTGGGCCCAGAACTCTGAATCTGGGTGCTGTCCATCAACTATTCAGCTCAAGACTATCGTTCTACCACTTGAGCCATAGCACTACCTCCAGCTTTATTCTGCTTATGTGGTGCTGAGGAATCAAACCCAGAGCCTTGTGCATGCAAGCTAAGCACTCTATTACTGATCCACCTTCCCAGTACTTCTCCTTTTTTTTTTTTGCGAGTCCCAAGATTTGAACTCGGGTCATAGGATCTTAGGATGGGCTGTGGGTCCAGAGGCTGCACCCCAGCCTAGGATGATAGAAGTTGAGGCAGAGTTGCCACGAGCTGAGTTCAAGCTCCAGGCCTGGCCAAAAAAAATTAAGGCCCTGGCTTGGAATTTGCACCATTTTTCTGGAAGGCCTAGAATTTGAACTCAGGGCCTGGGCAATTCTGTGTCACTGTGGTGCAGAGGAAGCTCACTATCATTGAATGCAACAATTTCATCCCAGTTTCCAGGGCCCGAATTCAAGCCCCAGCACTGATAAATAATATTCATATATGAGATCTATTTACATACAGGGGTTTATTCCTTATGATATTTATTACCCTTATTTTTCCATGAAAAGGTCAGTGTAGAGAAAAAGCCCTTTGCAAACCGAGCTGCCAGCCAGTTCTGAGGACCTGAGAACAAGCCATAGTAGTGGTTGATAGATATAGATATAGAGATTGAGATTGATATAGAGATAGATAGATAGATGTGTAGTTGGTTATATATGAGAGAGAGATATGTGAGGATATTATATATATTATGAATTATTATTAAATTATACCTCCATTTAATGAAGTATCATGGTTGAATACTTATTGAAGCATTAATGTAAATGTAGACAGTATTCCTTAATTGGGACTATCACACCGTGGTGCTAGAATGGAAGACATAATCCAATACTTTTTGTGTGGCATTGTATAAGAGAATCATGAATTAACTGCAAATATAATTATTACTTTTATAACACTCCATTAAACATTCACTTGAATAGTGAAGATTTTCTCAAGATCTCCCTCCATTTGTAGGAGGCAGTCCTGGCATTCGAACTCCAGGCCTGGGTAGTTTACTTCAAAATGCAAACCATTAGAATGACACTGTGAAGGTTTCAGTTTGTCACAATGAAAAAAAGAACAAGAAGAAAAGAAAGCCAGGTGTCATTTGTGCCTGCCTGTAATCCTAGCTCTTCAGAACTCTGAGAGGTAGAGAATGCCAGTTTGAATTCAGCCAGGACAGGAAAGTCCACAGCACTGTTATTTCTGTGGGATCCCAGAAATAAAAAAAAATTGCCATGAGTGTGGCTGTGGCTCAAGGACAGAGTGATACCTTTGAGCAAAAGGAGCTCAGGAAATGTCCCTAGGCTCATAATACAACCCCTGAACCTGCCAAAAAAAAGTAACTCCTTGTCTCCCCATACATGTATGCATGTATTTCTATCGGTGAAGGTCCAGAATCCCTAAGATGAAAGGCACCAAGCTAGGAAAATTTCTTTGAATAAAATGATTTCGTAGCACAGACAGTGCTTTCAAGACAGTGCATGTTCCGGGGCTCCCCGATACCAGTGTAGCCTGAGGTTTTCTCGACACCAGGGACTGCTAGAGGAAGTCTGCCTCATTGTTGGAACAGGCAGACAAAATCCTCACACCTTTACAGCTGTGTAACAAACAACTTCATCTGGGCCAATTAGTGAGCAGGAGTGTGGGTGGGCTCTGAAGCCTAGGAGAAAAAAGGCTCCTTTGAAACTCAAGCTATCTCTCTCCTCAGTGCTATTTTGACTGGAAGCCTCCATTTGTGCCACCTCCTGTGGAAGGCCAAGTTCCCTGCACTTATCTTGTCTTTGTTAGTCTATGTTCCAGTGTTGAAATAACTTGCTACAATAAATTCAAGGGTCCTTCTGGCAGACACCAAGGGAGCTGAACCTTATAAAAATGATTCATGATTGGCAACAGTGCCTTCCTAGTTTCTGGAAGCTTGCTAAATCTAAGCACATGTGTAATATCACAATACTTCCTGTCATCTAGAGCTGGTGAAGCTCATCAAGTTTTAAAACCTTTGAACTCTCCTAGTTGGGCCCTGGGTGGCTAGGTTTTGGGGTTGAACACAGGGCCTGGGTGCTGACCATGAGCTCAGAACAGAAGCTCAGTGCTTTACCATTTGGTGTCACAACATCACTTCTGGTATCTGTGTGTGTGTGTGTGTGTGTGTGTGCATGAATGTGTGTGCATACACTTGTCCTGGAGCTTGAACTCAGGACCTGAACACTGTACCTGAGTTTCTCCTGTACAAAGATAGCACTCTACCACTTTAGCCACAGAGCCACTTCCGGCTTTATTCTAGTGATGTGGTACTAAATAATCAAGCCCAGGTATTCATACATGCAAAGCACTCTACCCTAAGACACATTCCCAGCAATCCACTTCAGGTTTCTTTCTTTCTTTTCTTGTAAGTCAGAAGAATTGAAGTCTAGGCCTGGGTGCTGTCCTTGCGCTCTTCAGCTAAATACAAGTGCTCTACCACTTGAGCTACAACACCCCTACAGGTTTTTGTTAATTCACTGGAGAGAATCCTCTCAAGGAATTTCATGCCCAGGCTGGCTTTGGAAAGTGATCCTCAGCTCTCAGGCTCCTGAGTAGCTAGGACGATGGTGCGAGTTATTGGCACCCAGCTTCCACTTCAAGTTTCTAAGTGGTGAATAGGAGATAATAGTCTCTTGGGACCTTTTGTGTCTGGGATAGTTTGGAACCGAGGTTGTCAAATACCAGGTTCCTGAGTAGGTAGGATGACAGACCACAGCTACAGATGCCTAGACTGTAACTCTCTGTTGAAAGAGGGTTCTTGGCTCCACATGGTTCAGTGGCTAGGTCCTGAGTTCAAGGTTCACGACCAAGAAAAATAAACCAAAACAATTGTCTGCAGGAGACAACTCACTAGAGTTAGGTACATACACAATTGGCACTGACATTGAGACATATCTGAGCCTCAAGATTCTCATCTGCACCATCATCTGACTTCTGGAGCCCTTACAAGGACCAAGTGGAAGAATTTACCCCGTGAAGGACTCAGCACACAACACCCCATGAAGGACTCATCACATAGCTGTATCCCACAAGCTGTCAGTGTTAGGGTGCTTTCCTCAGTAGCACCATTCTTTCAGAAACACATAACAAACCACATAAAGTTCACATCTAATGATTAAGAGGGATGGGGTTTTGGGGGGAGGTGGAGTCAGCCACGGGAACTGCACTGAAAGTTTGGGGGTACTGTCCTATGATCTTTTGCTCAAGGCTAGAACTCTACCACTGTGTGCCACAGCTCAGAATTTCACCGACTTCCTATCAGGGCTGGGTTTTAAACCCACCAGTGTCAGATCTCAGCCCCCGAGTATCTTGCATGACAAAGGTGATGGAGCCAGCACCATCTGGTTCTGTGGAGCTGGGTTGCAGCCGTTTACCTCTGGCTAAGTCAGATTAGATGGCAGCTGTCAGCATCAGACTTCTGGCTTGCTCTGTGATGAGGTATTTGCAGTGCTATCGTTATATAGTTGCAGTCAGAACATTTTTTTTGGTGCCATTCCTGGGTGTTGAGTAAGAGTCTAGACACAGTCCCTAAGCTTTTATGCTCAAAGCTAGTGCTCCGTTGCTTGAGCGACAGCACAACTTCTGGATTTTTCTATGCACATTGTAGTGAGGATTGAACCCAAGGCTTTGTATGTACTAGGCAAGCACTCTACCACTGAGCCCCAGTAGTGCCAGTAGTGACAAGAGAATAAACAGATCAATTGTGTAGATTGGTAGACAGATAGATAGATAGATAGATAGATAGATAGATAGATAGATAGATAGATAGATAGATAGATAGATAGATAAATAGATAGATAGATGTGTAGATATATATATATATGCATAAAGAGAGAGGGAATGTGAAGATATTAAATTATTACCGATTATTAGTTATGAAATTATGCCTCCATTTAATAAATTATCCTGGTTGAATATTTATAGAAGCATTAATTAAAAATTATTCAATATCCTTCCATTAGGGGAAATCACACCATGGTGCTACAATGGCAGATATAAATCCAATAATTTTTGAGTGGCATTCTAAAATAGAATCATGAATTAACTGCAAATTTAATTATTACTTTTATAACATTCCATTAGCATTCACATAAATAGGAATGAGTTTGTCAGGATCTCTTTCCATTTGTGGGTGGCAGTCCTGGCATTCGAAGTCCAAGCCTGGGTAGTTTTCTTTGAATCCAAACCATTGGAATAACACCATGAAGATTTCAGATTGTTATGATTACAAAAAGAACAAGAAGAAAAGAAAACTAAGACCCAGGGGCTCCTGCCTGTAATCCTAGCTCCTCAGGAGGCTGAGATGTAGAGAATGCCAATTTGAATTCAACTGGGGCAGGAAAGTTCACAACCCTCTTATTTCTAAGAGATTACAGAAAAAAAAAATACAACATGAATGGGGCTGTGGCTCAAGGGCAGAGCAATACCCTTGACCAAAAGGAGCTCAGGGACAGGGCCTAGGCTGATAGTACAACACGGAACTGCCCCCCCCCCCCAAAAGGAGGCAATAACTCCATGTCTCTGTGTATAGATGGATGCTGTATGGATGATGGGCGTTCAGCAGGTTGCCAATGCCCAGCCCCCCAACCTGGGCAAACTGAGACAAGCCCTGAAGAGTACTAAGTGTGAGCCGGCAACTTGAACAAAGCATCCTTGTATGCCATTAAATAACTGAAGCTTGATGTTCTGGCTGAGATGTCCCATCGGGACAATTAGAAGCCGGCCACTGCCTCCAGGGAGACCACAGTTCCTAGACTGTAGGAGTTGTCAAAGTTTCTGGCTCCATATTCTCTATCCCTCTGTAGGATGTGAGCCTAGACCTCTGGTGCCTGGTGACTCTCACTCAATTATCATTCCTCATTGCCTAGTCACAGGCTGCTCCCAAATCTTGGTAAAGATATGAAATAGTCAGCGATTTCTATGCCAAAAGAGGTTTGCAAATAAATCCCACCCTCATAACTCCCTTTAGAAGTGAGCCTTGGGCTGCGAATGTGGCTTAGTTGTAGAGTGCTTGCCTAGCATGCACTAAATCCTCGGTTCGATTCCTCAGTACCACAGAAACAGCAAAAGCCAAAAGTCGCATTTTGGCTTAAGTGATACCCTTGAGCAAAAGAAGCTCAGGAACTTGCCCAGACCCTGATTTCAAGCTACAAGACTGGCACAAAAAGATGTGAACCTGGTGAGACATATTTTTTCTGGGACTCAGAGGAAGGCCAAGGTTATATGTAAGAAGTAGGGTAGAAGGCAGGTGCTGGTGGCTCACCCTTGGAAGTTACTCAGGAGGCTGAGATCTAAGGATCCCAATTGCAGGCAAAAAAGTCTATATGAGAACCTCTTTTCCAATTAAACACCCCCAAAGCCAGAAATAGAACTGTGGTTCAAGTAGTAAAGTGCTAGCCTTGAGCACAAAAGCTTAGGGATAGGATAGCATCCAGGCCATTAATTCAAACCCAGGAGAGGCACACACACACACACACACACACACACACACACACACACACCACACAAACACACACACACACACACACACACACACACACACACACACACACACACACACACACACACACACACACACCAAGATAGAGCATTTGCCACTCAGCCTGCAAAAATTCCATCTCTACCAACTCAATATAACAAAAGAGGTAGAAGGGAAGCAAAGACTTGTTCCAGGAGGAACAAGTGCCAAAATTCTACAAGAGTTCTAAGATGTGGATACAGGAAAGAGAGCATCAGGGAGTAGGTACAGCATGGACAAAGGTCCTAAGGTGTGCTGTAGAGCAGGTGATGTTGTTGGAATGAAGGCTCTGTGGCTTCAGAAAAGTCTAGTAGAACATTCAAGGCTGGGTCAAGGTTTGTACTTGAGTCACAGGGCAGAGGGTGGGGTCCTAGAATGGGCCCCAGGGGGAAGATTAGCTTGGCTTTACACCAAGGACCTCAGCCATTTCTTGTGGCTGGCAGCCTATTTTTCACAGCTCTTAACCCTCAGGCATCCATTGCAGGGAGGAGTCAGGGCAAACACAGGGAAGAACTCTTGCTTAAGAAAAGCTTCTAGCCCAATGCCACCAGTGGCTCAAACCCTGTAAATCCTAGCTACTCAAGAGACTGAGATAGAGATCAAGGGTCAAGCCAGATCAGGAGAGGAAAGTTAGTGAGACTCTTCTTGCAAATGAACTACCAAAAACCAGAAATGGAGCTGGGGCTCAAGTGGTAGAGTGCTAACCTTGAGGGAAAAATTTAAGAGACCAGAGACCAGACCCTGAGTTCAAACCCAGTACTGGCACAGAAAAATAAAGAATAGCTTTCAGGAGCTCCTAGTCCACTCTGTTGAAAGGCCAGATCAGCTGGGCGCCGGTGGCTCATACCTGTCCTCCTACCTCCTCAGGAGGCTGAGATGTGAGGATCGCAGTTCAATTCCAGCCCAGGCAGGAAAGTCCGGGAGACTCTGATCTCCAAGGAACCTCCAGAGGACTGAACGTAGTTCTGTAGCTCAAGTGGTAAGCTTAAGAGCTAGGACAGAGCCCAGGTCCAGAGCTCAAGTGCCGTAACCAACACCTGGTCTGCTTGGACCTCACTGTGTGGCTCTAGGCAAAGTAGTTTCCAGTGGGCCCCCTGAGGTTCTCCCAATGTGTAGGTGTTCTACAAGTCTTGAGTGGAGCCTGTTTGGAGGCCATTGCCTACAGAACGGGCCACAGTACCAGAGAAAGATCGAGCCTTGGGGCATGGAGATCATCAGAATTGCATCTGTCATGGGTGCAATGTGGATCTGAGCAGTAAATCGCCATCTCAGACCAGGATTCTGGGCCAGGAGGGGCAGGTGCAAGATGTCACACCAAGTAACGTCCACTCTCCGGGTATCACAAGTGTGTGAATTTGTCTGGCACACCTTGGGCAGGTGTTGAGTTGGGCTCATGAAAGCCTTTTAGGCTCAGGAATCCACAGCCAACTGGCTGCTGCTTGTAACAGTCGCTATCCCAGGAATCCCAGGGCTCGGAGTCCTGCTTTCCTCACCAGTGCTTGGGTGCAGATTAAGATCTGCAATCGTGGGCCAACTACAAACGAGCATCCCTAGTGTCCTTCCCTTGGTCCTATAGCCCCATGCACAGATGGAGGGGTAGGTTCTATGGAACTTACTGCCATGGCTGAGACCCCTCAGCCCAAGGAAGACTTAGGGAGAAACCACTTGATTTGGCTTGAGAGTTTACTTTGACTATGCCTCACGACTGCCCCCAGTTCTAGCTCAGCTCATCATTACTACCTTCCTCTGTATGTGTATGTATGTGTGTGTGTGTATGTGTGTATGTGTGTTTGTGTATGTGTGGTGTGTGTTTGTGTGTGGATGAGCAAGTATGCATCTTGGTACTAAGGCTTGAACTCAGGGCCCAGGCTCTGTCCCTCACTTTTTCATTCAGGGCTAGCTCTCTACCACTTGAGCCACATCTTTTCTTCCAGCTTTCAGGTGGTTCTTGGGAGAGGAGAGTCTCACAGACATTTCTTGCTGCGCTTCCTCTGAATGGCAATCCTCAGATTTCAAACTCCTGAGGAGTTAGGAATATGAGACATGAGCTATTAGCATTTGGCCACACTTACCTTCTTGGCTAAAACAGACTACCTCTCTCTCAGCTAAGCACCTATCTACAGCCACCACTCCTATCCCAGGCTTCAGATGAAACATAACCTCCTCCCCTGAGGACAAAGAAATGGGATCAGTTTGACCTTTGTGGTCTCTACACAATCAGGGGCTGGTGGGAGCTGTTATGGAGGTCAGAGATCTTGGCCAGGGCAAG
This sequence comes from Dipodomys spectabilis, assembly GCF_019054845.1. Lineage (NCBI taxonomy): Eukaryota > Metazoa > Chordata > Mammalia > Rodentia > Heteromyidae > Dipodomys > Dipodomys spectabilis. The sequence continues at coordinate 2,827,941 of NW_024870972.1, read as the reverse complement.
TAGACAGCTGTTACAATAGAAGAGAGTATGAAAAGATATCCTTGCAGCTGGATGCCAGTGGCTATAATCCTGGCTACTCAAGGCTGAAATCGGAGGATCAATCAAGATTAAAAGCTAGCCTGGGCAGACTCTTATCGCCAATAAATCACCAAAAAGATGGGAAGAAAGCTACTGTAGTTCAAGTGGCACAGCACCAACCTTGTGCAAACAAGCTAAAGGATAACACCTAGGCTCTGAGTTTAAGCCCCGGGAAACACACACACACACACACACACACACACACACACACACACACACACACACACACACACACAACCTTAGCAGTTGCCCGTGGCTCATACCAGCAATCCTAGCTACTCAAGGGGCTGAGCTCTTAGGGTGGCAACTTAAAGCCATCCCAAGCAGGAATATATGTGAGAAACTTCTGTCTACTAAACTACTAAAAAAGATGAAAGGTGCGTTGTGGTTCAAGTGTTAGAGTGTTAGCTTTGAGCAAAGGAAGCTCAGGGACAGTGCCAAGCTCTGAGTTCCAGCTCTAAGATTTTTTAAAGACATCCCCCACCCCACTCCGGCCATAAATCCAGATTTTGGTCATCCTAGATCTCATTTCTGATCCTACCACTTCCACAGCAGAAGTAGCTGGTGTGTGGCCATGGGCTAAGAAGTGAACTTACACAAGTGGGTCATAGCCATGTCAAGGTTAATGCCCCAGTACATTGAGGTACTGGTACATACCAGTCCCTTATCCCACAGTTACCTGGTCCTGGAATCTAAAGTCTGTGCCTCTGTATTCTGGGCATCCGGAATTGTTTAGAAGCACCTGAGAAGCCCAGCTGGGCCCAGAAGATGGACTTGCCTGTGATAAGGTACCTTGACTTTTCCTTGATACTGTCTAACACTTCCCAGCCACCTTGGCTTCACCTCCCATGTAGCCCCAGATCATCCTTGCTTGGACAGCCTTCAGTAAGCTATCAAGCTCGATCTGGCCAGAGCCACTGGAAACCACCCTTCCCCCACTCCACTGCCAGCCTGCTGGGAGTGGGATATGCAGCCAGAGGAAAATGACAGAACAACGCATGACTGACCCTGCCACCCCAGAGGCAGGGGAGAACACATGCCAGCTGACCCTGCTGATTCAGAATCCCCTGGAGGCGGCCAAAGATATGGACAGCCGGACTTGGGCCCCAAAGAAAAGCTGGTATATGCAGGTCTCTGGCAATTTAGGACTCATTGTAGACCCTGATAGGGGGCTAAATGCAAGGTTGCCAGGGAGGAGGGGCACCATCCGAGTTCAGGAAGAGGCAGACAGGCACCCTGGAAGTGGACAGAGATGAAGAGAAATACACACACACACACACACACACACACACACACACACACACGGGTAAGGCAAGGCCTCAGCAGTCCCTGATCACCTGAACATCCTAACCCCCAGAAAGATGGCTCTACAGTCCTCATATCAAATGTAGACAAAACTCAGAGCCTCTCACACATCTGGAATGGCTCATAATTCAGCATGGCACTTCCTACTGTACTCACTGCAATGAAGAAAAGCCAGCTACCTTATTTTTGGTTGTCGGTCTTGGGGTTTGAACTTTGGGCCTGTGTGTAGTCCCCCAGCTCTTCAGCTGAAGGTGTGCGCTCTACCACTGGAGCCATAGCATCACTTCCGGTTTTCTGGTGGTTCACTGGAGATAAAGTCTCTCAGACTTTCCTGCCCAAGCTGGCTTTGAACTGTCATCCTCAGATCGCAGCCTCCTGAGTAGCTAGGATGTTATTTGTGAGCTACGGTCAGCGCCTGGCTTCAGCCACCTTCTTAGACCCAGCGGAAACCCAACTTGTCAGGCCACAAAGCACATGCAACCCTTCACTTCAGACTTTGGCACCAGCATCCAAAACCATTCTTCCTTGGATGGAGAGAATAAAATTGACACTACCCTCCCACCCTTGCTCTCATTGGTCCACTCCTTAGGTAAGATAGGACACAACCTCTGGAGTTCTTGGTAAGCCAATGCACACCCTGCTGTGACTTCACACTGGGGCAAACCTGGGGAGTTCTTAGAAATGTCTGTACAGTGAGGCCAGCATCTGTTCTTCCAACCACAGCAACCGCACTCCTTCACCATCTCTTGTAAGCAAGGGGTGCATTCTTTTTTGTCTTTTTGATTTTATTTTTGGTTGAGGGGCTTGAAATCATGGCTTGGGTACTGTCCCCGATGATGATTTTTGCTCAAGGACAGTGCTCTACCACTTGAGCCATGGCACCACTTTTGGTTGGAGATTGGAGATGAGACTCTCATGGGACTTTCCTGCCTGGGCTGGGAAACAAGTTCCTCTGGATCTCAGCCTCCCAAGTAGCCAGGATGACAGGTGTGAGCCACCAGAGTGGGACTTATGGTTTCTCATTCCTTAGAATTTCCAACTCATTCTCCTCTAAACACTACCACCTAGACACTCCTCTACCTCCCTCAGGCATGGCAAATGGAGGCTCAGAATTGGGGTAGGGCCATGGGTATTAAAGGGCCCCCTTCACATCACTACCCCTCTCTAAGATCTCATCTGCCTCCTCTGGATGGCCTGGTCTTCCAGGGCAGATGAGACCACTAGGTGTTCAGCAGCCTGCCCTGTATCCCCCGCCGAACCCAACCAGTACCTGAGAATTTCTGGGGCCAGCTGCTCCATGTCCCGGTGGAAAATATTGGGAGGGTTGCTGATAAGTGGGTCTAGGAGTGCTCAGGACAGAAGGAGTACCCAGATCCCCGCTGTCAAAGAAGGAGACACAATGCATGGATTGATCTACTAAGAGCTACAGGGCATAGCCATCCACCTGTCACCCAGGTCCCGTGGAATGCTGTTTTATATTGTCAGTCCTGGGGCTTGACCTCGTGGCCCAGGCGCTGTCCCCGAGTTACTTTTGCTCGAGGCCAGCACTCGTCCACCTGAGCCAAGGTGTGACTTCTGGCTTTTTCTGTGTATGCGGAACCTAGTAATCAAAACTCGGGTTTCCTGAGTGTCACGCAAGCCCACTACTGCTAAGACACAATCCCAACCTTGGAAAGCTGTTCTTCTGTGACCCCTTGGACCTGTCTCGGCATAGTCTTGCACATATTTACCGAGTTTCTCAACAGCAGCCCTGGCTGGAAATGAACAAACTCTGCTATGTTGTCCTTGATTTACAGCATCTTTGCTCTCTGTGCTTCTTGTCAGACCCTCCTTGTTAAGCAATGCCCCATTTCAATTGCTGTCTCTAAGAAGCCCACTCCAAAAACCCTGGCAGAGGAGGATCATTTCCACTCTGCAAGCTGCCGGTATTGTCATGCTCTGCCTTCCAGTTGATGTGGGTTGAGAGCACACAAAGGGGAAGGGCTGGCTTCCACCATTCAATTTCTTTCTGAAGGCTCTGATATACTACCCAAGGACCAGTGCTGTATTTAACTCCATGACAAGGCACTCGAGGCCCAGGCAATCTGGGGGCAACAAATGGGGCCATTTCTTTGTGTGGGCTTGAACTGAGGGTCTGGGAGCTGTCTCTCTGAGATTTTGTGCTCAGGTCTGTTACTCTATCACTTGAGCCACAGCTCCACTTCTGGCTTTTTGGTGGTTCCATGGAGAGTAGAGTCTCACTGACTTTGCAGCTTATGGTTGGCTACGATTTTTGATCCTCAGAACCCTGCCTCTCGAGTAGCCAGGTTGTCAGGTGTGATCCTGAGCCAGAGGTGACAGGCACCAGGGCCTTTCTTTTGACATTTTGTTTATCTCATGTCAACTAGCAAGCCCTAGTTAAAATAATCATTTACAGGGGATCAAGTTCCTCTCCTAGGTCAGTTAATCCAAGGAGATAAAGTGCCTTTGGAAAAGGTTAGTCTGAGTTGGCTAGGTGAGTGTGTGTATGTGTTTGAGTATGAGTTTCTGGGATACCTACCCACATCACTCTGGTGCTTCATTCTCCCAGCGGTGAGTACATCCAGGATCTCCACCCCAAGGAAGGTGGGTAGAATAGGATACATAAGGTCACACCAAGTATGATGATCTGAATTCTATCCCACAACTGAAGCCGGGAGAGTTAATAGAGAGAAGGAGAGGTTTAGTGGAACATCAAAGGAAGCCCCTTACCTTTGGCTACAAGTAGCAGAGAGAAGACTGAATCCATCCTTTTTGGTTGTAAGATAACAGGTGCCCACTATTCATTTATTTTTTTTTGTGAGTCCTAGGTCTTGGATTCATTCCCTGAGCTTCTTTTACTCAAGGCTGAGGCCCTAACCCTTGAGCAACAGCACCACATCTGTCTTTTTGTGGGGGGAGAGGTGGTTTATGGGAGATTAGAATCCCTCAGACTCTCCTGCCTGGGCTGGCTCTTAGTCATAACCATCAGTCCTCAGCCTTCTGAATAGCCAGGATGATGGGTGAGAGCCACTGGCACCTGACCGCCACCATCCATGTATAATCCCCTAGGGCCAGTGCCGGGCCACCCTCAGTGCACCCTCCTTGTTGTGAGTGGGAAGCAGACATGGGTGGGTTTGATACTTCAACAGCCTACCTACCTTTGAGCATTGTTCTCGGTCAGTCTGATGGCTGCTTCTTCCTTATCCACAGCAATGACTTGGCTCTGTCACAAGAACAAATGTTCCCCAGGAGATGTTAGTTCTCAGGTCTTTCTGCTGCACACCGCCCTCCCCTCTCCGAAACAACACACCGCAGCAAAGCGAAGTAGACATAGAGTGAATTCATTTTCTTATAATCAGGGTCTGGCCAGATAGGTGGCGGTGAAGATCAGAGGCCCGGGATCGTGCTGTGCAGTTGGACAACGGAACATTTCCTCATCCACTTTCCTTTAAATGTCTTAGCAGAGGGTAGTGGGGAAGATCTCACCAGACGGACTGACAAGGAATAACCATCACAGTCTATCCCGGACACAGAGAGGCTTACCTCAAGGAGCTAGTTCAACAGGCTGAGCGAGACAGCTCCTAAACCACAGCCCACCTCCAGAATGAGAGGGACACCGTGACTCACAGCCACATGGGGACCCTGGGCCACCTCCTCCAACACCCATTCAACCAGTTCCTTTGAGAGAGAGAGAGAGTCAGAAATACACTTAAGCCAGGTGCCAGTAGCACAGGCCTATAATGGTAACTACACAGGAGGCTGAGATATGAGAATCATGGTTCATAGCAGCCCAGGCAGGAATGTCTGTGAGACATTCCAAAGAACCACCAGAAAACCAGAAGTGGTGCTGTGGCTCAAGTGGTAGAGTGGTAGCCTTTATCTGAGGAGCTTGGAGACAGTGCCCAGGCCCAGAGTTCAAGCCCAACAACTGACAATAAGTGGACTTTCCACCACAATAAGTGGACTGAATAGCACTCATTTTCCTAGGGAGCATGGTAGAGAAGTCAGGCTGAGCTTCCTGTCAGCTGGGGGTCATGAGTAGGTCACCCAGTTTCTCTGTGCCTCATTTTCTCCAGCTACAAAACTCAACAGTGAAGGATTCCCTTCCTCATTGGATAGGGTAAGGATGAAAGAGAGCCATGTTTTGTTTCATAATCCCATACCTGCATCACGATAAATAATAGGCCCCATCTGAGCTCTTTCCAGGTATCTTCCTGTCATATGCTCACATAATTGCCAAGAACCATATCTGATGACCACTCCCTCAATGCCTGGTTCTACCCCACAGATCCCCCTGTATTGATCCCTTCTTTCCTCACAACTGTCCTGTGAGGAGACTGAGGTCAGAGAGTTGAGGCCCAATGCAGAGCTTCAACTGTGGTCAAGAATCAGCTGCCATGGATTAAGAGTTTGGGACAATCCATCTAACCAATGACTGAGCATGGCGTTATATGTCTAGCATCCCAACTAGAGAAGGACCAGGCATGGTGACCAATTCCTGTCACAGGAGGACCATAATCCAGCCCAGCCTGAGCATATATTTAGTCTCTATCTCAGAAATGACCAAGACAGAAATGCTTGGCTCCTGTGGTAGAAGACCTGACTGGAAAGCCTAAGGCCTTGAGTTTATACCCTAATATACCGAAAATAATCAGAGGCCCACTGCCAAAGGCTCGTGCTTATAATCCTAGATACTTAGGAGGCTGAGATCTGAAGATCACAGGTCAATATTTAAAATAGGGTTGGCCTCTTCCATCAGACATCATGATGAGAAGACCCAGTCTGACCCATGCAAATATGCTCCATACTAACGGGGCTCACATCCGTACTAAGTGCTGGCCACGTTCCCTGTTGCCCTGGGGAGCCACCCCCTGTGGGCCCCACCCCCAGGTCCTCCCAATCTCCCTCTGTCACCAACCAGGCCCAAGGGAGTGAACAGTTCTAGGGCACACAAATACCTTCATCTTATAATTTAGCAGCCCTGAGTCCCTTTCAAGTCTCACCCTTCCAGGCCCCCAGACCTCAGCCATAAAGCCCATTCTCCCCCCAAAGACAGCGGTTAGAAGTTATCTAAGATTCAGGTGCTCCTTGTTACAACCCACTTCTATACACACACACACACACACACACACACACACACACACACACACACACACACACACAAAGCCAGCTCAAGTGGCTCCTGTCTGTCATCCTAGTTACTTAGGAGGCTGACATCTGAGGATCACTATTCAAAGCCAGCTCATGCAGGAAAGTCTGTGAGGTTCTTATCTACAGTGAACCACCACATAGCCAGAGGTGGAGCTGTGGCTCAAGAGTCAGAGGAATAGCTTTGAGCACAAAACTCAGGCACAGCACCTAAGCCCTGAGTTCAAGGCCACTTTTTCTACCTCCGAACACACACAGACGCAGACACAGACAGACAGACACACACACACAGACACAGACACACAGACACAGACACAGACACACAGACACAGACACAGACACACACACACACACACACACACACACACACACACACACACACACACATGTATAGCCCAAGGCTTCAGCAGTCCCTGAGAACGGAACCATGAACTCCCTCCATTAGGGTCACATCCCATCCCCAAGAAGTTGGCACTCCCGACTTCAGACCCACTGTAGACAAAACAATGAGCCTCTCACATATCTGAAATGTCTCACAACCCAGCATAGAATTTCCTACCATACACAATGCTATACAGAAAACTTAGTCACCTCTTATTTTCTTGTTGGTCATGGGGTTTGAACAGTAGGCCAGGGTACTGTTCCTCAGCTCTTCAGCTGAAGATGAGCACTCTCCAATTGAGCCACAGCACTACTTCCTGTTCTCTGGTGGTCCATTGGCCATCGAATCTCACAGACTTTCCTGCCCAAGCTGGCTTTGAACCATGATCTTTACAGCTTTATGAGTAGCTAGGGTGACAGTTGTGAGCACCGGCGGCGCCCGGCTTCAGCCACCTTTATATACCCAGAGGAAACCCAATTTGTCAAGCCACAAACTTCTTGCAAACCTTCACTTCAGACTCTGACACCCAGCATCCAAATCCATCCTTCAATGGAGAGAATACAGACACAACAATCCCCCCCCTGTACCCATTCACCCAATCCCTGCCTGCTACAGGCCACGTCCTCCTGAAGCTGTGGCTTCAAACTGGGGCAAAATTGGGGAGTTCATAGAAATGTCTGTACAGTGATGCCATCACCTAGTCTCCCAACCACAGCAACCGCCTGCCTGCCCCCCCCCACCTCCCCCACCCTTTGCAGGCAAACATGTCTGACTTTCTTCCTTTTTTTCTGTTGTGGGGCTTGAACTCTGGGTCTGGGTGCTGTCCCTGATCCCTTCAGCTCAAAGCAAGCACTCAACAACTAGAGCCACAGCTTCACTTCCAACTTTTTTGGGGTGTTTAATTGAAGATAATGAGTTCTCATTGACTTTGATGCCAAGGGTGGCATGCAACTACAGTCCTCAGATCTCAGTCTCCTGAGGGGATAGGATGACAAGCATGGAAAATATCTTTCACTGGATGCCAGTAGCTCATGTTTGCCATCCTAGGTACTCAGGAGCTGAGATCTGAGGACCATATGTCAAAGCCAGCCGGGTCTGGATAGACCCTGAGACTCTTGTCATCAAGGAACTGACAGAAAACCGGAAGTGGTAGTGTGCTAGCTTTCAGCATCAAAGCCAAGGGATAGGACCCAGTTCCTAGTTTCATGCGTTTTCTAGCAAAGACCCACCCAAGAAAGAGAAGCAGTTGGGCACATGGGAGCTCGAAGTTAACCCATAATACTCAAGACCCCCAGAACAGGCCCTATCATGCTCTGATTCTTTAGATTCTATGTCCTACATCATGACAGTCTTAGATGGGACTGACCATGCACCTAGTTAGGACATTCAAGTACAATCTCATACTGAGGATCCCCTGACCTTATCAAAGACTCAGGATCTCTCACTGTACTGCCTCATTACTGAGCAGTGAGGTGAGTTCTAGTTATCCAACCACAAGATGTGGGAACGAAAGGATTTCTGGGCCAAGGGCCCTCTCTCTTCGAAAGGAGAAAAGGGCTCATCCATCCCAGGAATGTTCCTAGGTGGTGAGTATCCTCAAAGAAACAACAATGCTCAGAGCCTAGTGCCTCTAGTTTTCCCACCAGCCTCTACCCAATGTTTCCCCACCTTCAGTTGGCCCTCTCTGAGTCCCAGATCTGCCATCTAGACTAAAGGCTGAGCCAGCAAAGACACCCACCTCTGCCTCTGAGAATGGCAATCACAGGGTCCTAACGCCCACTCGAGGAAGACTGGCACCACTGAACCCGACTTCCGCCCTCATTCCCTGTCTATCCTGTGCCAGTGGCATGCTTACCTCTTTCTCTGGTCGAGAAATGAACACCGGGGATGTGACCTTCAGATTGAGCCTGGAAATCCCAGTCCCCAAAGTCGTACTGCACAGGCTCCTGCGGTGGATTATAGCCAGGTGGTCAACGGGCACCAGGACATTTAATTGCAACGTGGCTGGGTCAAAAGCTCTATCAGTGATGGTCTAGGTTGACAGGCGAGGTCCTGACACACCTGAACTGGGATCACCCTCCCTCTTCATCTTCCTTTTTATCCCTTGCTCCCCCCTCTTGACACTCCATCACCGCAACACCTCCCTAGCCCTTACACATTTCCTTCTTATCTGACCAGAAAATAAACTCCTTGGAGCCGGAGATGATTGAAACCTGGTGACCCACCCTGAGCCCAAGGGTCTACTCGAGGCTGCTTCCCGCTGCAGTCGGTGACCACCAGGCTTCTGGATGTCATGAAGTTGCTGAGGGGTCTGTGGCTTGGTCCTACATACTGCCTTTATGCTCTGAAACTGTCCCCACAGAGATGTGAATGGTTGGCTCCTTGATCCAGGGACTCCAAACCAAGGTTTGCATGTTCTTCCTTCTTCCTTCCTTTCTTCCTTTTCTCTCTCTGTAATTCCCTCCTCTTTCTCTTTCCTTTCTTTCTCTCACTCCTGGGCCTTGAACTCAGAACCTGGGTTATGTGACTGAGCCTATTTACTCAAGGCCAACAGACTACAGCTTCAGCCACACAAACACTTCTGCTGTTTTCTTTTTGTTAGTTAGTTGGACATAACTGTCTTACAGGCTTTCCTGCCCCGGCCTTAATCCTCTATTCTCCCATCTCAGCCTCTTAGTAGCTAGGATGACAGGTGTGAAGCATCGGCATCCAGCTCAAACCAAGGTTTCTTCATGTACTGTGGAATCACCACTGGAACCTTTCATTGTCTATCGACCCCCCGGAACCTGGCTCACATTGTAACTGTTTTTTGGATAAATAAATGAGCATCTTCCTACGACAATACTACAGAAAAGTCCCATCTGATACAGCTAAGCATCCTGGTGGGGGGGAAGCCTGATGTAGCTCTCCCACAGTTCTCTGTCCTTCCTCTTCCTGCCCTCCTGGTGCCACTGCACTTAACTGTTTTGGCTCCGAGGAAGTGAGCCACGGTGTACTTGCTGGATTCCGGGGCCTCTGGGATGCCTATCTTCTCAAAGATCTCTGTCCAGTGGCTGACCATCTCTGTGGCACTCAATTCCCCACGCAGGTGTGAACGAGGTTGCCTTGAGCTGAAGGCCTGGCTGAAGGGGCCTCCTCTTCTCCCCCTGGGGCTAGCCAGGATGGTCTACCATATCCGGCCCCCAAGATTCATGTTGCAGAGAAAGGATCCTTGAAGGATCCCGGGTTTCTGAATCTCCAAGAGTCCAGTGCAGATGCTGGGAATAATCTCTGCTCACAGCAGGCAAGCTGGAGATGGTGAGGTCACAATCTCTGCCCCCCCCCCGATGTCCTCGACTGTGGTGGTCACCCTAGAGAGAGCAGGAATAGAATCAACAGCTGCCAGAGAAAGGCAGTCAAGGCATGATGTTCATAGCAGGAGACCATCTGGCTAGGGAACTCTGCCTGTGGTGCTTTGAACGTCATTGTTTGGTGGCTGAAATGGTCTGTCAAATTTGACCCATAATCCCAGGTGTTAGTGGAAATTGCCAGCTTCATGATAAAACCCTGGAAAACATGGTATTTAATTTGTCCCAATCAAAAGGTTCCAAAGTCAGCTGTCCCCTTTTCCTTCTAGACAGACTACAGCAGGTTACAGAAACTGGCATTCAGAGGAGTTCCTGGAAGATGGCGGAGGAGAAGCTTGAAGCTCAGCAAGCTCTCGCATAGAAAGCAGTTTTATATTTCCAGTGAACAGTCCTAAGCCAGAGAATCACACCAAGTGTCCCAGCACAGGACAGAGAGTTAGGCCAGAGAGGGAAAATCCAGGCAAGGAGACAGATCTGAGCTATTGCCAGCAGCAGCCGCCTCTTCCGCTGCGGCGGTGGCCGTACCGCCATACCTGAAAGAGAGAGAGTCTGGGACGAAAAAACCAGATGCGGCAGGCAAGCGGATTCCACTTAACACCACCAAGAACCGACAAGGAGCAGCCATCTTCATCCTGCAGTTCGCAGACCAGAGACGACCCAGGAACCAAGACTTGGCATGAGTAGAAGCCTGACATCCTCAATCCTTCATAGAGAGCAGAAGAGGGAAGGCCACCCCTCCCTCCCAGTATGGGAGATCTCCATCTTGGATACCAACAAAGCTCGGCGGAGCTGCTAGCTCCAACTCAGGCCTTGGAATAAAAGGCGTCATTTATCAGGTCACAAGAACTTAACGGCATGAACTGCCAGACTCAGCTCCATCCAGGGAAAAGTCACCCAGTTCAGGTGCCAGCCCTAGGAGTGGCTTTCTTCACTGTGTAATCAGAGCCAGAGGCTGCCCCTACCTTTAGCAGCCTTTATATCAGTAAAGAGAAACCCTGAGAGTGGCTCCAGGCTGGGCTCTGTGAGTTTCTCACAAACTAGCCCCCGGGAAAAGCTACTGTTTACTGAAAGGCCTCAACTCTACCCAGAACCTAGCCTCATCACAGCATCTCCAAACTTGAGGAAAAAGCCATCTCCCTCTTTTGTGATAATCAAAGCAGACCCCCCTCCCATTGAACTAACTTGGGAGGAGGATCGCAAAATCCTGGGTAAAGCAGAGCATTTTTCTGCCTGTCCAAACAAACTGACTTAAGAAATCAACAAAGCCACAGGACCACAAGCAGACCATAGACTGCAACCATAGGCTAATTACAGACACAAGGGAGATACAGGATTTTTCCCAACCCTCCCAAAAAAAATCGAAGAATTTTTTCTTCTTCTTTTTTTTTATACCTTTTACAAAAATTTTTTTCTTTTCTAAAACTTTATTTTAATTTTTAAATTTTTTGAAAAAAATTGTTTTCTAGAAACATTTTCCCCTTATAATCTTTATTTTAGTGATACATGCGTGTGTGTGTTTTTCATTTTTTTTCCCTTTTTTAAAAAAATTTTTTTTCTTTTTGTTTTTTGCTTAGCTTGACTGAACTTCTGATCTTGTTTTTTGCTTTCTTCCTTATCCTTCTCAACTTTTTTTCTCTTTTGTTCTTCTTTATGGGACTTAATTGTTGTTCTGCACATCCTCACATAAACCCGTAGTTGACTCTTAGACCCTATCCCATATTGTGTACACACTTAATCCACAAATTTATTACTCAATTCAAAACCTCTGAGACTTAAATTCCTAATAGCAGTACTATCTCTTTATACCTATATAATATTTTAAGTATTTTTATTTTTAAAGTTTTCACATCTCCTTTATATCTCTCCCTTTCTTTCATTACATTCAAGTTCTTCGAATAGTTTGTTCTTGTTTCTGCATATTATTAATTTTTATTTTTGTATTTTTCCTGGTCTCTTTTTTTATTGCTTTCTCTTCTTCTTGAATTCTCTCTCTCTACTTTCATCCTATCCAACCTATTTCCTGCTTTGAGACTAGGACTTAGTTAACTTAACTCTCCCTGTACCTTCCCACATCACACTATTCCTTTTTTTTACCCACAACTCTCCCTAACCCTAATAATTTCTGGTTTATCAAATTCTTCTTTGAGGTTCATAGTCCATTAATATATAGCTGTTTGATGTTGAATAGAGGTATCTGTTGAACTAGATTATATCTGCAGACTATTGACTGTGCAAATTCAGACTTTGTTTGATGCTTGCCTTAAGTTAGTGTTCTAGCACAAAACTGGTGTTCTTTTCATTGCAAATGGGCAGAGTAAGCTGGAAAACCACAAGAAAAATGGCATTATAATCAGGGGACAGAACAGATAATGAATAATCGAGAGGAGAGTTCCCAAATAGCTCTACAAACACTGCTGACAAACATGATAAATGAAAACATACAAAGAACCCTGTATGAGCAAGATAGGAAGAGAGAGGAGGCAAACTAAAGGTCAATACAGGAAAAGATTGAAAACCTACAAAAGACTGTGTATGAGCATGATAGGAAGAGAGAATAGGCAAACAATAGGTCAATGCAGGAAAAGATTGGAATCCTACAAAGGACTCTGTATGAGAGTGAGAGAAAGAGAGAGGAGGCAATCCAATGGTTTATACAGGAATATCATGAGCGTGAGGAAGCTACTCAAAAACTGCTACAGGATTTGCATGAGCAGCTTGAGAATACTCAAAGAGAAAGGTAGGAATGGTGTGAACAGGCTGAGAACACTCAAAGAGAACTACAGGAATGGCATGAACAGGAGGAAGCTAAGCAAAGAGGAATACAGGAATTGAGAGAGCAGGATGAGAATACAAAAAGATCACTAAAGGCATTCATGGGATCCATTAACAAAGAGTTGAAGCAAGTCAGGGAGACCACAAAGGGAATGCTGAATTGAACCCAACAGAAGGAATGGGAGTCCAAGGAAACCATAACCAATCAATTAAGCGATTTGAAAATAAATACTGAACACCAAATTAAGGAAGTAAAGAAGTTCATACAAGATCTAAAACAAAGCTTCAACAAAGAATTTGAAACCATCAAAGCTGACCAATTAGAAGGAAAAGAAATAAAAAACAAAGTAGAAAGTCTTGACAGCAGGTTAGGCCATGCAGAAGATCGAATCTCAGGGATTGAAGACAGCCTGGATATTATAGAGAAAGAACATACAACCATCCAAGACAAGTCCAAGAAATATGATAGATCTATCCAACACTTGGGAGACACCATCAGAAGACCTAATCTAAGGATAATGGGTGTAGAGGAGCACGTAGGAAAAGAAGTTAATGGTCTAGGAAACTTGTTTAACTGGATCCTAGCAGAGACCTCCCCAAACATGCAAAAAGATGGACCTATTCAGATACAAGAAGCTTTTAGAACTCCAAATAGACCAGACCACAATAGGACATCCCACCGCCACATTATAATCCCCACAGGATCAACTCAGACCAAGGAAAAGATCCTTAAACCTGTGAAGGAGAAAAGATTAATCACCTATAAAGGAAAACCAATTAGAATCACCTCAGATTTCTCAGCAGAGACAATCAAAGCAAGAAGAGCCTGGAATGATGTATGCCCAGCCCTAAAAACAAACAAATATCAACCAAGAATACTGTACCCATCTAAACTCTCCATCATAACTGAAGGCCAAATATAAAACTTCCATATCAAAGAAAAATTGAAACAATACATCTCCACCAAATCAGCACTACAAAAGATTCTTAAAGATGTCCTACATATAGAAAACCAACAAGACCACAATAAAGGCCAAGAAAATGCACCCAAACTGAGAATCCAAGAACCATAGGAAGAACCCAGTTTTTGCAACGCCCAAGAAGGTGGATAACATGGCAGGAACTCCCAAATACCTCTCAGTCCTATATATTAACATTAACAGACTTAACTCTCCAATTAAGCGACATAGACTGTCTAATTTGATTAAAAACAAGATCCTTCTATCTGCTGCTTTCAGGAGTCACATGTTGCCCATAAAAACAAACACAATTTCAATGTTAAAGGCTGGAGAAAAATCTACCAAGCAAACGGACCCCATAAACAAGCCGGAGCTGCAATCCTAATATCAGATAAAATAGACTTCAAATTAAAATTCGTGAGTATATGTAAAGAAGGTCATTAAATACTAATTAAGGGATCTCTCCTTCAGGAGGATATTACAATTCTAAATATCTATTCACCAAACAATGGAGCACCCAAATTTATCCAAGAAACACTAATTTCCCTCAAATCCCACATACATCCAAAGACATTAATTATAGGGGATTTTAACACACCACGCTCCCCACTAGATAGATCAACTCTGCAAAAACTCAACAGAGAAACCGCAGATCTAAACACCTGCAAAATCAACTAGATTTAACAGACATCTACCGAAATTTCACCCAGCAATATCATAATACACGTTTTTCTCAGCAGCAAATGGAACATTTTCTAAAATAGACCATATTTTAGGCCACATAGCAAACTTGTCCAAATTCAGAAATATTGAAATTATACCTTGCATTCTCTCTGAACACAAGGAAATAAAATTAGAACTCAACACCAAAAGCCACCAAAGAAATCCGGTAACACATGGAGGCTGAACAACACACTGCTGAATCACGAGTGGGTCATGGAAGAGATTAGAAAGGAAATTCAAATGTTCATGCTACTCAACAAAAATGAGCACACAAATTAACAGCTCCTCTGGGACACAGCAAAGGAAGTACTCAGAGGCAAGTTTATAGCTCTGAGCTCCTACATCAACATATTGGAGAGATCTGAAACCAACAATTTAATGACACATCTGATACTCCTTGGAAAAGAGCAGCAAGATAAACTCCAATCCAGTAGATGGAAAGAAATAATCAAAATTAAATCAGAATTAAATGAATTAGAATCCACAAAAACTACAGAAAGAATCAACAAAACCAAAGTTGGTTCTTCGAAAAAATTAACAAAATTGACAGACCCTTAGCAAATCTTATCAGAAAAAGAAGAGAACACACCCAAATAAATAAACTCACAGATGAGAATGGAAACATCACCACGGAAACAACCAAGATTCAGAACATTTTAAGGGAATACTTCTCAAAACTTTATGCTAATAAGTTTGAGAACTTGACAGAAATGGACCTTTTCCTAGCAAATATTGACATGCCAAAACTAAACCAAGATGAGTTAAACCATCTTAACAGGCCCATATCAAGCATTGAAATAGAAACAGCAATAAGAGACCTCCCAGCTAAGAAAAGTCCAGGACCAGATGGTTTTACAGTGGAATTCTACAAGGCCTTCAAAGCAGAGCTCACACCCATACTCCTGCAACTCTTCAATGAAATTGAAAGAGAAAGTTCACTACCGAACACATTCTATGAAGCCATCATAACCCTCATCACAAAACCAGGCAGGGACTCATCAAAGAAAGAGAACGATAGACCCATTTCTTTGATGAACATTGATGCAAAACTTCTCAACAAAATTTTGGCCAATCGACTCCAACAATTCATCAAAAAAATCATACACCACGATCAAACAGGATTCATTTCAGGGATGCACAGCTGGTTCAATATACGCAAATCAATTAATATTATTCATAACATCAACAGGAGCAAGGATAAGAACTACATGGTTATCTCAATAGATGCAGAAAATGCATTCGACAAGATCCAACACCCCTTTATGATGAAGGTTTTGGAAAAATTATGAATCTGTGGAACATTCCTCAATACAATAAAGGCTGTATATGACAAACCTACAGTCAGCATTATACTTAATGGTGAAAAAATAAAGCCATTTCCTTTTAACTCACGAACAATATAAGGACGACCACTCTCTCCTTTTCAATCTCGTATTAGAATGCCTAGCTACAGCAATAAGAAAAGATGCAAACATAAAAGGGATCCAAAGAGGGAAAGAAGAAAAAAATCTCTCACTTTTTTGCAGATGATATGATCTTGTATTTAAAGAACCCCATAGACTCCAATCCCGAATTACTCAAGCTGATTCAAAACTTTGACAACGTAGCAGGGTATAAAATTAACCCCCCAAAATCAATGGCTTTTCTGTATGTCAACAATGAGAAAAGTGTGGCTGAAATTAGGAAAGTAACTCCATTTGTAATAGCCCCTCAAAAAATAAAATACCTAGGAATTAACTTAACGAAAGAAGTGAAGGACCTCTATGGTTAAAACTTTACAATCTTGAAAAAGGAATTAAAAACAGAACTTAGAAAATGGCAAAACCTGCCATGCTCCTGGATTGGAAAGATCAACATCGTGAAAATGGCAGTACTTCCCAAAGCTATCTACAAATTCAATGCGATACCTATCAAAATTCCAACATCATTCTTCAAGGAAATAGAAGAGGCAATCCAAAAATTCATATGGAATAATAAAAGACCCAGAATAGCAAAAACGCTCCTCAAGGCAAAGAACAAGGCTGGAGGAATATCAATACCAAATTTCAAACTCTATTATAAAGCCATAGTAATCAAAACAGCTTGATACTGGCATAAGAGCAGACCTCAGGACAAATGGAATAGAATTGAAAACCCAGAAATGAACCTACAGACTTATAGCCATCTAATCTTCGATAAGGGAGCTAAAATAATAGACTGGAAGAAAGACAGCCTCTTCAGTAAATGGTGCTGGCAAAATTGGTTAACTATTTGTAGAAAACTAAAGCTAGATCCTTATATATCACCCTGCACCAGAATCAACTCCAAATGGATCAAAGACCTCTGAGTCAAAGCAGACACTCTGAAAACATTACAGGATGGAATAGGAGAAACCCTAGGTCTCCTTGGCTCAGGCCGAAATTTTCTTAATAGAGACCCGGAAACAAAACAAATCAGAGAAAGGTTTGACAAATGGGATTGCATGAAGTTGCAGAGCTTCTGCATGGCAAAGGACATATCTTGCAAGATCAATAGAAAGCCCACAGATTGGGAGAAGATCTTCACTAGCCTTACAACGGACAAGGGTCTCATTTCTAAAATATACGTGGAACTCAAAAAATTAAATCCTCCAAAAACAAATCCTCAACAAATCCTCAAAGAAACAACTGCCCAATAAATAAGTGTGCTAAAGACTTAAAGAGAAACTTCTCTGAAGAAGAAAGAAGGATGGCCAATAGACACATGAAGAAATGCTCAACAACCCTAGCCATAAAAGAAATGCAAATCAAAACAACATTGAGATATCATCTCACCCCAGTTAGAATGGTTATAATCAAGAACTCTAACAACAACAGATGCTGGAGGTGATGTGGACAGAAGGGAACCTTACTTCATTGTTGGTGGGAGTGTAAACTTTTTCAACCACTTTGGAAACAGTATGGAGGTTCCTCAAAAGACTTCACATAGAGCTCCCCTATGACCCAGCAATACCACTTTTGGGCATTTACCCTAATGTTTACAAACATGACCACACTAAAGCTACCAACACAACTAAGTTTATTGAAGCATTATTTACCATAGCTAAGATATGGAACCAACCCAGATGCCCCTCAGTAGATGAATGAATCAAGAAAATGTGGTATATATACACAATGGAATTCTATGTCTCCATCAAAAAGAATGACATTTCCCCATTTGTTAGGAAATGGAAAAGCTTGGAAAAAATTATATTAAGTGAAGTAAGCCAAGCCCAAAGAAACATAGGTCCAATGGTTTCCCTTATTTGCAATATCTACTACATGTATGAGTCAAGCAGAAAATGTCAGATAATGTGATGTTAGGAAAATGAACCTTTAGATATGTATTTCAATGTTTTTTTTGCTTTCATGCATTTGTTTCTAACTCATTTATAAGATTATTTCTTTGTTGCTTTGTGTGTCCCTCCTCCACAGTATAACCCCTGCTTTCACTATATTTGATGTCGGTGTAATTTGTGGAGGAGATGGGGAAAAACAAGTCGTTTAACGTTTCTATTTTGAGAAGTAGAAGTTGTCATGTCGAAAAAGAACTTTACAACTTTGGTGCGGGAGGGGTGGGGAGGTTGTGTCGGGGGGGGGCGGGTGGAGGCTGGGAAGGGATGTGAAGGGTAAACAAAGGAGGAGGCTGCAATGCTTGGTAAGAAATGTACTCATTATCTTGCCTGTGTAATTGTAACCCCTCTGTACAGTATGTTCACAAAAAATAAAAATTAAAATTAAAAAAAAAACTGGCATTCAGAGAGCCCTTGCTAACTGCCATGGCCTGATATGAGCGGGATCTGCAGGGGGAATACACGTGCCTACCACTGCCCAGCTGGAAACTGCCCAGGCGGGACACAGATTGGAGTTTTCTGGACCCCAGAGATGATTGACCACTGGTACAATGCCGCACGAGGGAATCCATGTCACCAGTGGGGGTCCAGAGCACCCTGCCCAGATTCCCACGGACACAGTCAATGCTCTGGGTAAGTTTGCCTTCTCATCCTTGGTCGTGGTGAACCATGTGCCATGTCACACCGTTCACCACTCTCCAGACCCTCCTAGCCTCACAGCCCCTGCCCTCCTTCTCCCCCCCCCCCCCCGCATTTAATTCCTTAACTATATTTGGCACATTCCCAACCCTTGAATTAGCTCCAAGTATACACATGAGAGCAGACTGTCTGGCTAGAAGAATATGGCTGCATTCATACTTGCCTCATCATCCTTCTGGCTGAAGACAGAAGGACAGGTGTCCACTCTGGTCTGCAATATACACAGGCCTCCTAGGGGAGACCCACACAGGCCCAGCAGCTACTGTGGGCTAGAGGAAATAGGGAAGAGGTAGGTGGAAAGGAACGTCTACTGAAAATTTCTCCAAAAAGGAGCCAAGAAACGTTCAAGGAGAAAACAAAAGTTATGGCTGGACTCATACTTGGCATTGATGAAAAAAGAAGCATACACACACACACACACACACACACACACACACACACGCATACATATAAAATGTTTTTGCTCTTTTTAGACACAATGACTTAAATATGTTTTCATTGTTCTCCCTGTTCTCCGAACACACACACACACACACACACACACACACACACACACACACACATAAATCCAGACCTGTGACAGAAGACTCCTCCATGCAGCACCTGCAATTTGCCAACTGATCACTCACCTGAGCACAGACAGGCAAGTATAAGGAGAAAGATGATCTCTCTCTCCTTCTCTCTCTCCCTCTCTGTCTCTCTTCCTCTCTCTATCCCTCTCTCTCTCTCTGTCTCTCTCTCTCTCTCCATCCCTCTCTCTCTCTCTCATGCATACACACACACACACACACACACACACACACACACACACACACAAACGCACACACAAATAGACCCAGCACTGTCTTTCCTGAGTTTGTTGGTTCCTCCTCTGGGACAAGGTATAAGGTGGAGCACAGGGATTCCCTTGTCAAACTAGTGGCTCCCACCCAAAGTAGCACCACTCTAATAAGGCAGAACCACTCTGCCTCTCCCTTTCTCAAGAGCCAGACACTTTCCCTTGGGAACTACCAGCATTTACTCACCATTCACCAAAATCCCAGGCCAGGATTCTCTGTGAAGGTGTCCTGAGATAGGTGGATCCTCAGAGCCAGGACTAAAAACAAGCAGGGGTGTCACAGTGTCCCAGAGGGGTGTCTGACCTGGGGTGGGGGCAGTGTTGCAAAATGCATGGGGTCCTAAAGGCTACATACATGGACAGACTCCCTATTTCCAATCTAGATGCTTCTGGGTGACTTCGGGGATTCTTGTGAAGGATTAGGAGAGCAGATGGACTGTGAGCCAGCAGATACTGGGAGAGCTAGGAAATGTGATCACCCTGTGAGAACTGTTGACAGCTGATGTGGGGGGACAGGTCAGGTATATGCGTGTCGGAGGGGGTGTGTTCTTCCCAGATATTCACTTTCTATCTGATTCCAAGTGCCCTCACATAACTATTGGGCTTTTCTGGGACCCTCCTCAGGTGAAAGGGTGACCGAGCACAGAACACAAGGGCTCACACAGCAAGGAGGGCCTATCTTTTGCATCCAACACCCACCACCCCCAACAAAAAGCAAAAGACCCAAGAAGGCAGGTGTGGAGGTTCTGCTCCCCACCTCTGACTAAAGCCATAAGGTTCCCAACAGGGAGAGGAAGGGTGCAGATGCACAGCTGTGTGGCTCCCACTGTTCCAGGCCACGAGCTCTGTGGCGACCCCTCCTCACCCATTCCTGCATCACTCCATTTCCTGGTACACCGTTTACTAGTGTGGGGGTGGGATCCCGGGGTCAACACCCACTCCCACTCTCCAACCCTGGGGTACATTTGTGGCAGGGACATGACAGGCTGTGGGGCATGGGGCACACAATAGCAGGACAGGAGAGGGGAGGCAGGAAGGGCGGGTCCATGTCAGCAGGAGAGGGTCTTTTGGCAGGAGGGTTCCCAGGGTGCAGGCCCATGGGGCAGCCACTCATGTGTGCTACTGGGAGAAGCTGTAGGCAGAGGCTCCAGAGGCATGCAGTCCCAGAGTATGAGGACCGGGATCCGAGACCTGCTAGGGGCTTCAAGCAAACCAGGGGCATGCCATCTCTGCTGGGCGACTTCAAGAGGCACCATGGGTCTGAGCCAAAAACACCATGTTTGAAATGCGATGCTGCAGGAAGTGGGCAGGCTCACGTCTGCGGGGCATGTAGGGGCTGCACATGGCCTCTGCTCCTCCTCATCAGCCAACACTGCCCCCACCTCAGCCACCTCCACTGCCATACTCCCTGTGCAGGGACCTCAGACTCAGGCCTGCCATGGCCACCACACCTCCGAGTAGCTGCCTGTGGCAATGTCCTGCTGCACAAGCTCCACATGCTCTGTGCTCCCCGACAGGACATGCGCTAAGATTTGGGAGGTTGCCAGCCTATAAAGCTGCTTGCCTTTGTGTGTGTGCTCACTCTTCGATCTGCTCTCTCTCTCTCTCTCTGCCCTCACTCCTCTCCTGGGCTGCCTTGCCCCCACGGAGTGCACCCGCCCCCTGCTGCGAACACAGTGTGCCCTGGGTCCTACCCATCCTCCCCTTGCCATGCCCCCTTCCCCTTTGCCCCCGACCCCACCCCTGCTGCAAGCCCAGCCCTGACTGGGCCCTAAGTCTTCCAGGCCACGCAATTGTAGCCTCACCTCAGCTCATCACTCCCTCCTAACCCCAGTACCTGGCCGGATGATCGAATCTCCCCTCAGCCCCACCACGGGAGGAGACTCTCCTCCTTCCCCCTCCACTCTACATACCAAGCAGGTGTACAGTGACCCTTGTGTGTGCGTGTGTGTGTGTGTGTGTGTGTGTATGTGTGTGTTTGTGTGTGTGTGCTTGTTGGGCATAACTGCCTCTCAAGGACTCAGAACATAGCACCCTTTGAGATGACTCAGCACACAGCACACTTCAAAAAACAGTCCAAAGCACCCTGTGTAAAAGACTCAGTACACAGCTACCTTTGAATGACTCAGTATATAGTACACTGTGTAGAGCCCTCAGCACACAGCATCCTTTGAAAGAGGGAGTCCATAGCCCACAGTGTAAAGGACTCAGCACATGGCATGCTTTGAAAAACTCAAGTGCACAGCACTGTTTCCCAGGGACTCAGTACATAGCATCCTGTGTTAAGACACACACAGCCCCCTTTGAAAGACTGAGTACATTGCACTCTGTGTAAAGCACTCAGTGCATAGCACCCTTCAAAAACTAAGCAGATAGCACAATTTTGAAAGACTCAGCACATACCACAGTGTGGAAGGACTCAGTACATACCACACTGTCAAAGGATTCAGCCCATCGCACCATTTGCAGGACAGTACAGAGTACCCTATTTTAAGGTCTTGGCACAAAGCACTTGAAAAATTCACCTCCTCCCTCACTTCTCAAAGGCTCAGCACATAGCAGGACCCTTTGGGGTGAATTAGCACACCGCAACTTTTGAAGGAATCAGCATATAGTACGTTGTGTAAGGGACTCATCACACAGCACCCTTTTAAAAACCCAGCATGGCCCACTCTTCTCAGGGACTCAGCACATAGCACCCTTCGGGATGACTCAGAAAACAGCACCTTTTTGAGGACTCAGCACAAAACTCCATGTAGGAAGGCCCCAGCAAACAGCACCCTGTGAAGGACTCAGCACATAGCTTTATGTCACAATTTCAGCTGTCATTAGAATTAGGGTGCTTTCTTTAGTATCACCATTCTTCAGAAACACTTCACAAATCCTACAAGTTTACTTTAGCCAACCTGTGTTTTACGGGGCAGGGTCAGCTGGGGGTCTTGAACTCAAAGCTTGGGGGCTCTGTCCCTGATCTCTTTGGTTCAATGCTAGAGCTCTAGCACTTTGACCCATAGCTCCAATTTTGTTTTTTTTGGGGTTGTTCTTTGTCAGATCTTATGGTGATCAGGAAGGCCATGTTGGGGTGTCTGTGGGCAAAGGCTCTTAGCTCGGCCTGGAGCTGACCTCTCCCTTCCTTCTGCCCCTGGGATCCGGGACTCCTGGCACTCTCTTTGCCTAGGGTGGAACAGACCTGCTCTGGTATCAGCACCCATGGTGAGCAAAAGTCAGCTTGGCCCTGGTCACTTCCCCCAATTGAAATCTAGAGGAAAATGGCATGGCCTCTCATGTTCCACGTCTGGCCAGCAGGGGGCAGGAGTTGCCCACCATGGGGATTGTACCTGTGAGTTGTGTTTACTCTTGATCCAAGCCACCTTGGACAGGAAAGTGCATGAGACTCCTACATACAATTAACCATCATAAAACAAGTGGGACTGTGGCTCAAGTGGCAGAGTACTAGGCTTGACCAAGAAAACTCAGGGATAGAGCCTAGGCCCTGAGTTCACACACACACACACACACACACACACACACACACACACACCACATGCATGCAAAATCAGAGATTTCTACACTGCAATCTTTGGGTATTCTCTACCTATTCCCCACTAAGCCTGATAGCTGTTGGCCTAGGT
This sequence comes from Dipodomys spectabilis, assembly GCF_019054845.1. Classification (NCBI taxonomy): domain Eukaryota; kingdom Metazoa; phylum Chordata; class Mammalia; order Rodentia; family Heteromyidae; genus Dipodomys; species Dipodomys spectabilis. The sequence goes on along the minus strand of NW_024870972.1, from coordinate 2,804,709 downwards.
ATTTGATGCATAAAACACCAACTGGCATCTTTAATTTTGGAGAACAGAATGGCTAGAAGGTGAGCCTTCTCCCATCCCAGCTCCTTGATTGGGTCATGGTCTACCCAGGCCCTTTGCGACTCCTTTTACAGACTTGACAAAATGCCTTCAAAATTCATCACAAGCTGGGCACTGGGGGCTCATACCTGTCATCCTAGATACTCAGGAAGCTGCGATCTGGAGGATCATGGTGCCAAGCCAGCTTGGGTAGCAAAGTGTGTGAGACTCTTATCTTTGATGAACTATCAGAAAACACTCAACTGGTAGAATGCCAGCCTTAACCAAAAAGAGCTCAGGGACAGGGGCCAGGCCTTGAGTTCAAGCCAGAGGCCTTGAAGAACAAATCTTTGTTGGAGGTTTTTCTTTCCTTTGAAAACAATTTATTGTTTGAGATAAGCATAACATAGGTCTCTTCCCTGGCCACCAATGGGCTATTAGATGTCCCTTGAATTCGGGCCGCTTCCCGGCAGCTTCTGCCCTAACTGACCTTCAGTTTACCCTTCCCATCACACGGCAGATGGAGGCCTGAGAGAAGGCTACCTGGCCACTTATTTCTGGTGGCTGACGTGGCTTTTGAGAATCAGTATGTCACATAGAGAGTCATCATCCACATCAGTCTACAGAAGAAAGAAAGGGAGCGCTCCTTGACCAAGCCTACCAGCTGTAGGTGGCTCTGGATGTGGGGCATCTGCTGCAGGATGTGCTCCAAAGGGGAGTCATCTACAGGGTCGGGAACCCAGACCACTCCTCTGGCAGTTTCCAAGCTGTCTTGAAGTTGCAATTCTTCAAAACCTTTCTGCTCCTCCCTCATTTTGCCCACCCCAGAGCCTGAGGCATCTGAAGCAGCTGCAGTTATGGGGGCTCATCCTGTGCCAGCATCTGGAGCCTTCTATCTGCTCCTTCCCCTGCAAGAAGGGACAGCAGCTCCCCCAGCTCTCTTTTCTCCATCTTCTCCTGGGAGAGCCAGCACACACGCTTGGCTTTCTCCAGACACAGTTCATCCAGGATGAACATCTGCTCTTTACACGCCATGAGGGACTCCAAGACAGTGCAGATGTGTGCCAACAGCTGGCTGCATCGATGGTGGTGCTCATCTGCTGGACTATGGAAGTCCACGTCATCATGCAGGTCATAGATGAAGCAGATTTTGTTCTCGAATGCCCCCTGTCCCATTTCCCATCCCCATGCTTGCTCTGGTGTCAGCTCATGGGGCAGGAGGCCTGTGGTTCCAGCTCTGTCTGCCACTGAGCTGCTGTGTGTTGATCCCTGCAAAGGGGTCACCACTCCTGCAGCAGGAGTTTCCCCCTGTGGATTTCAGCCTCTGAGAGTGCTCGCAGAGCCACATCCCTCTAGGTCTGGGGCATGTCTCCATCCTCTGCGATTCTCAATTTCTGGAGGTGTCACCTCCTCAACTTTTGCTTCTCCAAGGCTCACAATCTATGTTGTCATGCAGGACAATGCTTCCACAATAACCCGCCATTAAAAAATTAGCCCCCTGGTTTGCAATTCGTGCCATTTTTTTCTGCCAGGCCTGGTATTTGAACTCAAGGTCTAGGTAAATATGCAGCACTGTGAGAGAAGGGAATCTGACCATGCTTGAAGACAAGAAAGTCAGGCCTGTCCCTAGGTCTGAATTCAAGCTTCAGGCTGGGAAAACATACTCTTCATATCCATTTTAAACACAGGATTTATACTTCCATACAGATATTCAGTACATATTGTGTTTGGTGTAGTTATTCATTTTATTTCTGGTTTTATTCATTTATTTAGCAATTATTTTATTGACTCTGATGACACCGCTACCATTTATTACATTGTTTACATCCTATCACAGCATCCAGATTTGTAGATATGATATCCATCATGCCTGACACTCAGGACTCTCCCAGAAAAGGAAAACATGTGTCATACTCGGCTTCTTACTGCAAGATTATATTTTTGGCAGTGCTTGGATCTGAAGTCAGGGCCTAGCAGTCCCAATTCATGAATGGATGTATGTGAGCACAGCAGCCTCTAGCCAATGAAGCTGTCAGGTGGTTCCCAAGTGCTGAGATCCAGCCCCAGTTTTGGCCAAAACAGTGATACATGGATAGGCAGATGGTGGTATACAAATAAATACATATTGGAAAGGAGCACCAGATCTGTTTGTCTATGATTGAATGAAACCTACTATATTCCTAACAACTTTTAGGCATTTATTATACCGCCACTGAAGGAATATTATTCTTTTCATGTTCAATAAACTATTAATTAAGATCAATCCGTATGATAGGATTATTGCATCCAATTTTAGACTACACTGAAGCATGAAGTACTCTTTCAATAGGTATTCCTATGCACAGGAATTAGTCTCTTGTGATCTCCTGCCATTGGTAGGTGTCAGGATCGGGATTTGAACCCAGGGCCTATGGTTGACAGGTAGGCCTATGGTTTCTCTGATAGCCCACCAGCCTTCAGCAATGGCTGGTCAGGTCCAATTGCAGCTGTGTCATTCAGAACCAGGATGGCCACCGTGTAAAGATAAAAAATGTAAACCCCAGCCCTCTGCAGCTCGCCACTTTTTGTGGTATCCTACTTTATTTTTCTTCGTGCAAGCCCTCTGGGCCTAGGATCCCAAGATCGGCTATGGGTCCAGAGATTGTACTCCAGCCTAGGGCGATCGAAGCTGAGGCAGAGTTGCACGACCTGAGTTCAACCCCTGTGTTGGCAAAATAAAGATTAACTTAAAAATTAATTAATCATTTAACTAAATAAAAAATAAAGCTCCCTGGTTTGGAATTTCTGCCAGTTTTCTTTCCTAGCCTGGAATTTGAACTCAGGGTCTTGGTAAATGTGTTGCAATGTGAAGGAAAGTTCAGAGTTGCCATTACTTGAGATCAAACCCTGTGCAAAGCCAAAAATAAAAAAAAATAAGTCACTGAGATCGGCAGGGGGAGTAGATGTGGAGATGGGAGGGAAGGGATGTTTTGGGGAAAACAAAGGAAGAGGCAACAATGTTCAATAGGAAATGTGCCTTGCTCATTTAACTGTAACCCATCTGTATAATATTTTTACAATAAAAAAATGAAAAAAGTCATGCTCAGAGAAGCCTTTTGGGGGCAAGGGAAAAATGTCTGAATAGATATACAAAATTCTACACTGCTTTTTCTTAATGTTCAGTATGGAACTGAATGAGCATAACTGCTTGATTTTTAAAAATTTAGTCACTGTCTTGGAACTGGGGGCAGTATTTCCATCATTGCTGGGATTTGATCTCACATTCCAGGTAATTCTTTTGCACCATGGGTGAACGAAAAACTCACTGTCCTGGAGGAAAAGAAATTCAGGCTAGAGTTCTGAATGAAGGACCTGCAATAGAAAAAATATTGCTATATATGTGTAATATATTATATATTTACATGTGTATGTTTATTACATATTATGATTTTAATTAATTTTGTATTTATTTTATTTTATACATTTTATAGTTTATTGTATTTAGTATTATTATACACATAATATTTATTATGTTTTTCACATCTATTAGAAAATTATACAAAATAAATTAGGTCATTGACTTGTTTTTCATTAATACTTTATTAAGCGTTGAAACATGATACATAATTAAATGGAGGCATTAGTCACAGTCATCACCTTTAGAGTTTCTCCCAAGTGTGAGCTTTGTCTTAGTTATCTTTTGACAACTTCCTAAGGGATTTCTTTAGATGATTTACACTCAGAAGCCTTTTCTTGAGGATAGGCAAGTTGTGGGATAAAATTTTAAGGGTGGGGCTGGGAATGTGACTTAGTGGTATAGAGCTTGCTCAGCATGCATGAATGCCAGGGTTTGAATCCTCAGTGCCACATACTCAGAAAAACCTAGAAGCTGTGGAGTGGTTCAAGTGGTAGAACGCTAGCCTTGAGAAAAAGAAGCTCAGAGACAGTACCCATACCCTAAGATCAAGCCCCAGGAGAGTACAAACAATAGGCCAGATGCCGGTGGCTCACAACTGTATACCTAGCTTCTCAGGAGACTGAGATCTGAAGACCACAGTTCAAATACAGCCTGGGCAAGGAAAGCCTGTTAGACTCTTATCTCCTCTGAACCACAAAAAGACCACATGTGGCACTATGACTCAAGTGGTAGAGTGTTCACCTTGAACTGAAGGGCTCAGGGACAGTGCCCAGGTTTGAGTTCCAGACAGACAACTGGAAAAAAGTGAGGGTCAATCAAATTACTTTTCCTATTTGAGAGATTAGGAGAACATTCTCTGGAAATGAACGCTGATGTACACCAGAATTGGAGTCAGAGCTCCAGGTTCAAGTGTAGCACATCCATATGCCCAGTCTCTCAGACTCTAGAATTATAAACATTGTGTCCTACAGGGTTCTGAAAGGTCCACTGTTGAAAGGCTTAATATGCTCCCCAAACCTTTTATGATGAGCCTTGACTTGTATTGTCAATGTCATTACAGTTCTGAACCTAGCAGAGCACCAGTACCTCACACCTGTCATCCTAGCTGAGGTCTCAGGATCACAGGGTGAAGCCAGCCAGGGCAGGAATGTCTATGACACTCAGGCTTCCACTGCTGAAATGTCAGAAGTTCAAGAGTTTCCTGTGTTTCCGTTGGTGATAAGTACTTCCACTCTAAATGTTCTTAGAGTTCTCCAGGTATAGAAGCAGGAAAGAAACATTATTGACCCATCCTGGGTTCAAATGAAGTTCTCAGGATCTGAGCCCTAGCCTTGTTAGCAGGAAGAATTCCAGGGTAACATTGTATTTGAAGGTAGAAAACAGTTATGAAAGCCTTTCTTTCCTCCTGACATCCAAAACCAGATTCATCTCTCATCTTTCTATGTATCTATCTATGTATCTATGTATCTACTTACCTACCTATGTACCTATATACCTAGCTATCTCTTTGCCAGTTCTTGGTTTGAACACAAGGCCTTGGCACTGTCTGTAGCTCTCTACTACTTGAGCCACAGAACTAATTCTGGCTTTTTCTGTGTATGTGCTACTGAGGAATCGAACCCAGGTCTTCTTGCATGGAAGGAAATGACTCTCAGTAATCCACATTCCCATCCCCTTCATCTTTTTTTAATGGTAGTTTTTATGCTACCATTTTATGTTCCAAAGTTTAATTTTCTGAATATTGATTACTTCTAAGAAACCTCATCTTCTCTTCCCTGCCTGGTTTGTGCTTGTTCCTGCATTGGCCTCAGCATAAAATGTAAATAAAGGCTGCTGAGGGTGACCTGCTTTACCTGGATGGCTGCACAGATTGTTCTGTATATCTGTTTGTTGCCAGTTCCAGATCGTGAACTAATGATCTGGGCACAGTCGATGAGCTGCTTTTGCTTAAGGCTAGCCTTCTACAACTGGAGTCATATGCCCCAACTTCTGATTTGTTGGCACTGAAGTAGGAAAAGGGGCTCAAGGACATTTCTGCCTAGGGTGACATTGACCATGATCCTCCTATCACAGCCTTATAAGTATCAAGGAGGAATGCTGAGAGACACTTGTGCCTGCCTTATCACGGGTCTTGCTGATGTTCTTGGACAGACAAGTGAGTTCCCTATCCTCAGGTTTAAGTGGTGGGAGCTGGAGCCCACAGTTCGAATCCTGATCCTGCCACCTTCAAATGGCAGGAGAGCCTAAGAAACTCATTCCTATCCATATGAATACCAATGGAATGTGATGTTTGTCCTGATTGAATGGGCACTCCTTGAATCATTCTAGGATAAAATCATACACAATTATATTATAGGACACTGATCGATTTTAATTACTAAATTATGAAGGATTTAAACAATCAAATTCATTAAATGGAGGCAGGATGAAATACCTAAGAATTGGGCATCACACAGTATAGAGATGCCATTTTTTCTTCCAGGACTTTCTTTAGTTAATCATTATATACCATTTTCTGAATGTACTTTAGTATATGAAACTAGGATATATTATATCTGACCAGAAAATCAATTATTTAAACATTTTTTATCAGTAATGCTTAAAGCGAATTGTAGAGGTACATCCAAATTACGTATATTTGAAGGCAATGCTTGGTTAGTCCTCTTCTCACATTCCCCATTCCTTTCAAGAGAATAATACACATTTTAAGGAAATACTTAGAATGTTTTGGAGAAATAGGTTGACTTTAAACCAGTGAGTTGCTCTATTTTGCATATTGTTATTTTATATCCAGAAAAGCTAAATTCTTACTTTATCATTTTCCTTAGGCTTTATATTCAGACTTAATCTCTGATGGGTGACAAAGATATAAACATTTTTAAACAGTGGCTGAATTTAGGCTGAGGTATCTAGGTACAATGATACTCATGCAGATAGGCCTCATCAGTCATGAGACCCTGATATCCAAATGTTAACCAATGCTTTTGGTGTCATGCTTATGAGATTTTGTGTATTATAAACAGTGGCTATTAGAATTATTTTGTAATCAACATCATTTCACGGGTTAGGAACGGAAGTGAGACATTACACTCAGAACAAAATTTAAGGAGGCATCCAAAATTAGTTACCAAGTTATACATCATTTAACACAATGTTTTAAAAATAGCAAAGTAAAGGAAATAATTAATGAAAAAATCAACATTTACAATAAATACAGAATCAGTATGACTGATTTATCTTTTTTATTGTGAAAAGTACTATACAGAGGGGTTACAATTACATGAGCAAATAATGAGTGCATTTCTTATCAAACATTGTAGCCTCCTCCTTTGTTTCCCCTTCCCATCCCTTCCCATCCTCCTCCCGCACTCCCATCATCCTCCCCCCACCAAATTTGTAAAGTTCATTTTCGACATAACGACTTTTACATCTCATTGTTGAAATGGGTCCACCTGTATCCCTATTTAAACGATTCGTTTTTTCCCTTCCCCTCCACAAATTATACAGACATCAAATACTGTGAAAGCAGGGGTTATACAGTGAGGAGGGACATAAAAAGCAACAGAGAAATCATCTTATAAATGTGTTAAAAAACAATCGCATGAAAGAAAAAAAAAACATTTGAATATATATCTTAGGGTTCATTTCCCTAACATCAACTTATCTGACCTTTTCTGCTTGACTCAGACATATACTAGTTATCACAAATAAGGGAAACTATAGGACATATGTTTCTTTGGGCCTGACTTACTTCACTTGCTATCATTTTTTCCAAGTTTTTCCATTTCCTAACAAATGGGGCAATGTCATTCTTTCTGATGGAGGCATAAAATTCCATTGTGTATATATACCACATTTCCTTGATCCATTCATCTACTGAGGGACATCTGGGTTGGTTCCATATCCTAGCTATGGTAAATAAGAGTGCAATGAACATAGTCGTGCCTGTAGCTTTAGTGTGGTCTTGGGTGTGAACATTTGTGTAAATGCCCAAAAGTGGAATTGCTGGGTTATAAGGGAGCTCTATGTGTAGTCTTTTGAGGACCCTCCATACTGCTTTCCAAAGTGGTTGAACAAGTTTACACTCCCACCAACAATGTAGTAAGTTTCCCTTGTGTCCACATCCCGTCCAGTATCTGTTGTTACTAGAGTTCTTGATTATAGCCATTCTAATTGGGGTGAAGTGGTATCTCAATTTTACCCCAGTTGCAATACAGCTTACATGATGACTTTTCTGGTTATATGTTTAGTTAGGTCTTGATATTTAGTTGTAGAAGTTATGTTCTTTCATATATTTATTTGTCAGGTCAAAGAGGAAATGAATTCCTTGCCAGAGTCAACATCCATAGAAATGTTACAGATGTATCCTGCAACTTTGCCAAAGTTTCAAATCAGCTCGAGTAACTTGGGTCTTTTTCTGGATCTAACTAAATAGCTGTGCAATTTTTTCAGTACTAGAAAGATTTTGACCACCATTTATTAAACTAGTATTTTCCAGTAACTACTTCTCTCTTTTCATGAGATTTTTATTTCATTTATATCATGTATTGAAGTTTTCCTTTAGATAACCCACATTCAGTCTTCTACAAAGTGTAATTTGGAGTAGTTTAAAATTATGTAGACTCATGTACACTGCTCAGATTGTATAGTTGCATATTTTTTTCTTGTTAAATCAGTAGGAATCAGTTTTCAATATGGATATTATTGGACTTATTCATTGCATTTCTGAATTTTTAAAATATGTCATGATTTTGTTATTTTATTCTTTTAATTTTGTGCAGATCTCAATTCTCATACAGTCACATTTGTTTTAAACAATTTTATCCATTCAAGGGATTTGCTATATTAGGTTCATCTAGACGAATTTAATTACAAATTAACACAACCGTATTTTTGAGACACAGTTATCTTTATGGCTCTACTCCAAGTTAACATGTATTTGAATTATTTGTGCTTTCATAAAAAAATGGACACAACATGTTTTTGTTCTGGAGGGAGTTCTACTTTGTTGGTTGTTTTTTCAGTTGTAGTGACTTCAACATATGTGTGCATTATATATAAATTGTTTTGTGTCTATATTTTGTTTCATATTACAGAAAGTACAAAAAGAATCAGTGATTGAGAACTTTTCCAAATAGAATTCTAAGAGAGACACTTGAAGCTTTGTGACAACTGGGAATTGGCAGGTCATCAAAGAGGTGGGGTTAGCAGAATAACAGAGACATTGTTTGACATGATTTTAATTCTTCCTCCTCTTGCCTAACTATTTCTAATAGTGTTACTTCAAAGTCTTTAGTGGAAAGAAAATAATTATGTCTGTATGAACTCAGAATTTTAGGTTCAGTTGGGACACACTACACATTCATATTTCATTTAAACTTGAAAAAATTTTTTCCTTCGTTTAAAATCACAGATGTGAATTTATAATGCTAAAATAGCATCTACTAATTTTTATGAAATGGTTCACTTCACACTATATGTAATATAGACTCTAACAATAATAGTGAGTAATATAATATGTAATAATTGACTTTGGGAGAAATCAATTGCAGTGGATTTTTGTGAGATACTTAGTAATAATAAAACTTATATTTGATTCTATTGAAAAACTCACAGTTACATCTAAAAATAACTCATAGTAATAAACTAATGCTGACAAAGTAAGATTGTTTCTTGGGAAAAGCCAGAAGTTTCAATAAGCTTGCTTTTTTAAAATTGTCTTGGATCTGCGCTTTGTTGACTCATGCCTGTAATCCTAGCTACACCAAAGTCTGAGATCTGAGGATAGTGGTTCAAAGCCAGCCTGGGTAGAAAAGTCTGTGAGACTCTTATCTCCAACATAACTCTTGAAAACTAGAAATGGTACTGTGGCTCAAGTGGTATAGTGGTATGCTTGAACTGAAGAGCTGAGGGACAGTGCCAAGGCTCAGAGTTCAAGCCCCATGACCGACAAAAAAAAGTGACATGGATTTTTACTTTATAATTTCATGATTTTTATTGTAAAAATACACACAGAGGGTTTACAATTACATGAATAAGGTAATGAGTACATTTCTTATCAATCATTGTTGCCTCCTCCTTTGTTTCCCCTTCCCATCCCTTCCCATCTCCCCCTGTGCACCTCCACACCCCACGCCAAAGTTATAAAGTTTGCTTTTCAACAGAATATCTCGTAGATGTCATTGTTGCAATGGGTCACCCTGTATCCCTATTTGTTTTTCCCTTCCCCTCTCAAAATAATACCAACATCAAATATACTGAAAACAGGGGTTAAACCGTGGAGTAGGAACATGCAAAGCAACAGAGAAATCATCTTATAAATACACTAGAGAAAGAAAAGAAAAAAAATTTGAGTCCTTACCAAGGGGTTCATTTCGCCTAACATCAACATATGTGACCATTTCTGCTTGTCTCAGACATAAATTAGTTATTGCAAATAAGGGAAACCATGGGACCTATATTTCTTTGGGTCTGATTTACTTCACTTAATTTTTTCCAAGTCTTTCCATTTCCTAACAAATGGGGAAATGTCATTCTTTCTGATGGAGGCATAGAATTTCATTGTGTATATATACCAAATTTTCTTGATCCATTCATCTACTGAGGGGCAACTGGGTTGGTTCCATATCTTAGCTATGGTAAATAATGCTGCAATGAACATAGTTTTGCTGGTAGTTTTAGTATGTTCTTGTTTGTGATCACTTGGGTAAATGTCAAAAGTGGGATTGCTGGGTCATCAAGGAGCTCTATGTAGAGTCTTTTGAGGAATCTCCATACTACTTTCCAAAGTGGTTGAACAAGTTTGCAATCTCACCAACATCCCGTCCAGGATCTGTTATTATTAGAGTTCTTGATTATAGCCATTCTAACTAGAGTGATGTTGTATATCAGTGTTGTTTAGATTTGCATTTGTTTTATAGCTATGGGGGCTCAGCATTTCTTCATGTGTCTATTGGCGATCCTACTTTCCTCTTCGGAGAAGATTCTCTGTAAGTCTTTAGCCCACTTATTTATTGGGCAGTGGTTTCTTTGAGGATTTGTAGTTGGGGGATTTAATTTTTTGAGTTCCAGGTATATTATAGATATGAGACCCTTGTCCCTTTTATGGCTAGTGAAGATCTTCTCCTAATCCATGGGCTTTCTATTGATCTTGAGAGCTTTGTCCTTTGCCTTCCAGAAGCTCTGCAATTTCATGCAATCCCATTTGTCCAACCTTTCTTTGATTTGTTGTGTTTATGGGTATCTATTAAGAAAATTTAGTCCTGTTCCAAGGATATCTAGAGTATCTCCTATTTTGTACTGTAATGTTTTTAGAGTGTCTGCTTTGACTCCGAGGTCTTTGATTCATTTGGAATTGATTCTGGTGCAGGGTGATATATAAGGATGTAGCTTTAGTTTTCTACAAGTGATTAACCAACTTTGCAAACACAATTTACTAAAGAGGCTGTCTTTCTTCCATTCTATTTTTTAGCTCCTTTCTTCAAGATTAGGTGGCTATAGATCTGTGTGTTCATTTTCTGGGTGTTCAACTCTATTCCATTGATCCTGAGATCTGTTTTTGTGCAAGTACCAAGCTGTTTTGATTCCTATGGTTTTGTAGTACAGTTTGAAATTTGGTATTGATATTCCTTCAGCACTGTTGTTTCTGTTGAGGATTGTTTTTGCTATTCGGGATCTTTTATTGTTCCATATGAATTTTTGGATTGCTTCTTCTATTTCCTTGAAGAATGAGTTTGGAATATTGATAGGTATCACAATGAATTTGTAGATAGCCTTGGGAAGTATTACCATTTTCATGATGTTGATCTTTCTAATCAAGGAGCATGGGAGTTTTTTTTTTTTTACCACTTTCTAAGTTCTGATTTGATTTCCTTTTAAAGTTTTCATCATAAAGATCCTTCACTTCTTTGATTAAGTTAATTCCTAGGTATTTTATTTTTTGTGGGGTATTATGAATGGAGTTGCTTTCCTAATTTCAGCCACGCTTTTCTCATTGTTGGCATACAAAAAAGTCATTGATTTCTGAGAGTTAATTTTATACCCTGCTAATTTGCCAAAGTTTTGAATCATCATGAGTAATTTCTGAATGGGTCCATGGGATTTTTTAAATACAAGATCATGTCATCTCAAAGAGGGAGAATTTTACTTCATCTTTCCCTATTTGGATCCCTTTTTTATTTGTATCTTTTCTTATTGATGTAGATAGTCATTCTATTACTAGATTGAAGAGAAGCAGGCAGAGTGGACATCCTTGTCTCCTTCCTAAGAGAAAATGGCTTTAGTTTTTCACCATTAAATATAATGCTGGTTGTATGTTTGTCATATAAAACCTTTATTGTATTGAGGAATGTTCCCTGGATTCATAGTTTTCCCAGAGCCTTCATTATAAAGGGATGTTGGATATTGTCGAATGCTTTCACTGCATCTATTGAGATAACAACGTGGTTCTCACCCTTGCTCTTGTTGATGTGATGAGTTACATTAATTGATTTGCATATATTGAACCAGCTTTTCATCACTGAAATAAATACTGATTGATCATTTTGTGTGAGTTTTTGGATGAAATGTTGATGTCGATTGGCCAAAATTTTGTTGAGGTGTTTTACATCAATGTTCATCAAAGAAATGGGTTTATAGTTCTCTTTCTTTGATGAGTCCCTGCCTCGCTTTGGGATGAGGATTATGATGGCTTAATAGAAAGATTTCTGTAGCGAACTTTCTCTGTCAATTTCATTGAAGAGTTTTTGGTGTATTTGTGTGAGCTCTGGTTTGAAGGCCTTGTAATATTCCTTTTTAAATCCATCTGGTCCTGGGCTTTTCTTAGATGGGAGGTTTCTTACTGCTCTTTCTATTTCTATGCTTCTTATGGTCATGTTACTTGATTTATCTCATCTTTGTTGAGTTTCTGCAAGTCGATATTAGCTAGGAAAATGTCCATTTCTGCCAGGTTCTCAAACTTATTAACATAATGGTTTGAGAAGTATTCCCTTACAGTGTTCTGAATCTTGGTTGTTTCTGTGGTGATGTTTCCATTCTCATCTTTGAGCTTATTTGGGTGTCTTGTCTTCTTTGGTAAGAATTGCTAAGCGTCTATCAATTTTGTTAAATTTTTTGAAGAACAAATTCTTTGTTTTGTTGATTCTTTATATGGTGTTTTTGGATTCTAATTCATTTAATTCTGATTTGATTTTAACTATTTCTTTCCATTTCTTGGATTGGGGTTTATCTTTGCTGCTCTTTTTTAAGGAGGTTCAGATGTCTGATTAAATTGTTGGATTCAGATCTCTCTAACTTATTGATGTAGGAAATCACAGCTATAAACTTGCCTCCCTGTACTGCCTTTGCTGTGTCCCAGAGGAGCTGGTAATTTGTGTGTTTATTTTTGTTGAATGTCATGAACATTTGTATTTCCTTTCTAATTTCTTCCATGACCCTTTTGTGATTCAACAGTGTGTTGTTCAACCTCCATGTGTTACAGGACTTCATTTGTGGCTTTTGGTGTTGAGTTCTAATTTTATTCCCTTGAATGCAGTTTCTCACCCTTTACTGTGGTCTTGTTCATTTTCTATGCGTAGGACACCTTTAAGTATCTTTTGTACAGCTGGTTTGGTGGAGATTTATTGTTTCAATTTTTCTTTGAAATGGACTCTTTTTATTTGACCTTCGGTTATGAAGGAGGGTTTAGCTGGCAACAGTATTCTTGGCTGATACTTACTATCCTTAGGGCATGGCATACATCATGCCAAGCTCTTGCTTTATTCATCTCTGCTGAGAAATCTGAGGAGATTCTAATTGTTTTCCTTTTAGAGGCGACTGATCTGTTCTCCTTGACAGCTTTAAGGATCCTTTCCTTGGTCTGAATTGATCCTGTGCAGATTACAATATGACGGTGGGATGTTCTGTTTTGGTCTGGTCTACATGGGGTTCTAAAAGCTTCTTGTATCTGAATAGGCCAACATTTTTGCATGTTTGGGAAGTTCTCTGCTAGGATTCTGTTAAATAAATTTCCTAGACCATTAACTTCTGTCTCTATGTGCTCCTCTACACCCAGTATCCTCACATTCACCTTCTGATGGTGTCTTCCAAGTGTTGAATAGATCATATTTCTAGGATTTGTCTTGGATAATTGTATGTTCTTTCTCTATAATATCCAGGCTGTCTTCAATCCCCGAGATTCGATATTTTGCATGGACTAACTTACTGTCAAGTCTTTCTACTTTGTTTTTTATTTCTTTTCCTTCTAATTGGTTTGCTTTGATGGCTTCAAATTCTTTGTTGGAGATTTGTTTTAGATATTGTTTGAACTTTACTTGCTTAATTTGATGTTCAGTGTTTATTCTCAAATCACTTAGTTGATTGGTTATTGTTTCCTTGGACTCCCATTCCTTCTGTTGGGCTCCATTCATCATTCCTTTTGTGGTCTCTCTGAATTGTTTCAGCTGTCTGTTTATGAATTCTATGAATGCCTGTATTGATCTTCGTCTAATCTCATCCCACTCTCTCAATTCCTGTATTACACTTTGATAAGTTTCCTCACATTCACACAATTCCTGTAATTCTCTATGACTGTTTTCAGCCTTCTCATGTTATCCCTGTATTTCTCTTTAACTGTTCTCAACCGGCTTATGCAATTCCTGTTTTAATCTTTAAGTAGCTCCCTAATGCTCACAAGATTCCTGTATTAATTTTTGTTTGCCTCCTCTCGCTCTCTATCATACTCACACTGAGTCCTTTGCAAGTTTTCAATTATTTCATTCGCCATGTTTACCAGCAGTGTTTGTAGAGTTTTTGATAACTGTCCTCTGAATTATTCATTAACTGTTCTGTCACCTGATTATCATGAGTGGGAGTTCAGACACCGGACTTGCCATTTTTCTTGTGTTCTTCCAGCTTATTGTGCCAATTTTTATGAAAGTAACACCAATTTTGTGCTAGAATATTATTTTAAGGTAAGCATCAACCAGAGTCCTGTAGTCTCACAATCAAAATGGCTTCAAATACAATATAGTTCAACAGATACAATCTATTCAACATCAAACAACCATGGATTAATGGGTTACAAACAGCAAAGAAGGATTTGGCAAACCAGAAATTATTAGCTTTAGGTAGAAATGTGTGGAAAAATAGGACTAGAGGGATGTGGACAGATTAAAGGAGAGTAAATTGAACCAAGTCCTAATCTCTGAGAGGGAAATGGATTGGGCAGAATTATAGGAGAGATATTTTAAAGAAAAAATGGGAAAACAAAAATTCAAGTTTAAGAAGTGAAACACAATTTATGTAAGTTTAAAGAAATGATATTGAGAGAAGAAAAGAATAGGACGAGAAGAGGGGAGGAGAGAAAGGAGACATGAAAAATAAAAAAATATTTTTTTATATTGGTTACTAGAAAATTATGTAGGTATAAAGAGATAAGACTGCTCGTAAAGAATTTAAGCCTAAGAGGTTGTGAATTGAGTAATAAATTTCTGTATTAATTATGTTCAAAATGGGGGATAAGGTGTAATAATTGACAATAGGTATATATCTGGGGATGAGCGGAACAGCAATTAAGTCATGCAAAAAAGAAAGAGAAAATATGAAAACAATAAAAAGGACCAAAAGGTCAAAAGATATTAAACACACACACATACACCAAAAAAAAAAAAAATGAGAAAAATATTTACAGAAAACACTTTAAAAATAAAAATTTAAAAAAATCATAAAAGAGGTCTTTGGTTTTTTGAGTTTTTTTAGGGGGGCGGGGAATGGGAAGAACCTGTATCTCCCCTGTGTCCATAACCAGTCTCTTGGTCAAGTCTCTGGTCTGTTTGTGGTGTTTGGTTTTCCTATAGCTTGATTGGTTTCTCAAGTCAGTTTGTTTGGGCAGAAAATGCTCTGTGTTAGGCAGGATTTTGTGCTCCTCCTCCCAGGCTAGTTCAATGGGAGGGAGATCTGCTTTAAGTATCCGAAAAGAGGGAAATTGCAATTTCCTCTAGTTTGGAGAAGCTGTGATGAGGCTAGGTTCTGTGTAGATTTGAGGCCTTTCAACAAACAGTAGCTTTTCCCTGAGAGGCTAGCTCCTGAGACACAGAGTCCAGCTTTGAGTCATTCTCAGGATTTATGTTCACTGAATTTCAATTGTTTGTCTAGCCTTCTGTAGGGAGGGACAGACTCTGCCTCTGTTTACACGGTGAAGAAAGTCACTTCTCTGAGGGCAGAGCTCTCTCTGCCTGGGCGGGGTGACTTTCCTCTGGGTGGAACTAAGCCTGGCAGGTCCCTTCTAGTTCCTGTGATTTGCAAAATGACTCTTTTGTTTTCTTCAAAGGGCTGAGTTGTAGCTACCTGCTCAGCCAGACCTTTGTCAGTATCAAAGATGGAGATTTCCAGTGGTGGAAGGGGAGAGGGCTGGTATTCCCACCTCTGCTCCCTGAGAAGGAGTGAGGATTTCAGGGTTCTACTCCTGTCAGTATCTTAGTTCCTGGGCACTCTCTGGTCTGCAATCTGAAGGATGAAGGTATCTGCTCCTTCTCAGTTCTTGCTGGTGTTGAGTAGAATCCCCTGTCCGCTGTGTCTGGCACCTTTGTCCTGGGATCTCTCTGTTGTAGGGATGATGGCTATGGCCGCTGCTGCTGCTGCAGCCACAGCAGCCACGGCTACTAGCAAGGGCTCAGATCTGTCTCCATGACTGGATTTTCCCTTTCTGGACACACTCTCTGTACTCTGATGGCACATTTGGTGTGATTCTCTACCCTAGGACTGTTCACTGGAACACTAAAACTGCTATCTATGAGAAAGCTTGTTTAGTTTCCAGCTTCTCCTCCACCATCTTCCTCAGAACTCCCTTAACACTTTATTATGACATGATATTGTGACATCATATTGACATTGTGATATTACTCTACCATTCTGTTTTCACACACCTATTATGACATAACATGTTAGAAAACTCATGGGTTGTAGGACTTCTATCTCCTTCCTTGAACTCTTTTCCTCATTGTAAACTAGTAGCAATTGAAATCAGACATGTGATTGTAATATTACAAACTCATAATGACATCACTATTCCATGGTGACCTCATGACCCCAGTGATATCACAAACCTATTGCATCATCACATTGCCATTGTGACATCACCATCACATTGTGACGTTTTAATCAGTTATGACCTCTTAGCATCTTTGAAACAGCATATGGCCTTTGTGACAAAAAAATTCAGTAGTTTACCTATGTATTCATTTTGGTCTAACAATTGAGATCAGTTATACCATTGTGATATTACAAACCCTTTGAAGCAGAATCACCAGTGTGACATCATTAACCAGTCCTCTCCTCATAACTTTGACATGATGCCCTTATGATACATAAACCCTTTTTGATCTGATAATCTGTTTTTTAGTTATTTCAGGTATGACATGTGATATTAGAAATGCACTCTGATATCATGAAAATTATGTCATCACTTTGTCAGATATCATGCACATTGTAATCCATTGTGACATTACATACTTGTTGGGAGTTCATAACGTTTGGGTTAATGCATAACTTTGTAGATCTCACAATCCCATTCTGGATTTATATTCACATTTGTTAAAGGAAAATTGAAGTCTAGCATGTCATTGTGACATCATGAATCCATTGTGACATCATAAACCTATTGTGACCTCACCACCATTATGGCGTCACCAACTAATTATGACATCAAAATATTATTATGACTTGATATTGTGACATCATATTGCCATTGTGATATCATTGTCCCATTGGGTATTGCAAACCTATTATGACCTCATAACATTTTACAAAATTCGTGGCCTTTGACACTATTAACTTGTAAACTCGTATACTTATGTTGCACAAAACACAAGACAATCTAATAAGCCACATTGAGGATAACTTTATTTATGCTAGTAATGGGCCTGCATTTACCTTGTCCTGGACTGTACACACATTGACAAGCCAGCCCCAAACACCAAATCTCAGACATCCAATGGGCAGCCCTGCACATAGTTAATTAGTGTGCAAACCACCAACCCCCCAAATTATCATCTCGAAACTCCACACTTCAATAGGTAAGGCTTTTTCCTTTTCTCTTACTCCCTCCTTCTTTATAGACATGTCCTTCATTTCCCTTTTTCCCTTCCATCACTTCCTTCTTCTCTTTAGGCCTCTCCACTATCCACAGGCCTACACTTCTCTTGCCTGGTGGCCAATTGGCATCCTTCTCCTCCTGCACTCCCTCAAATTCCTCTCCTCCCAAGTCTTTCCCCTCCTGCTATCTCACCATTTCCTTCCTTCAAGGTCTTCACTTGATTTTCTCCAATTCCATTGCGCTGACCATGCAGCCTATATATAGGTTGAACCCCTCTCAGACCCAGTGGGTCTCTTGCCTAACAGTTTTCAACCATCACTTCATGAACTGCACATTCCTCAGTAACTTCTTCACACCTCATTTGAGGATGACATCCTACCCCCTCCAGCAGCATGCCCTGTCCCCGTTTGTGGCATGACCCATGCACTCCTGTGGGCCAGGACATGGGGCCACATTGATTAGTGGGTCATGCTGATTATTAGGGCTTTGCTGCTTTATACATCCCCTACTGGTTTTCATGTCAAATCAAATCCTTGATTCCTTCTTACCAAATCCTAAAAATTCCCATCTCTCCACCCACTGAACAGGCTTAAAATGTAAATTTAATTGTAAACAAGTAAATTATAAAAACACACTAGTTATTACTAATTAACACTTAGTAAGTCTATCCTTAAGGGACCCTCGGAGTGTCTGCACAATCCATCTTGTAGCCTTCTCTTTATATGGGTCCACTGCCTATTTCACTAGAGACTGATGGATCTAATGCTGTTTTTCGTGCTAATATAATAGGCAACAGTGAAGTTAGCACGACCAAGTAAGGTCCTTGCCACTTCGGTTCCAATTCAGGAGTATGATGCAGTTTTACACACACCAGCTGTCCAGGCAAGGAAGCGTGGGTGGAGTTTCTTTTTTTTTCTTTTTTCAACTCAATTTCTTAGTTTATTTCATTTACTTGAGGTCTAGCTTTTGAATTTAATGCTGAAGTGAGACTTGCTATAGAATACACTACATTACTCTCCCCAAAGAAATTTTCCTTCCAACTGGATTTAATTTCTTATTTTATATTTGAACTTATTTTATCGTCAACCTAATGTTTATTTATTTTTACACAGTTTTTATTATTATTATCTATAAGTAGTTTTACAAAGAAGTTCCCATCCTACAAAACAGTACATGAATACAAGGTGTCTGACATTATCAATCATCCCTCATAACCCTTCCCTTCTCACACGTTTTGAAAAAATAGAGATAGGTGATTACATATATTTCACATATTTCACAGTATTGTGGAAATGTGATACTTAGTAAAGTCACAAACCCTTTTTAACCTTGACAAGGCAAATTATTGTTATCATGCTCTAAAGTTTGTTAATTATATGATCTTTGACAATCCAAATTATTTTTCCCACCTCAGATGATGTTTGCATTTTTTCCTTTTGCTTAGTGTAGGCTATTCCCTCTTTCCCTCTTTCCCTCTTTCCCACTCATTCCTCCCTTCCCATCGCTGTGTTTGGGTTGCTTAGTTATTTTTCTTCTATGTCCAGTGCAGCTGATGGGCCACTTTGTTGTATGTTGTTCCATTTTCCATTTATTGTGTTCCTCCTCCTGGCTTCCCTCCATTGCGTGCATATTTCAACCGTCTACATGGTCAAGAACATGGGGTCATTAATGGTGATACAACAAAATGAGTGGCTGTCCTTTGTTTCTCGTGTCCTGTTTACTTTGTCATACCTTCTTGCATTTTGGCTTTAGCCTCCACATATCAGGTAGACCCTGTGCCATTTGTCTTGTTGTTCTTGGCTTACCTCACTCAAATAATTTGGTCTAGTTCCATTCATTTCCCTGCAAATGCCATCATTTTGTCCTTTTTAAAGGCTGCATAGTGTTCCATTGTATATAGGTACCACAATTTTTGGATCCACTTATCAGTAGTGGCTCATCTGGATTGTTTCCAAATCTTGCCTATTGTGAACAGTGCTGCAATAATCAATGAGGTGTGTGTCTTTGTATACTGGTTCCTGTTGTTCATAGTAGATGCCTAGGAGAGGTATGACCAGTTCATAGGAGAGGTCTATATTTAGCTTTCTGAGGTACCTCTAGACTGCTTTCCAATGTGGTTGTATTAATATACATTACCACCAGCAATGCAGTAATGTTTCTCTTTCTTTCCATCCCTTCCAGCATTTGTCATTGGCTAAATTTAGGATGTGGGCCATTCTGAATGGAGTAAGGTGGTATCTCAGATTTGTTTTTATTTGCATTTCTTTTAAAACCAGGGATTATGAACATTTCCTCATGTGTTTCTTTGCTGTTTTTTTTCTCTTCTTCTGAGGACTATCTGTTTAGCTCCCTTGACCATCTTAAGATTGGTTTGTTAGATTTATGAAGAGTTAGTTTCTTAAGTTCATCATATATAATGGTTATTAGACCCTTGTCTAATATATTGCTGGCAAATATTTATTTTATTTTATTTTTATTGTGAAAAAACTGTACAGAGGGGTTACAATTACATGGGCAAGTTAATTGCTGGTAAATATTTTCCCCAATTATTTGGCTTTCTTTCTAGTTTGGTTGTAGAAACTATTTATCTGTGCAGAAACTATTTATTTCAAGGTAGTACCATCAAGTCATTCTCAAATTTGTAGTGACCCTGGAAATCTGTTCTGGAAGTTCCTGCCTATGCCTATAAGTTCAAGTGTCTCTCATACTCAGTCCTGCAGTAGTTTCAGAGTTTCAGGCTTGATGTTAAGATCTTTAATTCATTTTGAGTTGATGTTAGTGCATTGTGATAGGCTAGGAACCACTTTTAGTTTTCTGCATGTGGCTAGTTTTCCCAACACCAGTAGTTGAAGAGGTTGTGTTTCTTCCACTGTATGTCTTTGGCTCCTTTGTCAAATATCAACTGACTGTTCAAATGTGGCTATATTTCTGGTTCCTCTAACCTGTCTCATTTATTTTTGGGTCTCTTTTTGTGCCAGTACCAAGCTGTCTTTGTTAATATGGCTCTATTGTATAGCTTGAAGTCCTGTATCATGATCTCTCCTGCATTCTTTGTTTTGCCTAAAATTGTTTTGGCTTTGCTAGGTCTTTTGTTGTTCCATATGAATTTTTGGACTATTTTCTCTATTTCAGAAAAGTAGGTCACTGGAATTTTATTGGAAATAGCATTGAATGTGTTTATTAATTTTGGCAGTATGGCCATTTTCACCATATTAATTCTGCCTATCCAGGAATACGGGAAATCTTTTGATTACTGGTATCCTCTATTGTCAAGGTCTAGTGTGTTGGGATCCCTGGGTAAGGGTCACGAAATCACCAGGACACAGGGGATGCAGAGTGCAAACAGCAATTGCCACTGCATGCTGTGCTTTATTGTTAGTGGTTATTTAAAGACAAGCAAGAATGATCTTTGCCAAGATTTGGTCAGAAAACCTTCACACAAAAATTTCAACAGATACATTTTTACTTGATATATGAGACAATGTCATCGTATATTATTATCTAAACTATTTTAGAGCAAGCTCAAAACACTTCTCCAATCTCAGGAAAATGCTTGACCAGCTGTTCAT
Source organism: Dipodomys spectabilis (assembly GCF_019054845.1). Classification (NCBI taxonomy): domain Eukaryota; kingdom Metazoa; phylum Chordata; class Mammalia; order Rodentia; family Heteromyidae; genus Dipodomys; species Dipodomys spectabilis. The sequence continues at coordinate 2,783,636 of NW_024870972.1, read as the reverse complement.
CTATGCTTAAGCAAGCAGAAAAGCTACTTCCTCAGCTTTCAGGAGTCTGTGACATGTGTTTTGAGATAGGGAGAGAGAAAATTTTCCCTCTCTAGCCCGGCGTGCCAAGAGCTTTCCTAATCCCAAACACAGTCCTCAGATAATCCTGAGGCTGGAGCCTGTATCATTCTGCCCCCTCAACATAGACCCTGAGTCTTCACAATTTCCTTCTTTTTTCTTTTGTTTTAAAAGTAAAGCTTTCCACAGCGTTATCATAGAAGCTTGCATTGGGTTCATAAAAATCAAATATAACAGCACAAGTGCAAACAGAATAATCACAATCATAATTCCCATACCATTAGCAGTATGTGACATGGTTTGTAGTATTCTTTTCAGATCCAGTCCTTCCAACTGTTTAATAAATGTATCAGCAATATTAGAAGCATCATCATTGGCAAATTGTTTACAAAAAATATCATGTACATTAAATTGTAACTGAGCAATCAATTGAGCAGCAGTAGAATTTCCAGATAAATACTGCTGTAATCCATTTCAATCATGTATAGATTTATTATATTTTACATTAGTAATGCAAAAGGTAGTGGAATTCCAATCACATTTTAACAATAACTGTTTCTCCAAAACCAATAACTTTTTCCTAACCATCCCACTGTCTGTTTAATAATATTAATCTGTGTTTGTAATTGAGCATCAATTTTTGCCTGTAAGACCCACAATTTATGTGAATCCCGGTGCCATTCTTTCACAAAGTGTTTAGTTTATAAGGAAGTGTGTAGGTCAATTCCAGGCACCACAGCAACAGTGGTAATAGCAATTTGGATTAAAATCACAGCTATAATGGCTCCAATCATACGTTTTGTACGTTTTAGTAGTTTGGTAAAAAATTCAATAACAACACTATCCAAAGGATTTTGGGACCATTCTCTTCCTAATTTAACAGGTAGCCAAATATGAGTTCTTTGTGGAAAATCATAATACTATCACTGTCATTAAAATTAAGAGAGGAATTAATGCAAGAATACAGGGGACAATTAAAACAAAAAATAGTAGGATAAAATGTAAAATTTCTCACTAAAAATACATAAGGCAGAGGCACACAAGCAGTTACATTATAAGATTTGTACAAAGTAAAATTATAAGTGGATGCAGAGTTCGCCATCCCGGAAAACAATCCATTTGGTAGCATCATGGGTTTCAGCGCCGCTGCGATCTTCCAAAGATGAGTTTGATCAGCAGTGGGTACAGACATGAAAGCCCATCGAGCATCTGTAATGCCCCCATCTCCCCAGGCCATCAATCGAGCTCCAGTAAGCGATCCATTAATGGCATCCGGCATCCTAGTAACATTTGATAAATCACATCTGGTAATATTTCATTCTGAACATGTGTTAATAAATTGTCCAAAAGTTCCCCAATTAATACAATTATTGAACATTTTTCCAAATGTTCCTCTACACTCTTGCCACACAAAAGGCTGATATTTTAAATCAATATAAGTAAAATCAGGGCACATTGGTAAGGATAACTGGCCATCAAAGGTGACTCTTTCCCAGCTACTATTAATGGACTAAGTAATTAATCGCTGCAGCTGTGTTTTAGAATTGGAAGTGTGTTTCCCAGGTAAAACCCAATGTTGCCAATTCATAAGTAAACATGGAGGAGGCTCCAGAAAAACAGGCAAGGAATGAGTATCGTAAGTAAAATTTAAAAAGCTATCATTATCCTTATTGTAAAATGTCAAATTATTCCAAGGAGGAGATAAAACAGCAGGAACAGTATAGACGGTTATATCCATGTCTCCCCAAACAACAGGTTCCAATAAAGGAGGGTTAGGAACAAAGGCCCAATAACTTACATTAGCATTAGCATGGACAGGATTCACAGTAAGCAGGGCACGCATGGCCAGAACAAGTTCTCACCTGTGACAGGTTTACCAGTGTGTTGTAACATCTTTTGTCCTTCTCCAGTCAACTTTTAAACCTGCCCCCAGGTGGGCAGTGGCGATTTATTCTTCCTCAACTGGTGGCCGATTTCTTGCAGGATATGGGGCTGTCCTCACTGGGCCGTGTCTATATCCATCATACAGGAAGCCAGTATTGTTTGCCATCCTGTGTAGACACAAAACTCTATCATCGCCCCTTATGTAATAATGTTCCTAGTTGCCATTCTGCTTTCAATGTAATCTTAATCCATGTGGGAGCATTTAAATAATGTTTTTGTGATATTTGTTCAAAATGGCGCTCAGCTCTAGTTAAAATATCTCCTTGTGGTAAGTTTAAAAAGTTAAGAACAAAAAGAGCTTGATGTAAAATTATTTTAGGTTTTTGCATGGAAAACCACAAATTATTCATACCTTCATCCAACCTTTTCCTCCTTTTTAATCTTTTAATTTGTTGTTTTAGTGTGCCATGAACTCGTTTAATACTAGTTTGTCCTTGGGGGTTATATTCTATTCCTGTAATATGTATCACATCATAAAGTTCTCAAAATCTTTTAAATTTGATATTTTTAGGCTGGTCCATTATCAATCTTTATTTTGGCAAGCACTCCCATAATGTCAAAAGCTTCCAAGAAGTATTCTATTACATGGTTAACAGTTTCTCCTATAAGGGCAGAAGCCCAAACAAATTTTGAATAAGTATCTATTGTAACATGTACAAACGAAAAATGGTCAAAGGCTTGTACATGGGTTATATCCATTTGTCAGAGCTTGTTAAGTGGTAATCCTCGAGTATTTACTCAAGCAGGTACAACTCTCAAATGCATTGGTCTGCAGATAGGACACCTTTTAATAATTTGTTTAGCTTGAGAATAAGGTATTTTATAATGCATATGTGAATGGCCAGCATTTGTATGTAAATGAGCATGATCCTGTTCAGCAGAAGCAAAACTAATTAATTTATCAACCTGATTATTGCCTTGTACAAGGTACCCAGGTAATGAAGAATGACCCTTAATGTTTGTTCCAAATACTTTGGCTTTACGTTGTTGCAGTAATGCTTGTAATTGTTTAAATAACTGAGTTAGCTGGGGTTTAGATGAATATGTAATAGCAGTGACTATATTAGTCACATCTACTACAGCTTAGGCAGAATCAGTAACAATATTAATATCTCCCACAAAACCTTGCAACACCTTAATAATAGCAAAAGTTGATTTTGTTGAACTGATGCTAAAGTAGTTGTTTGTACCCAATATTTATTTGTTGCAAAATAAGCACTTTTTTTTGGAGCCATCTGTAAAACCGGTAATAGCAGTGGGAATAGGGGCCTTGGTAATTATATCATTAATGACAAATTGTTGTTTATGCAAGCAATCCCACAATCTACCTTTGGGAAAATGATAGGAAAATTGCCCACTAAAATTTACTAATGCTATTTGTAGCATTTCAGACATGTTTAACAAATATTTTACTTGGTCTTTTGGCAAAGGAAAAATAATTTTAAATAAATCATACCCCGATAGGGTAAATACCCGTTGCCTGGCCTGTTGAATAATAACTGTCAACTGTTGTTCATAAGGCATAATATTCTTTGTAAACCTATGCCGCGTATAAATCCATTCTAATCATAGCTCATTTTGTCCTATAATTCGTGTTGGGTATTTCCATGTATCCAAAATATATAAATTTATGGGTTGATTCAGCATTACTCGATGTAAAAACATTTCTTTTTTATTTTTTGCTCTACAAATTGTAATTTATTTTTAGACTTCTTAGTTAAAATTTTTTGCTATGTAATTCAGGCCCCCCTTGTAACAATTAAAACAAATTATGTAATTGGTAAGTAGGAATTTCTAAGGCTGGTCGCATCCTAATAGCTTTTAAAAATAATTTAATGTATGTAATTTATCACGTCATAAAGATATTTTTGAGGTGTCACTGTTTGTCTGGAAATAACATATCCTAAATATTTAACCACTGTATCTTTTTGTATTTTTTAGGTGCTATTTTAATTGTGATAAAAATTTAACACAGGGTTTATTAGTTTTTTGAATTACTTTAGTCCAAGAGCCATGATGCTCTTCTACTGTCCGAATCCTTTCCCATGCTATGTCGTGTAACTGCTCATGGATCTCTTTCAGAGAGTTCACTTGCATACGAGCCTCCACATATTGTTCTGTTACACTCAACATGGGAAAGGTTATGACCTGTAGGCGTGGATTACTGCTCTGTGCATTTTGTCTAGACCTTTCTGCACATAACTCAGTAAACCACATGTGCCATTGTAGGTATTTAGGTTTCTTAAGCAAGGCTCTACAAAGCATCTTCCAATCCTCGGGAGCAAAATTATTGTAATGTCGAGCAAGCCCATTAAGCAATTCCTTAACATAATGATACTGAGGTCCATACAAAGTCACTGCCTTTTTAAGTTTACCAATATCATAAACAGCAACACCTTCATATCTGGCTGGTTGAGCTATACCATTCATACGGGGTGGTCGAATTACAGCATAAGAAAAAATAGGCATTTCATCATCAAACTCACTGTCGGAGTCCTCTGTTTCGTGAGGGAGTGACGCTGTAAAAATTGTATCAGCCAGCGGAGGAGCCCAAGGCTGCTTTACTTTCACTTTCTCAGGTTCTTCTTTCACTCTGCTAACTTCCACCTCCATATGTTGTAATTTTGATAAAATCAATTCCATTTGCTCAGACATTTTATTTACACTTTCAGTTTGCTCCTTTTCAGCCCATTTTTACCTCTAGTTTTTTCTCTGTTAATTGCAATGCATCCTTATCTATTGCGTCCTTAACCTCAGAGTCCAATTGTAAATCTACAATAGATGGGGTGGCCTCTTTCTTTAAGTCTGCTATTAATGTTTCCTCATTCAAAGCTTTAAAAAGGGTATGTAAAATAGCCCAAAATCTAATAGGACCAAAATCTAATCTCTTCCCCTTCTCGAACAGCTCTTTCTTCATTATTTACTCGTTTACAATTATCAACATCTAATGTTCCTTTATCGGGGAACCAAGGATTCCATTCCTTAACTACATTAATACACATTTCTATGTCAAAAGAAGAAATATTTACACCATAGGCAGCAAGAAAATGTTTAAGCATATGTAAGTATGGAGTAGACTTAACTTGTCCCATCACCCTGTAATTAAAAGTACTTACCTGAATATCCCTTCCTGAATTCAACAATGCAGGGTCCCTGTTTGGGCGCCAATTGTCAATGTCTAGTTCATTGGGGTCCCTGGGTAAGGGTCAGGAAATCACCAGGACACAGGGGATGCAGAGTGCAAACAGCAATTGCCACTGCATGCTGTGCTTTATTGTTAGTAGGTATTTAAAGACAAGCAGGCATGATCTTTGCCAAGATTTGGTCAGAAGACATTCACACAAAAATTTCAACAGATACATTTTTACTTGACCTATGAGAAAATGTCTTGGTATATTATTATCTAAACTATTTTAGAGCAAGCTCAAACCACTTCACCAATCTCAGGAAAATGCTTGACCAGCTGTTCATCTATGCTTAAGCAAGCAGAAGAGCTACTGTCTCAGCTGCCAGGAGTCTGTGACATGTGTTTTGAGATAGGGAGAGAGAACATTTTCCCTCTCTAGCCCGGCGTGCTAAGAGCTTTCCTAATCCCAAACACACTCCTCAGATAATCCTGAGACTGGAGCCTGTATCATTCTGCCCCCTCAACATAGACACTGAGTCTTCACACTCTATGATTCATTTTTTAAGGCTTTTACACTTTCCATGAAATAGACCCTTTACATCTTTGGTTAGTTTAATTCCTAGATACTTTTCTATTGTGAATAGGGTTGTTTCCTTGATTTCCATTTCTGCTTGTATATTGTTGGTGTGCAGAAAGACGACTGATTTTTGTGGGTTAATTTTGTATCCTGCTACTTTGACAAATTGGTTTATAAGCTCTAAGAGTTTGGGGCTGAGCTTTAGGGATCATTAATTTATAAAATAATGCCATCTGAAAAAAAATAGATAGTTTGTCTTCTTCCTTTCCTGTGTGGATCCCTTTAATGTCTTCTTCTTGCCTTATTGCTCTGGCTAAGAATTCCAGAATTATACTGAAGAAGAGTGGAGATATTGGGCATCCTTGCCTTTTTCCTGTTTTTAGGGGAATTGGTTGTAGTTTTTCCTCATTAAGTATAATATTGGCCTTTGATCTGCCGTGTAGGGCTTTTATGGTCTTTTCAAATGTTCCATATATTCCTATTTTTTTCCAGAACTTTTAGCATGAATGTGTGCTGAATTTCATCAAAAACCTTTTCTGCATCAATGTTGATATTCATGTGGTTCTTGACCTTGGATCTGTTGATGTGATGGATTACATTTATTAACTAACATATGTTAAACCATCCCTGCATCTCTGGGATGGAGCCTACTTGGTTATAATGTATGATATTTTTTGTGAGGTTTCTGGATTCTGTTGTCTGCAATTTTATTGAGGAGCTCTGCATCTGTCTTAATAAAAGAGATTGGTCTATAATTCTTTTTTTGTTGAGTCTTTGCCTGGTTTGGGTGTGAAGGTGATATTGGCTTCATAGAATGAGTTTAGGATTACTCCCTCTGTTTCTATTTCTCTGAAGAGCTTGAGGAGTATGGGAATTAGTTCCTCTTTAAAGGCCATATAGAATTCTGTAGTGAATCCATCAGGTCCTGGTCTTTTACAGTTGGAAGACTTCTGATTACTTCTATTATCTCTTTGTAGGTTATTGACATGTTTAATTGATTTATTTCTTCTTGGTTCTGTTTGGGCAATTTTTTTTTCAGGCAGGAAAAGAATTTATTTACCCAACTGCTGCCCCCACCATGCATGGTGGAGAAGCATGGCTGAAAAGGAAGGGGTGACCCACCTCTGGACCAGGACTTATCTAGGCCAAGAACAGGAGAAGGTGTGGCCAGGTGGGGGAAAGGTGTGGTCACACTGGATCCAGATGTGACCTCAGGGTCTGGTACCCTCTTAAGATCAGATGGGAGGTATGTGACCACAGGTGGCCCAGGATGTGACCTAAGAGGAGGGGAAAGTGACTGCTTCCAGGTCTGCCAGTTACCTATGTAACAGATACTGGGCTGAAACTTAGCCACGAGGGAGGAAGGTGTCCCTGTTCACACCTTATATTCCAGCCTTTTGATAATTATGAAAAAGGGCGAAGATTCTCTCTGGCTACTTCCTGTTTTCACGGGTGTCAACAGTAGGGGTAAAAGGCTGAGATATGGTCCCCTCTAGGAGAAGGCAGCAGGAAACAGCTATCACTTGGGCATTGAGTGCTTAGATGAAGTCTAGAGGAGACAAGTCTCTTGGATGAAGTCTGGAGAAGACTCAGGCATTGAGGGACTGAAAAAAATAATATAGAGCAAATAAATAACAAGAGGAAGGACTTGGGGCTGAAAATGTTGGTACAAATGTCGCTAGCTATTTCTGACATCTGGTGACTAGGTAGAGAATAAGTCAAGTAACAAAGGCAAGAATATAAATTCCTTTCCAGTTGAAAGTTAGACAGGTATTGACATTAGATGGGCAGTCTTCTTACTTCTGTTGATCTCCCGGCTCTGGTTAATTTTTAAAGTGCAGGCACAAAATGGATGATGTGATAATATCTCCTCTTACTCCTTTCCATTTTTCCTTGTTCCCCAGACTGGCTGAATCTAGGTGCTTGTTACTGGGATGGTTTGTCCCAGTTGGTATTCAAGGAGGTTTGAACTCAAGACCTGGGCACTGTCCCTGAGCACTTCTGCTCAAGACTAGCACTCTACCACTTTGAGTTATAGTACCACTTGCAGTGTTTGCTGGTTAGAGATAAGAGGCTTGAGCAAATGCTTCCTGCCTAGCTGATTGCAGGTTAGTTGGGAAATGGAGTCTGAGGGATTTTTCAGCCCGGCCTGGCTTTGAACTGCAATCTTTGTCACAAAAGCCCTTTGTTATTTCCAACTAAAGTAACAAGGAGATCAAATAGAATAAGTAGAGCTTACCTGGTCCTTATCAAGAATTGACCAAATATTCTGCAATGAAAAAACTCATTAGATGAGAGAATCTTAGGACACATATGCCCAATATTTTAGAATCATGTTGTCAGTACTAGAACACAACACAAAACAAAAAAGGCAAAACGCAAAACCTAAATTTTTTAACAACATTTTTTAGACATCTTTGCTAACAAATCACATCAGATGGTTGGGCCTCAGTTACCAGGGTCTGTGAAAAGAGCAACTTGATAGCAAGGCACATTAGAATAGGTGGTTGGAGGAGTAGTAAGTTTGGTGGAGCGGAAAGGGTTGTGTGGGGCCAACCCTTAATCAACCATGTGGCCAAGATGGTGAACTCAAGATGGCAAATTTCTGAAAAAAATGCAAAGAAAGCCTAAACAAAAAAATCAACCTTAGTTTGGCAAGCCTTTGAGAGGGAACCCAGAGGGGGTCCCTGGAACGCAGCCCATATTCCATTCTTCAGGACACAATCCAAAAAGTTGTAGAAAAGAAAGGGAGACATATAGAAAGTTGGACATGAATGGCAGAGATCATAGAGAACCTGAAAGTAAACAGACTTCTGACCATGTACCATTGCAGAGGCAATAATCGTCTAAATCTGAGAACAGTATTAAAACATTAGGTGCTCTGGCTATCCAAAGAGCACAGGGGGCATATCAAAGGAGTTTCACGGCTCGGGCATGACTCACAGCACCCCAGTAAATGTGTAGGAGAGTCAGTCTGGTAAATGAAGAAGAGCTGACCAGGCAGAAGCAGCATCCCGACTTTCCACAGAGAGCTCTAGAGAGAAATGGCCAAGCCCCACAAACCTAGCATCCTCAGCTTCATAGGTGACCAGCCTTTCGGCTAAAGGTCATACGAGCTATCTGTCATGGTGCCACATCTGCAGAGAGATTGACCAACAGATAGCCATAGAGAGTAGTTTCACTCACCAGACTGGACAAGTAATGTGGATGTGGATGTGAAGGCCAGCAATGGTATTGGTTAAAAGTCTCAAGGCAGTTTGGTTCACAGAAAAGTGGTGGTTAGGAAATTCTAACATTTCTGACTCAAAAACCACATCCGAATCATGGCACCATATGTAAGATATATGAAATAGGTAGGTTTCATTAGGAAGCCAATGAAGAGAACATCACATGCTATTCAGGCAGGAAAAGATGTTTGTTTACCGAACTGCTACCCCCACAATACATGGTAGAGAAGCATGGCTGAAAAGGAAAGGACAGAATAGAAATTTGAATTTCTGTAGAAATTTATCCCTCTCTGCTAGGTTTTCCTTCCTTTGTGATTAGAGTCTGGAATTACTTCTTTACGATTGTTTGGATATCTTGGATGTCTGTTGTAATTTTCCTGGGATAGCTCTGATATTATTGATTTGGGTCTCCTCTCTTATTTTGTTAGTTACTCTTGCCAAAGGTCCTTCAGTTTTATTGACTTTTTTAAAAAAAACTTTTTATTTTATTAATTTTATTTATAATTTTCTTAGTCTCTACCTCATTAATTTCAGCTCTTATTTCAGTTATCTCTTTCTGTCTAGCAAATTTAGGTTCAAATTTTTCTTGTTTCTCTAGCAGTTTTAGTTGCATCATAAGATTGTTTACTTGATCTTTGTTTTCTTTTTTTCTTTTTTCTTTTTTTTTTTTTTGGAGGGTGGGGTCTGGTCATGGTGCCTGAACTCTGGGCCTGGGCGCTGTCCCTCAGCTCTTCAGCTCAAGGCTACCACTCTACCACTTGAACCACAATGCTACTTCTGGCTTTTTTTCTTTTTGCTTATGTGGTGCTGAGGAATCGAACACAGGGCCTCATGCATGCAAGGCAAGTATTCTACCACTGAGCCACTTTCCCAATCCGGTCTTTGTTTTCTTGATGTGTGCACTGAGAGAAATAAATTTGCTCCTCAGGACTGCTTTTGATGTGTCCCATAGATTTCGTTGTGATGTTTCTTCATTTTCATTGAATTATAGGAAGTTTTTAATTTCTTCTTTAATTTCTTCTGTGACCCATGTATTGGTCAACTGAGTTCTGTTTAATTTCCATGTGTTTAAGTTTTTTCTACTTTATTCCTTATTATTGAGAACTAGTTTGATTCCACTATGGTCAGATAGAATACAGGGTATTATATCGATTCTCTTGTATTGGCTTAAATTCCTTGTATGAACTAAGAAATGATCTATTTCAGAAAAAAATAGGGGGTTGGCAAGAATAAGACCTTGCTGGTGTGAATGCCTGTAATTCTAACTATTCAGGAGGCTCAGATATGTGTATTCAGGTTCAAAGCCAGTCCAGGCAGGAAAGTTCATGAGACTTTTCTGGGGTTGTTCAGGACCACACCCTGCCTCAAGTCTGGGGTTGTTCACCCCCTTTGCCATCATTGGCCTGGCTGGGCTGCTTATGAAAACCAGTATGGAGAAGCGCTGCACCCCACTCTGGGTCCGGAGTTGTTCGCTGCTGCTGTTGATGCTGCTGCTGCTGCCACAGCTGTTGCCACTGCCTTAGCTGCTGCCACTGCTCCAAGATCAGCTGGGCCACTTATGCAAGCCAGGCACCCCACCACCAGTCAGGTGTTAAACACTGCTGCTACCTCAGGCTAGACTGGGCTCCTTATGCGGACCAGTATGGAGAGGCACAAACCGTCACGGATCTGGAGTTGTTCACTGCAGCTGTCCCTGCCCCATTCACTGCTGCCGCCCCGGGCTGGTCTGGGCTGTTCCTGTGGGTTAGTGTCAAGAGGCATTGTGCCCAGAGTCTGGGTGGTTTGCCACCACTGCCAGCTGCCGTTGCTTCTCCAGGTTAGGCTAGGCTGTTTAAACCACCAGGACAGAGGAGCCACGCTGCCAGTCTTGGGTCATTTGCCACTGCTGACAGCTGCTGCTGCTCCTGACTGGATTGGGTTGCTTGTACCAGCCAGGAAGAGGTGCTATGCCAGGGAGGGTGAGGCGAGTTTTCGTGCTGGCTCTGCCTTTTGAGATTTCTGCTTGTATTCTCTAGGTTGGCACCACCTCTTGGCAGTCTTCTGAGAGCCTTGGGATGCTTGTGAGTGTGTGGTCCACAGACAGTCCAGAGCCTGGCCACTTAAGGAGCCGGGCATGAAACCCCACCAATTAAGCTGCTTAGTGTGGAGCCCCATCACCAACAACAGGTAGGGGAAGGGTCTTCCCACTTTACTGTTTGTGTAGGTTTTTCCCTTTTCTTTTTTCACTTCCTGTATCTCTCTGAGTAATTTCCTTTTTTGTGGGTCATTTCGAGAAACAGAGCATTGAAATCCAAACTCTGTATTTGGTTGGAGAGAGCTGAGGTGTTTCCCTGCTGTTCCATCACCATCTTGGCCCCTCCCTTTCAGGTGGAGTTTTTCTTAGGTGGCCAGTGGGCCTTGATTACCAAAGGATAGGTACATAAAAGAATATGTTTTAATGCCTGCAGTCTGTAGTTAGACATTTCTGTTAATATAACCTTCCCAAGTTTAGGAACCAAAGGGGGTGGTCTACACTAAAGTATTTCAACGGGATTAAATCCTTTAACATAGAAGCTACATCTTGCTCAAAGGAGAGCAAAGTGGAGGAGGCTTACGTAGCCATGGCCAGTATCTGTATTTAATTTAGTTAGTTTTCTTTAAGGTCATATTCATTCTTTCTAGTGCCTTGAACTCTAAGGTCTATAAATGGATTGTAACTTCCAATTTATTCCTAGGGTGTTAGTTAATAATTAAGAACTTGGACCATGAATGCAGGGCCATCTTTGGACCCCAAATCTAAGGGTAAGCCAAATCAAGGAATTAGTACACACCTCAGCTCAGCCTGAAAAATTGTCCACTATTACTAACAGATACCAATAGCCATACTTTCCAGGCTTTACATCTGTGGAGTCCACTTTCCCAAGTTCATGATCTGAGGTTCTTCATATATGAATTCTTTCCATAGGTTCCAGCTTTTCAGCATTTACCTGATGGAAATTACCTACACACATTACAAAGAATTGTCAGGCTGAGGCCCCACTGGTTTCAGAAGTTTTAGGCAGTTGCCTCACTCAATTTACCTGGGTGCAAATATCTATATGTAAACTGACAGAAAGCTTGAGCCTGTATGTTATTTTCACAAGTTCAGTATCAACATTTGCACACTTATTACTATTGTGTTCGCTTCTTCTTTTAATCTTAACAACTAGTAGCTCTAGAGAACCAACTGGTTTTAGAGTGGTCTCCCAAGCTACGTGATCAGCTCAGATGTTTCCCTGTATCTTAGGGTCTCTAGTTTCTTTACTTCCTGTATTGTACTCTGAACCTTGGAGTCTTCTTCCATTTTATTCTCCTCCTTTTCTCTCAAACTTGCTTTCGTGATCCCACTCTAGTTCTCGACTAGCCAACTGCTGCTCCTTCTCACAACACCTTTGCTTGCTCTTCAGCTCCTCCCTTAAGTTCACAAAGGTGCTATTGAGAGGTAATTTTTCCCACCTCCACCTGTTCCATTGGGACATGAAGTTTCTGCATTACATTTATGGTGAAGATCTCAGCAGTCTTTTTGGCTTTTTATTCTAGTAGTCTCTCTTTCTAATTTTCCACTTTAGTGTATTTTTGTGACAGATCTTCCAACTGTTTGTTTAGCTCTTCTGTTTTTGTTCCTAATGCTCTTTTCCTTTCCCTGGCACTCTCTGTCAGAGCATGTGGTCCTTTAACTCTTTCTGAATAGTACCAATCTCTTTCTTGAGCCTGATATTTTCCAGTTCACTTTTCCTGGCCTCCTCTTCTATGACACAGCACTTCCCCGTCTTCTCTGCTAACTACTCTTTCCTTCTTTCTCTGTTGCTTTGAATTTCTGGTGACACTCTTCAAAGCTTATAATCAACATGTACTTCAGCCTAATACATTCTTATATCAGGTCCACCTCCTTTGTCATGGCGATGGTTTCTTAATGCAGCATTAGGATCTCTTCTTGGCCTCACTTGTGGTTAGCAAGGATGGCAGCATTGCTGTCCTGTGCTTGTTTGCCTCTGACCTGTGGTCCCCTAATTTGCCTCATGCTCACCCAGGCTAATGTACTTGAATTTCATTTGATTTTGAGTGTTTTCTAGGTTCTTTTTGAGGATTTTCTTCTCCTTTTTGACTCGCACAATTTCTTAATTTATATCTTTAAATCTTTTCTTCACGTCAAATAATTTTCTCTGTTTTCTCCAATGTGCTCTTCTATGTGCTTTTAATTTCTTGGTGGGTTTTGACTGGTATATATTGGAGACTCAGTCTTTTATAAGACTATGTTTTGAGATAGAATGGTGGAATTTTTTCTTTGCCACATTTCTTAACTTCAAAGGGCTGATTTTTAAATTAAACATAGTTGGATTTCAGAGCCCCAAGCTCCTTTGGATGTTTCTCCAGATATATGAACACATTTTCCAGGTGGTTAATGTGATTAATTAACCTGTCATTTTCTATCTTTCTCCTCCTTGGGCATTCCTTTTCCCAATGTCTATTTTGTTTGCAATAAGCACACTGATGTAGTCCTAGAGGTTCCCTATTGCCATTTGCAAAGGAATTGTACTGTCTTTGCCAAGGGTTTCTTGATCCCTATTCTGGTGTTCCTACCAAAACTCAAACCCTTTTCTTAGACTCTTTTTCCCGGTATCTCTGTTAACAAACACCCTCTGGGCGACTAATTCCAAAGTAGAATAAACTTTTCCCTCAAAACCTTCTGACTTTTGAAGATTTATTCTAATATTTGGGGCTGTCTGGGTAACAAATGCCATATTTAGGAGGACTCTTTCATTCTCCAGGGCTTCAAGATCTATAGGCCTATACATCCTATAGGCTTCTGGGAGAAGTTTCAGAAAAGCATTAGGGTACTCACTGGGGAACTGTAAAATCTCACCCATCTTAGATTGATGATTTGGCTTTTTAGCCACTGCGGTATCCCTGCTAACAGAACCTGGCAATAATAGGTAAGCACCTCCATACCTCAATTGCTGTTAGTCTCAGCTTGGGTAAGTCTGTGCAAAGACTTGCTGGTTCAATAGTGGGGCTACTCTCTGGTCGAAGGACCACCTTCAAGTCACCAAGCAGGATTCACTCCCTTTTCTACCAGGTGAAAAGTGACTGTAAAATTTGCTGACACTCATCCCAGATGTGCTTGTGTTTGAAAATTACTGTCTCTAACGAAGTAATGAGCCCCTTTTTTCTGAAAAGCATGGATTTTGCTGTTTCCAGTTATACAGGTCACTAGTTGTAAAGGGAACATATATTAGAAATGGGGCTTGCCCACCATCTCCTCCATGTTCCTGTCTCAAAGGTAATAAGGGTAACATACCACATTGTACCACCTCAGATTGGTACAAGTAACCACTTTTGGTATGGGAGGACTTAACATTAGAGGTGATGATGGCAAAGAATAGGAGAGAGAGTACATCAGTGCATCTTCCTCTGAGGAATTCTGTAAACCTGGAGGAGAATATGTTTTGGATATGACACCTTTAGGCCTTGTTCTCCCATCCTGAGAAAAAGAGTAAACAGAGGTGCATACAGGACACAGAACTACTAGCATACATACACAGACCAATAGCCACAGACAACCCACATCTCCCATGCCTTTCAGTGTTGACCTCTACAGGAGGTCCCAGATGACAGAGAGAATGTCCCAGATTGTCTCTTGAGGAGGCCACAGATGATCTTTGGAGGATGTCACATATGTCATTCCTAGGAGGCCCTAAAAGACCTCTCATGGAGGTTCCAAATGGCTTCCCAAGGAAGTGTTAGATGACCTCCAAGGGATGTCCCAGATGTCCTCTCAATGTGGCTGAGATTACCTCTCGAGTAGCTCCCAGATGGCCACTCACAGAGGCCACATATGAACTTCAGAGGAGGTTCCAGATAACCCTCTTGAGAAAGCCACAGATTACATCCAGAGAAGGTCCTATATGGCTCCTCAAGGAAGTCACAGATGATGTCCGAAGATAGTCATACATTTCTCATCAAGGTAACCCGAGATGACCACCCAAAGAAGCTCCAGATGACCTCAGGAGGTGGTCCTAGATTGCCTCATAATGAAGCCCCAATGACTACTTTTGAAGAGGTCTCAGGTGGCCTCCTGAAGAAGCCCCAGATGACCTCTGGAGAAAGTCCAAGATGGCCCCTGGAGAAGGCCCCAGATGAACTCCAGAGTAGGGCTCAGATGGCTTCTTAAGGAAGTCACAGATGTACTCTTGATGAGGTTCCAGATGGCTTTCTTTGGAAGCCCTACACAGCCTCTCAAAGAGTTCCCAGATGGCTTCCCAAGGAAGCCACACTTGACCTCTAGAGGGGGTCCTCAAAACAGGCTGGCAAGCTTGCCCAGACGTAGCCTTAGAGGTTCCTAAATGACTTTTGTCCCTGTTGGTCCTCTGGAGACAAACACTCGAGGTAAACTCTCAACCCTGAGTGCTGACACTCTCTCCTATGGGGATTTTTCTCTGGGGCCAAGGCCTGTTGCCATCCAAATGGATTATGTCATTGTGGTCTCTAAAAATTAGGACCTTTATAGTTCAAGAGAATCCATCGAGACACAGTTAATATAATAAATGTTCTCCAAACCATCAACCCCCAAAATTATGATATCGAGAGCTCCAAACATCAAAGGGCAAGCCTTTTTCTCCCCTTCCTTTGTCTCTCCTTCACAGTCCTATACTTTCTTCGAGGTCTTTCCCTTTTTCTCTTCTACCAGTTCTTTCTTCTCTTCAGGCCTCTCCACTCTCCACAGGCCTGAACTGCTTTGCCTGGGTCGTCAGTTGCCATTCTTCACCTCATGCTCTCCCTAAACATCCTCTCCTCCGAGGTCTTTCCCCTTATGCTATCATACCCCTTTTTTCCTTCCAGGACTTTTCCCTTTTACTCTCCACTTCTATTGAAGTCTGTACCCCTTCTCCACTCCAACTGCCTAACATTTTTCAACTGTCACATCCCAAACTGCCCACAGCCCAATAAATTCTTAACAGCTCAACACATGGAGATTAATGCACCAGTACCTCCCACCTTATGCCCCACCTTCTTTGGTGGCATACTTTGTCCTCTCCAGCTTGCCAGGAGATGGGGCCACGCTGATTATTGGACCCTATATATTATTGGGACCCTGCTGATTATTACAGTATCTTCCTTGTGAACTGGTAGCAACTGAAATTGGAAATTTGATTGTGATATTACAAACTCGTTGTGACATCACAAACACATTTTGACATCATCACCACCACGACATCAGAAAGCAATTGTGACCACATTGTCATTGTTACATCATGATTCCATTGTGACATCTCAAATCTATTATGACCTCCTAACTCCTTTGAAAAATCACATGCCCTTTGTGTATCCATATCCTTGTTGTTAAGTAATGACAATTGAGATCAGACATGCCACTATAACATCAAAAAGTGTTTGTGACATCCTCAACAGTATCACATCACTTTTTCATTATGGAAACATCAGCTCATTGTGACATCACCAAACTCAATGACATATTGCATTATGACAACAATTCTCATTATAACATCATAGACATATTGTGAATGCCTATTCTGTGATTCTGTGGTATGAGAATTGATATGAGAAAGGCACTTTTGTGCCTACATAACCATTTTGACATCATAATCACTTTGTGACATCACAGTGCCATTGTGCTATCACTAACACAATGTGACAACACAAACTTCTCCTGTCCTCATAACTTCTGTGACATGCTGACATTCTGATATCTTAGACCTTTTGCCCTCAGAATTTGTTTTCAACCTCATATTTCATGTGTTACATGAGATACCAGAAATCCACTGTGACATCATGACCATTGTGATATCACACTGACAGATGTCATGATCATCGTGTAATATTATGACTTCACAAATTTTGATGTCACAGTTAGTTTCTGATGCCATACAGATAAGGAGTAATCGTATGTCTATGATGTCATAATTGGTTGGTGATATCCAAATGATAAAAAGAATCCCATTTGTTATGAAATCACAGAGAATAGGAGTTCACAAACAGACTGAGGTATCTCCAAAGGCAGGTGTTGTCACAAATGTCCTAAGAGGCTTGTGATGTCACAGTGTGACACAATATTCATGGTGTCTGTCAGTATGATGTCATAATGATCATGATGTCACAGTGGATTTATGATGTCACATATCATAACTGAAATATTTTAAGGTTTAAAGCAGATTACAAGCTTATAAAGGGCCTAAGACATCACAATTGCAGCACAGCTCAAGACTTATGAGGACAGGGCAGATTTGTGATGCCACGGTGTGTTAGTGATATCACCATGGCACTGTGATGTCACAAAGTGATTATGATGCCATATATTTATGAGATCACAATGGTTTTCTGATATCAACCCACATGCCACATTTGAAATAGAATGAAATAAGAGAATAGGCATTCACAATGTGTCTATAACATCACAATGACAATATAATGTCATAATGCTATGAGGTCATTGTAAATTGGTGATGTTGCAGGGAAGTAATGATGTCATAATGAATATGTGGTGATGGGGTCACAAAGGGTTTGTGATGTTACAACGGCATATATGAATTCAATTGTCATGTGTTCACAATGAGGATATGGGTACACGTATGGACTGTGATGTCACAAATGCCATGTGTGTTTTCAGAGGTACTTAGGGGTCATGATAGCTTTATGATACACAGTTGTGATGAGGTCACCATGGGTTTTTGATATCATGATGATTTTGTAATATCTCAAACCCATGTCCCAATTCAATTGCTAGTATTTCACAATGTGCATAAAGTTCACAAAAAGGGCTTGAAGTCCTAATGGACATGGATATTTAAAAATGTTATGAGGTCATATTAGGTTTGTGAATACACAATAGGACAGTGATATCACCATGGCAATATAAACTCACTACATCATTTCAAAATATTCTTTTGGTGTCACAATTAGTTGATGATGCCACATTCGTGATGAAGTCACAAAAGATCGGTGATGTCACAATGTGTTGGGCATGTCACAATTACATGATGGTTCTCAATTGTCTTTAACTTACAATGAGTATATGAATTCACAAAGGTACTGTGGCTTCTCTAAAAGTATGTGTTGTCACACATATATTGAAATCCTAAAAGGTTTGTGATGTCATAATTTGGCACAATGGTTATGACATCTGGCAGTGTGATCTCACCATGGTCATGATGTCACGGGGAATTTGTGATATCAAATGTCATATGTGAAATCTAATGAGGTCGACAACAGATTATGAGGACAAAAAGGCCTAAGGTATCAGAATTGCAGCATGTCACAAAAGATGATGACAGGATAGGTTTGTGATGTCACGGTGGGTTTGTTATATTACAATGGCAACGTGATGTACAAAGGGATTGTGATGTCACAATGGTTATGAGTTCATGATTTGTTTATGATATCAACCTACAGGCCACATTTGAAATAGAATGAAATCAGAAAAGGCATTCATACCGTGTCTATGATGTCACAATGACAATGTGAAGTTCTAATTCTATCATATCATTTTCGTTTTGTGATTTCACAATGAGCAGATGGTGTCAAAACTTCAATGTGATGTCACAATTGTGACGATCTCACAAATTGTTCTAGATGTTAAAATGTCATGTATGATTCTCAATTGTTACTATTTCACAGTGGGGATTTGGGTGCACAAAGGGACTGTGATGCCACAAAGCTATGTATTTTTTTTCAAAGGTTATAAGAGGTCATAATAGATTTGGGATGTCACAGTGTGATCCTAGTGTCAAAACAACAATGTGATTTCACAATGGGTTTGTAATGTCACAGTGGTGATGTCACAATGGGTTAGTTATGTCACAAGTTGTAATATCACAATTATTTGTCCAATTTCAATTGCTCCTAGTTCACCATGAGGACATTGTAATAACCAGCAGTGCCCCTATAATCCACGGGAACAGATAGTTATCATGGCCTCCTGGTCTAGACCACCGGAGAGGGGAGTGCATGCCACTGGAGGGGGAAGGACATGCTGCTGAAGGAGATTGGATGTCAAGTCCCACATGGTGAGCTGCCAAGAAGTGATTTGGCATGGACATTTGGGAAGTTATGTTTGAAAACTCTTATGCAGGAAATATATTCCAGTGGGGGAAGGGTACAGCCTATATATAAGATGCATGTTCAGAGCAACAGAAGGGGAGAGAAAAAGGAGAAAGTCCTGGAAGGAAAGAAGTGATGAGACTACAGGAGGGTAAAGAACTGGGAGGAGAGGAAATTGAGGGAGAGCAGGTGGTGAAGGATGGCAACTGGCCACCTGGACAGGGCAGGGCAGGTCTGTCAAGAATAGAGCAGCCTGAAGAGAAGAAGGGAATGCTTGAAGAAAAAACTGAAAAGACCTGAAAGATAGGACAGGTCTGGATAGAAGTAGGATGAAGAGAAAGGAAAAAGCCTTGTCCTTTGAAGTGTAGAGCTTTGGAGTTCATTATGTTGGGGGTTGGTTGTTCGCAGACCAGTTAACAATGGCTGGGTTGATCTTGAGAGGTCTAAGGATTCGTGGTTGAGGCTGCATTTAGCTCTGGGCATCCAGCTCAGGTCAAGGTAGTCGCTTATTACAAAATTTGTAAGGTCAAGACAGGTTTGTGATGTTACATTGCATTAATAATATCACAATGTCAACATGAGTTCACAAAGGGATTGTAACGTCACAATGGTGATGTGGTCACAATAGGTTTCTGAAATCAACCTATATGCCACATTTGAGATAGAATGAAATCTCTATGACCTCACAATGAAAATGTGATGTCATAATGCTATGAGGTCATTGTCATTTTGATATGTTACAATGGGCAGTTGGTATCATAACAACGTGATCTCACTCGAGATGATGTCACAAAGCATTTGTAATGGTATAATGGGATGCCTGATGTCAGTTGTCCTTTGTTCACAATGAAGACATGGTTACCCAAAGGGACTGTGATGTCACAAACACCTTGTGCTTTTTCAAAGGTGCTAAGAGGTCACAACAGGTTTGGGATGTCACAAGGTGATCATGATATCACTGTGGTAAGGTGATGTCACAAAGGGTTTGTGATATCACTTTGGTGATAAGGTCACACATGGATAGTGATGTCACAATGAATTTGTGATATCACCATTATATGTCCAATTTCATTCTACTCGATCACAAGATACGAGTTCACATAAGGAGCTAGAAACCAGAAAGGCCATGAATTTTGTAAAATACTAGGAAATAATAGATTGGTGAAAATGCAATGGTGAAAATCCCATTGACAATGTGATGTTACCATTACATGAGATAGTATTTTTTTGAAGTCACAAACAGTTGGTGATGCCATACAGGTGAGGAGGTCACATAGATTTGCGATTTCACAATGGGATGGTGATCTCACAGTCTCATGCCAGATCTCTAATTGACAATGAATATATAAGTTCACAAGTGTTAATGGTCTCTCCAAAGGAATATATTGGCACAAGTTTAATGAGTTTTAACAGGATTGTGTCATAATGCGACTCAGTGGTCATGACATCTGGCAGTGTGATGTCACAATGGTCATGATGTCACAGTGGATTTATGAAATCACTCATAATACCTGAAGTATTATGAGTTAAACAATTTATGAACTCAGAGAAGCCAAAGATAACACACTGGAAGCATGTCAAAAAATTATGAGGATAGGGCAGTTTTATGATGTCACAGTGGGTTAGTGATATCATAATGCCAATATGGTGTCATAAAGGTATTGTGATATCATAATGGTTAGTGGTCACAATGCATTTCTTTTATTTTTTTCTTTTTGGGTCCGGTCGTGGGGCCTGAACTCTGGGCCTGGGCGCTGTCCCTCAGCTCTCAGCTCAAGGCTGGCGCTCTACCACTTAAGCCACAGCGCCACTTCTGTTTTTTTCTTTTTGCTTATGTGGTGCTGCGGAATCGAACCCAGGGTCTTGAGCATGCAAGGCAAACGCTCTACCACTGAGCCACCTTCCCAGCCCTCACAATATATTTCTGATATCAACTCACCTGCCACATTTGATATAGAATGAAATCACAGAATAGGCATTCCAAGGTATCTGTAACATCACAATGACATTGTGATGTCATAATGCTGCGATGTCAACGTTGTTTTATTATGTCACAATGGGCTGATGTTGTCATAACGACAATGTTATGTTACACTGGTAATGATGTCACAAAGGTTTTGAGATCTCAATTGTCATTAGCTCAAAGTGATATGGGTACACAAAGGTCTGTGATGTCACAAAGGGCATGCTTTTTTCAATGCTTTTGAGATCACAGTAAGTTTGAGACATCACAATGTGATCATGGTGGCACAATGGCAATGTGATATCACAATGAGTTTGTGATGTCACCGTGGTGATGAGGTCACAATGTGATAGTGATGTCTCATCAAGTTTGTTATATAACAGTGACATATACAACTTCAATTTCTTCTAATTCACTATGAGGATACTGTAATAACCAGTGGGGACAGAATTATCTGTGGGAGCTGATTATCATTTTAAATTCTTGGCCTGAAGAACCGACAAGGAGTGGACAACTTCATCCTGTACTTTGCAGACCAGAGACGACCCAGGATCCAAGACTCGGCGTGAGTAGAAGCCCGACTTCCTCACTCCTTCTCAGGGAGCAGAGGAGGGAAGGCCACCCCTCCCCCCCCCAGCACCGGTGATCTCCATCTTGGATACCGACAAAGCTCGGAGGAGCGGCTAGCTCCAGCTCAGGCCTTGGAATAAAATGAGTCATTTAGCAGGTCACAAGAACTTAACGGCGAACGGACCTCACAGACTCAGTTCCATCCAGGGAAAAGTCACCCAGCTCAGGCGCCAGCCATTGGAGTGGCTCTCCTCACCGGGTAACCAGAGCCAGAGGCTGCCCCTCCCCTAGCAGCCACCACAATCAATTGAAAAACAGAAACCCTGAGAATGGCTCCAGGCTGGGTGCTGTGAGTTTTTTTCACAAAAGAGCCCCAGGGAAAAGCTACTGTTTGTTGAAAGGCCTCAATTCTACCCAGAACCTAGCCTCATCACTGCATCCCCCTCTTTTGTGATTCTCAAAGCAGATCACCCTCCCAGTAAACTAACCTGGGAGGGGGATCTCAAAATCTTGGGTAAAGAAGAGCATTTTTCGGCCTGTTCCAACCAACTGACTTAAGAAACCAATCAAGCCACAGGACCTCAAGCTAACCAGAGACTCCAACCAGACTCTGGTTACAGACAAAAGGGAGATACAGGACTCTTCCCACCCCTCCCCCCCAAAAAAAAATCAAAGAACTTTTTTTTTTCTTTTTTTCTTTTTTTTGTTTTGTTTTTTTTTTTTCATTTTTTGTTACCTTATATATATATATAAAAAAATTTCCTTTTCTAAAACTTTTATTAATCTTTAATTTTTGCCTCTTCTGAAAAAATAATTGTTTTCCAGTAACTTTTTTTTTTTCCTCCTCTTATAATTTTTATTTTAGGAATACGTGAATGTGTGTTTTCCTTTCTTTTCTTGTCTTCTTTCTCTTTTTCTTTCATTCTTAATTATCTTTTTGTTTTTTGTCTAGCTCTACTGAACTTCTGATCTTTTCTTCTCACTTTCCTATCCTTTCCACCTTTTCCTCTTTTGTTCTTCTTTATGTGACTTAACTCTTGTCCTGCACATCTTCAGATAAACCAGTAGTTAACTAGTAGACCCTATCCCCCATTGTGTACACACATAATCCACAAACTTATTACTCAATTCAAAACCTCTGAGACTTAAATTCATTAATAGCAGTACTACCTCTTTATACCTATATAATATTTAAGCTTTTTTTTTAAAGTTTTTCACATCTCCTCTATGTCCCTCCCATTCTCTCAACATATTCACATTCCTCTCTAAATATATGGTCTTTTAATCTCTATAATAACATTAATTTTTACGTTTCTATTTTTTTTCTGGTCTCTTTTCATTCCCCTTTCCCTTTCTTCTTTTTTTCTCTCTCTCTACTTGCATCCTACCCAATCTATTTCCTGCATTGGGATTAGGACATAGTTAACTCTCCCTGTGCCTCCCCACACCAATCTATTCCTATTTTTTACCCACATCTCTCACTAACCCTAATAATTTCTGGTTTTCCAAATTCTTCTCTGCGGTTCGAAGTCCTTTAACATACAGTTGTTTGATGTCGAATAGATGTATCTGTTGAACTAGATTGTATCTGTAGACTATTGACTGTACAAATGCAAACTTTGGTTGATGGTTGCCTTAAGATAGTGTTCTAGCACAAAACTGGTGCTATCTTCATCTCAAATGGGCAGAGTAAGCCGGAAAAACACAAGAAAAATGGCAAATACGGGTATCTCAATTCCCAATCTTGATAATCAGGGGTTAGAACAGATAATGAATAATCCAGAGGAGAGTTCCCAAATAGCTCTACAAACACTGCTGGCAAACATGATAAATGAGAAGTTTGACAACGTACAAAGGACTCTGTATGAGCGTGATAGGGAGAGAGAGGAGGCATCCCAGAAGTTTATACAGGAATATCATAAGTGTGAGGAAGCTACTCAAAAACTGATACAGGATTTCCGTGAACAACTTGAGAATACTCAAAGAGAAAGGGAGGAATGGCGTGAGCAAGCTGAGAAAACTCAAAGAGATCTGCAGGAATCCCACGAACGGGAGGAAGCTAATCAAAGAGTAATACAGGAATTGAGAGATCAGGTAGAGAACACACAAAGATCACTAAAGGTACTCATGGAATCCATTAACAAAGAGCTGAAGGAAGTCAGGGAGACCACAAAGGGAATGCTGAATGGAACCCAACAGAAGGAATGGGAGCCCAAATAAACCATAACCAATCAACTAAGTGATTTGAGGACAAACAATGAACACCAAATTAAGGAAGTAAAGAAATTCATACAAGACCTAAAACAGAGCTTCAACAAAGAACTTGAAGCCATCAAAGCTGACCAACTAGAAGGAAAAGAAATAAAAAACAAAGTAGAGATTCTTGACAGCAGGTTAGACCATGCAGAAGATCGAATCTCAGGGATTGAAGACAGCCTAGATATTATAGAGAAAGAACATACAACCATCCAAGACAAGTCCAAGAAATATGATAGATCTATCCAACACCTGGAAGACACCATCAGAAGGCCCAATCTAAGGATAATGGGTGTAGAGGAGCACCTAGAAACAGAAGTTAATGGTCTAGGAAATTTGTTTAACAGGATCCTAGCAGAGAACTTCCCAAACATGCAAAAAGATAGGACTGTCCAGATACAAGAAGCCTTTAGAACCCCAAATAGACCAGACCAGAATACGACATCCCACAGTCACATTATAATCCACACAGGATCAACTCAGACCAAGGAAAAGATCCTTAAAGCTGTCAAGGAGAAAAGATCAATCACCTTTAAATGGAAACCAATTAGAATCTCCTCAGATTTCTCAGCAGAGACAATCAAAGCAAGAAGAGCCTGGAATGATGTATGCCATGCCCTAAAAACAAACAACTATCAACCAAGAATACTGTACCCAGCTAAACTCTCCTTCATAACTGAAGACCAAACAAAAAACTTCCATAGCAAAGAAAAATTGAAACAATACATCTCCACCAAACCAGCCCTACAAAAGATTCTTAAAGATGTCCTACACATAGAAAACCAACAAGACCGCAATAAAGGCCAAGAAACTGCACCCAAACTGAGAATCCAAGAACCATAGGAAGAACCCAGTTTTCGCAGCCCCCAAGAAGGTAGATAACATGGCAGGAACTCCCAAATACATCTCAGTCCTATCTCTAAATGTTAACAGACTGAACTCTCCAAATAAGCGACATAGACTGTCTAGTTGGATTAAAAAACAAGACCCTTCTATCTGCTGCCTGCAGCACATTTTCAATGTTAAAGGCTGGAACAAAATCTACCAAGCAAACGGCCCCCATAAACAGGCGGGAGTTGCAATCCTAATATCAGATAAAATAGACTTCAAATTAAAATTCGTGAGAAGAGATAAAGAAGGTCGCTACATACTAATGAAAGGATCTCTCCTTCAGGAGGATATTACAATTCTAAATATCTATTCGCCAAACAATGGAGCACTCAAATTTATCAAAGAAACACTACTTTCCCTCAAATCCCATATAGATCCAAAGACATTAATTGTTGGGGATTTTAAGACACCACTCTCCCCACTAGATAGATCAACTCGGCAAAAACTCAACAGAGAAACCGCAGATCTAAACAGCTGCATAGATAAAATAGACTTAACAGACATCTACCGAACATTTCACCCAGCAGCATCAGAATACACGTTTTTCTCAGCAGCACATGGAACGTTTTCTAAAATAGACCACATTTTAGGCCACAAAGCAAAGTTGTCTAAATTCAGAAACATTGAAGTTATACCTTGCATTCTCTCTGACCACAAGGGAATAAAATTAGAACTCAACACCAAAAGCCACCAAAGAAAGTCCGGTATCATATGGAGGCTGAACAACACACTGCTGAATCATGAGTGGGTCATGGAAGAGATTAGAAAGGAAATTCAAATGTTCATGCTATTCAACAAAAATGAACACACAAATTACCAGCTCCTCTGGGACACAGCAAAGGCAGTACTCAGCGGCAAGTTTATAGCTCTGAGCTCCTACATCAACAAATTGGAGAGATCTGAAACCAACAATTTAATGACACATCTAAACCTCCTTGAAAAAGAGCAGCAAGATAAACCCCAATCCAGTAGATGGAAAGAAATAATCAAAATTAAATCAGAATTAAATGAATTAGAATCCAAAAAAAGTATAGAAAGAATCAACAAAACAAAGAGTTGGTTCTTCGAAAAACTTAACAATATTGACAGACCCTTAGCAAATCTTATCAGAAAAAGAAGAGAACAAACCCAAATTAATAAACTCAGAGATGAGAATGGAAACATCACCATGGAAACACCCAAGATTCAGAACATTATAAGGGAATACTTGTCAAAACTTTATGCTAATAAGTTTGAGAACTTGACAGAAATGGACCACTTCCTAGCAAATATTGACATGCCAAAACTAAACCAAGATGAGTTAAACTATCTTAACAGGCCCATATCAAGCATTGAAATAGAAACAGCAATAAGAGACCTCCCAGCTAAGAAAAGTCCAGGACCAGATGGTTTTACAGTGGAATTTTACAAGGCCTTCAAAGCAGAGCTCACACCAATTCTCCTCCAACTCTTCAATGAAATTGAAAGAGAAAGCTCACTACCGAACACACTCTATGAAGCCATCATAACCCTCATCCCACAACCAGGCAGGGACTCATCAAAGAAAGAGAACTATAGACCCATTTCTTTGATGATCATTGATGCAAAACTTCTCAACAAAATTTTGGCCAACCGACTTCAACAATTCATCCAAAAAAATCATACACCACGATCAAACAGGATTCATTTCAGGGATGCAAAGCTGGTTCAATATATGCAAATCAATTAATATTATTCATCACATCAACAGGAGCAAGAATAAGGACCACATGGTTATCTCAATAGACGCAGAAAAAGCATTCGACAAGATCCAACACCCCTTTATGATGAAGGTTTTGGAAAAATTAGGAATCCATGGAACATTCCTCAATACAATAAAGGCTGTATATGACAAACCTACAGCCAGCATTATACTCAATGGTGAAAAACTAAAGCCATTTTCTCTTAACTCAGGAACAAGACAAGGATCCCCACTCTCTCCACTTCTCTTCAATCTAGTATTAGAATGCCTAGCTACAGCAATAAGACAAGATGCAGACATAAAGGGGATCCAAATAGGGAAAGAAGAAATAAAACTCTCCCTCTTTGCAGATGACATGATCTTGTATTTAAAGAATCCCATAGACTCCACTCCCAAATTACTCAAGCTGATTCAAAACTTTGGCAAAGTAGCAGGTTATAAAATTAACCCCCAAAAATCAATGGCTTTTCTGTATGCCAACAATGAGAAAAGTGTGGCTGAAATTAGGAAAGCAACTCCATTTGTAATAGTCCCTCAAAAAATAAAATACCTAGGAATTAACTTAACTAAAGAAGTGAAGGACCTCTATGATGAAAACTTTAAAATCTTGAAAAAGGAAATCAACACAGAACTTAAAAAATGGCAAAACCTCCCATGCTCCTGGATTGGAAAGATTAACATCGTGAAAATGGCAATACTTCCCAAGGCTATCTACAAATTCAACGCAATACCTATCAAAATTCCAACCTCATTCTTCAAGGAAATAGATGAGGCAATCCAAAAATTCATATGGAACAATAAAAGACCCCGAATAGCAAAAACGCTCCTCAACGGAAAGAACACTGCTGGAGGAATATCAATACCAAATTTCAAACTCTATTATAAAGCCATAGTAATCAAAACAGCTTGGTATTGGCATAAGAACAGACCTCAGGACCAATGGAATAGAATTGAAAACCCAGAAATGAACCTACAGACCTATAGCCATCTAATCTTCGATAAGGGAGCTAAAACAATAGAATGGAAGACAGACAGCCTCTTCAGTAAATGGTGCTGGCAAAACTGGTTAACTACATGTAGAAAACTAAAGGTAGATCCTTATATATCACCCTGCACCAGAATCAACTCCAAATGGATCAAAGACCTTGAACTCAAAGCAGACACTCTGAAAACATTAAAGGATGGAATAGGAGAAACCCTGGGTCTCCTTGGCTCAGGCCGAAATTTTCTGAATAGAGACCCGGAAACACAACAAATCAAAGAAAGGTTGGACAAATGGGATTGCATAAGGTTGCAGAGTTTCTGCAGGGCAAATGACATAGCTAGCAAGATCAATAGAAAGCCCACGGATTGGGAGAAGATCTTTACTAGCCATACAACGGACAAGGGTCTCATATCTAAAATATACTTGGAACTCAAAAAATTAAACCACCCAACAACAAATCCTCAAAGAAACAACTGCCCAATAAGTAAGTGGGCGAAAGACTTAAAGAGAAGCTTCTCTGAAGAAGAAAGAAGGATGGCCAATAGACACATGAAGAAATGTTCAACATCCCTAGCCATAAAAGAAATGCAAATCAAAACAACATTGAGATATCACCTCACTCCAGTTAGAACGGCAAAAATCAAGAACTCTAACAACAGATGCTGGAGGGGATGTGGACAGAAAGGAACCTTACTTCATTGTTGGTGGGAATGTAAACTTGTTCAACCACTTTGGAAAGCAGTATGGAGGTTCCTCAAAATACTTCACATAGAACTCCCCTTTGACCCAGCAATCCCACTTTTGGGCATTTACCCTAATGTTTACAAAAAAGACCACACTAAAGCTACCAGCACAACTATGTTTATTGCAGCATTATTTACCATAGCTAAGATATGGAACCAACCCAGATGCCCCTCAGTAGATGAATGGATGAAGAAAATGTGGTATATATACACAATGGAATTCTATGCCTCCATCAGAAAGAATGACATTGCCCCATTTGTTAGGAAATGGAAAGGCTTGGAAAAAATTATATTAAGTGAAGTAAGCCAGGCCCAAAGAAACATAGGTCCCATGGTTTCCCTTATTTGCAATATCTAGTATAGGTATGAGTCAAGTGGAAAAAATCAGATAATGTGATATTAGGAAAACGAACCCTCAAATATGTATTTTAATGTTTTTGTTTCTTTCATGCATGTGTTTCTAACGCATTTATAAGATTATTTCTTTGGTGCTTTGTATGTCCCTTTCACTATATTTGATGTCAGTATAACATGTGGAGGAGACGGTTACAAACAAGTCGTTTAAGGATTCAGGTGGACCTGTTGCAACAATGAGAAGTACAAAATGTCATGTCAAAACCAGCTTTACAATATTGGTGTGGGGGGGTGGAGGGGGGGTATGATTTAGTGGGGGGGAGGGGAGAGGCTGGGAAGGGAGGTGAAGGGTAAACAAAGGAGGAGGCTGCAATGCTTGGTAAGAAATGTATACATTATCCTGCCCATGTAATTGTAACCCCTCTGTACAGTATGTTCTCAAATAAAATAAAATAAAATTTAAAAAAAAAAAATAAATAAATTCTTGGCCTGGCCCCCCGGAGAGTGTGGGGAATGCTGCCAAAGGTGGAGTTGTCTAACCTCACATGGTGAGCTGTCAAGAAGTGATTGAACATTGGGCAGTGTGGGAAGTGATGGTTGAAAACTGTTAGGCAGGAGACCCGTTTGAGTGAGGAGGGTTACAACCTATATATAGGTCGCATTTTCAGAGCACTGGAAGGGGAGATAAAAATGGGAGCTCCTGGATGGAAGAAAGTGGTGGGACAGCAGGAAGGAAAAAATCTGAGAAGAGAGGAAGTTGAAGGAGAGCAGAAGGTTGGCAAGTGGTCACTGGCACAGAGAAGGGCAGGCCTGTGTAGAGTGGAGTGGCCTGAACAGAAGAAGGAAGTGGTGGAAGGGAAAAAGGGAAAGACCGGGAAGGAAGGACAGGTCTGTGGCGAAGGAGGGAGGAATGGAAAAGTAAAATGCCTTGCCCATTGAAGTTTGGAGCTTTGGAGATGATAATTTTTTGGATGTTGGTTTGCAGACCAATTAAGAAAGGGTGCCCATTGGAGGTCTGAGGTTTGGTGGTTATGGCTGCTCTTGGACATGTGTATCAAGTCCAGGGTAAGGTAATCAGTCCCCTTTCTAGTGTAAATTGGTTTATTATATTAAATGTGACTCAATGGTTTTTCTCCTTGCCTTAGAGGTCATAAGTACAGGAGTTCACAGAAAGAGCTTGAAGTCTCAAAGGCCATGAATTTTCTAAGATGTGATGTGGCCATAATAGGTTTGTAAAAACACAACGGGACAGTGATATCTCGCTGGCAATACCACAATGTCATGTCAATGCTTTAAGACCACAATTAGTTGTTGATGCCATTGTCATCATGAGGTTACAATAAGTTTGTGATGTCACAATGGGTTCATGATGTCAGAGTGGCAAGGCAGTTCTCAATTGTCATTAATTGGCAATGAATATATGAGTTCAAAAAGGGAGTGTAATGTCCCCAAAAGCATGTGTTGTCACAAATGTGATGCCATTCTAACAGTTTTGTGATATCACAATGTGACACAATGGTCATGACCTCTGGCAGTATGATGTCACAGGGGATTTCTGATATCACATGTCATACCAGAAATATGAAATTGAAAACAGATTGTGAGCTCGCAAAGAGCCTAATATATGACAATGGCAACATGTCACTAAACTTATAAGGACAGGACTGGTTTGTGATGGCACAGTAGGTTAATGATATCACAATGCCAATGTGATGTCAAAAAGGATTGTGATATCAGAATGGTTATATGGTCAAAATGGGTTTCAGAAATAGAATGAATTCCTAGAATAGGCCTTCACACTGTTACATCTATTTTGTAACAATGTCACTGTGATTTATAATGCTATGATGCCATTATCGTTTGGTGATGTCACAATGAGCTGATGGTGTCATAATAACAATTTGATGTCACTGCTGATTTATAATGCTACAATGGTTATTAGGTCACATTATGTTTCTGATATCAACACACATGTCAAATTTGAAATACAATGAAAAAGTTGGGCGCTGGTGGCTCACACCTGTAATCCGAGCTACTCAGGAGACTGTGATCTGAAGATAACAGTTCAAAGCAAGCTCAAGCAGGAAAGTCCATGAGACTCTTATATCCAATAAAAACCACTAGAAAACCAGAAGTGGCACTGTGGCTCAAGCGATAGAATGCTCACCTAGAGCTGAAGAGCAGGGCGTGCACCCAAGCTCAGATTTCAAGCTCCACGACCCACGACCCACACACACACACACAAAAAGATTAAAAATAGACATTCACATTCTGTCTATAACATCACAATGAAAATGTGTCCTCTTATCACTGTAGTTTTGTGATGTCAAAAGTAGTTGATGCTGTCATAATGAGAATGTTATATCACATTGGTGATGTCACAAAGTGTTCGTTATGTTACAATGGCATGTCTGATATCAATTGTCAGTTCATAATGAGGGTATAGTTACACAAAGGGACTGTGATGTCACAAAGGATATGTGTTTTTTCAAAGGTGCTAAGAGGTTCTAATAGGTTTGGGATGTCACAATGTGATAGTGATGTCAAATGACAATGAAAGCTCACAATAGGTTTGTGATGTCACATTGGTGATGAAATCAAATAGTTTTGTGAAGTCACATCTCATAATCACATGTCCAATTTCAGTTGCAACTATTTCACGATGAGGATATGAGTTCACAGAAGAAGAATGAAATATAAAAGGCCAGGAATTTTCTAAAATGCTATGAAGACATACTAGATTTTTGAAAAAACAATGGAACAGTGATATCACAATGGTAATGGATGTTGCAATATGATGACAATATAGTTTTGATATCACAATTGGTGAGGCCACACTGGTGATGAATTTACAAGAGGTGTGTGAGGTCACAATAGGTTGGTGCTATCAAAATGACACATATGATCTCAATTGTCATTAATTCTCAGTGAGTATATGAGCTCACAAAGGGACTGTGATGTCTCCAAAGACATGCGTTGTCTCAAAAGTGATGCAGTCCTAACAGGTGTGTGTTGTCAGGATGTGACAAAATACTCATAACATCTATCAGTGTGATGTCACCATGATCTAGATGTCAACTGAATTCAGGTATCACATTTCGTTCCTGGATTGAGTATGAGAGGATTGCAATTTCACAGTGGGTTAGTGATATCACAATGGAAATGTGGGATCACAAAGGGATTGTGCTACCACAATGGCTATTAGAACACAATGTGTTTCTACTATAATAGGTGTGTGTTGTCAAAATTGGTTGGAAATGTCACCATGCCATGCCAGATCTCAAATGTCATTAATTCACAATGAAGATATGAGTTCACAAAGGGACTGTGTTGTCTCCAAAGTCATGTATTGGCACAAATGTGATGAAGTCCTAACAGATTTGTGAGTTCACAATATGATACCGATACCATGGTCTTGATATCTATCAATGTGATGTCACAATATTCATGATGTCAGAGTCAATTTCGAATATCATATATCATATCAGAATTATTATGAGTTTGAAAACATTATAAGCTTACTAAAGGCAGCATATCACACAAGTTATGATTAAAAACTCAAGGTCTTTGGAGCTTAAATTTCTTTCTTCGAAATTGTTTCCTCATTGTGAACTAGTAGAAATTGAAATTACACATGTCATTGTGATATTACAAACTCATAGTGACATCACAAATTCATTTGGTCTCATCACCACTGTGACAACACAAACCCATTGTGACATCACCTTGCTGTTGTGCCTTTGCAATCACATTGTGACATCACAAAGCTATTGTGAACTCTTAGCATCTTTATAAAACACATGACCTCTGTGGCATCACAGACCCTTTGTGTACCCATATCCTCATAGTGAACTAATGAAAATTGTGATCACACATAGCATTGTATCATCACAAATACTTTGAGCAATAATTATGACTGTGAAATCACATTGTCATCATGACATCTTCATCTCATTTTGACATCACCAAACCCCAATGACACCATATCATTTTTTCTTTTTATTTTCTTCTCTGTTATTTATTGTAAGTATACAGAGGGATTGCAGTTACATTAGCGAGGTAATGAGTACATATTCTATCAAACATTGCTGCCTTGACATTATATTGTCATTTGGATGTCATAGACCCATTGTGAATGCCTATTCTTTGATTTCATTCAATTTCAAATGTGCCATGTGAGTTGATATCAGAAACCATTGTGAACTCATAACCTTTGTGACATCAAATTTCTTTGTCACAGAACATTTCTTTTGTTATATCACTAACCCACTGTGACATCAAATACCTCTCCTGTCCTCATAATTTTTGTGACATGCCATTGTGATATCTTAGGCCCTTTGTGAGTTGAAATACTGTGTTCGACCTCATATTTCAGATATGACATGAGATATCTAAAATCCAGTGCAACATCATGATATCACAGCACTGGACATCATAACCATTGTGTCACTTTGGACATCTCAGACCTGTAAGTTCTTCACCTTTTTGATTACATATACTTTGGTGCCATCAGAATCCCTTCCCAAACTCATATATGTATGATGAGTTAATGACAATTGAGATCCTACATGCCATTGTGACATCACCAACCCCTTGGGACATCTCAAATCTATTGAGACCCCTTATCCGTATGGCGTCACCAATTGTGACCTCAAAACATTATTATAACATGATGTTAAGACATTACATTGTCATTGTAAAATCACTGTCCTATTGGGTTTTCACATGCTATGACCTCATTCTATGAAGCTTCTTCTATCAGCTGGTATCCTCACATTGAATTATGAGTAATTGGAATTGGATATATCATTCTGATATTATAAATAAACTGACATCACAAGACTTTTGTGACCTCATCACCACTGTGACATCAAAATCCCAATAAGACATCTCATTTCCATTGTGACATCTCATTCCCATTGAGACATCATGGATCATATTTTGCCATCACAAACCTATTATGACTTCTTACCACCTTTGAAAACACACGTGACCTCTGTGACATCACAGAACTTTTTTGTATCCATATCCTCATGGGGAACTAATGACAACTGACATCAGACATACCATTGAAACATAACAAATCTTTTCTGACATCATCATAATTGTGAAATCATGTTGCCATTATGATACCATCAGCTAATTTTCACATGTAAAACTACAATGACATCATAGCATTGTAACATCACATTGTCATTCTGATGTCATATACACGTTGTGTTTGCCTATTATGTTATTTGATTCTATTTCTAATGTGGCATGTTGGTTGATATCAGAAACCCATTGTGAGTTCATGACCATTGTGATATCACGGTGCCTTAGTAGCATCACGTTGCCTTTGTTATGTCACATTGCCAAATTGATGTCACAAAGGGATTTTGATGTGACAATGGTTATGACATCACAATGAGTTTCTAATATCAACCCATATGCCACATTTCAAATACAATGAAATCACAGATCAGGCACTCATAATGTGACTATGATATCACAATGACATAATGGCAAATCCTATAATGTCATTGTCATTTTGTGATGTCACCATAAGCTAAAGATGTCATAATAACAATGTGATATGACACTGGTTATGACGTCACACAGGGTTTATAATGTTACAATGGTTATGAGGTCACAATGTGTTTCTGATATCAACTGATATGCCACATTTGAAATATTATGAATCACAGGATATACATTTACAGTGTGTCTATGGCAGCAAAATGACAATGCTATGATGTCACTGTAGCTTGGTGATGTCACCATGAGCTGATGGTGTCATAACGACAGTCTGATGTCAAATTGTTGATGATGTCACAAAGGGTTTGTGATGTCAAAATGGCATGTCAAATCTCAATTGCCATTAGTTTATAGTGAGGATATGAGAATGAAATCATAATGACATACACAAATGAACTGTGATGACACAAAGGCCATGTGTTTTTGTCAAAAGTGCTAAAATTCCTAACAGATTTCAGTTTTCAAAATGTTAATGATATAAAAATGGGTTAGTGATGTCAAAACTAGTTTGTAATGTCACATCTTATTTCAAATTTCAATTGCTACATGTTCATAATGAAACACGTTCATAGAAAGAGCTTGATATCCCAAAGGCCATGAATTTTCTAAGATGTGATGAGGGCATAATAGATTTGTGAAAGCATGATGGTACAGTAATACCACAATTGCAATATGATGTCAAATTATGTCATAAGAGTGTTATGTAACAATTAGTTGATGATGCCATAATAGTGATGAGTTCAAAATACCTTTGTGATGTTGCAATAGATTGCTGATGTGACAATGGCATGCCAGACATCAATTGTCATTAACTCACAATGAGTATATAATTTTAGAATGTGATTGTGAGGATTCCAAAGGCATTTGTTGGCACAAATGTGATGAAGTCAGAACAGATTTGTGATGTGACAATGTGACACAACAGTCATTACATCTAGCAATGTGATGTCACAATATTCATGATGTCACAGTATATTTCTAGTATTTCCCTAATTCTAATGACAGCTTGTGGAATAGATCTATGTGCTGAGTCCTTCATTGCATGCTCTGTGCTGAGTCTTGCACAGGGAGCTATGTGCAGAGTCTTTCATAGGGTGCAGTGTGCTGAGTCTTGCATTGGGTGCTGTGTTCTGAGTCTTTCACAGGATGCTGTGTGCTGAGTCATGCTAAGAGTGCCATGTGCTGTGTCCTTCTCAGGATGCATTCTTTCATTGGGTCCTTGTAAGAGCTACATACTGAGACGATTATGCAGACAAGAAGTTTGAGCTCAGATATGTCTCCATGGCAGGGACAAAATTATGTATTACTGAAGACTAGTGAGTTGTCTCCTGAAGACAATTGTTTTGTTCTGCTTTGGCTAAGTCATGACCTTGAACTCAGGGCCTAGGCTCTGACCCTTACCTCTTGGGCACATGGCTACCACTCCACCATGTGGAACCACGGATCCCCTTGCAGTAGAGTGCCATGACCTAGGGGTCGATAGCTGCCTTCTCAGGAAGCTGAGATCTGAGGATCTAGGTTCCAAAGTATCCCAGACACAAAAGGTCCTATGAGACTATTATGTCCAATTGACCCCTAAGAAACCTGAAGTGGAAGCTTGGTACTTTTGGCTCATGCCTGTCATCCTAGCTACTCAGGAGGATGAGATCTGAGGATCATAGTTCAAAGCTAGTCTGGGGCAGGAAAGTCCTTTAGACACTTAGCTCCAATGGGTCACCAGAAAACCTGAAGTGGCTCTGTGGCTCAAGTGGTAGAGCACTAGACTTGAGCTGAAGAACTCAGGGACAGCACGCAGGCCCATGCATCATCTCCTACAACCAACAACAACAAAAAAGCAGAAAAAAAAATCTAACAAACCTGAAGTAGAGGGCTGGGAATGGGCCTTAGGGGTAGAGTGCGTTGCATATATGAAACCCTGGGCTTCATTTCTCAGGACCACCTCACTAGAATAAAGCCTGAATTAGCTCCGTGGTTCAAGTGGGAGAGAGCTATCCTTGTGCAAGAAAAACAAAGTACAGTGCTGAGTTCAAGCTCCAGGACTGGTGTATGCGCGCGCGCACGTGCGCGCGCGCACACACACACACACACACACACACACACACACACACACACACACACAGACCAGAAGTGAAACTGAGACACAGAATGGTAAAGCACTGGGCTTCTACATTGAGCTCATGTTCAGCACCCAGGCCCTGTGTTCAACCCAAACCTAGCCACCCAGGGCCCAACAAGGAGAGGTCAAATGTTTCAAAACATGATGAGCTTCACCAGCCCTAGGTGACAGGAAGCTTTCTGTTATGTGATATGTGCTTGGATTTCCCAAGCTTCCAGAAACCTAGGAAACGCATCATAGGCCCATCATCACCTGCAATTAAACATTTCATTAGGTTCAATATCTTAGTTTTCTGCCAGAAGAACTCCTGAATTTTATTGAGCACTGTATCTGAACACCGGAATATAGTCTCACAAAGGCAGGATAGGTGCAGGGAACTTGGCCTGCCAATAGAGGTTACACAAATGAAGGCATCCTGTCAAAACAGCGAACTGGGGAGAGAGATAGCTTGGGGTACAAAGAGGCCTTTTTCTCTGGGCCTTCAGAACCTACCCACACTCATCCTCACTAATTGACCCAGATGGAGTTGTTTCACCGCTGTACAGGAGTAAGGCCTTTTGTTTTCCTGTTCAGACAATGAGTGAGACTTCTTCCCACACCATGGGGTAGGGAGAAACCCTCAGGCTACACGGAACAGTAAGGGGAGTACCTGAACATGCACTGTTTCAAAAGCACTCTCTATGCTATGAAATCATTGTATTATAAACAAATTTCCTAGTTTGGTGCTGTTCATTATAACTACTCTGGATCTACACCTAAAGGAACATCCATACATATGCAAACATATGGAGGTACAGGACCTTTTTGTGGGGACAGGTCCTGGGGTTGGATTATGAGCATAGGCATTGTTCCTGAGCTGCTTTTGCTCAGGTATTGCTTTAACCTTCAGTCTCAGCCCCACATCTGGGCTTTTCTCTGAGCTCTTAGAAATAACAGTGTCATGGACTTTCCAATACTGGCTGGATTCAAACTAAGGTTCTCTACATCTCAGCCTCCTCAGAGCTGAGATTAGAGTCAGCAGCCACTGGCTCTTCCCTTTCTTTCCTTCTTCATTTTTTACTCTGGACAAGCTGACTTCTTAACAGGGTCATTCCATTGGTTTGAATTTATAAGTAAACTACCCAATGTTCTTTATAGCTGCTTTCTCTGAAAACGATTTTCTCTCCTCATCTTCTCCTCTGGTCACAGGCTTGCAACCAAAAGTGAGAAATGAGTGTTCCAGGATTTGGGAGCAAATGTCCACAGGACACATCTGTTCAGTCACTTAGCATTGAGCTGCAGTAAATTTACTGTCTCAGGATGAGTGGAACAAAAGCTGGAATGATCCTCATGCAGTCTGCATTGCTCCTTTTGCCTATAAAATGACCTACTAATTATGAGTGTTTCCAACCTTAAGTATCTAGAACACACTAGAAACATCTTCCTGTTTCTGTTTTTCTCCAGTACCTCTTGAGATTTAGACTAAAGGTTTGTGTGGAGCGGTTCCTCTGCGAATCCCTGAGGAAAGTTGTTTGAATCTTCCTCAGATCGCTGTCCAAAGCCAGCCTGAGCAGGAAGTTGTGAGTCTCTTTTCTCCAATAAACCACCAGAAAACCAGAAGTGGAGCAGTGACCTAGAGGGTAGAGCTCCAGCTTTGAGAGAGAAAGCCAAGCAGGAGATATTGGCCAGAGCAGGCTGGAAAGCCTAGAAGGTGCTTATGTCCAATTTTTATCGACCAGATGGCTGGAAGTGGAGCTGTGGTGGTGGTAGAGCCTCAGCCTTGAGTAACACAACTCAGGATTGTATTGGGCCCTGAGTTTAAGCCCTGGGATGACTACAAAAAAATTCAAAGGGAGAAGGCCAAGTTATGTATCAGTGCCTTACCTACTTATGTGTGTATTACCTCCCTGAGTGCAAACAGACCATATGCAATGCTTCTGCTTTTATTTACTGATTTATTTTTCAGAGATGTCTGTTGCACGAACTGCATCTTAATCTTCATTTCAGGCCCATCGCTTTTCTCTTCCAGGGTTTCAGGCCTGTGTCCTTATATGATGCACACTTAGGCTTTCAGCAGGGTTTATTTACATTTTATTATGAGGCCAACACAGGAACAATCACAAATCAGGCAAGGGAAGACAAGATCAGGTTTCTTAGAAGTAACCGGTATTCAGAAAAATTAACTTGCAGACGAAAAATGGCAGCATACTTATGTAAAAAATACCATTAAGAAAAAGATGAGAGGGCTGGGAATGTGGATTAGTGAGAGACTGTTTGCCTAGCATGCAAGAAGCCCTGGGTTCGATTCCTCAGTAGGACATACACAGAAAAAGCCAGAATTGGTGCTGTGGCTCAATTAATAGAGTGCTACATATAGTGCCCAGGCCTTGCGTTCAACGGAGAACTGACAAAGAGATAGATAGGTAGGTAGGTAGGTGGGTGGGTAGATAATAGATAGATAGATAGATAGATAGATAGATAGATAGATAGATAGATAGATAGATAGATAGATAGATACAAACATGATAGATGAATCTGCTCTTGGACGTCAAGAGGGACGAAGGGAACAATTAGCAGTCATGAGGCCTTCTGCAGTGTGCCAGGATACCAGCATCGCATTCACATAACCACAGAGCAGGAAGACTGTCTCTCTCCCTCTTCTCAGGCAGCTGAGGGCCCCAGAGCCAAGAGGGAAGAGCCAGGTGCTTGGAGAGAGAAGAGAAATGGCCCTGCTTCTCCTTGGACTGGGGATTGGCATTAATGATGTGTAGAAGGAAGGAAGGAGATTGGACTCACCGAGGTAGAAGAAGGGCCTTCAAATCTGAGAAATGAAGAGTGAAAAACCCACTCCTTAAAACCAGAGATCAGGGATTTCAACTCTGTTCCTTCCCCCCCACACACACACACTCGCACACTAAACTGGCTCTCTGTTGGTAACCTAGATAGTTTGAGGCTCCCTTCACCTGAGGGAGGAAGGTTAATCAGTCATTGTTTGAAGAGGCTGAGAAAAGCCTGACCCTGGTATAACTCTAACAAATGTTTGCAGTCCCCCCTCCCCCGTTGCTGGTTGTGCCTGGAATTAATGAAGTGGTTTTGCAGCTCACTTTCCTGTTGAGTGTGTACATTCTGCCTCCTAATCCTGCAGGCCTTGGTCTCTTCACCTAGCCTGGCTTTTGCAACTATTTTCTGTCCTTCAAATACAGTGATACAATGGAGTTCTTCCTGCTAACAGGGCTTTGACCCTGAGAACTTCATTTGAAGCCATGATGGGTCAATAATGTTTCTTTCCTGCTTCTATAGCTTGAGAACTTTAAGAACATTTAGAGTGCAAGTAACTTCTCATCACCAAGGGAAACCCAGGAAGCTCTTGAACATCTGACCTTTCAGAAGTGGAAGTCAGAGTGTCATAGACTTTCCTACTCTGGCTGACTTTACCCTGTGATCCTGAGACCCCAGCCTCCTAAGATAGGGTGATGGGAATGAGCTACTGATTCTCTGCTAGGTTCAGAACTGTAATGACATTTTCAGTACAAGTCAACTGCTTATCACAAAGGGCTTGGGGAGCATATTAACCCTTTCAACATTGGATCTTTCAGAACCCTGTAGCACACAAGGTTATAATGCTAGAGTCTCAGAGACTGGGCATATGGATCTACTAAACTTGAACCTTGAGCTCTGACTCCAATTCTGGTATACATCAGCATTCATTTTCCAGAGAATGTTCTCTTAATTAGCAAATAGGAAAAGTACTTTGATTAACCCTCACATTTTTCCAGTTGTGTGTCTCGAACTCAAGCCTGGGCACTGTCTCTGAGCCCTTCAGCTCAAGGCAAACAGTAGCACTTGAGCCACAGTGTCTTTTGGTGGTTCATTGGAGATAAGAGTCTAACAGGCTTTCCTTGCTTAGCCTTTCTTTGAACTGTGGTCTTCAGCTCCCAGTCTCCTGAGAAGCTAGATTTCCAGATGTCAGCACCAGAATCTGGCCTATTATTTTTGAAAATCCTGGGGCTTGATCTTAGGGCCTGGGCACTCTCTGTGAGCTTGTTTTTCTCAAGACTACCACTTGAGCCACTCCACAGCTTCTGGGTTTTTCTGAGTATGTGGCACTGAGTATTCAAACCATGGCATTCATGCATGCTGAGCAAGCTCCTTACCACTAAGTCACATTTCTAGCCCCACCCTTAAATTTTATCCCTCAACTTGCCTATCCTCAAGAAAAGGACTCTGATTATAAATCATCTAAAGAAATCCCTATAGGAAGGTTTCCAAAGATAAAGAAGACAAAGCTCATCTGTGGGCGAGACTCTAAACATGTGAAGACTGTAACAAATGCTTCCATTTAATTATGTATCATGTTTCAACACTTAATAAAGTATAAATGAAAATGAGTCAATGTCTTAAATTATTGTGAATCATTTTATAATAGATGTAAAACATGTACTAAATATTATGTGTATAATAATACTAAATACAATAAACAATAAATAAATGAATCAAATAAAAAATAAAATACAAAATCAATAATAAAATTTATATGTAATAAACATACATATGTAAGTATATATCATATATTACACATGTATAGTAATATTA
Organism: Dipodomys spectabilis; assembly: GCF_019054845.1. NCBI lineage: Eukaryota > Metazoa > Chordata > Mammalia > Rodentia > Heteromyidae > Dipodomys > Dipodomys spectabilis. The sequence goes on along the minus strand of NW_024870972.1, from coordinate 2,742,943 downwards.
TTTTCCATTGCAGGGCATTCATTTGGGCTTTCATATCTCTAGCCTGAATTTGTTTTCCTCAAAGACAGTAAGCTTCGTCTTCACTCTTGGTGCAAAAGAGTTACCTGGAGGGTGAGATCAAATCACAGCAATTACAGAAATACTGACCCCAGTTCCACGACAGTAGCTTAATTTTTTTTTTTTTTTTACTGAAAGCAGTTATGTTCATTCAGTTTCATACAGAGCATTTAAAAAAAAAAAAGCAGTGTAGAATTTTATACAGCTTTTCAGACATCCTTCCATTATCCCCAAAGTGCTTCTCTGAGCACTACATTGTTTCTTTTTTTGTACATTTTTATGGCAAAAATGTTGTACAGAGGGATCACAGTTACATGAGCAAGGTAATTAGTTCATTTCCTATTGAACATTGTTGCCTCCTCTTTTGTTTGTTTTCCCCCTACCTTCCCTTCCCTCCCTTCTCCACAACTACTCTCCCTGCCGAGCTCAGTGACTTTTTTTTACTTTTGGCTTGGCACGGGGTTTGAACGCAAGTAGTGGCAACGCTGCACCTTCCCTCACATTGCTACAGATTTACCAAGACCCTGAGTACAAATTCCAGGTTAAGGAAGGAAACTGGCAGAAATTCCAAACCAGAGATCTTTATTTCTTTTTAATTTAGTTAAATAATTAATTAATTGTTTCATTTATTCTTTATTTTTAACCACGGGGCTTGAACTCAGGTTGTGGCTATGCTGACTCAGCTTCCATCACCCTAGGCTGTGGTGCAGTCTCTAGACCCATAGCCCATCCTGGGATCCTAGGCCCTGAGGGTTTGCAGGAAGAAAAAAAGTAGGATACCACAAAAAGTGGCGAGCTTCAGAGGGCTGGGGTATTATGTCTTTTTCTTTGCACCGTGGGTCTGAATGACAAGGTTACAATGTGGACATGACCTGCCGTTGCTCAGACTTGCAAGGCAAGCACTCTACCACTGAGCCACCTTCTATTTTCTCATTCCTGGAAGAAGCTGCACATGAAGACAACACTGATCCTCATTTTCAGTCTGTACCTTTGAATACGGAGGAACATCTCTCCTCTGCTCTCCATCAATTCCCTACTTTCCAGTTAGAATGACTTAGAATAATAAAAATGTAAAAAGAGAAAATAAATCATCATGAAAAAAACAGATGCAGAAAATTCACTGTATTTTTCCCACAAGTTCAACCAATATGAACTATTGGGGAAATACATGGACACCTTATTCCCACTGGCACTGAAAGACTCTAGTTAGGCAATTCTGATGAAGATGAGCAACAAAACGAAAAAGTGAGAAATCGTATCAATTGCAAGAAAAAAAAATGGAGTAGGATCCAAGCAAATTTCTTCTTTGTGCTGCTGAAAATAATCGGCTTACTAGAGTGTGGTGACTACTTTCCATAAAGGCCACTCATGTGAATACTAGCGATGACAATGAATATACCCCTCTTCATTGGGAAGCCTACAGTGGACATGTAGACATTGTCCATGAGTTGGTGGCTCAAGCAGCAGATAGTCATGCAATAATTGTTAATGACTGGATACCCCTGCCCCGTGCTTACTCGTGGAATAATACCAGTGTGGCGTCTTTCTTACTTCATCATGATGCAGATACCAATGCCCAAACTAAATGCCTCTTGACTCCCTTGCATCTTGCTGATGGGAATATAGATAGCAAAGATACACTAGATCTCCTTCTGTTGAACCATTATATCAAACCAGGTCTGAAGAAAAACTTGGAAGAAACTGCCTTTGATATTACCAAAAGGATAAGTATGTATCACTACTCTTTGAAGTTGTGGAAGGTCGTACAAATTGTTCTATTAAGTTGTAATGGTTCGGTTAAGTTTCTTTTCTTTTATCTTTTTTTTTTGTTGAATTTTATTATTTTACTGTGAAAACACCATACAGAGGGGTTAAAATTACATGGGCAAGGTAATGAGTACATTTCTTATCAAGCATTGTTGCCTCCTCCTTTATTTCCCCTTCCCATACCTTCTCATCTCCCCCCACTCCCACCCCCCCTCACTACCCCTCCCCCCCGTCAAAGTTGTAAAGTTCGTTTTTCTACCTGACGTCTTGTATATCTCATTGTTGCAATGGGTCAACCTGTATCCCTATTTAAACAATTTGTTTTTTCCCTTCCCCTCCACAAATCATACCAACATCAAATAAAATTAAAATAGGGGTTTTACGGTGGTGGAGGGATATACAAAGCAGCAAAGATATCATCTTATAAATATGTTAGAAACAATTGCAAGAAAGAAAAAAATAACATATGAATCCTTATCTTGGGGTTCAATTCAACTAATATCAACTTATCTGACCATTTCTGTTTGTCTCAGACATATATTAGTTATTGCAAATAAGGGAAACCATGGGATCTATGTTTCTTTGGGCCTGGTTTACTTCACTTAATATATTGTTTTCCAATTCTTTCCATTTCCTAACAAATGGGGCAATGGCATTCTTTCTGAGGGAGGCATAAAATTCCATTCCATAGAATTCTATTTTCTTAATCCATTCATCTACTTAGGGGCATCAAACAAGACCATACTAAAGCTACCAGAACAACTATGTTTATCACAGCATTATTTAGCATAGCTAAGATATCAGTTACGTTTCTTAAACATCAAAATGCCAGTCCATTCTTTGTGTCCATACAAAATATTTTCACAATCCAAATAACAGCAATATCTTACTGTAAAAATTCCGTGGAATTTTTCCAATTGAATTGCCTGACTTTGATGTCAAAATGTATTTGAGTTGTTTGTGTACATCTATAATGATTTCTGCAGAGTTTGTGATTTTTTAATCAGAAATAATTTGATCTTATCTATTGAAATGAGTGGTACAGAAGCTAAAGATATTTCTGGTTCTTGACTGAAAAAAGTATATTTTAAAATATTCTATATTCTGTGTTTGCTTAATATCCATAATCTATTTAATTCTTTCCTAGATATACTTTGAATTCAACATTGTTTTATAATATGTTATTTATTAATAAATGTGTCCTTTCAGATTGCATTTCATATAGAAAATTTAAGATTATATTTTTCTAGGTTCTTTTTTTTTTTCTGGTCCAGTCATGGGCCTGAACTCTGGGCCTCTGAACTCTGAACGCTGACCCTCAGCTCTTCAGCTCAAGGCTAGCGCTTTACCACTTGAGCCACAGAGCTACTTCTGACTTTTTTCTTTTTGCGTATGTGGTGCTGAGATATCGAACCCAGGGCCTCAAGCATGCAAGGCAAGCCCTCTACCACTGAGCCACCTTCCCAGCCCCTTTTTCTAGGTTCTTATAGTAGTTTGTTTCTTTGGGATAAAATGATAATGTTAACTAATTTCAAAAGTTTTGTAAAGTTCTATGTAAAGGCCTTTCTAAGGTGAAGATTTAATACACTGATGTCAAACTAACGTTTAATTCTAACACTTGCGTATATTGTTACACTTGTAATTTTGTAATCAACCTTTTAATAACTGTTTTTCATTTCTGCAACTGAACAATGAAAAATATGGAATACTTCACAAATTTTCATATTATCCTTGTGCAAGTGTTATGTTAATCTCTGTATTGTTGTAATTTGTGTATACGTGCTGCTGAAGCATGTAGTATCCTCTAAATTTAAGTAGTTAATGATGCAATCTTTATACAGGCTTATATCCTTGGGTGCCTATTTGTAGCAAGGAAACCTTATTGTTCCTAACAATACTATTGATCTTACTTCCCTAAAATAATGTGTATAGTGGAAAAAAAATTATATTGTTCGGTCGATTGCTCACATTTGCGTTTTTTTGTCAATGACAATTTTAAGGCTTTTTCATTTTAGATTTGATCATACTTTGAAGCACTAGCTAGGTCCTAAGGTGATGGCTTTTTCAAGTTCTTATTTATGTAACTGAGTTAGCTTTGTGGAGCTAATAGATTCAATGTAAGCTTGCTTAAGAGCTACTTCTAAACTTCTTCAGCTTAAATTTTCCAAATGAGGTCTTACTGGCACAAATTTCTACCTGACCCTTTATCCTTCTTCCATGTAGGAACAGACCAAGCAGAATATCCTACCCTGACAGCATAGATTGTCTTACTGGAACAAAACTAATCTTAGTTACAAGGGATCATAGAGAGATGAACAGTTCAGCAGAACTGTTCAGACTAGAAGGTATTTTATCAAAATTTAAGTGTCTATTATACCTACCATTTCGAAAGTAACTAACGCCAAGGTGAAAAAAATTCTTCATATGCATGATTTCCTAATGTCTGGACTGTCTACCTTCCAACCAGGCAGGAACTTACACTACTGCCTTTCTATCACCAAATATTTCCATAGCTCCAGGAGAAGTCCATGTTTCTCCTCATTATTAAGCCTTAAATTGGTAATGTTTTAATCACAGTGTTTCCTCTTGCCTCCAGGCTGTAAATCTACAAATGCTAAAGATTTAGGTCTAACTCTACCTATCACTGAGGTACAGATAATGCAATAATACTTTAAAACAGAGTTGTCTTTGATACCCTAACCACAACAGAACAATGCAAAACATGTGCCCTTTTTATTATATTATATATAGTTATATATTTTATATTTATATGTGCTGATTTCATATTTCACACAAGGAAACTTAGTAGAATTAATTGATAATTTGACAAATAAATTGATAATTATTTATTCCAATAAAGAGAATTAGAATACAAATAATTAGGTTTAGAATACAAAGTAGAATATAAAAAGTATCAATGTAATGTCTTCACTATAAACTTGTGATACCTTCTAAGTGTTCTTGTTCTTCTGAATTCACATGGTAAAAAAAAAAATGTTGATTTCCTCTAAAGTATAAGGAATTTTACTCTGCTGCTCTGTTTATTGTTTCAACTCGCTTGTTCCAAACTGTTTTTTCTCCATATTTCTGAAGCATACCTATTGATTATATCCAAATTTTTCTGATATTATGTATACAAGATATTATCTTCTGCAAGATGTATGGGTCCTAGGATCCCATGTCCCAGTTACCCGCATCATCAGATAACAGGGTCAAGACTTCTCAACTAGGCCCAGGCAACATGCCAACAGAAATAATTGAAGAGCCATGTCAATTTCTCATTTCCAATAATATTTCAGGGCCCCAATTCCTTGAGAAGCAGGAATTAGCAGTAAGCAATAGTGAAATGCAAGTCAACTTAAAATGAAGGATGAGACCACAAAATCTATGAGAAAGTACTGGAATTCAAACTTTTGGTTTACAGATGACTAGCCCATAGGAGTGAACAAGATCACAAAGTGTCACAAGACTATTTTTAATACCCTTTCCCTAATGATTAATGAATGATTTCAGTCCAGCATAAGGGGCTTGAAAAATAGCTCCTGGAAGGATAGATCCACAATTGGTCTATAAAGGTCAGGAAAACTTGATTTAGAGGTCAAATGTACTTCAGAAAAAAATTAATTGAGAATATCCTTAGTGCTTGATAACACTGTGATATGTACAAGTTGCCATGTCGAAAACAAACTTTACAACTTGGGTGCGGGGGAGGGGAGGGAAGATTGGGTCGGGGAGCAGGGGGAGGATGCTAAAGGATGAGAAGTGGAAACAAAGGAGGAGGCTACAATGCTTGATAAGAAATGTACTTACTATCTTCCCCACGTAATTGTAACCCCTCTGTACATTATTTTCACAATAAAAAAAATACACTGTTACTTCAGTAAAACTTGGTTCTGTGGTATAAAAATGTTGTCATTCTCAAAATATTTAATCTCCTGAAAGTGTATTCGTTTTCAATTAATCTTTGAAAAATCAAATTCTCAAACCAGGTACTAGTGGCTCATGCATGTAATCCTAAATACTCAGGAGGCTGAGATTTGAGGATCACGGTTCAAAGCCAGCCCAGGCAGGAAAGTCCGTTAAATTCTTATCTCCAATAAACCACTCGAATATCAGAAGTGGCACTGTGGCTCAAGTGGTAGAGTGCTTGCCTTGAGCTGAAGAACACAGGAACAGTGCCCAAGCCCAGAGTTCAAGCCGCACGAACTACCAAAAAAAAAAAAAAATCACATTCGCCAAAATAACATTTGACAAATAAATGATACTTAGTGGCAATAGTTACAATAGAGGTACAATAGAGTTGATTTACTTACCCAGCACTAATGCCAATCAGGTTCAACCATTCATTAAACTGTAGAAATAGTACCACCCACCATTTGTGTTATTCATTAGGTGCCTTTCAAATTTGTTAAATGTATCAGCCTCCCATATTTCAAACCCAAACGTTAGATAATAAAGTAAATTTCATCATTTAATAAGGTACATTTTAAAAAGTCACAAATAGTTGCCTTATCATATGTTATTTTATGTTTTTCCTATCTGTCTAACATAGTAAGTCTTGAATATGGGTACTCGTCAGAGATGTGACAAACATAAAATCTGTCTTCTATTTCTATCATATTCCTCTATAATAGTAACTTTTAATTTTCTTTTTTTCAAAACTTAAATGTAGTACAAAATATTATCACATGTAAAATAAAATAATCACACACCCTTGTACAAAGCCATTTATAAAAATTGGTAGTTTGGAATACATTCTAAACCATTTTTAAACTTTCTTGTTGACTAACGATTAATCTTCTAAATGGATGAGAATTAAATCATGTCTAGGTGCTTCACGCCTCCAGTCTTGCAAATTATTATTGCAGATGAATGAATTATGGAAATATAAGCTGACATAAGTTCAAGTATATGCAGGATTGAAACTCCATGGAATGTATATAAACCTTTCAAACTATCAACAGACAGTTTAACAGAATGACTATCAGGAAGTTGAAGCCAGAGAGGAATAATTTTAAATGCATAGAATGAATGAAAAATGGAATAAGGGGCAAGCACAGCTAGAATATCAATGTACACATGTGATAAGGAAGTGGTAAATCTGAAATACATCTTGGAGAAGGAGTTGGTTGACTATGATAGAAGGAGTGAAATCTGATCCAGGAGCATTGGACAATTAGATGGACATATTTAATTGTAACACACTTGCACAACCTTTTGAAATTCAGTTAAAAAACACACAAAAATTATAACCAAACAGCAATCTCTAGAGAGTATGAATATGACCTCTCAAAATTTTAAGCAGTTAATGAAGGGCAGTATTAGGAAAAGCAAACAAAACTATTAAAAGAGGGCAGTTTGGGGTAGGGGAGAAATTTGAACAGATTTAAATAGATTGTCTCAGGTTATAAATCACCTATATCTGCTGCAAATGTTATCTTCCTTCTGCGAGTTCTCTCTGAACTGGATACTCCACTCCTGAGCCACACTTGATAGCTTGTGAAGATAGAATGCAAGAGAAAAGATCAAGAACCCATTACTCCGCTGGAAAGAAAACAATTCTCTATGTTTTCTTTCATCTCTCTTCACTACTCTTTCTTCATACTTTTAAGTCAATTGATTTTGAATTATATATTTCCTTCTTTATTCTGGAAAAGTAATTGGTGAAAGTAATTCACTAAATATTATTTGCAATTTTTTTATCATGCTGTTTACTTGTTCAAGGGAGTCCATTAAACTTCACCCCTGCATTTGGTTGCCATAAGAACCCAACATTGATGTTAATCAGGACAAACTGTAATGTAAAACTTTGTTTCCAAAAAAACCAGTCCAAGAAACTGTGATCACAAATGTTTGGATATCCGTTTTTCTTTTTTTCTTTTGCCTTGAAAGTCTTCTTGTGTCGGACTGGGAAGGTGGCTCAGTGGTGGAGTGCTTGCCTTGCATGCTTGCTGCCCCGAGTTCGATTTCTCAGCACCATATAAGCAAAAAGAAAAAAAACGGAAGTGGCATTGTGGCTCAAGTGGTAGAGCACTAGCTTTGAGCTGAAGAGCTGAGGGACAACGCCCAAGCCCAGAGTTTAAGTCCCACGACCGGACCCCCCCCAAAAAAAAAAAAAGAAAGAAAGAAAGTTTTCTTGTGTCTAAAGTGCCCACAAACATAAGTACTCCAACACTTTTTGGTTCAATCACTTCTAACCTCAAAGATATCCTTTGCTAATAAGATGCTTAGAGGAAACCGAATACTCCACTTTTATCTTCTCTCTTAAGACTCTCCTTAGATACCATATCAGAAACAGTGAAGTTATTCTTTGCAAAATTATTTCAATAGATTATTTTTCTCTTAGTCTTGCATTTGGTCAACAAGATATATGGAAGAGAATAAAGTTAAAGCACTCATAACTTGGATGACAGTGTCTGTTACAAAGGACAATGCTTCTATGTCCTATTTCTATGTCCTCCTCTTAGCTCTTGCCTGATTTCCGATTAATCACAGCTTCTTGGCTCCAAGTCTAGTGAAGGTGAAGGACTCTAAGACCTCCCCCACTGCTACATCTTCATGGTTTCTCCTTTAAAACTCTTTTAAGTTGCCTCCATTGGATGTGGGATTTATTTTCATGTCTTCATTCAATCAGTTCTGCATTGTAGTGAGCCAAATCTGCTCTGTAAAATCACTTTAGGTAGCAAAAATATTACAATCTATATCAAAAAGTTTTGGCCTCCCTCCACTGTTGAAGCCAATTTGCTTAGCTAGGGCTTCTAAGAACACTCTATTCTTACTTTTTCCATGTGCTCAATTCTTTTCTGATCCCAAAACTTTTTGGCTTATGTAATAAGAGAAGTATTCACTATCTCATTTTAATAAGGATTTATATTTCTGAGCCACTTAGAAATGTGAAATCACTGGTTTGAAGTATCCAATCAGAATTTTTTCTGTGTTTCAATGATTCACGTGCAAAGAAATTGTGGAAAGTATTACAAACAAAAAGTGTAAACCCAATAGCTTTTTTCATTGTGGAGGGCACTTTCTCCCTAAATATTTTGACCCAAATTATCTTTTTCAGAGAATTACTGTTTGGTAATTAAAGGTCAATTCACAAATTTTGATGCCTTTTTTTTTTTTTTAAGAAATTTGAATTAAATTGCACTATAACCTTGTTTCACACAGTGAGAAAATATTTCCTGGGTAAGGACAGTTTTCAAGGAAAGCTACAGGATTTACAGCAAGGTTTCTGAGGTTTGTTTGTTTAGTGTGAAAATGAGCCATCTTCACTCACATTGCTCCCTTTCCACTAAGTCTCCATGGATTTCTTTGCATGAAAGCCTATTTTCCCAGGCAATTTTAAATTTTCTTAATAGGCTACGTTGTTTAAAAGTTTGAACAATTAAAATTTATGTGTCATATTTTTAAAACTCTTTTGAAATTCCTTTATCAAAACCGCAAATTCACCAATCCTAATTCCACCTTTACCATCAAAAAGAGTTAACATGTTGTTTTCATGATATAGTGTCCATGCAACTATTATTTTCCAATGGCTTCGTTATGCATATATATGACCATATAAGCTGATGTTGAACAAAATGAAGTCCAAGATATGGAATCAGAGAATTTTATTTGCGGTTGTTGTTTTTTATGTATTATGTGATTTCTATTTTCTTTGGTTTTTCCCCTTTGGTTTATCCCTTGCTGTATTTGATTTTGGTACCCTGTGTATTGTGTATACATTTACCTTAATTAGGGAAGGGAAGAGGAACATCACAATGGTGACACAAATGACAAAGGCCAAACCAATGCATTAGCAATACTCACAAGACAATATGTTGGAAATATACATTAGAACTTGCAAGGGGGTACGTAGTTGAAGGAAAACTGTGAGAAAAGTGAGGGAAGGGGTAACAAGTTTGAAAAGTTATGTATTCACTACCTTACAATTACTGTAACCAGACTGTACATCACTTTGACAATAAAATTATATTTAAAAAATAAGCTGCATAAAATAAAATTTCACTGTATTGGTATAGTTAACATTATTCTTTATATAGTAAAATTAAAAAAATCAATACTATTTGGCATCTAATTTAATTACCCTTTCTTTATCAGAAGTTCGTCAACTTGAATGTTATCCAACTAGACAATATTTTCACAATATATTTGCATATTTTGGAAAAAAATAAATTTAGCACTTCACACACATAAAACCGAAAACTGTTTACTTCTATGGAAACCCATAACTTTTAAAATTAAATAAGTTGTGAGGACAGAATATATGTGTTCTACAAAATTCCTATGACTAATAACTACTCATTTTCAGATTCTGAACATTCCATACCTGAGAGATTCAAAACAGTACTTGTTTTCATGTTATATAATTCTGCCATGGATGCAGATTCCAATGGGGTGTTACACATTGAGAAGTCAACAGAAAAATAGCCACATTCTTGTAGAGGATAAAACTATGAAGCATCTGTAATAATTCTTCAAGAGTAAGCAATCCCAAGCTTTATGCCATAAAGTCATCCTAGCCCAACAGTTTCCAACTTGTAAGGTGCACCTTAAAATTCCCTTATTTCACATCATGAATAGCTTATCTGTACTGTGAAAAAATACTGCACCTCTGGTATTGTGATGCCTTCCTTGTTCTGCAAAGAACACCACAATAAACTCAGTTGCATCAATTTTCCCCCAGTGGTATTCTTGAGATCAGAACTCTTGCAAATATTATTTATATTTATACTTTTTAACTATCATAGATATTCAGGATACTAAGATCAGAAGATTATGGTTCAAAGCCCATCCAGGCAGCAAGGTCCCTTAGAATCTTATCTCCAATAAACTTCTCAGAAAAAGCCAGATACAAGTGGCACTGAGGTTGAAGTGGTAGGGCAGGAGCCTTGAGCTCAGAGACAGTGTCAAGGCCCAGAGTTCAAGTCCTAGGTCAAACCAATAAAACAAAAACAAAAATTGGGCTGGGAAGGTGGCTCAGTGGTAGAGCAATTGCCTTGCATGCATGAGGCCCTGGGTTCGATTCCTCAGCACCACATAAGCAAAAAGAAATAAAGCCGGAAGGGGCGCTGTGGCTTAAGTGGTAGAGTGCTAGCCTTGAGCTGGAGAGCTGAGGGACAGCATCCAGGCCCAGAGTTCAGGCCTCACGACCTGACCCCCCCCCAAAAAGAACTAAAAATTAACCCAAATCTAGCATTTTTCTCATTGTATACAGAGGCACATAATTAAGGAAATTGCTTCCAGTGTAACATATAAGTAGAAGAAAGAAGATGTCACACAATTATTCTCTTCATACCATGTTATACCAAAACCTCAAAAAGTGTTTTTTCTAAATTTATAAATTAATATCATCCATTCGTTGGCAACTCTGTCTAGATTATTCACATTATCATTTTATACATGAACTGTTGGAATGATCTATTAACTAAGTTCTAATTATAACTCTCTTGAAAGAATATTCTAGGCAAATTGAATGCCAGAATCATTTGTGAATTTGTCAGTTAAAACCTCTACTTAAAAAGAATTTTGTAGTATCCAATAGAATATGGAATTACAAAAAGAAACAATTTATTTTGAGTCTAAATTCTAATTTTTCAAGGTCCACAAAGTCCTACATTAGACGAACTGTGCTATTTCTCCGGGCTTAAGTTTTGTAAAACTTCATCATTTCTTTGGCATCCAACAGAATGACGCTTACTTACTTTTTCAAATTTTGGATGGGAATCATGAGCTATTTTGCATGTAAGAATATTCTGTAATGAAGAGAGATTTAAAACACAACTGAGGATTATATATTAGTTGCATTTCAATTGGAAACTTCACTTCTCAAAACATAATGACAAAATTAGCCCAAACTTCCAACTGTGTATTTCTTTCTTGTAATTTGGTTTGTTTTATTGAGACAAAATTATACTACCTGGTCCAAGGAAGGTATCACTATGTAATTCCACCCTCTAATCTCTGGTCTTAGTCTGAGTGCTAGAATTTCAGGCTTGTATCACATTGCCCTGCCATAGTTTGTTGGTTTATTTAATCTAGAAACACATTAGCAATTCTGAACTTCTCTGATGATCTTATCCATTGACTGCTCAGATTGTTTATGTACAGTTTTGAAAGATGTTCTAACATTTGACACAGGATATGAACATTTTCAGATGCACCTGCAGGGGTCTCTGATTCATTCCTCCATGGATCTGATCCCTTTAATAATGAATTCTTGACTTTCTTACTATCTCTGGGCCCTACCTATATAATAGTCTCAAACTTTTTTGAAGAAAGTTCACTAGAGGACTTTTTAATATTAAAATTTATCACTTGATTCTAGTATTACTCAGGACATATTTTCTATTGCTTTCTAACTTTTCTACATATTCGGAGAGTTGTTTCATTTGTGTATTCGTGGGTGCACATATAAGTGCCTCTGTGTGTATGCATATGTTTGTATGTATGTATGCAAAAGCCTCAAGCTCTTATTCAACAATCTTGCTCATGAGTGGTATTCCATCACTTGAACTGTTCTTCCAATGCAGCTTTGGCTGTTAATTATAGATAGTGTCTCAAAGATTGTTCTGCCCAGGCTGGATGCAAACTGAACTTCCCAGACTCCTTTACATTCTTAAGTTTTATTTTTCCAAGAGTATCAACTTTTAAACTACAAACATTTTTGTGAGTGTTAAGTCTAACCTGTAGCCCAGATTTTTAACTCAAGAATTCATATAAAGGTAGATGAACATACACATTTCTTATGCTGAATGTACACTGTTAGAAATGTGATCTTAAGCTGGGTGGCGGTGAGATCTGAGGATTGAGGTTCAAAGACAGTAGGAAAGTCCCAGAGACTCTTTTCTCTAATTAACTACAAGAAAACTGGAAGTGGCACTGTGGCTCAAGTGGTAGAGCACTAGCCTGGAGCTGAATAGCAGAGGGACAGCGCCCAGGGTTCAAGTGCCATGACCAAAAACAACAACAACAACAACTATATATATATATATATATATATATATATATATACATAAATATATATACATATATGTATATGTATATATATATATGTATATATATATATATATATATATATATATATATATATATATATATATATATATATATATATATATAAAGGAAATAAAAAGAAATATTATCTTTGCCTCCAGGTTCATTGCTAGTATAATCCCTGCTCTTTCAAGATGGATGTTTTTTCCAGTTAAGTCCATTCTCTTATATCTGAATTGCATGGAACCAGAATCATACTTCTATTCTACTTTTTACAAATTTGCACGATTGGAAGTGTGATTTAGAAAGGGAGTGGCCTCATACTTCATGTTCCCACTTGTGGAAACTTAAAGTCATATTTGGACTTTTTGTTGGTCATGGGACTGGAACCCAGGGGTTCACGCATGGTAAGCAATCACCGTACCATGAAGCCACATTCCCAGAGCTCTAAATGACTTTCTTAAGATGGTATTATATTTTCATTCCATAACTATGTATCATAATTTTTGCCAGTTGCTAGAAAAGGACATAGAAAACAATATTAAGTTCAATAAGGCTGGATGGACAATGAGTAACTCTCACGGTCTAGCCAGGGCACAGAGGGGCTTACCTCATAGGGCTGGTTCAACAGGCTGAGTAAGACAGTTGCTGACCCACAGCTCACCTCCAGAATGAGAGGGCCACCTTGGGTTCCAGCCACATGGGGACATCGGGCCACCTATTCAGTACCCATTCAACCAGTTCCTGAGAGAGAGACAGAGAGACAGAGAGAGAGAGAGAAAGAGAGAGAGAGAGAGAGACAGAAAGAAAGAAAGAAAGAAAGAAAGAAAGAAAGAAAGAAAGAAAGAAAGAAAGAAAGAAAGAAAGAAAGAAAGAAAGAAAGAAAGAAAGAAAGAAAGAAAGAAAGAAAGAAAGAAAGAAAGAAAGAAAGTCAAAATTACAGTTAAGCTGGGTGCCAGTGGCTCAGGACTATAATCCTAACTAAGAGGCTGAGATATGATGAACATGGTTCATAGCCAGCCCAGCCGGGAACGTCCATGAGACCCTTAATCTCCAAAGAACCACCAGAAAACTGGAAGTGGCACTTGGGCTCAAGTGGTAGAGTGCTAGTCTTGAGCTGAGAAGCTCGAAGACAGCACCCAGGCCCAGAGTTCAAGCCCCACGATTGACAAGAATTGGACTTCCCACCACAAGAAGTTTGCTGAATACCACACATTTTCCTAGGGACCAGGGCAAAGAAGTCATGCTGAGCTTTCAGTCAACTCGAGGGCATGAGTTGGTCACCTGGCTTCTCCGTGCCTCATTTTCCCCAGGTACATAACTGAATACAGGGAAGGATCTCCTTCCTCATAGGAATAGGATAAGGATGAAAGAGAACCGTGTTTTGTTTGATAAACCTGTACATGTCACAGGAATAATAACAGGCCTCATCTGAGCCCTTTCCCAGTTATCTTACTGTCGTATGCTCACAATATTGCCAAGAACCGTATCTGACAGCCGCTCCTTCTGTGCCTGGCCCTGCTCCAGAGATCCCTCTGTATTGATCCCTTGTTTCCTCACAACTGTCCCAAGATGAGCCTGAGGTACAATGGTGGAGGCCCAACCCAGAGCTTTATGGCTGCTGTAAACTATGTTTGGGACAATCATCTAAACCGATGACTGAGCATGGCGCTATATGTCTACCATCCCAACTAAGGAGGACCGGGCCTCGTGGTGCACACCTGTCACAGATAGGAGGACCACGATCCAGCCCAGCCTATGCACATATTGAGTGAGTCTCTATTTCGGAAATGCCCAAGACAGAAAGGCTTGGCTGCCGTGGTAGAAGACCTGACTGGCAAGCGTAAGGCCTTGAGTTCAAACACTAATACACCAAAAATAACAGAGTCCCGGTGGCAGAGCTCATGTCTATAATCCTAGCTACTCAGGAGGCTGAGATATGAAGATCACAGCAAAAGATTTAAAATAGGTTTGGCCTCACCCATCAGAAGTCATAATGAGAAAACCCGGAGTCTGACTTATGCTGGTGCACTCCATACTAACAGGGCTCACATCCTTACTAAGTGCTGGCCATGCTTTCTGTCCCCCTGGGAAGCCAACCCCTGTGGGCCCCATACTCAGGTCCGACCAAGCTCCAGCTGCCACCAACCAGGCCCAAAGGAGTAGACAGCTCCAAGGCACACAGGTCCCTTGGTCTTATAATATAATATTGCTGAGTCCCCTTCAAGTGTCTCACACTTCCAGGTCCCCAGACCTCAGTCACAAAGCCCATGCATCCCCCAAATGTAGCAAGCAGAAGTTACCAAAGGACCACGCCTCCTCATTACAATCCACTTCTACACACACACACACACACACACACACACACACACACACACACAAATCCAGACCAGTGACAGAAGACTCGTCCATGCAGCACCTGCAATTTTCCAAATGATCACTCACCTGAGCACAGTCAGGTTATACAAGGAGGAGGATGTTATATCTCTCTCTCTCCTTCTCTCTCTCTCATGCACACACACACACACACACACACACACACACACACACACAGAGTCTCAGAGAAGTGCCTCTCCACAGTTGTTGGTTCCTCATCTGGGACAATGTGCAAGCTGGAGCACAGGAGTTCCTTTAGAAGAATCAGGGGTTCCCACCCAAGTGGAGCATCACTCTAATGATGAAGCACCACACACACACACACACACACACACACACACAGACTCAGAGCAGTGCCTCTCCAGAGTTTGTTGGTTCCTCATCTGGCACAATGTACAAGCTAGAGCACGGGGGTTCCCTTGGAGTAATCAGGAGCTCCCACCCAAGGGGAGGACCACTCTAATGATGCAGCATACCCTGCCTATCACTTTCTCCAGGGCCAGACCCTTGACTCCCCATTCACCAAAAGCATAGGCCAGGACGCTGGGTGAAGGAGTTCTGAGACAAGTGGCTCCACAGAGCCAGGAGAGGAAACAAGCAGGGGGTCATGGTGACCCCAGAGGGGTATCTGACATGAGGTGGGGGCGGTATTGGGGATATGGATGGGGTCCTAAAGGATACATACATGGATTTAGTCCCTACATCCAGCCTGCATGCTTCTGGTCCACATGGCAGATTCTTGGGAAGGACAAAGAGACCAGATGGACTGGGAGCACCAGCAGAAACTGGCAGAGCTGGGAAATGTGATCACTCTGTGAGAACAGTTGAGAGTTGGGGGAGGGGACAGGCTGGGTGTTTGTGTATGTGTGTTTGGGGGGGGTGTTCCTCCCAATATTTACATTCTGCCTTGACCCCCAGCACTCTCACTTCCCTAATGGGCTCTTCTGGGACCCTCTCTTCAGGTGAAAGGGTGACCGAGCACAGAGGACAAGGGCTCACACAGCAAGAGAGACCTGCATCCAATGCCCCCAACCCCAGAAAAAGAAAAGACCCAAGAAGGCAGGTGTGAAGGTGCTACTCCCCACCTCTGACTAAAGCCACCAGGTTCCCAACAGGAAGATGAAGGGTGCAGATAGGTGGCTGTGTGGCTCCCACTGCTCCAGTCCAGGGGCTCTGTGGTGCCCCCTCCTCACTCATCCCTGCATCTCCCTGTTTCTTGGGACACTGGCAACTAGGGATGGGGGTGGGATACACTGGTCAACACCCACTCCCACCCCTGGGGCACATTTGTGGCACAGCCCTGGCCAGACTGTAGGGCATGGGGGAGCCGGAGGTCCAGTCTGGAGGGAGAGGATCACGTGGTTTGGGGGTCATACCGTATGGGACCAGGAGGAGGCCATTCACATGTGCTGCTGGGAGAAGCTTTTGGAGACAGCTCAGGGGGGGGGGGGGGGTTGAGCAGCAAAGGCAGTAGCATGGCAAATACTCAGGCCTGGAGCAGAGACAGGGGGGGCTGGACCAGGTTGGGGCCACAAGCCTGCCTGTGGAGTGCCATCACCTGAGGACTCCAAGAGGTGCCATGGGTCCAAGCAAGCAGTGCTCGGTTTGAAATGCAGTGCCGTGCGGAATGCTAAAGGGGACCGGTGAGTGGGCAGGTGCATGGCAGTGCTGAGCAAGGCCTTTCCTCCTACGGCTTGAGTCTCTTGATCACCACTCAGCCACCTCTACCTTCCTCAACTGTTGGTAGTGGTGTCAACCAACAGAGGAATTCCAGTGCTATCAAGCAGCATGGAATGTGGGTGTGACCACCATTCTTATATCCCATTGGTCAGAAAGAACCATGAAAGAATGGGAGTGGGGCCGGAATCCTGTGATACAGGCAGAATGGGCAGAGTGAAGATGACAGTGGCTTCCTCAGCCCCTTTCCCAGGGAACTCTGTCTACTAATTCAGTTGGGGACAAGAGAGTGACTGGTTTTAGATTGTTGTGTATGTCTGTTTGTTGCCAGTCCTGGACCTTAAACTCAGGACCTGGGCACAGTCTGTAAGCTGCTTTTGTTCAAGACTAGCCCTCTACCATTGGAGCCACACAGCTCTACTTCTGACTTTGTTGGCATTGAAGTTGGACAGGGGTCTCAAGGACTTTCCTGCCTAGGGTGAGTTTGAACATGATCCTCCTATCACAGCCTTGTAAGTATCAAGGAGGACTGCTGAGAGCCACTGGTGCCTGCCAAATCATTAGTCTTGCTGATGTTCTGGCACAGACCTGTGAGTTCCCTATCCTCGGGTTGAAGTGGTGGGAGCTGGAGCCCACAGTAGGAATCCTGGTCTTGCCACCTCCAAATGGCAGGAGAACCTAAGAAACTCATTCTTATCCATAAGATTACCAATGGAATGTGATCAATGTCAAGATTGAATGAGTAGTTCTTGAATGATTCTAGGATCAAATTATACACAATTATATCGTAGGACACTGATCGATTTTAGTTAACACTTCATTAAGCATTTCAACAATCACATTAATTAAATGGAGGCAGAATGAATTACCTAAGAATTTGACCTCACATAATATAAAGATGCAATTTTTTTCTGCCAGAATTGGAATTAGAACTCATTGTCTTGGTAACTTTGTTGCACTGTGTGGGAAGGGGAAGCTTGCTTCCTTAAAATCAGGAAATTCAAGTCTGTTCCTTAGGCCTGAATTAGATCCCCAGCACTAAAAAAATCCTATTAATGTACATTTTAAATATATGATTAATATTCATATACATATGTTCAATACCTATTACACTCAGTATACTTATTCTTTTTTGTCTTTTCTTGTATTGATAATTTATTTTATTGACTATTATGACACATAGAACATCGATTACATTGATTACATAGGATTATAAGTCTGCATATGTATTCCACTTTATACTTGACACCAAGGACTTTCACAGAAAAGGAAAAAAATGTGTCACTATCAGCTTCTTACGCCACGATTAATGGTTTGGGAGTCCTGGCATCTGAACTCATGGCCTACAAGGCCAAATTCATGAATGGGTGAGTGTCAACATGCCATCCTGGGGCAAATTGAGCTGACAGGCAGTTCCCAGGACCTGAGATCAAGCCCCAGGGGTTGACAAAATATGAACAGATTGACATGTGGATGACAGTACACTAATAAATCTATATGTTTATATAGTGCCAGAGATGTCTATACATTATTCAGTTATATAGACGACATTTCTACAAATTCTGGGGTATTTATTATGCCTCCATGTAAATAATGTTATTGTTTTCATCCTTAATAAACTATTAACTAAATCAGTGTCTTGAAATTATTGCATTCCTGTAAATAATAGTATTCTTTTAATGCTTCATAAATATTAAATAAAATCAATCAGCTTCCTCAAATCATCTTGTCTAATTTTATAGGAGAATCATTCACGATCAACTCATTCAACCTGACATTGAAAACATTCCTATGGGTGGGAACAAGTCTCTTAGTATCTCATGCCATTGGTAGGTGTCAGGACTGGGATTTGAAATCAGGGCCTATGTTGCCACGTGGTCCTATGGCTTCCCCGATAGTCTACCAGCCTTCAGCAATGCAAGGTAAAATATCCTTTGCAACAATGTCATTTGGACCCAGGGGGGTCACCTCACAAAGAAAGAAAATATAAAAAGGCCATCTCCACATTGTTCCTGTGATTTTTTTTTCTCTTCAAGGCCTAGGGATCTAGGATCCCAGGATCAGCTGTGGGTCCAGTGGCTGCACCCCAGCTTAGGTTGATCGAAGCTGAAGCAGAGTTGCCAGGACCCGAGTTCAAGGAACGCTCTGGGAAAAAATAAAATAAAATAAATTTAGCTCCCTGGCTTGCAATTCCCACCATTTATTCTGCCAGGTTTTGGATTCGAACTAAGGGTCTTGGTAAATCTGCAGTGGATGAAGGGGAAGCTCACCGTACTTGAAGATAAGAATTTCCGGCCTGTTCACTAGGCCTGAATTCAAGCCCCAGCCTTTGAAAACATACTGTTTATATAAAGATAGGCTTTGTACTTACCTATAGATGTTCAGTCCATACAAGTTTGGTGTGGTTGTTCCTTGTATTTATTGTTGTATTCATTTATTTACCATTGATTTTACTGAAGATGATGACACCCATTCCGTTTATTACATTAAAGACATCCCATAACATAGCATCTAGATTTGTAGAAGTGTTCTCCATCATGCCTGACACCCAGGACTCTCAGAGAAAAGGAAAACAAATTTCACACTCAGCTTCTTACTCCATGATCCAATTGTTGGTAGTGCTGGAATCTGAACTCAGGGCCTAGTAGCACTAATTGGCAAATAGGTCAATGTGAACACACCATCTTGTGAGCAACTAAGAAGGAAGGCCATTCCCAGGATATGATATTGATCCCCACGGTCGGCCACAAGAGTTATAAATTCATTGTTTAAATATAGGATCTATATTTATATATATATGTGTGTGGAAAGCATCTCGTGTTCGGTGTACTTCTTATTTTGTGTCTTATCCATGGAGGTATTGTGTATTTTACTGAGTATGGTAACAGATATAACAGTGTTTACATGGATGACAACCTATTTCCATGTCTATAGGGTTTCTAATGCTTTCTCCATCCTAGTTGAGACACAGGACATTCGCAAGACAGGAAAATAGCTGAATCGATTGGCTTCTCAAATCAGGATTCATATTTTCGCTGTGTTGGGATTTCAACTCAGAGCCTAGCAGACCCAATTGAGGAAAGGGTCAAGGTGAGGACACAGGTCTGTGAGCAATGAAGGTGATAGGCCATTCCCAGGACCTGACATCGAGTGCCAGGGAGAGCCAGATAGTCATAAATTCATAATTTAAATATAGGATCTATATTTACATAAATGTGTGCGCAGCATCTTGCATTCAGTGCACTTCTCCTTATTTTGTTCCTGATTCATGGAGGTATTGTGTATTTTATTGGTGACAGGTATAACTGTGCTGACATGGATTACAACCTGTTCCCATGGTTATAGGGTTGCCTATGCATTCATTTTCCATCCTAGTTGAGACCCAGAACTTTCACAGGAGAGGAAAACATTTGCAACGACTGGCTTCTGACATTAGGATGAAACGTTTGTCAGTGATGGGATGTGAATTTGGGTCTGGGTAGCTCTGTTGAACTGTGATGGAAGGGGAAGCTCACCATCCTTGAAGACTAGAATGTCATGCCTGGTCCCGGGCCTGATTTGAAGCCCCAGCATTGGACAAAATAACAAGCCCATCTTTTTTAAACATAGGATCTCTCTTTATCTACAGGTATGTTATGCAACTTGCATTCAGTGTAGTTATTCTTTTTATTTTGTGTCTTATTCATGGACGTATTGTATGTTTTATTGAGTATGATGACAGATATAACTGTGCTGACATGGATGTCAACGTATTCCCATGGCTATAGAGTTGCCTATATACTATACCCCATCTGCGCTGATACCAAGGACTTTAACAAGACAGGAAAACAGATTGATCAATTGGCTTCTCACATCAGGGTGAAGCTTTTGGCAGTGCTGATATTTGAACTCAAGGCTTAGCAGGCCCAAATAGGACATGGTGAGCATACCATCCTGTGAGCCACTAAGGAGCTTGGCCATTCCCAGGACCTGAGATCGATCCCCCCAGGGTGGGGGCCAATATAGTCATAAATTCCCAATTTTAACAGAGGACCTCTATTTCCATACATGGGTGGGCAGTACCTTGCATTCTGTGTAGTCATTCTCATTATTTTGCCTTATTCATTGATGTGATGTGTATTTTCTTGAGCATAAAATGACAAATATAACTGTGTTGGGCTGGGAAGGTGGCTCAGTGGTCGATCGCTTGCCTTGCATGCATGAGGCCTTGGGTTCGAATCCTCAGCACCACATATGAAGAAAAAGCTGGAAGTGGTCCTGTGGCTCAAGTACTAGAGTGCTAACTTGACTTGAGCTAAATAAGCTCAAGGGACAGTGCTCAGGCCCAGAGTTAAGGCCCACGACTGGAACGCTCCCACCCTCAAAAAAAAAAAAAAAAAAGAGAAAAAAAATAAAAAAAAATATAACTGTGTTGACCTGGATGACAATCTATTCACATAATTACAGAGTTGCCTATGCAATCTCCATCTTAGCTGAGACCCAGAACATGCACAGCACAGAAAAAAAAAGGTGCAAAGACTGGCTTCTCACATCAGGGTGAATTCTTGGCAGTGCTGGGATTTGAACTTGAGGCCTAGGAGGCCCAACTGGCCAATGGGTCCACGTGCGCACTCCAGCCTGTGAGCCATGAAGGAGCTGGGCGGTTCCCAGAAACTGAGATCAAGCCCCAGGGAGGCCACAATAGACATCAATGCATCATTGAAACATGGGATGTATATTCACATCTGTGTGTGGACTGCATCGATCATTTAGCGTAGTTATTCTCTCTATTTTGTATGCTATTCATGGATGTAGTGTGTATTTTCTTGAGTACATGATGACAGGTATAACTGCGCTGACATGGATGACTACCAATTCCCATGGCCACAGGGTAACCCATGCATTCTCCATCCTAGCTGAGACCTGAACTTGCACAGGAAAGGAAAACATGTGCAACGATATCAAACATGTGCTTCTGATATCAGGATGATTCTTTTGGCATTGTTGGGGTCTGAACTCAGGGCCTAGCAGGCCCAAGAGGTGAATGGGTCCACATGAGCACACCAGCATGTGAGCCTCTAAGGAGCTAGGCCGTTCATGGACCTGAGATTGAGCCCCCAGGTGGGGGTAGGGGGAGGGTGTACAGCAGTCATCCATTCATAAGCTGAAGATAGTATGCAAATAAGTACATATATAGAGAGAGAGTAGGAGAGATGGCCCCCTGTGATGGAGTTGAATCTACTGTGTGACTACCGATTTTTGGATCTTTCCTGATGCCTCCGTTTCACAACTGATGATTATTGTCATGCTTCATCAAATCTTCATTGCAAATAAGCAATACCCCATGATTCTTGCCTATCATTTCCTACTCCCATCACGCATAAACTACTGATTCAAAGATGACATCAATCACATTCCATAACTCTTCCTAGGTCCATAAACTAATATCTCGGGATCTCCCTCCATACCATCTTAGTATGGTGGCTGAATTCAAGCCTCAGGCCTGGAAAACAAATACTTATATACATTTTAAAGATAGCACTTATAATTCCATACGGATGTTCAGTCGATATCGTGTTTAGTGTGATTATTCATTTTATTTCTTGTTTTATTCATTTATTTACCATTTATGTTATTGACTCTGATGACACCTATACCATTTATTATATTGTTTATATCCTATGACATAGCATCTAGATTTTTAGATGTGTTCTCTATCATGCCTGAAACGCAGGGCTCTCCCAGAAAAGGAAAACATGTGTCACACTCTGCTTCTTAATTCAAGATTCAATTTTCACAGTGCTAGGATATGAACTCAGGACCTAGCAGGCCCAATTCATGAATGGGTGAGTGTGAGCCTGGCAGCATCTAGCCAATGAAGCTGTCAGGTGGTTCCCAGGTGCTGAGATTGAGCCCCAGGTTTGGCCAAAACAGTGATACATGGTAAAAAAATGTCAGAGCCGACTATGTATTATTAAATGACATCTACTACTTTCCTACCAACTCTTAGGTGTTTATTATACTTCCATTGAAGGAATATTATTCTTTTCATGCTTAATAAACTATGAATTAAGATCAATCAGCATCCTAGGATTCTTGCATCCAATTTTAGACTAACAATACACGAACTACTCTTTCAATCAGTATCCTATGCGTAGGAATGAGTCTCTTGGGATCTCCACCACTGGTAGGTGTCAGGACAGGGATTTGAACCTGGGGCTTATGTTGACAGATGGGCCTATGGCTTCCCTGATAGCCCGCCAGCCTTCAGCAATGGCAGGTCAGGTCCACTTTGCAGCTGTGTCATTCAGAACCAGTAGGAGCACCCTGCAAAGAAAAAAATTATAAACCCCTCCAACCCTCTGCAGCTCACTACTTTTGGTGCTGTTCCAGTTTTTTTTCTTCCTGCAAGCCCTCTTGGCTTGGGATCCCAGGATTGGCTATGGGTCCAGAGGCTGCAGCCCAGCCTAGGGATATCAAAGCTTAGGCAGTGTTGCCATGATCTGAGTTCAAGACCACTGGTTGGCAAAAAAGAACAAACAAACAAACAAATAAATAAATAAATTATTTAACTAAATTAAAAAAATAAAGCTACCTGATTTGGAATTTCTGCTATTTTTATTTCCTATCCTGGGATTTGAACTCAGGTTCTTGGTAAGTCCATACCAATGTGAGGGAAGGTGCAGAGTCACCACTACTTTAGTTCAAACCACGTGCCAAGCCAAAATTAAAAAAATTAAGTCACTGATCTTGGCAGGGGGAGGTAGTTTTGGAGATGGGAGGGAAGGGATAGTAGGGGGAAAACAATGGAAGAGGCAACCATGCTCAATAGGAAATGTACTCATTATTTTGCTCATATAACTGTAACCCTCTGTACATCATTTTTACAATAAACATCATACAAAAAATAAACAATGTAGTGCTCAGAGAAGCACTTTAGGGGTAAAGGAAAGATGTCTGAATAGCTTCTACACTGCTATTTTTTTTGAAATGTTCAGTATGGAACTGAATAAACATACCTGCTTTCATTGAAAAAATTGTCTCTGTCTTGGAAATGGGGCCAATATTTCTGCTATTGCTGGGATTTGATCTCACATTCCAGGTAACGCTTTTGCACCATGGGTAAAGGCAAAATTTACTGTCCTTGAGGAAAACAAATTCAGGCTAGAGTTCCCAAGGCCTGCAGTAAGGCCCTGCAATTGAAAAATATTTATGATATATACTTACATATGTATGTTTATTACATATTGCAATTATTTTCATTGTTTTTTATTTATTTTATTTATTTATTCATTGTTTAATGTATTTAGTATTATTACATACATATTTATTACATTTCGTACATCTATTATAAAATTATATACAATAATTTAGGACATTGAGTCATTTTTCATTAATACCTTATTAAATGTTGAAACATGAGACATAATTAAATGGAGGCATTTGTCACAGTCATCACATGTTTAGAGCCTGTCCCAAGTATGAGCTTTGTCTTATTCATCTTTGGACAACTTCCCACAGGGATTTCTTTAAATGATTTATACTCAGAGGCTTTTTCTTGAGGATAGGCAAGTTGAGGGATAAAATAGTAAGAGTGAAGCTGCGAATGTGGCTTATAGGTAGAGAGCTTGCTCAGCATGCATGAATGCCAGGGTTTAAATCCTCAGTGCCACATACTCAGAAAAAGCCAGAAGCTGTGGAATGGCTCAAGTGGTAGAGTGCTATTCCTGAGAAAAAGAAGCTCAGAGACAGTACCCCGGACCTACGTTCAAGCCCCAGAACTGGCAAAAACAAGAGGCCAGATGCCGGTGGCTCACACCTACAACCCTAGCTAATCAGGAGGCTGAGACCTCAAGACCACTGTTCAAAGACAGCCTAGGCAAGGAAAGCCTGTTCGACTCTTACCTCCAATGAACCACCAAAAGACCCCATGTGGAGCTGTGACTCAAGTGGTAGAGTGTTCACCTTGAGCTAAAGGGCTTAGGGATAGTGTTAGGGATAGAGTTAGGGATAGAGTTCGAGATACATACCTGGAAAAAAAGTGAGGGTTAATCAAAGTACTTTTTCTAGTTGTTAATTATGAAAACATTTTCTGGAAAATGAATGCTGGTGTACACCAGAATTGGAATCAGAGCTCAATGTTCAAGTATTGAAGATCTATATGCTCAGGCTATCTGTCTCTAGGATTATAACCTTGTGTGCTACAGGGTTCTGAAAGGTCAAATGTTGAAAGGGTTAATATGCTCCCCAAGCCCTTTATGGTGAGCAGTTGGCTTGTATTTTCAATGTCATTATAGTTCTGAACTTAGCAGAGCAACAGAAGCTCATGCTTGTCACCCTTGCTTAGGAGTCTGAGGTCTGAGGATCACAGGGTGAAGACAGCCAGGGCAGGAATGTCTATGAGGCTCTGACTTCCACTTCACCACAGACAAAGCAGAAAGGGACTCATGTGGCAGCGCGCTAGCCTTGAGCCAAAGGAGCCCAGGCAAAGAGCCTAGATCCACAATTCAAGCCCAAAGACCTGAAAAAATTAAAAGCAAAGGACAGAAAAAGAAGGAAAAAGCCAGCAACTCCCTTTGGGTTTGATCAATCTATTTCTAGGAGCTAACAGGACAAGCACCAAAGAAGGACATGGACTAGGAGAGCAGGCTGAGTTCAATGTTCAAGTGCAGCAGATCCATCTGCCCAGCCACTCACGTGGATTATAATCATCTTGTGTCCTCCAGTGGGCTTCCAAAAGGTCACATGTTCAAGAATTCCTGGGTTTCCCTTGCTGATGAGAAGTTACTTGCACTCTAAATGTTCTTAGAGTTCTAAAGCTATAGAAGCAGGGGAAAGAAACATCATTGACCCATCCTGGGTATAAATGAAGTTCTCAGGATCCAAGACCTAGCCCAGTTAGCAGGAAGAACTCCAATGTAACTCTGTATTTGAAGGACTGGAAACAGTTTCAAGAAAACAGGCTAGGTGCAGAGACCTAGGCCTGCAGGATTAGGGGGCAGAATGTACACACTCAACAGGCAAGTGAGCTGCAAAACCACTTCATTCGTTCCAGGCACAGCCAGCAATGGGGGCAAACCTGAAACATTTGTTAGAGGGTCAGGCTTTTCTCAGCTTCCTCAAACAATGACTAACCTTCCTCCCTCAGGTGAAGAGAGCCTCAGGCTATCTTTAAGTTACCAATAGAGAGCCAGTTTAGTGAGGGAGAGGGGAGGAATAGAGTAGAAAAGCCCTGCTCTCTGGTCTTAGGGAGTGGGTTTTTTACTCTCCATCTGTCAGATTTGAAGGCCCTTCTTCTACCTCTGCCAGTCCATTCTTCTTCCTTCATTCTCCACATCATTAAATTAAATCCCCATTCCAAGGAGAGACAGGGCCCTTTCTCTTCTGCCTCCAAGAACCTGAGTTAGAACCTGGCTCTTCCCTCTTGACTCTGGGGCCCTCCACTGCCTTAGAAGTGGGAGAGAGACAGTCTTCCTGTTCTGTGGTTATGTGAAGGTGATGCTGGTGTCCTGGCACACTGCAGAAGGCCACATGGTTGGGAAGTGTTCCCTTCTTTTCTACTGACATCCAAGACCAGACTCACCTATCATATTTCTATCTATCTATCTATCTATCTATCTATCTATCTATCTATCTATCTATCTATCTATCTATCTATCTATCTATCTATCTATCTATCTATCTATCTATCTATCTGTCTATCTATCTGTCTATCTATCTATCTATCTGTCTATCTATCTGTCTATCTGTCAATCTGTCTGTCTATCTGTCTAACTGTCTATCTATCTGTCTATCTATGTATCTATCTATGTATCTATCTATGTATCTATGTATCTATGTATCTATCTATCTATCTATCTATCTATCTATCTATCTATCTATCTATCTATCTATCTATCTATCTATCTATCTATCTATCTATCTATCTGTCTGTCTGTCTGTCTGTCTGTCTGTCTGTCTGTCTGTCTGTCTGTCTGTCTGCCTGCCTGTCTGTCTGTCTGTCTGCCTGCCTGCCTGCCTGTCTGTCTGTCTATCTATCTATCCATCTGTCTGTCTGTCTATCTATCTATCCATCTATCTATCCATCTATCTATCCATCTATCTATCCATCTATCTATCTATCTATCTATCTATCTATCTATCTATCTATCTATCTATCTATCTATCTATCTATCTATCTATCTATCTATCTATCTATCTATCTATCTATCTATCTATCTATCTATCTATCTATCTATCTATCCATCTATCTATCCATCTATCTATCCATCTATCTATCCATCCATCTATCTATCTATCTATCTATCTATCTATCTATCTATCTATCTATCTATCTACCTACCTACCTACCTACCTACCTACCTGGTATGTCTTTGGCAGTTCTTGGGCCGAACTCAACGCCTTGGCACTGTCCCTAGCATTCTGCAACTTGAGTCACAGCACCAATTCTGGCTTTTTCTGTGTATGTGCTACTGAGGAATCAAACCCAGGGCTTCTTGCATGCTAGGCAAACACTCTCTCACTAATCCACATTCCCAGCCCCCTCATCTTTTTCTTAATGGTAGTTTTTACATAAGTACCCTGCCATTTTTCATCGCCAAGTTAATTTTTCTGAATACTCGTTATAAATATGAATCCTGATCTTCTCTTCCCCTGCCTGATTTGTGACTGTTCCTGCGTTGGCTTCATAATAAAATGTAAATAAAGGCTGCTGAGAGCTTAAGTGTGCATCATATAAGGATGCAGGTGTGGAGCCCTGGAAGAGAAAAGCGATGGGCTTGAAATGAAGAGAATGGTGTAGTATGCACAACGAGCATATCTGAAAAACAAATCAGTAAGTAAAAGCAGAAGCATTGCCTATGGTCTGTTTTCACTCAGGGAAGTAATATACAAACATAAGTTGGTAGGAGGACACTGATACAAAACTTGACCTTCTCTTTTTTTTTTTTTTGTTGGCATCCCAGGGCTTAAACACAGGGCCCAATGCAATGAGCTGTTTTGCTCAAGGCTGAGGCTCTACCACCGCCAGAGTTCCACGTCCAGCCATCCGGTTGATAATTGGACATAAGCGCCTCTCAGGCTTTCCTGCCTGCTCTGGACAGTATCTCCTGCTTGGCTTTCTCTCTCAAAGCTGGAGCTCTACCCTCTGGGCCACTGTTCCACTTCTGGTTTTCTGGTGGTTTATTGGAGATAAGAGGCTCACATACTTTCCTGCTCAGGCTGGCTTTGAATGGTTATCTCCTGAGGAGGATTTAAGCACCTTTCCTTAGGGATTCGCTGACATGCCACTCCACAAAACCTTTAGTCTAAATCTTGAGAGGAACTAGAGAAAAACAGAAACAAGAAGATGCTTCTAGTGTGTTCTAGATACTTAAGGGTGTAGACAAAAACATTCATAATTATTAGGTCATTTTATAGACAAAAGGAGCAATGCAGACAGTCTGAAAATCGCTCAAGGTTTCAGTCCTTTCGTCCTGAGACAGTAAATTCACTGCAGCTCAATGCTAAGTGACCGAACTGGCATGTCCTGTGGACATTTGCTCCAAAATCCTGGGACACTCATTTCTCATTTTTGGCTTCAAACCTGTGGCCAGAGGGGAAGATAAGGAGAGAAAATCCTTCTCAGAGAAAGCAGCTATAAAGGACACTGGGTAGTTTACTTATAAATTCAAACCATTGGAATGACCCTGTTAAGAAGTCAGATGTACAGAGTAAAAATGAAGAAGAAAAGAAAGGCAGGTGCCAGTGGCTGCTGACTGTAATCCCAGCTCCTCAGAAGGCTAAGATGTATAGAATCTTATTTTGAATCCAGCCAGTGTAGGAAAGTTGACAATATTATATCTATGAGATCAGAGAAAAACCCAGAAATGGGGCTGTGACTCAATTTTAATGTGCTACCTCTGAGCAAAAGGAGTTCAGGGACAACAGCTAGGGTTAATGTCCAACCCCAGGAACTGCCGCCCACCAAAAAAAAAGACGGTGTAGCTCCATGTATTGTACATGGATGGATGTATCCCTATAGGTGAATCTCCAGAGTAGCTATGATGAATGGCACTGAACTAGGAAATTTGTTTTCAATACAATGATTTCATCGCACAGAAAGGGCTTTCAAGACATTGCATGTTCGGGGGCTCCCCTCACTGTTCCCAGTGTACCCTGAGGGTTTTTCTGCATCCCAGGCTTGTTGGAAGAAGTCTCTAATTGTCTGGACAGGCAGACAAAAGGCCTCACTCCTGTACAGCGGTGAAACAAACAACTCCATCTGGGCCAACTAGTGAGGATGAGTGTGGGTAGGCGCTGAAGGTCAGGAGAAAAAGGCTTCTTTGTACCCCAAGCTATCTCTCTCACCAGTGCTCTGTTTTGACAAGAAGCCTTCATTTATGCCACCAGCCTTGGCAGGCCAAGTTCCCTGCACTTATCTTGCCTTTGTGAGACTATAGACTATAGTCCTTCTGGCAGACAACTAGGGCACTGAACCTAATGACATGTTTACTTGCCGTCGATGATGGGCCTATGATGCCTCTCCAAGGTTTCTGGAACCTTGGGAAATCCAAGCACATGTCAGATATCACAAAGCTTCCTGTCATCTAAGGTTGGTGAAGCTCATCATGTTTTGAAACATTTGACCTCTCCTAGTTGGGCCCTGGGTGGGTAGGTTTTGGGGTTGAACACAGGGCCTGGGTGCTGAACATGAGCACAGTGCAGAAGCCCAGTGCTCTACCATTTGGTGTCACAGCTTCACTTCTAGTCTGTGTGTGTGTGTGTGTGTGTGTGTGTGTGTGTCCATGTGCGTGCATGCATACACCAGTCCTGGAGATTGAACATAGGACCTAAGCAGTGTACCTAGTTTCTCTTGTACAAGGATATCTCTCTACTACTTGAGCCACAGAGACACTTCAGGCTTTTGTCTAGTGAGGTGGTCCTGAGAAATCATGCCCAGGGTTTCATATATGCAAAGCACTCAACCCCTAAGGCCCATTCCCAGCCCTCTACTTCAGGTTTGTTAGTTTCTGTCTTTTTCTTGTTGTTGTTGTTTTCTGTTGTAGCAGTTAAATCTGGACCTGGGTGCTGTCCCTGAGTGCCTCAGCTCAAGTCTATTGCTCTACCACTTGAGCCACAGCATTACATCAGATTTCCTTGTGGTTCATTGGAGTTCAGTGTCTCAAGGACTTTCCTGCCCCAGACTAGCTTTGAACCATGATCCTCAGATCACATCCTGCTGAGTAGCTAGTATGACAGGCATGAGCCACAAGCACCAAACTTCCACTTCAGGTTTCTTAGTGGTGAATTGAAGATAATAGTCTCATGGGACCTTTTGTGTCTGAGATATTTTGGAACCCAGATCCTCAGATCTCAACTTCCTGAGATGGCAGGATGACAGATCTCAGCTATAGACCCCTAGGCTGTGGCACTCTGCTGCAAGGGGGTCCTTGGCTCCACGTGGTTGAGGGCTATCCATGAAAGAAAAAGTATTTGAATCCTTACGGTGTGGTTCATTTAACCTAAGAGCAACATATCTGACATTTTCTGCTTGTCTCAGGCCTATACTAGTTATTGCAAATAAGGAAAACCATGGGACCTATGTTTCTTTGAGCCTGTCTTACTTCAATTAATATAATTTTTTCCAAGTCTTTCCATTTTCTAACAAGTGTGACAATGTCATTTTTTCTTATGGAGGCATAGAATTCCATAATAAATATATATATATATATATATATATATATATATGTGTGTGTGTGTGTGTGTGTGTGTGTGTGTGTGTATAATACGGAATTCTATATATATATGTATATATATATATATATATATATATCACATTTTTTGTCTGCAAAATCATCTCAGTTGTGGAGCTCTTACAAGGACCAGATGAATGAATGAACCCTGTGAAAGACACAGCACGTGACACTCTTTGCATGACTCAGCACACAGCACCCTGTAAAGGACTCAGCACATAGCACCCTGTGCAAGACTCAGCACAGAACACCCTATGAAGGGCTCAGCACATAGCGCTATTCCACAAATTGTCATTAGAATTAGGGTTGCTTCATCAGTATCACCCTTCTTTGAGGAACATTTCACCAACCACACAAGATCACATCTAATGGTTTAGAGGGGTGTTTTTTGTGACGGGGGTTACCCATGAGGCTTGAACTCAAAGCATGTGCATACTGTTCTAATAACATTTGCTCAGGGTTAGAGCTCTGCCACTAGGAGCCACATTTTAAAGAGTGTCACAGACTTCCTGCCATGGCTGGATTTTAAAGCCCCCAAACAGCTAGGATGATGGGGTTAAGCCAGCCATCAGCATCTGGTTCCGTGCAGCAGCTGGGTTGCAGCGGTATACATATGGCTAAGTCAGGATAGGTGGCAGCTATCAGCGCCAGACTCATAGCTTGCTCTGTGATGATGTATTTGAAGTCCTGTCCTTATATCACTGCAGGTAGAACATTATACCTTTTTTTGGCGGCAGTCCTGGGGATTGAGTAAGGGCTTAGAAAATGTCCCTATGTGTTGGTGCTCCAGGCTAGCATTCAAATGATTGAAAAACAGCAGAACTTCTGGATTTTCTGCTTATGTGGCATTGAGAAATGCAACCCAGGGCTTTTTGCTTACTAGGTGAGCACTCAACCATCAAGCCCCAGGAGTGAGCGAGGTATAAATAGATAGAGCTTCCTGTATATACGTATTATATACACAAAAGGAGAGATGTCTGCATATTACTGAATTATAGATAATATTACTACCAATTATTAGGTTTTAAATTATGTCTCCATTTAATGATGTGTCCCAGTTGAATAATTAATAAAGCATTAATTAATAATTACTCAATATCCTGTAATTATTTATCATATATGTACATACATCCATACATGTAATTACATATTTCATAAATGAGACAAATTAAATTATGCATCGTGTGTTACTACCAATTATTAAGTATTTAATTATGTCTCCATATAATTTTTATTCTCTTAATGCTCAATAAAATATTAATTAAACTTAATCCAAGTCCTATAATTATTGCGTCTAATTTTATCCCAGAATGATTCACTACTAATTCAATCTGTTTTTCTTCCACCTATGTCATTTCTTACATTTGTGACATCCTATTTCATAGCATATAGATTTGCAAAAAATTTATACATCCTACCTGTCACCGAACACTTTCAAAGAATAGGAAAACCTGTCTCACTCGGCTTCTCACTCCATGATTACATTTTTGTCAGTGCTGGAATCTAAACTCAGGGCCTAGAGGCTCAGTTCATGAATGGGTGACTGCCAGCACAGGAGCCTCTAGCCAATTCAGCTGCCAGGCAGTTCTCAGGCCCTG
The DNA here is from genome assembly GCF_019054845.1 of Dipodomys spectabilis. NCBI lineage: Eukaryota > Metazoa > Chordata > Mammalia > Rodentia > Heteromyidae > Dipodomys > Dipodomys spectabilis. The sequence goes on along the minus strand of NW_024870972.1, from coordinate 2,710,761 downwards.
AGATCGAGCCCTGTATGTTGACTCCATATTGCATTTAGTGTAGTTATTCATTTTATTTTTTGTTTTATTCATTTATTTACCATTTATTTTATTGACTGTTATTACACATGAAACATTTACTACATTTATTACATAGGATATAGCTTTGCCTATGTATGAAACTTCACACCTAACACCCAGGAGTTTCACAGAAAAGGAAAACGTGTCACCTTAGGCTTCTTACTCCACCATTCAATTTTTGTGAGTGCTGGCATCTGAACTCATAGCCTGCAAGGCCCAATTCATGAATGGGTGAGTTGCAGCACACCAGCCTGTGGCATATAGAGCTTACAAGAAGTTCCCAGCACCTGAGATCGAGCCCTTGGAGTTGACAAAATAAGAAGAAATTGACATGCAGATGGTACTACACAAATAAATATAGATCTTTAAAGAGTGCCAGAGATGTCTATACATTCTTCAGTTATATGAACTACATTCCTAGCAATTCTTGGGTATTTATTATGCCTCCATGTAATTAATATTTTCGTTTTCATCCTTAATGAAATATTAATTAAATCAACTACAGTCTTGAAACTATTGCATCCATGTAATTAATAGTATTCTTTTAATGTGTCAAAAAATATCCATTAAAATCCATTGGCCTCCTAAAATCACTCTGTTTAATTTTATAGTAGTATCATTCAGGAACAACTAATACAACCTTGACATTCATAACCTTCCATCGGTCTTCCTATGCATAGGAACCAGGCTCTTAGGATCTCCCTGCATTGGTAGGGGTTAGGACCGGGCTTCGAACACAGGGCCTATGTGGCTGTGTTGGCCTAGGGCTTTCTTGGTAGCCTGCCAGCCTTCACCAATGCCAGGTTAGAAACACTTTTCAGCCATGTCATTCAGACCCAGTATGGTCACCTTGCAAATAAAACAAATGTAAAACAGGCAGCCATCTGAAAGTTGCCGATTTGTTTTTTGTTTTTATTTTTGTTTTTTTTTTTTTCTGTAAAAATACCATACAGAGGGGTTACAATTACAGGGGCAAGATAATGAGTACATTTCTTATCAAACATTGTTGCCTCCTCCTATGTTTCCCCTTCCCATCCCTTTCCATACCCTCCCTGCCCCTCCTACCAGATCCTCCCCCCCACCAATGTTGTAAAGTTCGTTTTTCGACATAATGACTTGTACATCTCATTGTTGCAATAGGTCCACCTGCATCCCTATTTAAACGATTTGATTTTTTCCTTCCCCTCCACAAATTATACCACCATCAAATACAGTGAAAGCACGGGTTATACCGTGGGGAAGGGACATATAAAGCAACATAGAAATCATCTTATAAATATGTTAGAAACAATTGAATGAAATAAAAAACCTTTTGAATACTTATCTTTGGGTTCATTTCCCTAACATCAACTTATCTGAACTTTTCTGCTTGACTCAGACATATACTAGTTATTGCAAATAAGGCAAACTTTATCTGTGTCGTTTTATTTATTTTTATTCCTGTCAGTCTTTGAGGCCCAGGAACCCAGGTTTGGCTGTGAGTTCAGTGGCTTCAACCCAGCCTGGAGTGATCAAAGCTGAGACAGAGTTGCCATTATCTAAGTTCAAGCTCTATGCTTGACAAAATAAAAATAAATAAATAAGTACATTAAAATATTTGAAAAATTATGAGGCCCCTTGGCTTGGAATTGACGCCATTTTTTCTGCCAGGCATGGGATTTGAACTCAGGGTCTGGGAAATCTGCAGCTTTGTGGGGGAAGGGGAAGCTTACTATGCTGGAAGACAAGAAAGTCAGGCCTGTTCCCAGGACCTGAATTCAAGTCCTAGCACTTGAAAAAAAATATTTGTATATATTTTAAATACATGATTTATATTTACAGGTTTACTGCATATTGCGGTTCATGTAGTTATTGATTTTATTTTGTATTTTACTTATTTCTTATGTATTTTAGTGAGTATGATTACACATATAATATTTTTTACATCCTATTACATAGAACATAGATTTGCCTATGTATTATCCATCATTCCTGAGACCCAGGACTTTGCCTATAAGGAAAACAAGTGGGACCATTAGCTTCTTCCACCAGAATTAAGTTTTTGGCATTTCTGTGATTTGAACAAGACCACTTCATAAATGGGTCAATGTTAGCACACTAGTATGATGCAAGTGAAGTTGGCAGGCAAATTTGAGGACCTGAGATCAAACCGTAAGAGAGGCCAATATATAAACAGATAGATGTGTAGATTGCAGTGTGTGTGTGTATTTACATATGTATATGCATCTATAAATAAATGTATACAGAGACAGATAGACATTTGTGTAGATTCTATTGCATAACTGTATATGTAAAGTGATGTCTATATCTTATTCTTATATATTCTATTGCTACCAATTATTTGGTCTAAAATTATGTGTCCATTAATTACTCACGGTAGAAGACTTAATAAAGTATTATTTCAATTAATCAATGACCTATATTTATTGTGTACAATCTTATACTAGATTGACTAGTTAATTAGTAATTCAATTAGTACATGCCAAACATTCTATTAGTCTTCCTATAGATAGGAATACATAGGAATGAGTTTCCTAGCATCTTCAGCCATGTGTAGGTGGCAGTCCCAGGATCAAACTCAGGGCCTAGGTGTCTGGGTTGGGCTCAAGCTTCACTGAAAGCCCCCAGCCTTCGGCCAAGCAAGGTCATGTACAATTTTCAAGCTGAGTCATTGAGACCCAGGATGGCCACAGTGTAAAGGAAACAAAGGTAAATGGTTGTATAAAACTTCCTTGATTTTTCCTCCTCCATTTTTGTGGCTTTGATGGAATTTTGCCAGTGCTAGGAGTTGAACTCCGGTCCTAGGATCCCTGGATCATCTGTGGGTGTAAATGCTGCACCCCTGCCTAGGGTATTCATGGTTTAAGACACAATAAAGTGCTTCCTTCAGCAAAAGGACCTCAGGGACAATGTTTAGGCTCACAGTTCAAGCTTCAGGAGCGGTCAAACAAAAAATGAGCCATTAAGTCTGTGTGTTTGTGTATGTATGCATGTATTTCTATCAGTGAACATCCAGAGTCGCTATGAAGAAAGGCACCCAGCTAGGAAATTTGCTTTGAATAGAATGATTTCATAGCACAGAGAGTGCTTTCAAGACAGTGCGTGTTCCTGGGATCCCTTCACTGTTTCCAGTGTAGCCTGAAGCTTTCTGCACACTCCAGACTGTTGGAGGAAATCTGCCTCATTGTTAGAACAGGCAGGAAAAAAAGCCTCACTCCTGTACAGCTGTGTAACAAACAATTCATGTGGGCCAATTAGTGAGGATGAGTGTGGGCAGGCTCTGAAGGCCAGGAGAAAAAGGCCTCTTTGCACCCCAAGCTCTTCCTCTCCCAGTGCTCCATTTTGACTGGAAGCCTTCATTTGTGCCATCTCCCATGGCAGGCCAAGTTTCCTGCACTCATCCTGTCTTTGTTAGACTATGTTCCGGTGTTGAAAAAGAACTACTACTACTACAATTAATTCAAGAGTCCTTCTGGCAGACAACTAGGGAGCTGAACCTAATAAGATTCCTAATTGGCAAAGGTGCCTCTCTAGGTTTCTGGGAGCTTGTTAAATCTAAGCACTTGTGCAAAATCATAATGCTTCCTGTCATCTAGGGCTGGTGAAGCTCATCATGTATTGAAACCTTTCCCCTCTCGGAGTTGGGCCCTGGGTAGGTAGATTTTGGGTTAAACACAGGGACAGGGTGCTGACCTTGAGCTCAGAGGAGAAGCTCTTTGCTTTACCATTTGGTGTCACTGATTCATTTCTTGTATCTTTGTGTGTGTGTGTGTGAGTGTGTGTGTGTGTGTGTGTGTGTGCGTGCGTGCGTGTGTGCATGCGTGTGTGCGTGTGCATACACCAGCCCTGGAGCTTTTATTCAGGACCTGACCACTGTACCTTAGTTTCTCCTGTACAAGGACAGCACTCTACCACTTGAGCCACACAGGCTTTTTTTTCTAGGGATGTGGTACTGAGGATTCAAACCCAGGGTTTCATACATGCAAAGCATTCTACCCCTAAGGCACATTCCCATCACTCCACTTCAGGTTTCTTGATTTCTTTTCTTGTAAGTTGGAGGAGTTGAAGCCTGGGCCTGGGTGCTGTCTCTAAGCAATTCAGCTCAAGTCTAGCACTCTACCACGTGAGCTACTGTGCTCCTCCATGCTTTCTGGTGTTTCTTTGGAGATAACCATCTCAAGGAATCTCCTGCTGACGCTGGCTTTGGACCATGATACTCAGCTCTCAGGCTCCTGAATAGCTAGCGTGAGAGGTGCGATTCACTGGTGCCCAGCTTCCACTTTAAGTTTCTAAGTGGTGAATATGAGATAATAGTCTCATGGGACCTTTTGTTTCTGGGATAGTTTGGAACCCAAATCGCAGCTTCCTTAGCAGGCAGGATGATAGACCTCAGCTAAAAACAACTAAGCAGTGACACTTTCTACAAGGGGGTCTTTGGTTCTGCATGGTAGAGTGCAAGCCATGAGCCCAAGAGGAAAGTCAAGTGCCTAGGCTCTGGGTTGAAGGTTCATGATGGAGAAAACGAAACCAAACCAATTGTCAGCAGGAGACAAGTCACTAGAGTTCAGTACATACATAAATTTGGCCCTGCCTTGGGGACATATCTGAGCCTCAACTTTCTCATCTGCACAAACATCTTACTTGTGGAGCTCTAACAAGGACCAGATGAAAGAATACACCCCATGAAGAACTCAGCACATAACACCTCAGCAGCCTGCGCACCAGGAGGGACTCATCACATAGCTCTAACCCACAAGCTGTCATTAGAATTCGGGTGCTTTCATCAGTATCACCATTCTTTCAGAAAAACGTCACAAACCACAAAAGTTCACATCTAATGGTTTAAAGATGTGGTTAATGGAGGGGAGGGTCCTCAGCCTTGGGGATTGCACTCATAGGTTGAGGGTGCTCTCCTAAGACCTTTTCCTCAAGGCTAGGACTCTACCACTTTGAGCCTCAGCTCAAAGTCTCACAGACTTCCTGCCAGGGCTGAGTATGCAGACCACCAGTTTCAGAACTCATCCCCGAGCAGTTAAGGGTGAGCCAGCAGCATCTGGTTCCATGGAGTTGGTTTGTAGCTGTTGACCTCTGGCTAAGTCAGGTTAGACATCAGCCATCAGCTTCAGACTCCTTGCTTGCTCTGTCATGAGGTATTGGAAGCCCTGTCATTCTATAGTTGCAGTCATAACATTCTAACTTGTTTTTGGTGCTTCAGTGAGCGCACCACTTCTGGCTTTTTCTTTGCATGTGATAGTGTGGAAATGAACCCAGAGCTTCATACATCCTAGGCAAACACTCTACCACTGAGCCCCAGTAGTGACAAGTGTAGAAATAGATATGGTTTGTTTTATATATATATATATATATATATATATACATATATATATATGTATATATATATATAAAACAAGAGAGAGATGTCTGTATATTATTAAGTTATATATACTATATTACTACCAATTATCAATAATTAAATTATTTCTTCCTTTATTGAGGTATCATGTTTGAATTCATAAAGTATTAATTGAAAATTAGGCAATGCACTATGATTATTGTGTATAATTTTATAATATAAACATACACTAAGTACTAATGTAATTGTTACTTTTACAACATTCCATTCATATGGCTGTCTATTGGAATGCATTTTTTAGGATCTCCTGACATTTGTAGGTGGCGGGGATTTGAACCCCGGACCTAGTTTGCTGGTTTGGGCTATGGCTTCCCTGATAGCCCATCAAACTTCAGCAGTGCAAGATCACGTACACTTTCCGGGCCCTGTTATTTAGACCCAAGATGGTCACAATTCAAAGAAAAAAAACTATGTAAAACCACCTTCTGGAACTTCCCAGTTTTATCCTTCTCCTTCCTTCACCCTCTTTTTTTTGTCAGTTGTCAGGCAGAAGTCTGAGGCTGTACACTGTCCCTCAACTCTTCAGCTCAAGGCTATCATTTTACCACTTGAGCCATAGCAACACTTCTGGCTTTTTTCTGATTATGTGTTGCTGAGGAATTGAACTCACGACCTTATGCATGCAAGGCAAGCACTCTACTACTGAGCCACCTTCCCAACACTTCACCTTTTTTGCCACTCCAAAGATTTGAACTCAGGTCCTAGGATCTCAGGATGGGCTGTGGGTCTAGAGGCTGCACCCCAGCCTAGAGTGATCAAGGCTGAGGCAGAATTGCCACAAGCTGAGTTCAAGGCCCGGGCCTGGCCAAAAAAATTAAGGCCCTGTCTTGGAATTGGCACCATTTTTCTGGAGCCCTGGGATTTGAACTCAGGGTCTGGGGAACTCTGTGGCACTGTTGGGGAGGGGAAGCTCACCGTCTTTGAAGACAAAAATTTCAGACCAGTTTCAAGGGCCTGAATTCAAGCCCCATCATTGGAAAAATAATACTCATATATGAGATCTTTTTACATACATGGGTTTACTCCATATGACATTTATTACCCCTCTTTATTCATTGCTTATTTTATTTAGCATTATTACATATATAATTTTTTTCATTTATTATATCTTATCACATGGATATATTTGCATATGGATTATACATCATACTGAGACACAGGACTTTTACAGAGAAGGAAAAAATGTGTCAAAATTGACTTCTTACTGCACATATAAACTTTTGGCAATGCTGGGATTTGAACTCACAGGCCACAATGCATAATTTATGAATGGGTCAGTTGTAGAACAAAAGCCATTGGCAAACTGAGCTGCCAGCCAGTTCGGAGGACCTGAGATTAAGCCATAGTAGTGGGCTCTATATATATATAAATAGATACATTGTTAGATATAGACATAGATATAGACATAGAAAGATAGATAGATAGATATAGATAGATAGATAGATAGATAGATAGATAGAAAGACAGTAGATAGATAGATAGATAGATAGATAGATAGATAGATAGATAGACAGACAGACAGACAGACAGACAGACAGACAGACAGATAGATAGATAGATAGATAGATAGATAGAAAGACAGTAGATAGACAGATAGATAGATGTGTAGTTTGCTATATATATGAGAGAGACAATGTGAGGATATTAAATTATATATATTAAAAATTATTAGTTATTAAATTAGGTCTCCATTTAATGCAGTCTCATGGTTGAATACTTACTAAAGTATTAATGTAAAAGAAGTCAGTATTCTTTAATTAGGAGAACCAAACCAGGGTGTTAGAATGGAAGACATAATCCAATAATTTTTGTGTGGTATTCTATAAGAGAATCATTAACTCTCAATTTATTTGTAACTTTTATAAATTCCATTAAGCATTCCCATGGATAGGAATGATTTTCTCAAGATCTCCCACCATTTGTAGGTGGCAGACCTGGCATTTCAACTCCAGGCCTGAGTAGTTTACTCAGAAATGCAAACCATTAGAATGACAATGTGAAGATTTCAGATTGTCATGAGAAAAATAGAACAAGAAGAAAAGAAAGCCAAGTGTCAGTGGATCCTGCCTGTAATTCTAGCTCTGCAGGAGTCTGAGAGGTAGAGAATGACAATTTAAATTCAGTCGGGACAGGAAAGCCCAGGACAATCTTATTTCTAAGGAATCACAGGAATCAAAAAATAAACATGAGTGGGGCTGTGGCTCAAGGGCATAGCACTACCTTTGAGCAAAAGGAGCTCAGGGACAGTGCCTAGGCTCATCGTATAACCCTCAGACTTGCCAAAAACCAAAAACAGTAACTCCATGTCTACCCATGTATGTATGCATGTATTTCTATCGGTGAAGATCCAGAGTCCCTAAGTTGAAAGGCACTCAGCTAGGAAATTTGCTTTGAATAAAATTTTTTCATAGCACAGAGAGCGCTTTCAAGACAGTGCATATTCTGGGGCTCCCCTCACTGTCCCCAGTGTAACCTGAGGGTTTCTGCAAACCTCAGGCTGCTGGAGGAAGTCTGCCTCATTGTTGAAACAGGCAGACAAAAGGCCTCACTCCTGTACAGCTGTGTAATAAACAACTCCATCTGGGCCAATTAGTGAGGATGAGTGTGGGCGGGCTCTGAAGGCCAGGAGAAAAAGACCTCTTTGTATCCAAAACTATCTCTTTCCCCAGTGCTCTTTTTGGACAAGAAACCTTCATTTGTGCCACCTCCTCTGGCAGGCCAAGTTCCTTGTACTTATCCTGTCTTTGTTAGACTATGTCCCAGTGTTGAAACAAACTGCTACAATTAATTCAAGGGTCCTTCTGGCAGACAACTAGAGAGCTGAACCGAATTAAAAGATTCCTAATTGGCAAAGTTGCCTCCTTAGTTTTCCAGAAGCTCACTGAATCTAAGAACATGGGTAATATCACAATGCTTCCTGTCAGCTAGGGCTGGTGAAGCTCATCAGGTTTTGAAACCTTTGACCCCTCCTAGTTGAGCCCTGGATGGCTAGTTTTTGGAGTTGAACACAGGGCCTAGGTGCTAACCATGAGCTCAGAACCGAAGCTCAGTGCTTTACCACAATTTGGTGTAACAGCTTCACTTCTGATATCTGTGTGTGTGTGTGTGTGTGTGTGTGTGTGTGTGTGTGTGTGTGTGTGTGTGTGTGTGTGTGTGCATACACTTGTCCTGGAACATGAGGACCTGAGCACTGTACCTGAGTTTATCCTGTACAAGGATAGAACTCTACCACTTGAGCCACAGGGCCACTTCAGGCTTTTGTTTTAGTGATGTGGTACTGAGGAATCAAAACCCAAAGATTCATACATGCAAAGCAGTCTAACGCTTCCTCTTCAGGTTTCTTTCTTTCTCTTCTTGTATGTTGGAGGAGTTGAAGGTCTAGGCCTGGGTGCTGTCCTTGATTCTTCAGCTAAAGCCAAGTGCGCTACCACTTGAGCTATAGCATTTCTTCAGGTTTTTGTTGGGTCACTGGAGAGTAGCATCCATCTCAAGAATTTCCTGCCCAGGCTGGCTTTGGACCCTAATCCTCAGCTCTCAGGCTCCTGAGTAGCTAAGATGACAGGCGTGTGTTAGTGGTGCCCAGCTTCCACTTCAAGTGTCTAAGTGATGAATAGGAGATAATATTCTCATGGGACGCTTTGTGTCTGGGATAGTTTGGAACCCAGATCCTCAGATCTCAGCTTCTTGAGTAGGCAGGGTGACAGACCTCAGCTACAGATGCCTAGATTTAACTCTCTGTTGCAAGAGGGTCCTTGGCTGCACATGGTAGGGCGTTAGCCATGAGCCAACAGGGAAGGGTTAGTGCCTAGGCCCTGAGTTCAAGTTTCATGACTGAGAAAAATAAATAATTGTCTGCAGGAGACAACTCACTAGATTTCAATACATACATAATTTTGGTGAGCCTCAAGTTTCTCATCTGCACCATCATCTTACTTGTGGAGCTCTTACAAGGATCAGATGAAAGAATGAACCCCATGAAGGACTCAGCACACACCTCATGAAGGACTCATCACATAGCTGTATCCCACACGCAGTCATTAGAAGTTGGGTGCTTTCATCGGTATCACCATGCTTTCAGAAACACGTCACAAACCACACAAAATTCACATCTAATGATTTAGAGGGATGGGTCTTTTTGGGAGGGCTGGGAGTCAGCCACAGGGAATGCACTGGAAGGTTGGGGGTACTGTTGTGAGATCATTTGCTCAAGGCTAGAGCTTTACCACTGTGAGCCACAGCTCAGAGTTTTGCAGAATTCCTTCAAGGGCTGGGTTTTATACCCACCAGTATCAGATTTCAGCCCCTGAGTATCTTGGATGACAGGGCTGAGTGAGCCAGCAGCATCTGGCTCCATGGGACTGGGTTGCAGTGGTTTACTTCTGGCTGTCAAGTTAGATGTCAGCTTTCAGCACCAGACTCCCTGTTTGCTCTGTGATGAGGTATTTGCAGTCCTATCCTTATATCGTTGCAGTTAGAACATTCTATTTTCTTTTTTGGGGTGCCAGTCCTGGGTCTTGAGTAAGGGTCTAGACACAGTCCCTAAGCTTTTATGCTCAAAGCTAGTGCTCGACTGCTTGATGGACAGCATGACTTCCAGATTTTTCTGTGCACGCGGTAGTGAGGAATCAAACCCAGGGCTTTGTACGTACTAGGCAAGCACCCTACCACTGAGCCCCAGGAGTGACAAGAGTATGAACAGATAAATGTATAGATTGGTTGACACATAAATGGATGTATATGTATACAACAAGAGAGAGATGTCTGTATACTATGTAACTGCATATAGAATATTACTACTGATTATTGGCAATTAAATTCCTTCCTTTTTAAAGTATCATGATTGAATACATAATAAAATATTAATTGAAAAATAGTCAATGTAGTATAATTGTTGTGTATAATTTTATAATATAATCATACACTAACTACTAATTTAATTGTTACTTTTATAACATTCCATTCCTATGGATGCATATAGGAAAGAGTTTCTTAGAATCTCCCGCCATTCATTAGTGGCAGTCCTGGGATTTGACCTCCAGACCTAATTTGCCTGTTTCAGCTATGGCTTCCTTAATAGCTGCCAAACATCAGCAATGCAAGGTCATGTACACTTTCTGGGCTTTCGCATTTAGACCCAGGATGGTTACAATACAAAGGAAATAAAAATGTAAAACTACCTTCTTGAACATCTCAGTATTATGATTCTCCTTTTTATTTTTTATAGGTTTTGCCTGTCCCGAGATTTGAACTCAGGTCCTAGGATCCCAGTGCTGGCAGTGGCAGAGATGCCAAGACCTGACTTCAAGTCCCGTACTTGGCAATAAAAATAATAATAATAATAATACCCTGGCTTGAATTTGCACAATTTTTCTGGCAGGCACGGGATTTGAACTTAGGGTCTGGGTAACTCTGTGACATTGTGGGTAAAGGGGAATGGCTCACTGTCCTTGAAGACAAGAAATTCAGACCAATTCCTAGGGCCTGAATTGAAGCCCCAGCACTGGAAAAAATAATGTTCATATATGAGATCTATTTACATACATGGGTTTACTGCGTTGACATTTATTACCCTTATTTATTTAGTATTATTACACATATAACATTCTTTTTATTATATCATATCACATAGGATATATTTTATACATCATACTGAGACCAAGGACTTTCGCAGAGAAGGAAAACAATGTGTCAAAATTGGCTTCTTATTACAAGGAATAAATTTTTAGCCATCCTGGGATTTCAACTCATGGACTACAATGCCCAATCCATAAATGGGGTCACAGTCTTAGCAGATCGGACTCTGGCAAACTGAGCTGCCAGGAAGTTCTGAGGACCTATGATCAAGCCACATTTGTCCCATATATATGGGACTAGTACATATATATATATATATATATATATATATTTTAATGAGACTAGTACATATATATATATATATATATATATATATATATATATATATATGGGACTAGTATATATATATATGGGACTAGTGTGGCTTGATCATAGGAATCATGATTTATGTATATTATATACAAATATACATATACGTTGATAGATGTGTAGATTGAGATATATATATGTGTATATAAATATAATACATATATATATAGAGAGAGAGAGAGGGACTGTGAGGATATTAAATTATATATATTATTTCCAACTATTAGTTATTTGTGCTTCCATTTAATGAAGTATCCTGGTTGAATACTTATGAAGGCATTAATTCAATATCCTCAATCATACCATGATGCTAGAACGGAAGATATAAATCCAATAATTATTTTGTGGCATTCTAAAATAGAATCATGAAGCAACTGCACATTTAATTATTACTTTTATAGAATTCCATTAGCATTCACATGAACAAGAATGAGTTTGTCAGGATGTCCCTCCATTTGTGGGTGGCAGACCTAGCATTCAAACTCCAAGCCTGTGTAATTTAACTTGAATGCAAACCATTGGAAGGACACCATGAAGATTTCAGATTGTTATGATTTAAAAAAAGAACAAGAAGAAAAGAAAGTAAGGTGTCAGTGGCTCCTGCCTGTAATCCTAGCTCCTTAGGAGCCTGAGATGTAAAGAATGCCAATTTGAATTCAGCCGGGGTGGGAAAGTCCATGATACCCTTCTTTCTAAGAGGTCACATGAAGAAGAAAAACCATGAATGGGTCTATGGCTCAAGGGCAGAGTGCTACACTTCAGCAAAAGGAGCTCAGGGACAGAGCCTAAACTCATAGTACAACCACAGACCTGCCAAAAAAAAAAGAGGAGGCAATAACTCCTTGTATCATTGTATGGATGATGAACATTCAGCAGGTTGCCCATGCCCAGACACCCAATCTGGGCAAGCTGGGACAAGCCCTCAGAGAGTACTAAGTCTGAGCTGGCAACTTGAACAAAGCATCCTTCTCTGCCATTTAAAGAACTGAAGCATTATGTTCTGGCCGAGGTGTCCCATTGGGACACCTAGAAGCCAGACACTACCTCCAGGGAGACCATAGTTCTAGGCTATAGGAGTTGTCGAAGGTTCTGGCTTCATATTCTCTATCCCTCTGTATGATGTGAGCCTAGACCTCCGGGGCTCATTCCTCATTTCCAAGTCACAGGCTAGTCCCAAATATTGGCAAAGATATGAAATAGTCAGTGATTTCTACAACAAAAGGAGTAAGCTAATAAACCCCACCTTCATAACTCCCATTAGAAGTGAGCCTTGTGTTGTGTATGTGGCTTAGTGGTAGAGTGCTTAGATAGCATGCATGCACGAAGCCTTTGGTTCTATTCCTCAGTACCACAGAAACAGAAAAAGCCAAAAGTGGCACTGGGGCATAAGTAGTAGAGTGCTAGCCTTGAGCAAAAGGAGCTCAGGACCATGACCAGACCCTGAGTTCAAGCCCCAAGACTGGCAAAAAAAAGTTAGCCTGATGAGATATATTGTTCTGGGACTCAGAGGAGGGTCGAGGCTATAGGTTAGAGGTAGGGTAGAGGGCAGGTGCTGGTAGCTCACCCCTGTAATCTTAGTTACTTAGGTGGCTGAGATCTGAGGATGACAATTGCAAGCAGGAAAGTCTTTAGGAGACACTTTTCTCCAGTTAAACACCCAAAAAGCCAGAAGTAGAGCTGTGGTTCAAGTAGTAGAGCGCTATCCTTGAACACAAAGGCTCAGGGATAGAATAGCATCCAGGCCATGAATTCAAACCCCAGGAATGGCACACACATGCACACACACACACAAACACACACACACACATACACACACACAACCTCACACACATATACACACACACACACACACACACACACATCAAGATAGAGCATTTGCCACTCAGCCTGCACAAGTTCCATCTCTAGAAACTTAATACTAAAAAAAATAGAGGGAGATTGGAAGGAAAGACTTGCTCCATGAGGTGATATAACCAGTGCCAAAATTCCACAGGAGTTCTAAGATGTGAACGAGGACAGAGAGCCTCAGGCAGAAGGTCCAGCATGGGCAACGGTCCTGAGGTGTGGTTTAGAGCAAGTGGTGTGGGCGGAATGAAGGTTCTGTGGCTTCAAACAAGTCTGGCAGGACATTCAAGGCTGTGTCAAGGTTTCTACTTGAGTCACAGGTAGGGCAGTGGTTAGGGTCCCAGAATGGAGCCCAGGGGGAAGATTATCTTGTCTTTTCACCTTGGACCCCAGCCATTTCCTGTGGCTGGAAGCCTATTTTTCACAGCTCCTGACCCTCAGACCTCCTTTGCATGGAGGAGTCAGGGCAAATGCAGGGATGAAATCTTGCTTAAGGAAAGCTTCTAGGGGCTGGGAAGGTGGCTCAGTGGTAGAGCGCTTGCCTTGCATGCCTGAGGCCCTAGGTTCGATTCCTCAGGACCACATAAGCAAAAAAGAAAAAAGCTGGAAGTGGTGCTGTGGATCAATTGGTAAAGCACTCGCCTTGAGCTGAAGAGCTGAGGGACAGCGCCCAGACCCAGAGTTCAACCCCCAGGATTGGACACCCCCCCCCCAAAAAAAAGAAAAGCTTCTAGCCTAATGCCACCAGTGGCTCAACCCCTGTAAATCCTAGCTACTCAGGAAACTGAGATCAGAGGGATGAAATTACTGAGACTCTTCTTACCGATGAGCTACCAAAAGCCAGAAATGGAGCTGTGGCTCTAGCCCCAGTACTGGCACCTAAAAAAATTTAAAAAAAGCTTTCAGGAGCTCCTAGTCCACTGTAGTGAAACTCCAGATCAGCCCAGCACCGGTAGCTCACACCTGTCTTCCTAGCTCCTCAGGAGGCTGAGACCTGAGGATCACGGTTCAAAGCCAGCCCAGGCCAGAAAGTCTCAGAGACTCTGAACTCCAGAGAACCTCCAGAAAACTGGAAGTGGCGCTGTGGCTCAAGTGGTAAGCTGAAGAGCTGGGGAACAGCAACTAGGCCCAGAGTTCAAGCCCCATGACCAACAACTGGCCTGCTCGGACCTCACTCTGTGGCAGAATATTTTCCAATGGGCCCCTGATGGACTTGCAATGTCTAGGTGTCCCACCAGTCTTCAGAGCAGCCTCTTTGGATATCTTTCCCTACAGAGTAGGCCACAGTATCAGAGAAGGGTCAAACCTTGGGGCACGGAGGTCATCAGTCGAGTCATCAGAATGGCATCTATCATGGGTGCATTATGGATCTGAGGGGTAAATCTATGTCTCATACCAGGGTTCTGGGCCAGGAGGGGCAGGAGCTGCAAGATGACACAACAGGTAATGCCCACTCACACAAGTATCACAAAAGTGTGAATCTGTCAGGCACACCTTTGACGGGTGTTGAGTTGGGCTCATGAAAGACTTGTAGGCTTAGGAATCCACGAGTGGCTGGTTGCTGCTTGTAGCAGTCACTACTCCTGGAGTCCCAGGGTTTGGAGCCTTGCTTTCCTCACCAGTGCTCAGGGGCAGATGAAGGTCTGAAATCGTGGGCCAACTACAAAGAGCATCCATAGTGTCCTTCTCTTGGTCCTGTGGCCCCGTGCATGAATGGAGGGGCAGGTTCCATGGAACTTACTGCCATGACCCAGACCCCTCAGCTCAAGAAGGACTTAGGGAGAAACAACTTGATCTGCCTTGAGAGTTTACTATGATTATGCCTCAGGACTGCCCACAGTTCTACCTCAGCTCATCATTAACACCTCTGTGTGTGTGTGTGTGTGTGTGTGTGTGTGTGTGTGTGTGTGCATGTGTGTGCATGCATGTGTGCGTGGACATATTTGTACAGGGGTTTGAACTCAGGACTCAGGCTCTGTCCCTGAGTTTTTTCATTGAGGGCTAGTACTTTACCACTTGGGCCAGAGCTTTTCTTCCAGCTTTCTGTGGTTATTTGCAAAAGAGAGTCTCACTGGCTTTTCTAGCTGGGCTGCCACTGAATGGCAATCTGCAGATCTCAGCCTCTGAGGAGATAGGAATATGAAAGAATGAGCTATTAGTATCTAACTGGCCACACTTTCCTTCTTGGATAAAACAGAGTACCTCTCTGTCCCAGCCGAGCACCCATGTTCAGCTACTTCTCCAACCCAGGCTTCAGACAAAACATACCCTCCACTGAGGACAAAGAAGTGGGATCAGGTTTGAGCTTTATGTTCTCCACACAGTCAGGGGCTGCTAGGAGCTGATGTAGAGATCAGAAGTCTAGGCCAGGGCAAGTAGACAGCTGTAGAACAGAAGAGCGTATGAAAAGACATCCTTGCAGCTGGGTGCCATTGGCTTATGCCTGTAATCCTAGCTACTCATGGCTGACACCTGAGGATCAATCAAGATTCAAAGCTAGCCTGGGTAGACTCTTATCTCCAATGAATCATCAAAAAGCTGGGAAGGAAAGTTACACTAGTTCACACGGTACAGCACCAACCTTGTGCAAACAAGCTAAAGGACAGCACCTAGGCTCTGAGTTCAAGTCCCGGTAAACACACACACAAACATCTTTAGCAGATGCCAATGTCTCATACCAGCTATCTAGTACTCAATAGGCTGAACTCTTAGAATGGCAGCTTGAAGCCAGCCCAGGCAAGTAAATCCGTGAGACTCTTCTCTCCACTAAACTACTAAAAAAGATGAAAGGTGAGCTGTGATTCAAGTGGTAGAGTGTTAGCTCAGGGACAGTGCCTAGGCCCTGAGTTCCAGTTCTGAGATTTTTTTTGGGGGGGAGGTCCGGTCATGGGGCCTGACCTCTGGGTCTGGACGCTGTCCCTCAGCTCTTCAGCTCAAGGCTAGCACTCTACCACTTGAACCACAGCGCCACTTCCGGCTTTTTCCTTTTTGCTTATGTGGTGCTGAGGAATCAAACCCAGGGCCTCAGGCATGCAAGGCAAGCGCTCTACCACTGAGCTACCTTCCAAGCCCTCTGAGATTTTTTAAAAAATAAATACCCTTTGCCATCCCCAACCCCACAGGCCATAAATCCAGATTTTGGTCATCCTAGATCTCACTTCCGTTCCTGCTACTTCCACAGCACTGTCACAAGTAGCCTGTGTGTGGCTAGCTCTGGGTTAAGAATTGAACTTACACAAGGGGGACATAACCAAGTCAAGGCTCATGCCCCAGAACATTGAGGTGCTGGCCATACCAGTCTCTCACCCCCTCTACCCTGACCCTGGAATCTAGTCTGTGCTCTGTATTATGGTTATCTGGAATTGTTTAGAAGGACCTGAGAGGCTCAGCTGGGTGGGGGGGGGGGAGGGGAGGGGAGATAGACTTTCCTGCCATAAGGTACTTTTACGTTTCCTAGACACCAATGGGTACTTCGAAGACAACTTGGCCTCACCTTCCATGTAGCCCCAGGTCCTCTTTTTTGGGCGGCCTTCAGTCAGCTATCAGGCTGATGTTGGCCAGAGGCTTTGGCAACCACCCTTCCCCCACTCCATTGCCAGCCTGCTAGGATGGACATGCATCCAGAGGCCCAGCTGAGGAAAAGGAAAGGACATGCATGACTGAGCCCCTCTCCTCCATGGGCAGGGGAGAACCTATGTCAGCTGGCCCTGCTGACCCAGAAGCCTCTGGAGGTGGCCAAAGTTATGGACAGCCAGACTTGGGCCCCAACAAAAAGCTAGAATATACAGGTCTCTGGCAATTTAGGACTCATTGTAGACCTAGATAGGGGGCTATAGGCAGGGTGCCATGGAGGAGGGGCTCCCTCTGAAGTCAGGAAGAGGCAGACAGGTGCCCAAGAAGGGGACAGAGAAAGATGAGGGAAAAATACACACACACACACACACACACACACACACACACACACAGGAGTAGCCCAAGGCCTCAGCAGTCCCTGAGCACCATGAGAACTCTTATCTCTAATTAAAGACCCCCAAATATTGGAAGTGGAGCTATGGCTCAAATGGCAGTGTGCTAGCTTTGAGCATAACACAAGGGATGGGACCCAGGCCCTAGTTACAAACTTTTTCTAGCATAGACCTACCCAAGAAAGGGAAGCAGGTAGGCACACGGGAGCTCAAAGCTCACACGTAACACTCAAGACTCACAGAATAGACCACATCCTGCTCTGATTCTCTAAATTCTATGTCCTAGATTATGTCAGTCTTAGATGGGACAGACCATGCACCAAGTCAGGACGTTCAAGTACAATCTCATACTGAGGATCCCGTGACCTAATCAAGGCCTCAAGATCCCTCGACACTGGGCGGGCAGTCAGTTGAGGTCTAGTTATCCAGCCACAAGATATGGGATTGAAAGGATTTCTTGGTCAAGGGATGCAGACTGAAGGGCTGTAGGTCCCTCTCTCTCGGGAAGGACAAAAGGCCTATCCATCCCAGGAATGTGCCTGGGTTGTGATTATCCTCAATGAAACAACCCTGCTCAGAGCTCAGTGCCTCTGGTTTTTCCACCACCCCCTACCCAGCTCTGCCCCACCTTCAGTCGGCCCTCTCTGAATCCCAGATCTGCCATCTAGACTAAAGTTTGAGCCAGCAAAGGGACCCACCTCTATCTCTGAGAATGCAGTCACGGGGCTCTACAGTCCCCTAGAGGAAGTCTTGCGGCAACACGGGTCTGACTTCCCCCCTCATTCTCTGGATGTCCTGTGCCAGTGGCAGGCTTACCTCTGTCTCTGGTCGAGGAATGAACACTGGGAGTGTCATCTTCAGATTGAGCCAGCAAAAGTCCCAGTCCCCAAGGATGTTCCACACAGGCATCCAGCAGTGGATGACAGCCAGTTGGTCAATGGTAAACCCAAAGTGTCAGGACCTTTAACAGCCATGTGGCTGGGTCAAAGTCTCTATCACTCATGGTCTAAGTTGTTAGATGAGGTTATGGCTTCAATGGCCTGACACACCTGACCTGGGATCATCCTCCCTCCTCATCTTCTTGCTTAGCAATTGCCACCCCACTCTTGACACTCCCTCAGCCTATACCTCCCTATACTTTGGACAATTTCTTCTTATCTGACTAGAAAATAAACTCGGTGGGCCAGGGGAGACTGAAATTTAGTGACACACCCTAAGCCCTAGGGTCAACCCAAGGCTGTTTCCCTCTGCAGTCGGAGACCACACAGCTCCTGGATGTTATGAAATTCCTGGCTTCGTCCTACATACTGGCTTTAGGCTCTGAAACTGTCCCCACAGAGATTGTGAGTGGTTGGCTCCCTTGATCCAGGGACTCCAAACCAAGGCTTGCATGTTCCGTTCTTCTTTCCTTTCCTCCTTTTCTCCCTCCATCCTTCCCTCCTCTTTCTCTTTCCTTTCTTTGTGTCACTCCTGGGCCTTGAACTCAGAGCCTGGGTGCTGTCCCTAAGCCTTTTTACTCAAGGCCAACAGTCTACAGCTTGAGCCACTCATCCACTTCTGGCGTTTTCTTTTTGGTAGTTTGTTGGAGATAAGAGTTTTACAGGCTTTTCTTCCTGGGACTTAAGCCTCAGTCCTCCCATCTCAGCCTCCTAAGTAGCTAGGATGACAGGTGTGAAGCACCGGCATCTAGCTCAAACCAAGATTTCTTCATGTGCTGTGGAACCAGCACTAGAATATTTCATTGTCTATGATTCCTGGACCTGGCACTCACTTTAACGGTTTGTTGGATAAATAAATGAGCATCTCTCTATGACAATACTACAGAAAACTCCCATCCAACTCAAGTAAGCATCCTGGGGGTGGAGGGGTTAGTGGGGGAGGTGTTAAAGCCTGAAGTAGCTCTTCCACAGTTCTCCCTAGTCCCACTTCCTGCCCTCCTGGAGCCACCGCACTTAACTCTTTAGGCTCTGAGGATGTGAGCCACGATGTGCTTGCTGGATTCTGGGGCTCTTCGATGCCTCTCTTCTCAAAAACTTTGTCCAGAGGCTAACTCAGAGTTTGGCACTCAATTCCACCCTCAGGTGTGAATGAGGCACGTGAGGTGAAAGCCTGGCTCAAGGGGCCTCCTCTCCTCCCCCTGGGGCCAGACATGATGGTCTACCACATCCGGCCCCCAAGTTTCATGTTGCAGAGAAAGAATCCTTGAGGGTTCCCAGTTCTCTGAATCTCCCAGATTCAAGTGCAGTGCTGGGAATCGTCTCGGCTCACAGCTGGCAACCTGGGGATTGTGAGATCACCATCTCTGCTCCCCATGATGTCCTTGACTGTGGTGGTCACCCTAGAGAGAACCAGAGGAGAATCAGCAGCTGCTGGAGGAAGGGAGTCAAAGCAGGATGTTCCTGACAGGAGAAGATCTGGCTTGGGAACTCTGCCTATGCCGCCTTGAACATCATTGTTTGGCAGCTGAAATGGTCCATCTAATTTGACCCATAATCCCAATCATTAGTAGTAATTGCCAGCTTAAAGAAAAAATCCTGGAAAAGCTAGCATTTCAGTTGTCCCAATCAAACTTAAAGGCTTCCAAAGTCAGTGGTCCCCTTTTCCTTCTAGACAGCCAACAGCAGGTTACAGAAACTGGCATTCAGCCAGCCCTAGCTAACTGCCATGGCCTGATACCGTGCAGGCTTCATTATGGGGAACGCACTTGCCTCCCACTGCCCAGCTGGAAACAGCCGAAGCAGGACACAGATTGGAGTCTACAGAACTCCAGGGAGGACTGCCCACCGGTGCACAGCCCTAGGAGGGAATCCAGGCCACCAGTGGGGGCCGGAAGCCCCCTGCCCAGATGCCCATGGACACCGCCAAACCCTGGGTAAGGTTCCCCTCTCTTCCTTGTTTGTAGTGAACCATCTGTTATGTCACACCATACGCCACCCACCAGACCCTCCTAGCTTCACATCTGGTGCCCTACTCCCCCCATCACATTCCCTAATTATGTTTGGCAGACACATTCCCAACCCTTGAATTAGCTCCAACTTTACACACCAGAGCAGGTTATCTGACTGTATGAGTGTGGCTGTGGTCACATTTGCCTCACCAGCCTGAAGACAGAAGGACAGGTGTCCCCTCTGGTCTGTGATTCACACAGACCTCCAAGTGGAGACCCACGCAGATCCAGAAGCTACTGTGAGCTACAGGAAAGGGGAAGAGAGAGATGGAAAGAGGTGGAAAGGAACATCTACTAAAACCTTCCCCAAACTATTCATGTAACGGTGAAGGAGAAAATAAAAATTGTGGCTGGGAGCATACTTGGCATTGATGACAAAAGAACAATACACATACAAAAAAATAAAATGCTTTCGCTCTTTTTAGACATGGTGACTTAAATATGTTTCCATTGTTTTCATCTCCCTGCTCTCCCAACATGCACAACATGCATGCGCGCGCGCGCACACACACACACACACACACACACAAACACACAAAATCCAGACCTGTGACAGAAGACTGGTACATGCAGCACCTGAAATTTGCCAACTGATCGCTCACCTAGCACAGTCATGCTGTACAAGTTGAAAGATGATCTCTCTCCCTCCCTCTCTCCCTCCATTTCTCTCTCTCTCTCTTTCTTTCTCTCTCATACACACACACACACACACACACACACACACACACACACACACACACACAGACTCAGAACAGTGCCTCTCCTGAGTTTGTCAGTTCCTCATCTGGGACAATGTACAAGCTGGGGCATGGGGTTCCCTTGTCAGAACCAGGGGATCCCACCAAAGGGGAGCACCACTCTAATAAAAAAGAACCACCCTACCTCTCCCTTTCTCCAGGGTCAGAATCTTCCTCTTGAGAACAACAAACCTTAACTCCACATAAACCAAAACCCTAGGCCAGGATGCTGGATAGAGTGCTGAGACAGGTGGCTCCTCAGAGCCAGGACAGATAACAAGCAGGGGTTCATGGTTCCCCCAGAGGGGTGTCTGACCTGGTATGGGGGCGGTTTTGGGGAAATGGATGGGCTCCTAAATGTTACATACATGGATGGACTTCCTACTTCCAGCCTAGATGCTTCTGGGTGACTTGGTGCATTCTTGGGGAGGATGAGGAGACCAGATGGACCGGGAGCACCAGCAGATTCTGGCAGAGCTGGGAAATGTGATCACCCTGTGAGTACTGATGACAGCTGGGGTGGGGAGAATAGGCTGGGTGTGGGTGAGAGGGGGTGTGTTTCTCCCAGATATTCATCTTCTATCTGATCCCCAGTGTCCTCACCTCCCTAGTGGGCTTTTCTGGGACCCTCCTCAGGTGAAAGGGTGACCAAGCATAGAGGACAAGGGCTCACACAGCAAGGGGGTCTATCTTCTGCATCCAACACCCCCACCCCCAGAAATAAAGGAAAAGACCTGAGAAGGCAGGTTTGGAGATGCTGCTCCCCAACTCTGACTGAAGCCACCAGGTTCCCACCAAGGTGAAGAAGGGTGCAGATGGGTGGCTGTGTGGCTCCATTACTACAGGCCAGGATCTCTCTGGTGCCCCCTCCTCACCCAACCCTGCATCTTCCCGTTTCCTGGGACACTGGCCACTAGGGACATGAGAGGGATCCTCGGGTTGCCACCCACCCCCACACCCCACACCTGGGGTGCATTTGGGGCAGAGCCAGGGTGTACTGTGGGATGCAGGGGAGGCACAGGTGGGACAGGAGAGGAGAGGCAGGAGGCACGGGTGGGGTCTGGGTTCGCAGAATGGGGGAGACTGTGAGGGGGGGTCGAGGGCTTCACTGGGCAATGGGGTCCCAGGGTATGGGCCCACAGGGTGGCCACTCACGTGTGCTGCTGGGAGAAGCTGTAGGCAGTGGCTCCAGGTGTGTCAGGCCCAGAATCCAAGGACCAGCGACCTGGACCAGGTCACTGAAACAAGCCAGCCAGGGGCACGTTATCTCAGCTGGGCAACTGAGAGAGGCTCGCCGGGTCTAGGCTAGCAGTGCCATTTTTGAAACATGTCACCTTGGGGAGGGTCGGGGAGGGAGGGGCAGGATCTGAGGGCTCATGGTATGGCAAGCATGGCCTCTCCTCCCCCTCAGCTGCAGACAACTCAGCTCCCGCCTCATCCACAGCCAGACCTGTTTCCGCCGATGCTGCCATAACCCCTGCCACTGCTGCCCCCAAGGCTGCCTCTTTAGCTACCTCCTCCTCAGTGGCCTCCTCCTCTGTGGCCACTGCCACCACCATGATAATTGGAACCTTGGACTTGGGGACAGCCCATGGCCACCATGCCACCATGTGGCTGCTTGAGGTGATGTTTCTGCTGTGCTAGCTCCTCATGCTCTGCGCTCCCAGTCAGGAACTTCACTTCAATTGAGGCCTCAGACAGCCACTGAAGCCACTTCCTCTCGTGCATGTACTTACTCCTCTCTGCTCTCTCTCTCTCTCTGCTTCCACTCCTCTTGCGGGCCACTTCGACCCCTCCACGCATGCCTGCCTGCCACTGAGAGCCCCTGGCCACTGCTACCACCACAGTGAGCACTCTGGGCCCTGCCTCCTCCTCCCCACTGCCCCACCCCCTCCTCTCCTCAACCCCCCCTACTCCCCTCATCCCCGCCCTCCACCCTTGCCTACAAGAGCAGCCCCGCCTGGGCCCTAAGGCTTCCAGGCCATGGGAATTGCAGCCTCACCTCAGCTCAGCACTCCCCGCCAACCCTAACACTTGCCCAGGGAATCAAATCTCCCCTCAGCCCCACCACTGGAGGAGACTCTCCTCCATTCCTCTCCACTCCACACATCAAGCAGGTACACGGTGACCCCTGTGTGTGTGTATGTAGGTGTCTTTGTGTGTGTGTGTTTGTGTGTGTATGTGTGTGTGAGCGAGAGAGAGAGAGAGAGAGAGAGATTGTTGGGGATAACTACCTCTGAACAAAGCACCCTTTGGGATGACTCAGCACACAGAACACTTCAAAAAACAGCACAAAGCACCCTGTGTAAAAGACTCAGCACAGTGTGCCCTTTGAAGCACTTAGCATATAGTAACCTTTGGGATAACTCAACATACAGCTCCCCTTAAAGGAGGAAGTCCATAGCATGCAGTGTATAGGACTCAGTTCATGGCAAGCTTTGAAAAACTCAGCACGTAGAACACTTTTCCAGGACTCAGCACATAGCACCCTGTGTTAAGGCTCCACACACACCACTCTTTGAAGGGCTGAGTATGTAGCACCCTGTGTAAAACATTCAGTGCACAGCACCCTTTACAAAACTCAGCACATAGCAAAGTTTTGAAGGACTCAGCATATACCACCTTGTGGAAGGGCTCAGCACACAGCACCATTTGAAGGACAGTACAGAGCACCCCGTATAAAGGACTCAGCACATAGCACTTGAAAAACTCACCTCATCTGACTCTTCTCAAGGATGCAGCACATTGCATCCATTGGGATGACTCAGCATACAACCCCTTTGAAGGACTTAGCAAAAGTACTCTGTGTAAAGGACTCGGCCCACAGCACCCATTGAAAAATTCACCTGTCCCTCCCTTCTCAAGGGCTCAGCACATAGCACCCTTTGGGATGAATTAGCACACTGCACCTTTTGAAGGACTCAGCATAAAGTACATTCTTTAATGGACTCAGCACACAGCACCCTTTGAGAAACCCAGTAAGGCCCACTCTTCTCAAGGACTCATAATATAGCACCCTTTGTGATGACTCAGCACACAAATGCTTTTGGAGGACTCAGCACAAAACCCCCATGTGGGAAGGACCCAGACAATAGCACTCTGTGAAGGACTCAGCACATAGCTGTATGTCACAAGTTCAGCTGTCATTAGAATTAGGGTGTTTTCTTCTGTATCACCATTCTTCAGAAACACTTCACAAATCCTACTACTTCACCTTTAGTTAACCTGTTTTATGGGGGAGGGTCAGCTGGGGGTCTTGAACTCACAGCGTGGGGGCCCTGTCTCTGAGCTCTTTGATTCAATGTTAGAGCTCAACCACTCTGAGACACGGCTCCAATTTTTTTTTGGTGGGTGGGGGTTCTTTGACAAGCCTTACAGTGATCAGGAAGGCCAAGTTGTGGTGTCCATGGCCAAAGGCTCTTAGCTTGGCCTGGAGCTGACCTCTCCCTTCCTTGTGTCCCTGGAAGCCGGGCCTCCTGGAGCTCTCTTGGCATAGGATGGAACAGATCTGCTCTGGAATCAGCATTTAGGGTGGGCAAAAGTCAGCTTGGCCCTGGTCACTTCCCCCAATTGAACTCTACATGATGATAGTCCCCCACGATGGCACGGGGCCACATGTCCCGCATTTGGCTACAAGGGGGCAGGAGTCACCCACCATAGGGATTGTACCTGGGAGTTGTGTTTACTCTTGCTTCCCTGGGCCCCTATCATGCTTCAAAGCCACCCTGGACAGGAATGTACTTGAGAGTCTTACCTACAATTAACCATCAAAAAGCAAGTGTGGCTGTGGCTCAAGTAGAAGAGCACTAGCCTTGAGCAAGAAAACTCTGGAATAGAGCCTAGGCCCTGAGTTCACACACACACACACACACACACACACACACACACACACACACACACACACACACACACACACACACCACATGCATGCAAAATGAGAGATTTCTACACTGCAATCTTTGGGTATTCTCTACCTTTTCCCCACTAAGCCTGGTGGCTGTTGACCTAGATATTTGATGCATTCAACACCAGCTGGCATCTTTTATTTTGGGGAACAGAATTGCTAGAATATCAGCCTTCCCACATCCCAGCTCCTTGACTGGGTCAAGGTCTATCCAGGCCCTTTGGGGCTCCTTTTACAGAATAGCCAAGATGCCTTCAAAAGGCATCACATGCTGGGCACTGGTGGCACATGCCTGTCATCCTAGCTACTCTGGAAGTTGAGATCTAGAGGACCTCGGTTCAAAGCCATCTTGGGCAGGAAAGTATGTGAGACTCTTATCCTCGATGAACCAACAGAAAACAAGAAGTGGCACTGTGGCTCAAGTGGTGGAGTGCTAGCCATGAGAAAAAGATCTCAAGGACAGTGGCCAGGCACTGAGTTCAAGCCCCAGGACGGGAAGAACAAATCTATCTTTGTTGGAGGCTTGTTTACCCTTTGAAAACTCTTCATTCTTTGCGATAAGCTTAACATGGGCCTCTTCCCTGGCCACGAATGGTCCATTAGATGTCGCTTGAATATGGGCCACCTCCCGGAAGCCTCTGCCCTACCTGACCCTCAGTTTCCCTTCCCATCACCTGGAGATGGAGGCCTGAGAGAAGGCCACCTGGCCACCTAATTGTGGTGGCTGCTGAGGCTTTTAAGAGTCAGTATGTCACATAGAGATTCATCATCTGCATCAGTCTACAGAAGAAAGTGAGGGAATACACCTTGCCTGAGCCTGTGAGCTGTGGGTGATCTGCATCTGTGGCTTCTGCGGCAGGATGTGCTCCATGGGGGAGTCCTCTATGGGGTAGGGTACCCCGACCTGTCCTTTGGCAGTTTCCACACTGCTTTGAAGTGGCAATTCATCCAAACCTTTCTGCTCCTCCCTCATTTTGACCACCGTGGAGTCTGAGGTGTCTGAAGCGGTGGTGGTGGCGGGGGACTCAGGGTGTGCTGGCATCTGGTGCCTGCTGTCCATGCCTTCCCTTGAGAGGAATCACAGGGGCTCCCACAGCTCTCTCCTCTTCATCTTCTCCTGGGACAGCCAGCACATGTGCTCAGCTTTCTCCTGGCACAGCTCACAGGACGAACATCTGCTCTTTACACGCCACGAGGGAGTCCTCGATGGTGCAGATGTGTGCCAACAGATGGCTGCATCCATGATGGTGCCCATCCACTGGATTCCAGAAGTCCACATCAGTAGGCAGGTCGTGGACAAAGCAGATTTTCTTCTCGGATGCCCACGTGTCCTGCTTCCCATCCTCATGTATGCTGTGGTGCCAGCTCGCAGGGTGGGGGGCCAGTGGCTCCAGTTTCTCTGGCACTGAGCTGCCAAGTGGACTTGGCACCCGCAGTGGGCCTGCAACTCTTGGTGCAGGAATTTCTCCCTGTGGATTTCAGCCATGGAGAGCACCCCCAGAACCATGTCCCTCTCGGTTTGGGGGATGTCTCCATCCTCTGCGATGGTCATGTCTGGGGGAGTTGCCTCTTCACCTTTTGCTTCTCCAGGGCTCTCAACTTTCCCTTCCCCATGGAAAGCCAGGAAGCTCAGCTGGGCCTGCAGGCTCTCCTCTTGTGGTCTGGTCACTTCCAGGCACTTGAGGGTGTCCTGCCACTTTGGGGGCACCACCTGGTCCCGACAGTTGGTGGGGCCTGCACTTGCTTCAGCTGCTCCAGCAGCTGGTCTGCCTCTCTAGGTGCTGCTGCAGGGCCTCCTTCTCAGAGCTCAGCTGCTCATTGGAGGTGATGTGCAGCTCACAGGTGGCTCTGAGCTCCTGCATCTGGGCCAGGGACTGCTCCTGCCGCTCCTGAAGCTCCCAAGCTGCTTGGCTCTCTCTCTCTCAGCCACGTCTTTCCATTCCTCTATCTTCTTCACTGTGTGGTCCAGCTGTTCTCACAGATGTTTCTTCACCTGCTGCTCTGAGTCTAAGATGCTGGCCAGCTTCTCCTTCTCACTGCTCATCATGTGGAGAGAGGCCTTCAGCAGTGCCAGCTGTTCTTCCATCTGTCCGTTGCACACATGCACATCGTGGGATCTTGCAGATCTCCTGCTGATCCTTGGCCTTCTCCAGTCTACACAGTTGCTTCTCCTGCTCCGTGTTCTGGAAATGGAGCCTTTGGTTTTCCTGGACCTGGATGTGAAGTTGTTCCTCCAGGTTTTTCAACTCCATCTGCGTGCAATAGGCCTGGGCTTTCATCTGCTGCTTGACTGGAGATGGTCATGAAGGGGGCCATGTCTCTGCCAGCTTCCTTCTCATTTCCCCCAGCTCCTTCTCTAGGTTAAACACCTGCCTTGCCCCTCGATTCTTTTCCTCTGTCAGTTGGTTCACCCACTGGGACAGCCGCCGGGCCTCCTCCGTATGCACAGACCTCTCAATGCTCAGGTCTTCTGTGAAGGTGTCTCTCTCTAGATTTGCTGCAGTCACCATCCAGCTCAGGTTGTCCAGTAGTCTCTTTAGTACCTCACGCCCTGCCAGCACTTGTTGGAACTTGCCGATTCTGCTCTTCATGTTGCTCCACTGTGTCCAGAGTGCTTCCAGCTTCTCCTGCAACTCAGTGTTCACTTGCTCCAAGTCATTGAAGCTTCTGATCTTTTCCTTGAGCTGAAGGGTCACATCATTCAGCTGTTCAAAGAACATTTCAGTCTCATTCTGTGAGCAGTGACCACAGAAGCCGCCATCTCCAGCTCTGCCATGTGCTACTCTGCGGTCTGCAGGCCGCTGGTGAGAGCTTCATTGTCCCTTTCTCTATCATTGGTCGCCTGCTGCACATGGGCTGGTGAACATTGTAAATCACTTTCTTCCCAAACCAACCTCTTTTCTTCTTTTGCTGGGATCCAGGGTGGGCACCACATGTCAGTACACCTCTGCAGATCCTTGGTGTTATCGGGACCATTGACACTCTGGACCCTGGTGGCTGTGGCTGTGTCCAAAGGCAGGGGAGGCCCATGGTCAGCATCATATTTGGCTGGACTCTCCTTTGAGTCACACTCCCCAGTGGTGTTTGTCTTGGGGACCCTTCACTTTTTCATGTTCTTAGTTTTCTTGAATGTTGCAGATCTGTTGGGAGGATTCTTCTGCCAGTGTTCTTGTGGCAATTTCTTGCCCGCAGCTCTCTCATGGAATCCTGTTGTTTCAGACATCTGAGCGCTGGGAAAGATGGGCTGGCCACTTTCCCAAGGTCTGGGAAATGCTCTATTCACCCACTCACTGTCTAGGACCTCAATTTCCTACTCTACTCCAATGTGGCCTCGAGTATCTTGCTCACCAATCAGCCACCTCTACCTTCCTCAACTGCTAGTAGTGGTGTCAACCAACTGAGGGAATCCAGGTGCTACTTGGCAGCATGGAATTTTGGCGTGTCCACCATTCTTGTTTCCCATTGGTCAGAGAGAAACATAAAAGAATGGGGGTGTGGACGGATTCCTGTGATGCAGGCAGAATGGGCAGAGTCAAGATGACAGCACCCCTTTCATATGAAACTCTGTCCAGTCCAGTTGAGGACAAGAGGGTGACCTGCTTTAGCTGGATGGCTGCACAGATTGTTGTGTATGTCTGTTTGTTGCCAGTCCCTGACCTTGAACTCAGGATGTGGGCACAGCCCTTGAGCTGCTTTTGCTCAAGGCTAGCCCTCAACTAGTGAAGCCACATGGCTCTACTTCTGGCTTTGTTGGCACTGAGGTTGGACAGGGGTCTCAAGGACTTTCCTGTCTAGGGTGACTTTGACCATGATCCTCCTATCACAGCCTTGTAAGTATCAAGGAGGACTGCTGAGAGCCATTGGCGCCTGCCTAATCATTGATGTTGCTGATGTTCTTGGACAGACCAGTGATTTCCTTATCCTCATGTTTAAGTGGTGAGAGTTGGAGCCCACATCCTGGTCCTGCCACCTCCAAATGGCAGGTGATCCTAAAAAACTCAATCCTATCCATATAAATACCAATGGCATGTGATATATGTGATTGAATGGGAAGTTCTTGAATGATTCTAGGATAAAATTATACACAATTATATTATAAGACACTGATCAATTTTAATTAATACTTTATCAAGCATTTAAACAATCACATTCATTAAATGGAGGCAGAATGAAATACCTAAGAATTGGACATCACATAGAATACAGTTGCCATTTTTTCTGTCAGGACTGGGATTGGAACGCATGGTCTGGGTCACTCTTTTGCACTGTGTGGAAAGGGGAAGCTCACCTCCTTGAAGTCATGAAATTCAAGTCTGTTCCTTAGACCTGAAATCAATCCCCAGCACTAGAAAATATCCTATTCATGTACATTTTAAATATTTGATGTATATTTATATACATAGGTTGACTCCATATAGCTTTCAGTGTTTTCGTTTTTATTTTTTGTTTTATTCATGTATTGGCCATTTATTTTATTGACTATTATGGCACATAGAACATTAATTCCATAGGATATAGGTCTGCATATATGTTCCACTTCATATCTGACTCCTAGGACTTTCACAAAAAAGAAAACGTTTGTCACCATCAGTTTCTTACTCCACGATTCATTTATTGGAAGTGCTGGCATCTGAACTATGGCCTACAAGGCCCAATTCATGAATGGGTGAGTGTCAACACGCCATCCTGGGGCAAATCAAGCTGACAGGCAATTCCAAGGACCTTAGATCGAGCCCCAGGGTTTTACAAAATAAGAAGAGAGTGACACCCAGAGGTAGTATGCTAATAAATATATATCTTAATAGAGTGCCAGACATGTCTACACAATATTCAGTTATGTAGACTACATTTCTACCAAATTCTTGTGTAATTATTATGCCTCTATGTAATTAATGTTATTGTTTTCATCCTTAATAAACTATTAAGTAAATTAGTGTCCTGAAATTATTGCATCCCTGTGAGAAATAGTATTCTTTTAATGCTTCATAAGATAATTAAATAGAATCAATCAGCTGACTGAAATCATGAAGTCTAATTTTATTCAAGTATCATTCATGAACAACCTATTCAACCATGATATTGATAACATTCCATCGTTATTCCTGTGAATGTGAATGAGTCTCTTAGGATCTCCCACCATCCAGAAGTGGCATGACTGGGATTCGAACTGTAGGCCTATGTTGCCATGCGGGACTATGGCTTCCTCAAAAGCCCACAATTAAAAAAAAATATTTAGCTCCCTGGTTCGCAATTCGAGCCATTTTTTCTGCCAGGCCAAGGATTTGTATTCAGGTCTGGGTTACCCGATAGTCTGCTAGCCACGGCCAATGCAAAGTGAGGTACCCTTTGTAGCCCTGTAATTTGGACCCAGGTTGGTCACCATGAAAAGGAAGAAAATGTAAAAAATCCATCCTGTGGCTATTTTTCTGTGTGGGTTTTTTTTTACTCCTGCAAGGCTTCAGAGCCTAGGATCACAGGGTCGACTATGGGCCTATGGCAGCCCACCTCCCTAAAGTGATCGAAGCTGAGGCAGGGTTGCCATGAAGTGAGTTCAAATCCATTGGTTAGCAAAAAAAAAAAAAAAAAACCCCAAAAACAAAAAAACCCTAAAAACTAATAAAGCACTCTAGTTCAGAATTCACACCATTTTTCTGCCACAGCTCAGATTCCAACTCAGGTCTAGGTAACACTATAGCACTGTGGGGGAAGGGGAAGCTTACCATCCTTGAAGACTACAAGGTCAGCCTGCTCCCAGGGCCTAAATTGAACCCCCAGCACTGGCAAAAATCATATGCCCATCTATTTTAAACATAGGATCTCTATTCACATTAATTCATTCAGTACAATTATTCTTTTTATTGTGTGTCTTAGTCATGGATGCATTTTGTTTATTGAGCATGATGACAGATATAATTGTGCTAGCATGGATGACAATCTATTCCCATGTCTATAGAGTTGCTTAAGTATTCTCCATCCTAGCTGAGACCCAGAACTTTCACAGGACAGGAAACAGGTGGATAGATTGGATTCTCATACCTGCATTCCTCTTTTGGCAGTGTTGGGATTTGAACTCAGAGCCTAGCAGGCCCAATTGGAGAAAGGGTCAAGGTCAGGACACCATGATGTGAGCATCTAAGGAACTAGGCTGTTCCCAGGACCTGAGATTGAGCCCTGAGAATAGGACAGGTGGAGAGCACAATACTCATCCATTCATAAGCTGAAGATAGTATGCATATTTGTTTAGAGTAGGAGAGATGGCGACCTGTGATGGAATCCAATCTATCTTGTGACTACTGATTCTTGGATCTTTCCCGATGCCTCCATTTCATGACTGTGATGATTATGGTCATGCTTCATCAATTCTTCATTAAAAATAATCGATACCCCAGGAATCTTGCCTATCATTTAATACTCACATCCTGCAGGAACTACTCATTCAAGGATGAGATTGATCACATTCCACGACTCTTCCTAGGTCCGGAAACAAGTATATCAGGATCTCATGCCAATCCTTCAATGTAGGGGGCTGACTGGGATTCGACCTCTGGGGCTCTTTGCCTGAATGGCCTGGGGCTTCCCCAACAGCTGCAGGCCTTTAGCCATTCCAGGTAAACTTCACTCTGTAGGTCGCCGGGTTCAGACCCACCATGGTCACGGTACAAAGGAAAATGAATGTAAAAGCACCAGGTGGAACTTCCCACTGCTTTTTTTCCCTCGCAGCTTTCTTTTTTTCCTGCAAGCCCTGGGGTCCTAGGATTTGAGGATGGGCTATAGGCCCAGAGGCCACAGCATAGGATGATCAAAGCTGAGGCAGAGTTGCCACTACTTGAGTTCGAGCACGGGGTCTGGTTAAAATATATATATATATATATATATATATATATATATATATATATATATATATATATATATATAAAGGAAGGAAGCACCCTAGTGCAGAATTCGTGCCATTATCCTGCCAGAGCTGAGATTTCAGCTCAGGTCTGGGTAACTCTGTTGTACTGTTGGGGAAGGGTAAGCTAACCATCTTTGAAGACTACAAGGTCAGGACTGGTCCCAGGGCCTGAATTGAAGCCCCAGCACTGCCAAAAATCATATGTCCAACTATTTTACACATAGGTTCTCTATTTACATACATATGTGGAATGCATCATGCTTTCAGTGTAGTTATTCTTTTTATTGTGTGTCTTAGCCAGGGATGCATTTTGTATTTTATTGAGTATGATGACAGATATAACTGTGCTGACATGGATGACAACTTATTCCCATGTCCATGGAGTTGCCTATGTCTTCTCCACTCTAGCTGAGACCAAGGACATTCACAGGACAGGCAAACAGGTCGACCTATGGGTTCTCACATCAGGATTCTGCTTTTGGCAATGTTGGGATTTGAACTGAGATCCTAGCAGGCCCAATTGGTGAAAGAGTCAAGGTGAGGAAACCAGCATGTGAACAACTGAGGAGCCAGGCCATTCCCAGGACCTGACAATGAGACCCAGGGAGGGCCAGGATAGGCATAAATTCATACTTGAAACATAGTATCTGTATTGACATATATGTGTGGGCAGCATATTGTGTTCGGTGCATTTCTTCTCCTTAATTTATGTCTAATTCATGATGGTATTGTGAACTTTACTGAGTATGGTGACAGATATAACTGTACTGACATGGATGATGACCTGTTCCCATGGTTATAAGGTTGCCTATGCATTCATTCTCCATCCTAGCTGAGACCCAGGACTTCCACATTCGAGGAAATCAGGTGCAATGACTGGCTTCTGACATCAGGATGAATCTTTTGTCAGGCCTGGGATTTGAACTCAGGTCTGGGTAACCCCCTTGCACTGTGGGGGAAGGGGAAGCTCATCATCCCTGAAGACTAGAATGTCAGGCTTGGTCCAGGGCCTTATTCGAAGCCCCAGCAGTGGACAAAATAACAAGCTTACCTTTTTTAAACATAGGATCTCTATTTACATACAGGTGTGGTATGCATCTTGCTTTCAATGTAGTTATTTTTTAAATTTTGAGTCTTATTCATGGATGTATTGTGTATTTTATTGAGTATGGTGACAGGTATATCTGTGCTGCTGTGGATGACAACCTATTCCCATGGCTATAGATGAGCCTATATAGCATTCTCCATCCTCAATGAGGCCCAGGACCTTCACAGGACAGGAAATCATGTGGATCCATTGGTTTCTCACATCAGGATGAATCTTTTGGCTGTCCTGGGGTTTGAACTCAGAGCTTAGCAGGCAGAATTGGGGAATGGGTCAAGGTGAGCACACCAGCATGTGAGCCACTAAGGTGCTAGGCCGTTCATAGGACCTGAGCTCATGCCCTGAGGGGGTCAATATACTCATGAAATCATAATTTAAGGAAAGGAGCTATATTTCCATACATGGGTCGGTGGCATCTTGCGTTCAGTGTACTCATTCTCTTGATTTCGTGTCTTATTCATGGATGCAATATGTATTTTACTGAGTGTGATAACAGTTAGAACTATGCTGACATTGCTGGCAAACAATTCCCGTGAGTATAGAGTTGCCTATATAGCATATTCCATTCTAGCTGAGACCCAGGACTTTCACATCATAGGAAAACTGGTGCAACTATTGGCTTCTCATATCAGGATGAATCTTTTGGTAGTGCTGGGATTTGAACTCAAGGCCTAGCAGGCTCAAGTGGTGGATGGGGCATGGTGAGCACACCAGCACGGGAGCCACTAAGCATCTAGGTCTTTCCTGGAACCTGAGATCAAGCCCCGGTGGACGCTATAGTAGTCATAAATTCAGAATTTAAACAGATGATCTCTATTTCCATACAGGGGTGGGCAGCATCTTGGGTTCAGTGTAGTTATTGTCTTTATCTGGTGTCTTACTCATTGATGTATTGTGTATTTTCTTGAGCATAGGATGACAGATATAACTGTGGTGACCTGGATGACAAGCTATTCCCATGAGTATAGAGTTGCCTATACATTTGCATCCTAATTGCGACCCAGAACTTGCACAGCACAGAAGAACAGGTGCAACGAATAGTTTCTCACATCAGGGTGAATTTTTGGAAGTGCTGTGATTCGAACTAGGAGCCTAGGAGGCCCATCTGTCCAATGGGTCCACATGAGCAAACCAGCCTGTGAGCCACTAAGGAGCTGGGCTGTTCCCAGGAGATGAGATCAAACCCCAGGGAGGCCACAAGAGTCCTCAATCCATCATTGAAACATGGGATGTATATTCACTTCAGTGTGTGGACTTCCTCATGCATTGAGTGTAGTTATCTTCTCTATTTTGTATGCTATTCATGGATGTATTATGTATGTTCTTGAGTATATATGACAGGTGTAACTAGGCTGACATGTATGACAACCTTTTCCCATGGCCACAGGGTGGCCCATGCATTCTCCATCCTAGCTGCAACCCAGGACTCACACAGGAAAACAGGTGAAAGGTCTGGCTTCTGACAGGATGAATATTTTGGCACTGCTGGGATCTGAACTCAGCACCTAGCAGGCCCAATAGGCAAATGGGTTCACATAAGCACACCAGCCTGTGAGCCACTAAGGAGCTCAGCCGTTCCCAGGACCTGAGATTGAGTCCCAGGGGAAAGGCAGGGGGAGCACAATAGTCATCTATTCATAAGCTGAATGTAGTAAGCAAGTAAGTACATATCTGTATAGAGTAGGAGATATGGAGACCTGTGTTTGAATCCAATCTACCCTGTGACTACCGATTCTTGGATCTTCCCTAATGCCTCCATTTAATGAGTGTGATGATTATGGTCATGCTTCATCAACACTTCACTAAAAATAATCGATATCCCATGAGTCTTGACTATCATTTCCTACTCGAATCCTCAGGAACTACTCATTCAAGGAAGAGATTTATCATATTTCATGGCTCTTCTTAGGTCCAGAATTGAGTATCTCAGGAACTCCTGCCATTCCCTCAATGTAGGATGGCTGACCAGGATTCGACCTCGGGGCCTCCATTGCCCGGTCATCCTGTGGCTCCCCCGACAGCCAGCAGGCCTTCAGCCACACCAGTTCACCTTAAATCTGCAGTCCACCGGGTTTGGTCTCTCCATGGTCAACATTCAAATGAAAATAAACCTAAAAGCACCAGTTGGAACTTCCTGCCACTTTTTCTCCTCCGGCTTCTTATTTTTTCCTACAAACACTGGGGTCCTAGGATCCGAGGATGGGCTGTGGTTCCAGAGGCTGCAGCTTAGGATGATCAGACCTGAGGCAGAGTTGCCACAACTTGAGTTCAAGCCCCAGGTCTGGCAAAAAATATTAAAAAATTGAAAAATTATGAATGAAGCACCCTAGCTCAGAATTCGCGCCATTTTACTGCCAGAGCTGGAATGTGAAATCAGGTCTAGGTAACTCTTTTGCACTGTGGGGGTAGGAGAAGCTCTCTATCATTGAAGACTGCAAGGTCAGGCCTGGTCCCAGGGTCTGAATTGAAGCCCAAGCTCAGGCAAAAATCATATGCCCACCTATGTCACACATAGGATCTCTATTTACATACATGTGTGGAATGCATAATGTTTTCAATGTAGTTGTTCTTTTTATTGTGTGTCTTAGTCAAGGATGCATTTTATATTTTATTGCATATGATGACAGATATGTGTGCTGACTTGGATGGCAACCTATGCCCATTTCTATAGAGTTTCCTACTCCTTCTCCATCCTAGCTGAGACTCAGGACATTCTCGGGACAGGAAACCAGGTGGATCAATGGGCTTCTCACATCAGGATCCATGTTTTGGCAGAGTTGGGATTTGAACTGAGAGCCTAGCAGGCCGAATTGGCAAAAGAGTCAAGGTGAGGACACCAGCCTGTGAGCATCTAAGGAGCTAAGTCATTCTCAAGACCTGAGGTTGTGCCCCAGTGAAGGCCAGGATAGGCATAAATTCATAACAGAAACAGGATATGTATTGACAT